>NC_138973.1:133545000-134251500 GCF_055761805.1 Camellia sinensis
TCACCTACCACCACCTACTCCTCACCTACTCCTCACCTAAAATTTACCATCACCTACCACCACCTACTCCTCACCTACTACACTCACCCTCTCCTATATAATGAGCCACTCACCATTTGTAATAGATATAATCAATACATCAATCAATCAAGAATACATCTATTTTCTTACAGAATTCAAGAAGATTATGCGTTTAAATTTAAGAATTGAGCTTAGAATGAAGAATTAGAGGTTAATTCATACATGCATGCATAGTTTTGTTGAGTTTAACCATTTTTTAGCATGATTTTGTCATCCATGTTGAATTTGGAAGATGAATTGTATATGCATGCATGAATTACAAGGTTTTGAAAGTGAATTGCATATTTTTATAAACTTTGGAAAGGAATTTGAAGTTTAATCATACATGCATGATCATTTGAGTTGAATTCATAAAGTTTGGCAATGAGGCTTGAGAATTGGTCTTGAATCGATGTTTATAGACGAGTTCTAAGTGTTTGAGAAATTGTATACAAGCCATGCAAGAGTTTGATTCAAAAACATAAGTTTTGAAGTTCAATTTTGTTATGAAATTTCCAGAATTCTGTGTCACCGCTCGAGTGAACAATTTGTCGCTCGAGCGTACATTTCATGCACCCAGTATTTTTGCAGACAAATACAATTGGCTCGAGTGACCAAGTCACCGCTCGAGCGACCGCCTTTTATCTTGCACCTTAGCTGAAGCGAACATCGAGCCTAGATTCAGACCATCCAATCCTTTTGCAGACCAAGTGGTCCGCTCGAGTGACCAATATTGCGCTCGAGTGAAGTGATCTGTTTCAGCAAATTTTGAAAAGACATATTCTGATCACATGTGCATTCTCATTCTTTTCTGAGCATTCTTAGGCATGAATTGAATATTCTAAATGAATTAAAGAGTTAGAAAGAAGCTTAAGAGAATTAAATAAGTTGACAAACGGATTGAATAAGTAATGTGATTCAGTGTACGTACGTATTTATGTGAATTGTAGGTTTATTTGTAAGGACGAGTCAACAACCGAATCACTGTGAGTAATATCTTAGTAAAGATATTTTCTTACTTACTTTATTTTCTGAATGTCCTAATGTGGTAAGCTTTTCTGAAACTGTGATTTGCAAGTGTGAATGAGTTTCTATCTTTCTAATCAATATGATATCTGTAAATGTGATTGATGTGACATGAATGTGTATGATGGACCTAAGGTCGTTCTGTATATCTAAATTGGACCCAAGGTCATTCTGTGTAATTGAAATGGACCCAAGGTCGTTCTGTTCATTTGATAAGATAGACCCAAGGTCGTTCTGAACATCTGATAAATTTGATTATTTGTTATGAGTTGATCGAATGGTCATTATACAGTTATAAATGATTGGACCCGAGGTCGTTTTGTTATGATATGATCAATTCCATTTTGTACATCTGTTATAAGTTGAACCCAAGGTCATTCTGTTATTTGTTGGACTCGAGGTCGTCTTGCTATGTATTGCTTATGATATAGAAATGCTTATGTCAATTACTAGAACTCAATCACATAATCTCTTTACTCTGATATTATTCAGTAGGCGTTAGCTCACTCCATTTATATATATATATATATATATGTATGTAGGTGAGCAATGGGATATCCAGCCCTAGCCTTAGTGAACTTGGGAAGGATACCGAGTTTTGAGAAGTCTGTCATGAGCGCCTCACAAGCGAGGCTTTTGTTTCTTTCGTCTCTTTTGTCTTTTGATTTTCTGTTTCCTTTTGTTGGTCATGCTCGACCACTGTATATAAGTTTGGTGTTTGTATGTTGATGACATATGATTGATCTTCGACACATGGAATCTTTTTGTGTATGTATGAGTGTAAGTTATTAATATATAAGAAGTTTTTGTTTATGCTATTCATACACAAGCTCATTAGACAAAATTTTATATTTCTACTTCCGCTTCTGACCCCATATAATTAAATTCGATTTGATTTCTGTCTAAGGCCGTAGTAGGTAATCTCATGATTACTGTCTAGTTATGATCCAAACCTCTAGAGGCGGGTTCGGGTCATGACAGATTCTCTTGTGGTTAATAGGGGTAGTTGTCGACCTCCAAGGAAATCTATTTCTCATATCTTTCCTCTTTTCTCACAGTTCTTGTCCTTGAAAGTGGGTGATTGGGAAAGTACTCTGTTTGGAAAGATGTTTGGGTGGGTTGATTCTTCCTTTGATGTTCGTTTTCCTCATTTGTATTGTTTGATTTGTTTTCAAAATGTTTCCATCGCCCTTATGACTTTGTCTCAGTCAACTCTGATTTCATGGAACACTGAACTTTTTTAGAAATCTTAACGATCATGAAACGGATAAATTGGCTTCTCTGTTGACCATTATTGACGATAATATTTCATTGAGATCTAATGTTTAGTTATAAAAGGCGGTGGGTGATCACCTGATACCTTCAGGTTTTCCTAATGCAGGTCTTTCTTTGATAAGATTATTGATAACTCAAATGTGCTTCTCACCTATGTTATATGGACTCGGCACTTTGGGGTGCAGTACTCGTGTCGACACGACAAGACACGGGTGCGGGTGTGGGATCTATGTCGGATTCTCCTCTACTCTCTCGGACACGACTCTTTACAAACGGCGACAAAAGAAATGAGAGGAGAGCAAGAACCAACCTGGTCGGTGTTCGAAAGGGAAAGACATGGGTCGTCGACTTCAATCCCTCTGGTTGATGGACGAGAGAAGACATTGGTCGCCGACGTTGCCGACTTCGAGAGACGAGAGAGAAGACATTGGTCGCCGACTTCGCTCGATCGAGAGACGAGAGCAAGAAAAAACTTTCGCTCGATCTCCCTTCTCTCTCTCTCTCTTCTTCTTTTTGTGTCTTCTCTCTGTTCTCTCTTCTCATCTTTGACTTCTCTCTTTCATCTCTCTGCTCTCTTCTCTTTTCTTATCCTTTGATTACATTTATATTATATTATTCATATTATATAATACATTCACTCATAAAAAATTGAATAATATAATATATTATAAATAATATAATTTTTATATCTAAAATAAAAATAACTTATTTTATCATATATAATATAATTTATTTTATATCTAAAATAATTTATATTTATTATTTATATTTTATTTGTTATTTTTTTAACAAAATTTGTTATTCCTTAGTTTTTTTATTTTTATTTTTAAATTCATCTTCATAAAATAAATTTATTTTTTTAAAAAAAAAATATTTAACGTATTCCCGTACCCGTATCCAAATTCAGATTCATATCCACGTATCCTCAATTTTTAATTTTGAAATGCCCGATCCCTAGATACGCACCCGCTTCGGCACCCGATACTCATACCCGAGTCCGTGTAATTTAGCTCCTCACTCATCCTCATAAAGGATATAGTATCTAGAAAGCAATCGTGCCTCTACGATTTTTATGTGGACTTTTGCTTATAGTAGTCTCATAACTAATAACATTTTTCAAATATGGAGACCTAATTGCAATCATTGCCTCAATGGTGTACCATATGTATGGAGATGAGGAATCTTTGGATAATTTACTTTTGCATTGCCGCTAGCTTTGTCTTTATGATCCCAGCTTTTTTAAATGGGGCACACTTGTTCAGTAGTCCCCACTTCTCGTTTCCAGAAGCTTTTGATTGATTTTGGGGATTTTTGGTTCAATGCAAAGACAAAAGTATTATAGGACACTGTTTGTTTCATGAATTTTTGGGTTATTTGGTTCAAATGAAATGTTAGGAATTTTGTGAATAAGATTGACATTGAAGATGTCAAGTCTTTATAGAACAAAGTTTGTTATTTGTCATCTTTTTGGATCTCACTTTCCTTCTTTTTCAAGAGATCCCACTTTTGTATTTTATTTTATAAATTTGTAGAAATATGAGGGCAGTGTAATTTGTAGTAGTAATAGTTCTCTGCTTGTTTTTCGTTTCTTGGACTCCTTGTTCTCCTTCTCTCTTGTACTTCTCTCCGTTTTTAATAAAAGTTCTTTTCATGCTGATAAAAAAAAATTCTTTGCCAAGGAAAAATAGTTGGAGATTATAGAACAAACCAAATGGATCACAGATTAGATTGGAGCATAGGAAAGAGCTTGTACTGGTGCCCAAAAATTTACCCAGCATAGATATGAAACGTTGAGGATTAGAGCCTCTTTGGCCATAAAGGCAGAACACAAGAAGCCTATACTGAAAATTAGAGCAAAAATAATTTAATAAAAAGCCTATCGTGAAATTTAGAGAAAGGATAAACAATACCAAAGCCATGACGGTTTGAAGGTCTGAACAGTCAAAGCCATGATGGTTTCAACAGCCCGAATCTTATTTCTATGTTCTAAAACTAACCATCCAAGTGCCTACCCCAGACAATTTGCATGGAATAAGCTGGTTACATAATGAATGGTATTTGGGTTTGAACTATCGGATCCAGTTCAAGGTCTGAACAGTCAAACCATAAGTCTGGTCCCATTTTAAATACTCATGTTACCACCACCGCTGCTATCACCACTACAGTAGATGAATTGCCACTAATTTGTTGTCACTAACTTATTATGACCACAGCTGCTGCTAAAATTGCCATCATCACCATCATCACAACCTACACTATTATGATGCCACGTTCTACACCCTGTCCCAACCATTAGAATCTCTTCCACCAATTTACCAACATTAATACTCCAATTTTTTATTTTTTCCTTGATCAGCATAAACAAGTCAATGGAAGGCACCAAAAGGGGATATGAGGTAAGACACACACAGGCGGTATACGAAAAAAGGGCTACACACTACATATAGGCTATGCTACAAGGATTCTTCTAAATTCGCGTACCCATGCCATGTCAGACACTTGACACTTGGGTATGGAATATGTGTCCAACACCTCTAGTTCAATAGCACCCAACAAATATGTTTAAGTAGTAAAGCTTACCATGCAATTATGTATGGGCCTCCTATTATGTGCATGAAATAAGTGTCTAATAAATATGAAATTTAGTGATGTCCTTATGTACTTGGGCATGAAAATTAGATGAATCTGATAGTACACATACCCACAGCCAACAAAAGTATGTGAGTCCATGGAAAACGTTTTTCATGATCAACAAAAAATGAGCGAAAAAACAACATTTCCTGGACTTAACAAGACCGGCGGTATACCAAGACCAACGAGCAGATTAGAGTCTTACCAACAATACCACCATTGTCACTACAACACCATGTGGTACATGTGAAAAAAATCATGTGGGTGACATTAATAAAATGAACACATAAATCAAGTGACATGCTATAACGATCAGCAATCAAATTTCAAGAAAAGGAAACAAAGTCAATGAACAAAAGGTGAAACAAGGTCTTGAGTAAACAACCTGGAGATGAGCTCTTGCAACCAAATCGGGTTTAAATTTCTGGAACTCAACCACAAAGCGTAAAACACCTTCAAATAATGGGTCCAAAGAGTAGGAACATATAATGTCTAGATCATGAAGAAGTTTTTGGAAATATTCAACTGCCTGGTAGAAGAAAAAACAACAACAAACATAATTTATTTTAAAGTAAAAAACCCAAATATATCAGTTTTACTCTTCCATGCACTTACCTTTTTCCAGCTGAGAATTTTAATTGCCCGAGGTGGAGTAGGAGCAGACAATCTACAGTTCAAAGTAGCATCAAACCCAATTGGTTGACAACCGGAAGCTGTTGTTTTATCTCCTATTCCATCTCCACAAGTTCCACATGCATTGGACATTAGGAATTCTAATGATTTAAGAATGCATTCTAGCTCTGATAAGCAGGAAGCTATATGTTTTCTCGCTAGCTCCAAACCTCTGCCTTGAGCTCGCTTCATAGATGTAAGAACATGGTTGAAGTGCTGAAAGCAAGGGAATATATGTTAAACATTACTGTGGAAACATCTACTGTTTTCATCTTTCATGATATGGATTAAATGCCATATGATATATTCAGGTATCCATGTGCAAGCATATAGAACCTTATTAAATTGCCGAATAGAACTAATTCAATATTGAACATAGCTGCAAGATGTGAAAGCCAAAGGATATTGGCAATTGTTTCCATTTGTTGGATGCAGAACTACTACAGGTGTTTGACCCCAAAATATTCCTATAGGAGAGTCACAAGAAGTACTATCGAGGTTTGGAAACCAAGACTTATCTAACAAATACAAACAAGCAACGGCTCGAAGAAGTTTATGAAGGCTATCTCTAACTTCAAACAAATGTGCACCAATAATTTTGGGTGACTGTTTGACTAGGAAAAATAGAACATTACAATTCATGGTGTAAGATAGAAGTTTCAGCAATTATTATAAAATTCAAATCCAATATATAGAATAACATAACAGAACTAGGTGTGAAAAAATGTATGTGAATGAACTTTTTAAGTAAGCAGCACATAACTTAGACATAAAGCAAACCATACAAGAGTTCAATCTCCTGAGTGCTTGCTTTGAGAAGCATTAAGTGTAATTAGAACAATTTGGCTTGGGTTTTGGTCTACAAATTTACCCCAAGAAAAGTACAACTATGATATGTGATGCAGCCTAGTGGATGCAATGTTTGCATGAAATTTGCCAATTGAACAATTAGAATTTTATTAGGAGTTGTTTCTAGATTTTTTTATTTTTATTTTTGAGGTTTTGCAGATGAAATTTTATGGATTAAGTAGGAGCCACGTTAGTTTTATATAGTAATTACTTGTTATTAGAGTTTTATAAGACCTATAAAATAACCTTCTAGGGGAATAAACATATATTTGTAAGAGCTTTACTCCATCTCTCTCTATCTCCCCCTCTCACTTTCTTTCTTCTTTCCTCCTTATTCTTCCTTATTCTTCTCTCCCTTTTTTATCTCCTCCCATATCTTCACTCTATATTCGCTTCCTCTCCCATCTTTCTTTGCTTCCCCTCCTACCTTCTTTCTTCTACTTGCCCCAATATACTCATGTCCACCAATGTGGGATGTGTCCGCCACCCATACCCAATTTAGACATTTGGATCTTCTAATTTTATATAATGTTTCGAGACGAAGACACTCACATTTGTTAGTAAAGAAACAATTCTAGCTTCTCACATGAATTGGAGATATAAATTCCTTATTTTTCCTACATCCCATTTAACTTGAAATACATTTCTAAATGATTTACAACATCATATCTAAGAATTACACAATATGCAATATATACTTAAGACATGTTTCGCAGTCCCAAAACCCATACCCAATTTTTGGATGCATATCCCACTATTCTAAGATTTATGTTTAGGAAGATCAAACCCCTGAACTTGTACACTCCCCCGATACTCGTATCCAAGTTCATGTAACATTCTTTTTCTTCTCATTTTATCTGAATAAAATCAGTATGCTATGCTTCATAAGCATTAAAGAAACATCCATCATGGAACAACCATTCCCTTGTAATAGTGAACAATGATTTCATTTACAATGCATTTTTCATTATTTTTTTGGTGAACCAAACATGAAAATAAACATTTTAATGGAATGATCATTCCATTTCACGTTTATTTCAATTAACCAAAAATACTTTTAAGTACAAGTTTGTTTCACCAAATAAAAGTAGTTGCATAAGAGGCTAATTAGATGAAATCCTATGAACCCAGAATTCAGTCCCAGATTTTTACCCATAATTTGTTTGTGGTGGAGGTTGAATGGCTGTAGAGTGGGGTGCATGTATAGAATGAATATGAGCCATGGATTGATATTTCTGGGTAAATTTTTTTTTGGGTGTGTAGTATTTGCTAGCTAATTAAAATTGAGAGCCACCCATTCTCTATTATACCATGGGACTATTGGATTATTTGTACGAGATTATTGTATTATGGTCTGTGAAAGTGAGATAAAACAAAAACTAGGATTTAAAACATTATTTTTACCGTTCAATGGAACAAGAAAAATAATCCAAAGAAGTACTAATGAAAGTAAATAAATCTCTTCTCTTTACTCTTCATATAGTTAACTATTGATAGATTATTCTATTTTTTATTTGGTTTATATTAGTTTTTTTTTTTTTTTTTTTCTTCTTCATTGGTGGACAAGAGCTGAGAAAAGATGAGAAACACAAAATATAAAAAGAGACCAGATATGGAAAAAGTTGTCAATAAGTATTCTATGGGATTTGTATAGAATTTGTGAAATTTAAGTTTTTAATGTCACCGCTGATAAAATTCTTGTAGTCACCACTGCCTTCTGCATATAGCTTACGAGGCAGAAATTGCCAAGGTTGTAAATACCATTCTATATTGGGCCATACCTGCCGGTTTACAAACCATTTTAGCAAGAAACCAGTACAGTATACTATTAGTTCCCTTCCAGTGAATTTACCCGCCTATCTTGGACCATTTCAAGAATACCAGAAAATTTCACCTTCTCTCCGTTCATACCAGCCATTCCGGGAGTGTACTAGTTGCAAATAAAAAAATTGATAAGGATATTTCAAAGACTTGAACAAAGGTGAATTAACTACACAATTGGGATCCCATTTTTCTGATTGAGAAGGATTTTTAAGCTGCTCAACCTCTCCATCTTCGACAATTAGAGCAACATTATCTCCCCCTCTAGTACTCTGCTTCACAACTCTTCTATCTCCATCCATCTATGAACTATACTTGGCCACTGTCAGAATGCGTGGTAGAGGTTTTGAGGCTTTGAATCTTTGAACAGGTAATGGAGAGAGAAGGGTTTTCAGTCAACTTTTGAACTTCAGAAACATACACCAACTTTTCATCTATACATAGATTTGAAAGGGTGATATAACCAATGCAAAATTGAGATGACAACGTCATGCAATTTTATTTTTTATTTTTTTTTTGGGTAAATGAAAGGATATTTTATGCAAGGTTTTGAAAACTGGACCGGACCAGCCGGTTCGACCGGTTGAACCGTTGACCGGTCAAGGTTCTGGTCCGGATATACCCTCTGAACCGTTCAAAGCTAAAAACCGGCCTATTTAAAGAGAACCGGGAAAACCAGCAGTTGAACGGGCGAACCGGTCAACCCAGAGCCGGTTCGCCGAGTCGATGAAATTGAAAATTTTGTTTTTTTTTAAAAATTTCTTCTAACCTTTTTTTCTTTCTTTCTTTCTTTCTTATTATATATATATATATATATATAATATAAGAATATAAGAAAATTTTAATTAGAAACTCTCTTTCAAGGGTTTCCTCTTATGAGAAATCCCATTAAGAGCTTGAAATTATTGTAAAAGTCTCTATCTATTTATAAGAAAAAAATTCTTTTAAAAAAACTCAAGAAATTCATGTGGGATTCAATCAAATGTATTGGAGGGAATATTGAAATTTTAATATCCCTCTAAAATTTTTGTTCTTCTTTCAATCAAATTATTTGAATTAAAATCATATGGAGAGAATATTGAATATTTGATTTCCTTTTCCAAAATTAAAATTAATAATATTTTAAAACAAATTATTATATTTTTCAGTAAAAAAAATATTAGAAGAAATATTTAAGATAATTTAATATTTTTAAAATTTTAAATTTATAATTTTATTACTTATATTTTTATTTAAATATAATTTTAATATATTTATTACGCCACCAATGGTTTAAAACTATTTTAGACTAATTACACCAATGGTTCCCAAAGTACGCATTTTAGTCCCCAATCCATAAATTTTATCAATTTGATCCTCAACTACAGAATCTGAGTTCAAATAGTCCCCAACACTCATGCTGTTCAAATTGGTTAACAGTAGCTAGAGTAATATCAGAATTTTACATAAACCCTCAACAAAATTAAAAGGACTGAATACGCAAATGGTCCCCAAAGTATGCACTTTGTTGCATTTCCAAAAATATGCATTTTGTTGCATTTCCATCCCCATCTTTTAATTTTGTTGCTGTCTTTTATTTTTTTGTTGAATTCTAAGAATACCCATGCTTCCATTAATCAATTTAGACGTTGTGATCACTTGGGACCATTTAAACTCACATTTTGTAATTTGGGGACCAAATAAACAAAAATAAAAGATTGGGGACTGAAGTGTAACAAAATGCTTACTTTGGGACTATTGGTGTGATTAGTCCTGCTATTTTTATCAATGGAAAGATTCAACTATCTGCTATTCCATATATACAGACTGGGGCTGTCTAATTGGTACTCCCCCAACAATAAACGAATCAAGTTAAAGCTAATGCAGATGCTTGATTTAGGTAGGAGGATTAAATGCAAGCCAATGTTTGGAATTTGATCTATATTAGAGTTAGGGCCTTAAGGAAGTTGAAGTAGTGTCTAGAATATTAAGGTAATTTCTGATATCATTAAAGTTTGATTTCAGGTAGACAATGACATCTCAGTCAAAAGCAAGTAAAACTAAAATTCTATAGCAGCTTATTAAACAAAAAAACTGTGGACATATGTAACTAGTTTCCAGTTTTTAGATTGACATCAATAAAAAGCGTAAGCCTAAGTTCACAGAAGCACTTCAACCACTAAGCTACCATGGTTTTGGTGCAACTAGTTCCCAATCTTTATAAAGCTTCTCAAAGTTAATCTATTATTTACAATTCATGATGTCCTAAGCGGTGGCATACTGAAGTGAAATGCTGAGAATCACAATAGCCAAAATGAAAGAGAAAAGTACTCGTAGACAATCACAAACATAACCATACGCTTCAATACATAGACATGTGCTAACAAGAAGATGTATACTCAATGATTCAGATGATTCAGGAAACATATAAAGCGCACAAACACATGGTAAGACCTTACGAAAGCGAATGCGGCACAACAAAGCTTTACAGTAGCCTTCTTCCAGGTCTGGATTTGTTTGCAGTGGCTCTATATCTGCACTAACATAGGCAGTGCAACCTTCAAGAAAATATTCCAAAACATCTTACCTTAAGTATTCAAAAAAAGCATTAATGCATTATGCAAAGCAGCAAATGGCCACTGTCAGTAAATCAAATTAGCAGCTGCAGCAGCAACAAGAAGTTCACATTAGATGACTCGCAAGATAAAAAATGTGAGATCACTGTAGATGATTAAGCCACCCAAGAGTTTCAGACCGTAGAAACATTTAGCACGTCACAAGTTCATGGAGAAATGCTCTAATGGGAGAAAAAGGTGAAAGAAAGAAACTCTATATTCTCAACCATCCAACATGATAATCACACAATGCATCTTGTAGGTTTTCTTTCCATTTTTAAGTAAGACAAAACCAAGTATATATTGAGAATGTCGCATAGTTATAAACAAAAGGCAGGTCTTTATTGGAACAGGCAGTCACAGATTGCTGACTGAAAGACTGGGTGGATTATCTTATATGTGTAGCACAAATGTTTGGACCAGTTACTGTCACAGACACTGGCCTGACAAATTGCTATCCTGGTATCTATACTATACCATTATATAAAGTAAACACCTCCCATCAGACTCTCACATACCTAAATTATCCCTCCAGGCAAACAAAGAAAAAACATTCCATTATCTTATATGTGCAGCACGCATGATTGGACCAGTTTCTGTCACAGATTACTGGCTTGGCAAATAACTATCCTGATATCAATAATATCATATAAAGTGATAGGCCCTGCTTATGAACCTCAGATCCTGAAGATGTTGGGGCAACCACAACATGATTTCATTATGATTGATCCTGCAATGTTGTAATCCCTACTGTTCCTTTATCCCACGTTTTGCAGCTACTGAAGACTTTCATATTTGAGCCTTTTCCGGTACTGATTGATGTTTTCCGGGATTACTGCAGTTGTCGGACTGTTCGTTTGTGAAGGCTTTCCATTTTATTTTTTTTCAGCCAACAAGTGCGTAACTGAGCAGTGGACATTTTCTTTTTTGATCCATCAGGTTTTTCTTTATTTAAGAGTGCTCTCAAAAAGCAAAAAGACTTGTTTTAATAGTAAATTGCTGGTTGGGTTTGTCCAACCAAGAATGACATGGGAGATTCGGTGGAAAAATTTCTATACCCAAGCATAAAAGAAAACTGAGGATAGATCAAGTCCATAGTGGCTTCACATTAAAGGAAAATTTCTCTTTAAGGTGCTTTCTTGAATTCTTCAAATGGAGAAAGAAGCTCTAACGGTAACATATTTATCAAAACCGAGACTGAGCTTCAAAGCTGCTACTTCTTTTTTTCCTTTGGTTGTGTGTCAAAGCTGCTATTTTTATTGAACTACAACTTAGGGAATTCAAAATTGTCGGGTATTATTAACACCTGAAACATTAATAATTCGATTTTCTGGTTTCTTCAATTGCATCAATCCACGCCAAACAGTACCCTCAATAACTAAATAGCGAATCCACCTAAGCATTTAAAATTCTCTATATGATTAACAACTCAAATGCTGATAGCTGCATTTTTTGGGCTTCATTGAGTGTTGTCCATCCACAACCAACAGTACCCTCATTACAAAATGAATCCACCCAAATGTTTGCAATATATGGTGCTTTACTAACTAGAAAATTAATGAAATGATAAATGATAGTAGCTACCTTCTACGACCCTCTTTTTTGACAACGGGGCTTTACAAGCACGCAATTGGCGAGAAATTGTTTCCTCAACTGCATGTAGCAGTGATAAGCATTTTTCATCTCCGTCCCCTTTCAAAGGTAGACCATACGTCATTGTAAAAAGATCTTCTTCCTGCCAAAAGAAAACACATAGAATTAAAACTAAGTTGTTACCATGCTTCTCATCACAATTTAACTACAGAAGAATGGGATGGTTGAGAAACCTCAATAGTAAACAACAAAAGAATTTTTCCATCAAGATTCATATCGAAATCAAATAATAAAAAGTACTATTATCTTTTACAATCTGATTCCTTCTGTTATTCCTAACCCTTTCATGGAGCTCTAGCAAATGATTTAGCATTATAAGTAAAAAGCCATTCACACAGCATCTATAAATGGTGGTTTCATGTTGCTCTAAGCTTGTTCAATTCTTGCAGTGCATATTTGTTTTCTTCTTCTATGTTTTTGTTCACAATACAGTGAGGACCAATTGCACTTATTTTCTGTACAAAATAGGTGATGAGTTTCTCATGCCATGTCACCTTAACATAATTTATAAGGCAACAACATAATCGCCCTTAACATTAAAAACAGTTACGCATATCATGGATCTGAAAACTTGCTCTCTTATTATTTATTTTTTTTTATATTTTATTTACGGGGTTCTGTAACATTAAAAATAGGTTTTGCTTGGTCCATTGGGATTAAAACCAAGTTCCACTCATTCTAAGGGATTTGGCTTTACTATATTTAAAATTCTCAATGAGAGAGTCAAAGACTCCATCTCAAGCCTTTCCATCTCTATCTCAAGGTTTCTTTTTCTCTCCTCTCAATTACATTACTCATTCATAGGTTTCTTTTTCTCTATCTCAAGCATGCCATCTATTTCTCTCTTTCATGTACTGCTAACAGCTGGGTGGTAAGAATCCTGCACTCATTCAGAAAACCAAATCAGGAGTTCTCATCTCGTCATACCACTGGTTTATCATCATTGTTTTTGCCTACTACACAGACGTGCATGTGCTCCTTAGAATGGATAATGAGAGAGCCAAAGATCAACCATTGCCTCATTGTTCATGCAACGTGGTATACAACTGTTTTGGAATGCCAGTTATATTGTATGCTCCACTACTCAAATCTCCTTCTTTATGCAGTGGTGCTTCCAATTTTTATGGGTGGAGAGTGCTACGACAGCATGGTTAGTTATTTTCAACAGTCATTTGGTCCATATGGGATGAAACCTGCAACTAAAAAACTGTAAGTTCATGCTAGACAATGAGAAGTGTCAACAAACATGATCTTATTCTTCATCATTTACAAGTATAACTTTTACAAACTCTCAGTTTAGCTAATCTCAAATCATAATTTCAAATTAGAAGGCACTTGGCTATGTAGAAGATTAAAATGGCATTCTTATCAATGAAAGAATCACAGGTTGATGTTTTGTTTGCCTTTTTCTTTCTCTAGTATGAATACTGTATTATGAGTAATGTTTCTCTAGCTTTTGTTTTACTTGAAAAATAAAAAATAAAAAATAAAAAATCCTCCATGTGTCCTTAAACATTATGTTAAAGCATTTCCTTGCCTTCACTAAAATTCCATTTCTTATTATCTTGATAATTTCGTAGACTTTTCTTTCTTGGGGAATATTTTGAAAAGGAAATATACCAAAGAATTTTGGATTGAGGAACTATTATTATGAATTTTAGGAGAATAGGTGTTGTATTAACTGTAAAACTGAAGACAACAAGATCAAATCTGACTTCTCATGTAAATAATAAGAAAGCAGAGGACAAAAAGGGACACAACTTGTTAATACCAGGTGTTATTACAGAACCCCCTGAACAACTGAGAGGCCAAGAAGTCCTTGCATTATCATGAGATGTACGATGGAAGAAAAAAATAAGGAACAACAACAATAATAGTAGGTGAAAACATTCTGTAAATTACATTTCTCTGAGAATTAGTTCTCTATAGGTCACCTATTAAAACACCTAAAAGTCTTTCTGCACATACCATCCAAGTAAGACAAATGAAAATGCAATCTAGGGTTAGTCTTTCCCAATTAGCATGGAACCTGCATTTCTACATAGAAAGCAACTTCTGAGACCCATGTAACAGAATCCAAACCATCTTACACTAAAGTTTAACAGTCAACAACGTTCCCTAGTTCCTACACCGAGTAGTTCACACTCAACCCAAAAACTACCAGCCAAACCTCCTATATCAGCATTAGCAAACACCAGGATGACCTGACCTAATTCTAATTAACTTAAATAATTAAACAATGTAGAGAATGGAAAAAATACCAAAAAGGGCAAATATAAAATTTCACAATGAGCATCTTCGTGGGCTTAACATAATTATGTTTTAGCACAACTAAAGCCTTTCATATGTTTTATATTTATATACCAGAATGCTGATGGATAGATTCAGTGACTTTTTGTTACATTTGAGTTGGTAGGAGTTTCTCGGCAATTCACAAATGGCTGGAAAGGCATGTAAGGGTGCCTACGAATTGTATCATGGGTCAAATAATGTTATTTAGTCTACATACAAAGAAAAGTTTCTTAGTTTCCTAAATTAGCCTATAAATATATATATATATGTAACTCTTCTATTCCAAAGAGTCAAGATTTTGAGAATTCATCAGAACTTGTGAAACTTTGAGTGATAAATCATGCGGCCTTGCCTTAGGGGCGTTATTCCTAAGGAGTTGCGAGTGGGATTCCTAGAGTTTTCTTTTCACTTCTTCTCACAAATCACCATTCTCAGGCATTCATAACCATAGAATAATGCCAATTTGTTGTTCAAAGAATTCCAGTAGCTAATTCCTAAAATTGTGCAACTATACATTGAAAACCAAGCCAAAACTCACCCTTTTCCATCTAGAGAAGCTTGCTTCTACTTTGTAAGACCCTAAAGTCTAAAAGTTCTCCATAACAAACTCCCACCGCAAAACCACTTGTCTGCAGCTCAGGTCAAGTTCCTTAAAGATTTCATACATCATTAAATTTCAAGTCAATCGTTCTACACTTTTTATTTCTTTTTCTTTTTCTTTTTCTTTTTTCCCTTTCTGAAGTAAAGAGAACAAAACCCATGTCCTAATAGTTGGTGATTTGACTAAGAATAAAAACGTACAGGTCCAGGATTCTGTGCTGCGACAGAAGCGGAATCGAATCATATTAGTGATTTCACCAAAAGTAGGTTACATTAAGTCTATATGAACAAGTTTGAAACCTGAGTGGGTTACATTAAGTATATATGAACAGTTTGAAACCTATTATGTTATCCTCAACAATGAAATTATCCAAAAAGAAATATACATATATATTCCGAAAAACCAAGAAAAGCCAAAAGTGTTGCTGGAATACTTTACTTCATGTGTACGGGCATCAGAGACAACTGAAACAACTGCATTGCATGTTGCACGTATGACTTTGCAATAAGAATGCAACAATGCATGAGATGCTGTTATATCTGGCCTCAGAAGATAGATGCAAGAAAAAACAGTTTGTGCCAATGAATGACCCTTGTGCCATGTTGCCTGCCATGCAAGATTGTAATTAGCTAGAAAACAATAAGGCAAGGCATACTACTTATCATATGCAGTATAGACAGTACCTCACATGCTAGAAGATGGTCCATGATGTCAATTGTACATTGGACATCAACAGTTCTATCCATGCTCAAAGGGACTGGAGCAGCACCATTCTCAATAGCTTCATCAACAGAATAATATCTACAAACAATACCTGAATCCATCTTCGGGTCCATAATCTAACAACAAATAAATAAATAAATAACAAATAAGTACAAACCAGAAGGATCATAAATAATTATAAAGTGCAAAAAATTGTTGCAGTAGATATTGGTAAAATTATGCAATGGCTAGCATTGAGTATCCAAGGTATTATGGATCCAATATGACAGAAGATTTACGCAAATATCTATAATGAGGATCCAATCCATGGCAACACCTCAGTACTTACAGAAGATAAAAACAAATTGTATGAAAGATAAAGCATAGGTGTACAATAAAATAAGCATAAAAGAAAAAATTACTTCTCTTCATATTAATTATCAATAGCAATTTAAATAAGATCACATGTGAGAAGGAAGCATCAGCAATAACTGAAGCACATAAAAATGGGGGTAAACAAAGTATTGCACCACATGATGGATGAACTTCCAATATCATAGAGAATACCTTGCAAATTAGATATATTAGCTGTGAAGGAAGCATCAGGGAATACTTAAGCAAATTAAAAGGGGAAAATAAACATTTGAACAGTTGATGAAGGAACTTCTTGCAGCAAGTTAATATTGCGAAAGGAAATTCTCCCATTAAGACGATAGAGAAATCAACACAAGCTCAACTTCCAGTTAACATGTCCTATATAATTTTTAATAGAGAGAAAACATTCAAATACATAATTAAGAATATAACAGCAGCACGTTATGTCATCTTATCACTAATAAAGGGAATTCAAAACTAAAAACAATAAAAGGTCTCCCCCTAAACAATTTTTCACTTTTGCAGTAAATCTATCTCAGTCCTTACAAAAATGTAAAACAGATTAAATGTGATTTGTTCTGGTTGGTTCCTCTTTCTCTACCTGTACTTTCCAGTACAGATTCTTTCCTTTTTCTTCTACTCTTTTCAGATAGAATCCTAAGTTCCCTTGAAGAAGGATGTCCACTGGCCCCATTTGGCCGGATTTTATTTCTGTCAAGTGCTTTGACACTTTTAAATACCTTCTTCTTTTTTTGAATTTCAACACCAAATGTGGCTTACTGAGGTATTATGATTTTGATTTACATCACTAACACACAATTCAGCACTTACCTCTTAACATAAATTTAAAAAAAAAAATGTATAGAATAACATATTTAATTTTACAAAAAAGAAAAAACTGTTGTCTCACACATCCTCTGTTGTGTTTCCGGTTTTGTAGCAATGTGTGACAGTGGCACATAATTACTCATTTGAAAATGAGACACACTCGATAATGCCCGCTAAAAATTGTAAGTCCAACCAAGAAGAACCATTACCTCCAGGGCAGACATGGCAGCAAAAAGATTAAAATTCTCTCCATGTATAAGCTCACCATCTCGAAGTTCTGTGATCAAACAATACAAAATAAAGTTACAACAAGTAACAAAGAAACATATAATTGCACACTCGACACAAGCACTGTTTTGACCCATTTTTGAAAACTACATAATAAAAATTGCATTGGAATTTTCAGAACAATACATCAAGCAGATTGTGGAAACAATTAGGAAGGTAGAAACCAGAATTATACCCTCAATTACAAGTAAAATATCATATAAAATATACACCAAACTCTGGCATCTACCTCATAGGCACCCAATACTACTGATCATACATTAATATCGTCAAATAGGAGATTAAAAATGTATGATGTTCCACGTGAAAAATAGAACGAAAATTAAATATTAAAAAAAAATGTCTTTGTTCACAAAATTAGACTTAGAATTGAAAAACTGCTGCTGCAAATAATCATTTACAATCTAAATTACAATAATCATTTGCAACTAATGAGCAGTGATAAATTCCCCTGATTGGAAGTTAGTACTAAGTATCTGTAAATAAATCCATCATTTTACGAACACAGAGCCAAAATAAACTTCAACTACACTGTGTTTGGTTGTGAGAAAAAAAACCAGAAACAAGCAAAAGATTGAAATTTTAAATTCCTGTGCTTCCGGTTGCATTTTCCCCGGAACATGAACAGCTCAATTACACAAAATTAGATAGTTTGCACAAGGTAAAGATGCCTTCAAAGGCCTCCCAGAAAAACTGAGATTCAGAAAACCCCCTATTTGTCATTTCTTTATTTTCCTAGTCTTTCTCGGGAAACAAACAGAGGAGGTAAACATTTATATATATATATATATATATACGAGGGGTAAACGAGTAGACCTTTACAAGTGAATTGGAGGAGAGACGAAACATCGGCCCAAACAGTTTGTTCGCCTGAAGAAATCGATGGATTAATAGGCACTTTGAGCTTCTCTGCCATTCGTTCAACGATTGAATACTTTCTGCTGCTTCTTCTTCTTCTTCTTCTTCTTCTTCTTCTTCTTCTTCTCTCCCTCTCTCTCTCTCTCTCTCTCTCTCTCTCTCCTCAGGTGCCTCCGAGTCTTCGGACCTTCGCTGTTTTGAAGTCTTCACCAGAACTGTGTACTGTCTTTGAAAACTGGACTGCTTGTTGAGAGAGAGAGTGAGTGAGAACAAAAAGAGAGGGTCTCTAGACTCGAAACGAGGGTTTGAAGATTTTTGGTGGGCGGGGCATGAAGTGGGTCGGGCATACAGATGGTCCAATTTCATGAAGAAAAAAAAGAAGAAAGAAGTGGAACTGACCATTTTAGATGAGTGCTTACCTGCCAAATTTTTTTGTACCCTTATTTTTTTGGATTCTAACCTTAAATCTTAAATTTTAATAATATTTTTTTAGACACCTCATTTATTATCAAATCTATCTTTATTCATAATCTTTTTACAATCAAATGCACACCCACCTAATTTTTCATATCTCTCATTTCCTAACTGTCGGTCTACCACTGTGTTCATCTTCTCCACACCGATTGAATCCATTTTGCTGCTGAAATTCGAAAAGTGCTGCTTGAATCCATTTTGCTGCTCAAATTCCGAAAGTGCTGCTTGATTCCATTTCGAAAGTGTGCTTTGGACCCCCCTTTCGGAAATTCAACACTTTACTACTGTAAAAATTTTCATCTACCATCAAAGTTATGATTTATTGCTGTAAAATTTTTCATCTACCATCAAAGGTATAATTTATGGGTCTGCCTTTGGTCCAGTCCACCATCGGACTGGACCGTACTGTTGGGCCCGTGGGGGCCCACCACCGGTCCCGTTTTGAAAATCTGAACCGTTCAATGTGTAGAACTCTTTGAGTACTATATGTGTGTAAAAAATCACGTTGATCGGATATCGATAACTATGTGATCAAATTAGTTTTTTGTCAACCGTTAATTTATTCACCGTCCATTTTTTTTTATACAAAACTGATTTGATCACATAGCTATCGATATCCGATTAACGTGATTTTTTATAGGCATATAGTATTCGAAGAATTCTACACATTAAACGGTTCAGATTTTCAAAACGGGACCCGTGGTGAGCCCCCACGGGCCCAACAGCACGGTTCAGTCCGATGGTGGACTGGACCAAAGCCAGACCATAATTTATTTATCTTTTCTCTTCAATTAATCATAACCACACAAACAAAAAATCATTTATCAACCAAAACCACAACCACACAAAACCCTAATTGTGGGAGAATATTATAATGTAATGACCAAGTGTGGATAAGGGCATTTTATAAAATTGAACAAGCGTGGAGATATATATATATATATATATATCTTGAAAGCTTGTGTGGATTATCTCATGATAGTTTGAAAATGAAATTAAAAAGAGAACTTTCATGGAAAAGTGTTAATAATGACCCGGTGTTATTTTCTTACTCAAGTCTTTTTTTGGTTTGAACCTTGGGCTTCTTAAGGAAATTAAAAAGAAACTCTTTGTTAAACATGACTTAGTGTTGTTATTTTTGTTTGAACTTTGAAAGTGTTAAAACAGAATTTTGTTACTTTGGTCATTTTTGGTTTGAACCTTAGGCCTGGTAACACTTTACGGATTGGATTTATTGATTTTGGGAATGCATGTTGGTACAAGTTTATAGTCACATTTTTTTTGTCCATGTATGTTCAGAGGGATGGTATTAAATTTTTTTCAGTTAGAACCTGAGAACTTGTGCAGGGTTGAGATACTTTGTAGAATAGAGGATGATTTGATTGTTTTGGAGTCATGCAGTATCGTGTTTGGTTTGGTTGGAGCTATGTATGCATTGAAATTTTGTATAAATTCGTTAGATTTATAGTACTATTGATTTATACTGTTTGCATGTCTTGTTAGTTATTATAGTATAGTTGATTCTTATTTAAATTTGAATTGTGTGAGTTAATTTAAGTAAGCTAGTTAAGGATATTAATTAAGTCATCTATCTATTCTATCTGCATAACATACCTACATTTAGCAGTAAAGCCCAAGCAAGCCCAAGCTATAGACCAAATAATGCATCTCACACTTAACATATCACCAAACGAACTAAACTCAAAGTAGAGGTAAACAAAAACTAGCAGCAGCCCCAATATATTCCAGCAAACCAGTTAAGTTTCCTCCTAACCCAGAGTGGAAAAAGATAAGCAAGGACGCATAATAGCTAGACATACACAGTTTTCCCCCAAGCACAGCCCGCTTGGGTAAGCCTCAAAATAGTAACCATACATACAAAGACGGTGAATAACAATCATAGCCTCAAAACTAGCACCTCTCCTAATGTCTTCCATTTTCTCATCGAGTAGATTCACCTCCATGTCCAATTGACCTACACTTGAACCACCCCATTTCAACACACACACCCATACACACACACACACACACACATTTTGTAGGCTAAGTCACTCAACCCACAACAATAATAAAACCTGCAAGAAATCTCCCTATTATATGAGCTAACATACTCAACCCTCATTAAAGCCATTTCACTCAGCAAAGAAGCAGGAAAAATAATATAAGAAGTAATAAAAGACTTGATTCCAAAAATGTATCCTCTCTTCACTAGGCCCTCAACAAATAACTCCATAATATTTGTACCAGCTTTCAGAACCTGCAGCAAGATAAAGTTAGAAATGATATAGTACCTTAGGTCACTCAACCCTCCACACCCTGTCCTCTCATGCCTAGGCCTTTGCTCACTGTCACTCAACTCACCATCCCTATAGTACAACCAACTTAACAATCTGCATAACAACCAGTTAGTGAACATCATAAATTTTGTTGCTTACCATATTCAGCACATAGAATGAATATGCAACCCTCCAAGCCCCTGACCAGTATGTACAATGGTAGTATCCCTCAAGATGGAATAATGGGTCATAATCAATAAAAAATATTTTATAATGTCAACAATGCCTCTCTATTTAAGATAAAAAAGAATTTTGCTTTAAATTATGTAAAAGATAAGATGTAGTTTTTGTTATACATTGTTTGTTGTAAATGACAAATCTGAAATTGTCAACAAAGAATATTGGTTAGTTTAGCTTTTGTCGTGTACTAAGCCTTTTGTTTTTAATACCAAATTCCTAATTGTTTAGGCTTTCAAATTTTTGCACTTTTTTGGGAAAGCTTTGTTTTTGTCTATAATTTTATTTAGGATTTTTTTTTTTTGTTTTTGATGGCCTTCCTCTTGGCATGCTTCTAATGCATTACAATTCTCAAATTTTGGTCCAACTCAAATATCTTATTTTTTGTAATTTCTTTTTATCGTTTATTCATTTTGTGTTTGGTAAGAAACTATCTTAGTTTGTTGTTTCCTATTTGAATTGGTCATGACACACCTATTTAAGAGACGTAATGTTATACTTCAAGGTAGTGGAGTTAATGAACATGACATGAATGACATAGGTACTGCTCTAGCAAAAACGGTTGAGGTTGAAAACGATGGGGGCAATCAATTTAATGTGAGTGACATGGGTGATGATTTGGGGGATGAACCAATAGATATGGGTGATGAACCAACAGACATAGGTGATGATCCGAGTGATGAACCAACAGACATGGGTGACTATGAAGACCAACCAGCAGATACAACTGAAAAAGTTAATGAAGATCTTACTGGACCTTTTCCTGGAGGGCCATATGATCCTTCGATTTTGAAAAGTTTTTATTGTCACGTAGCAGCCAAAATTTGGCATAATGATGTAAGTCATTGTCTTACATTAATTTAATGTTTCAAATTTTGTTTCAACTTTACTAATTTTTTTTTTTTCTTTTTTCTTGTTTTTATTCTATGTTGCAGGAACGTGGAATACTTAAATGCTTAAATCATGGTTTTAAAGTTAGAGAATGGTCATTCAACTTGGAAGATAATGAACAGTCCAAATTTCATGGTTTAATAAAGGATTCAGGGTTGATTTCTTTAGTGAGTTGCTCCTATAAATTTGTAAACAAAGTTGTAGTTTTGGCCTTTGTAGAAAGATGGCAGCCAGAGACAAACACGTTTCATCTACCATTTGGTGAGATGTCACCAACCTTAGATGATGTTAGTGTAATTCCAGGGATTCCAGTGATTGGTAAATCAGTCTCTTACAAGAAGTTATCAAATGTTGACGCTGCAAATCTGCTAGTTGAGGCTTTGGGCGTAATAATAGATGAGGCGAATGTAGCGTTGAAGGTAGCACGGGGCCAGTCTATCAAGGTAGAATGGTTGAGACAACAGTTTGGGTCAGTGTCTGATGTGGACAATGATAATACCATTGAGTGTGCAACTAGGGCATATTTGTTATATTTGTTAGGTTGTACCTTATTTGCAGACAAGACAGGCACACGTGCTCCGGTTGTGTATTTGTCTTTTTTTATGGATTTGCGGTTAGTTGCTTCTTATGCTTGGGGTGCAGCCGCATTGGCTTTTTTATACCGGCAATTGGGTACTACAACAAGGTATGCCGTAAAACAAATGGTGGGATACATGACATTGCTGAAAGCTTGGATTTACGAGCATTTTGTTGGTGCTAGACCCCACCCCAATTTAGACTATAAAGAAGATCAGCCTTGTGTCTTTCGTCGGATTTTTCGCACCCAATCTGGTTCGTCAACATCTATTTTACAAAGGTTGCGAGAGGACCTCGACAGATTAGAGGCTCATGACGTAAGTGTCAATTTTATGTCAATGTATGTATATATTACTTGTTATTATTCAATCCAATTCATAACTTACATATAAAATTTTTACTATTGTAGGTTATTTGGGATCCATACCATGATAAGCGTATTGAGCATCCTTTTTTTGATGTTGCTTACTATAGTGGATGCTTAAAATGTATGCACATTGTTGAACCATACCATCCAGATAGGGTACTGAGACAGTTTGGTAGGGTGCAAATTATTCCCTCACCTCCGCTTGCTCCAGTTTGAGCCTCTAGAGGATCCACTGCAAAACAGTACATCATTGCCTATAAATACTTGGATACGATTTGGGAGAGTTGGGAAAATCACTTGTTGTCTGAGATAGCTCGTAGTGTTCTAGTCTTGCATCCATGGGATTGTGTGCCAGGTTACTTGAACTGGTTTACTTCCATTTCACACGTGCAAGTTCAAAACCCGACACATCGTTCTAAGTATAATCCACGCATAGAGACATCAGCTGATTATCGTCAACTTCAATTCGTATGTCAATTTTTACCATTTTCATTTTCATATATATTTTGTTTAAGGCAACTGTTAAGTTTTATTTTATTGTTTGCAGCGCATTGACAGTGCCTTAAGCATTTCACGTTCAATGCTCGAAATTGGATACAATGAAGCAGCTCCCACCTGAGATATGTTACGCAATGCCATGAAGAAGATAACACAAGTCTTGGAGGGCCAACAGTCCACTAAAGAACACACACCATCAGAGAACTTGGTGTACACTTGTCGTAAGAAGCATGGAGCAATGTCTTAGACTTTAGTATTTGTTAGGTTCAAATGTTTTAAATGTGTATTTTGAAATCTTAGTCTCAAACATATGTTAGACTTTTTGATGGTGTTAGACACAAGTATAACAAATGTCAAATAACACTTTAGTATATATTAGACTTTTTGATGGTGCTAGGCTTGTATATGACTTTACCATACCTTTTTGGGCACTCAATGAATTATTTTGATGGTTTAGATGGTTTGAATTTGTTTATATGGTTTGGGCACTCAATGAATTACTTTGATGGTTTAGATGGTTTGATGGTTTGAATTGGTTTGAATTGGTTTGATGGTCATCACTGAATAAACAAATCTGGACTAATGAATAAACATGAATTTTCTGTTCATCACTAACTAACCGAACAAATCCTCCTCGTTCAGCACTGTAAAACCGAATCAAACTGACTTATTCAGCACTGTAATGCCGAACAGGTAGTCTTCGTTTATCACTGTAATGCCGAACATATATGGTTTTTTAGTACTGTAGTGTCGAACATAAATGCTTGCTAGCCCTTTCACAGTTGCTGGCCTACTCATTTCAGCACTGTTGAACCGAATAAAAACAATTTCTTCACCACTGTATAGTCAAAAAAATAAATTTTGTTCAGAACTGTTTTGTCGAACAATAGTGATATTGTCAGCACTGTATGTCTGAACAGAATTTGTTCATCACTGTGTAACTTGAATCCATTCCAATTCACATTTTTCATCAACTTTAATTCAGTATAACACAGAAAATAACATTCATTTCAATTCACTGTTTACCATTCCAATTCATTAGAACAAAGAAAATAACATGAATTAAATCCATTCAAAATACATAACTTAAATCCATTCCAATTCACTCTTTTCCATTTTAAGTTAGTTTAACAAAGAAAATTACATAACTGAAATCCATTCTAATTCTATTTCCTAGCTCACTCATATGACATTAGTCCTCATCCAGGTCAACTGTTTCGATTGTGGCTACGTCTAGATTGATGAGTGATTTGAAATGTTGCACTCTGGAACTGTATGCAACCTCCTAGCCTACTGCACAAGGGTCATGGTACCTCCGCCAGTCAGTTGCTATGGGTGGAATAGGATGACCAGGCTCCAAAATGAGCTACAAAAAAATAAAAAATAAATTAGAATGTACAAAAATGTTGTCGTTATTAAGAAATTTGTCGTTATAATATACAAGAATGTACAAAAATATTAAAAACCAATACTTGAACAAAATGGTTGTTGTTGACAAAGCCAATACATATGTCCTTGCGAGAGGCAACAGACGTCGGTATTGACCTAAGAAGGAGGAATGTCAAACATTGTTGCATAGACAAGTGGACCAAAACGACTTGGTAGAAAGACGATATAAGATGACCCATGTCAGGCATCGTCATCCACCGGTCCAACCCAGGGTTTGGTTCAAAATATGCCAAGATGTTGGTCAGGTCATCGATTCTCTCTTGTGATCCAAATAATTTCCTGTAGTGGTCACTATGCGCATGCAACTCTTTAAGTAAATATTTTCTCACTTGTAACCATCCTTTTTCTCCAAAACCTATCAAACCATCAATAGCTCGGAACCCACAATTGCCATCTGCTGCAACATTCTTAACATATTTAATATATCATCTCAATTCAGAAGGGAATGCCTCTAAAAAGCAATTTGGATTCAATGATCGAAGTCGGTGAACCTATCACAGGCCAATGCCAATGTTAGACAATAAAGTAGACAACATGACATAATTATATACCTCACTAGTAAACCATGTACCTTTTCTTTCTTCTTTGTTTTCACCTTTTTTGTTGTTACACTCGCCTTGGCAATGACTCCAGGTGGATAACTATCTTGTGCTGACGCAACTATTTCAAACACAGATGGCTCACGACGAGTGGAGGTCTCAATCTTCAATTTTGGCCGACCCCGTGGATTAGACTTCACTTCCAGCTCCATCAAAAATGTATAATCAAGTTTGGCTAACTCCCTCAATTTTTGTAACAAAAACCTCTTCATATCTGGATCCACTTCCTCGAATCGTTTGGCAAACAATTCTAACTCAGGTGTACAAGTCCACTCTTCACTTACAATGTGTGGGGTACTCAACATATCAAGCTTAGTCCAATATGAACAAACCGAAGAGAGGGGAATTGGCCAATTTTTCCTCATGTAATTTGCTATCTCATGTGCACATGGCAAACCATGAGTACGTCGAACAACACATCTACATGCCGTAATATCAATACCAACAGAAAATGCTCGTTTAGACTCAGCCAATATGATCTCTAATGCAGTAATTGAGAGATTACCACGAAGCTCCTTAAACTGCGCAGGTTTGAAATCATGTTGCACAACTAACTTGCTTTTCTCAAATGATGATTTTATTTCACTATGTTGCAACTCAAGTAAATTGTGTATCCTTGTCCAATTCGACTCAAAATTTCCTTGACTTGATCTAAGATATCTTTTAAGTTTTGCATGTGAACTCTCAACCCTATATATGAAAATAAACTGTTATACAAATAATGTTATAAAAAACCAAACAACTAGTAAATTTAAATGTTCGTATTTACCTATTTGTTGTAGAATTTCCAAAGTGCATAAATGTGTCAGTCCAAGCAGCCACAAATTTCGACTTGTATGTATCCAACCAAGATGAGGTAACATAATGAAATGCATCTTGATAAGTACTGAACTCACTATATTACAAAGATAGTCGTTGCATGTATACTTCTTCAGACGATGACATAACCAACATATTCCAACTCATTATAAACATTTCCTATTTATCCTTTGTCTCAAACATCTTTTTGCAATTAGCAAGCACATTTTTTCCAATATGCCATCTACACAACAAATTTGTAGTTGCAGGAAACACCTACATATGGCATTCATAAGGGCCAATTCTCTATCTGTGACAATAACATAAGGAAGAGTATTTTCATCCATGACACTACGCAAAAGACCAAGTACCCATGTATAGTTATCCTCATTCTCATACTGGAGGTATGCAAATGCAACTGAAAAGGTCATGTCTGTCAATGTCACACCTACAATCTCCAAAAGGGGCAACCGATATCAATTGGTCTTATAAGTACAATCCATCAACAATACTTTTGGAAATGCACGTAACAAATTCAAACTAGTAGGATGTACAAAGAACAAATCAGTCACTGTCTCAGTATCTACACAGCTCCTATGCCACTCAATGTACTTGTTCATCGCTAACTGACCTAATAGTTGTTGCATTTGAGATCTCCCAGCTTTCTCAGCAACTTTATACCTATGACGTGCATTGTAAATTGTCTTCATTGTGGAAGCATTTGCATCATCACGTTGTTTCAATGTAACCAATATCTCACTCGGTCGTACCATACTCTTTGACATGTCTACCAACAAAGAGGTTTCCTCATGTGACAACCTTCCAGCATAAGAATGACCCTAAAGATATTCTACAGCAGGATGATTATGCACACCACAAATAACTATCAAGATCCAGTCATCATTTATGGCTAATTTTTTGCCCTTTAATAAAAAAGGACATTCACATTTTTTTGTACCAGTCAGTCTTGCTTTTTTTTTGTTGTCTTAGGCCTGTTGTTTTTTCGAGTGTCCCTATAAGATCCACTCCTCTCACAAGCTAAGCTAAGTCTTGGCTTCTTACCTCGAATACCACCCCCATCTGATTTCTGCACGACAATAACGAATCCATTTTTTCTTCCAACTTGACGTGTCCATCGAATTAACTCATCTCGACTCTTGAAAATCTGAAATAAATAAATTAAACTAACCGATTATTGCACATAAAAAAGGTACATTACTTGTAAAACAATCAAAGACTCACCTCATGAGTAACAAATTTATTACTATAATCCATTACAAGTTCTGAATCAACCTTACTGCCTCTAGTCGAAGCATCACCCTGAAAACACGTGTGAATGTAATTTCGAAATTGAGAAAATGATCTTCATTCTAACAGTCCCGAAACTAATGGTTTTGTTCAGTTCAACAGTGACGAAAATAAAGATGATATTCGGTTTAACAGTATTGACTATCTGCATTAATGTTCGGAACCTATGTATTGAACGAAATGATTATGTTCAGTACTGTATTATCGAACATAATTCTAACGTCATCAAACCAGTACCGAACAGCTCGAACGAAACAAGAACGAGCGAAAACGACCGAAAACGACCGAGAATGTTAATACAAGATAGATAAACTTACCAATGGAACGCCGGTCTCACTAGAATTGTTGTCCTCGTCCTCTATTGCTCTACACAGTGAAATAAGTGATGAAGTATACGTTATACTTGAAGCAAAACTTTCAAGTTCAATAGCGTTGATGATGGTGATGAAGATGACACATTCAGGATTTAAGATGATTATGAAAAATAATAGATTTAGGGTTTATATTTGTTGGTTATGAAAAGTAATAGGTTTAGGGTTTACAAACATGGAATGCATATAGTTGGAGTTGGAGGTAGGAGTGGGGGTGGAGGTGAGTGTCCAATATTATAGAGTATTAGTTCTTATTGATAGGTGGGTGTTCTATTTAATAATGTCTTTTAATGTAATTTTACTTTAGAGTATAATTGTAATAAAAAAAATTATAAAATGGGGGATCCAAAGAATTTTGGCAGGTGCTAATAGCAGCACTCTTTTAGATTCATCTTAAAATAAAGGGTAAATTACATTGACACCCTGATGTTTATGTTTTATTACAATTTTTTTCACTTTTTGGAAATTAACATCTCTCTTCCTGAGATTTAAAGTTTCATTACAGATTGCTCCCCGAGGTTTAAAGTTTCATAACAGTTCCCCCCTCACCGTAATAATCATCATACATAAAATTAAATTAACAATAGAGAGTCAGTGTAATTTCCCAAATGTGATGGGGGAAACTGTAATAAACATAAACCTCAGGGGGTATCAGTCTAATTTATCCTAAAATAAACTAATGCCAAGGTTGATAATGTAACGTCCCTAATAGTTAATATCATGGGTAAATTACCAATATTTTCTAATAATTGGACTTAATTCCCATTAAGTTCTATTGAAAATAAGTATTGATAAAATCGTCACTAAAAATAATTTTTCTTGTGACAATTTTTTACACATGCCGCTAAAAATTAACAATTAGTGACTTTTTTTTTTTGTCATGATTTTTATAGATTGTCACTAAAACTTATAATTAGTGACGTTTTTCTGTGACGAATTTTTTAAATTGTCACTAAAAGTTGTGAATTAGTAACACTTTTTGTAACGATTTTTTTAAACTGTAGCTAAAACTTATAAATTAATTACATTTTTTGTGACAAAATTTTCATATTGTTGTTGAAAATTAACAATTAGTGACATTTTTTAATAGTTTTTAATGAAAATGTCACTAATTATCATAGGACCTATTGGACAATAAGTCCACTTATTAGGATCTACACGTAAATCCCCCTAATATTAATCCATCATATAAGTATGCTACAATTGATCAACAATTTCATAACTTCTATTCATTATATTTTTGATCAGTATAAAAGAAGACATATTCAATATATATTCATCAATCCTAGATTTTGAATCTATAGCATATGACATAGATACAAGAGTAAAAGAAAAATAGAACTAAGTAATGGAATGTCTTAATGGCTACAATCTTTTCAAGACGATAGTTGATTACAATAAAATGAATTTAAACTCAATACAACTAAAGCCCAGGGATTAAACAAGAATAATTACATTAAGAAACAAAAAATGAAGCCTTAAACTCCAAGTCGTCTTAAGTTGCATCCTTGGTGAAGGCATATCATCAACACTTGAAAGTTGTTTTCCACATAGGGTGAGCCACAGCTCAGTAGAGATATTCTAACATAGTATATGAATCTTAGCAAAATTATAAGGTGAATGCACATGCATGCTATTTGTCAAACATTCATCGTTTTCCATCTCAAAACAATGTAATTCCAGATTATAAATCAATTCATGAAAATAATCATTTTATAACAAAAAATAGCGCAATGGATACAACACATTAGGAATCTCTAGGTGCGTGTCTGCCAGTACTAGAAGAATCAACATCTAACTGTGCGAGTTTCTGAACTGTCACCAAAGACACACAGGCCAACATAATAAAACTACAACCACACCTCCTAACCAGATTCACCACGGTATTCACCTCATTTTCTCAAAATCAAAACATTTATAATGTTCAATATGAAATGATATTCCATGCACAATGTATGAGAAATTAGTTTCCATTTAACCTAATCCTTATGCAATGCCTACAACAATCAAGATTATCCTCCACCGATAGCCCAAAACAATTATTTCTATAAGCAGGTAGTTTTCAATCATAATATACAATTCCATCATTTTACAATGGGAGTGATATTACATATCCAACTCCACCAATCATCATTAACATAATCATTGTCCCAATCTTATGAAAACTCACAACATTTTCCATTTCCTTACATAATTCCAAACATTCGAAATTTAGGGCAAAACCCCTTTTATTTTACAAAATCAATTTCAAGGAGAAATATCCACTATTTTAACATATCCTACCTAAAAACACATTGCCACAACTATTTTCAAGAACTCATTAGAAAACCCCTCTTTTGATTTCAAATCCAAACCCTAGGTTTTCCAAAATTTTTCGAATCAATACCCTTTTCAAAGAGCAAATAACTAAGCTAAAAATCATATAAAAGAGTCAAAGAAATCCCTACCTCAAAGTAGAAGACAAGAAGAACGATGGGTAGACCCTGACAAAGCCGAAAACACTAACTTCTTCGATTAGAATGAAGCCCTCAGTATGCTCAATGTTTTTCTACAAAGGACTAGGGTGAAGAAATCAATGGATTGAGAGTATTTTGAGCTAGAAGTAAGAGCTAGAAAGAGAGTCAAGGTTTTTAGGGTTTTGAAATTTTTAGAGAGAGAAAGAGATGAAAAAGTGATCCAAAAAGTCTTCTTCTTGAACTGATGTACGTACAGACCGCTCGAGCGACCAAAACACCGTTTGAGCGAACAGGTACAAAAGTTAACACCGCTTAAGCAAACAAAATCACGCTTGAGCGCACAATGACCCCCTCCCAATAGTTTTGCAAACTACAAAAGATCGCTCGAGCGCAAGAAGTGTTGCTCGAGCGCAGATATCACACTCTTAGTAGTTTTACAGACTATAAAAGACCGCTCTAGCGCAAGAAAGACCGCTCGAGTGAAGAAGTAAAAATATGGGCAACAACTCTTGGAAAAATTAACTTTCCAACTTGTTTCAAATGCAACCAAAACTCCCAATAGCCATACTTAACAAGCATTAAGATGGAAAAGAGATGAACAACAGTTAAGTATATGGATTCTCGAATTCAAAATCACATAAATAGGTCGAGTCTAAACCAGAATCATTATAATCTCCCCCCTTAAGGAATTTCGTCCCCGACATTTGAAATCAACTACATTTTTGAAAGTACAACAAATTATATGTCATCCGATTCGTAACAAGGATATACCGAGTTTTTCAACATCAACAATTACCATTAAATTCTCCAAAACATATCCGATGTTCATATATGTATACTACAACATACGTAAAAGTTCCAACACAAGTCTCAAATAACAACAGTAAGTCCAGATACTTCTCACGGACTTCCGCCTCAGGCTCCAAGACGTCTCCTCAACCCCGTGGTGTCGCCACATCACCTTAACTAATGGAATAGTCTTGCCTCGCAAGACTTGGTCCCGAGAGTCTAAAACTTGTATCGGCCTCTCCTCATATGATGCATCCTCATCTACCTCCAACTCAGTCCAATCTAACACGTGTGAAGGATCTGGCTCGTACTTCCGAAGCATACAAATGTGAAACACATCATGAATCCCAAAAAATTTGGGCAGCAAGGCCAAACGATAAGTTACATCCCCGATCCGCTCTAGAATCTCAAAAGGCCCAATAAATTTAGAGGACAACTTCCCGTTCTTCTCAAATCTCATCAAACCTTGTCTCGATGATATCTTTAGGCACACATGATCTCCTACCTCAAAAGTAAAGGTCTCCTCCTACGATCGACATAGCTCTTCTGGCGACTCTGAGCTAAAACAAATCTCTTATGAATAAGTGTGACCTTCTTCATTGTTTCCCAAACTAAATCAGGACCTAACATAAGTGCATCACCCACCTCGTCCCAACACACTAGAGATCTACACAATCGGCCATATAAGGCCTCAAATGATGCCATACCAATACTTGCCTGAAAAGTGTTATTATAGGCAAACTCCACTAAAGGTAAGTGTCTCTCCCACGACCCCTTAAGATCAAGAACATAACCCTGAAGTATGTCCTCTAAGATCTAAATGGTTCGCTCAGACTACCTGTTAGTCTGAGGATGATAGGCGGTGCTAAATATTAATCTAGTACCTAAGGCATTCTGTAGGCTTTGCCATAACTGAGCCGTGAAACGAGGATCTCTATCCAAGCCGATAGTCACAGGGACCCCATGAAAGTCGAACTATGTCCTTTACATAAAGGTTGGCAAGATAATTTACCGAGTCATTCGTGTGCATAGGTACAAAATGTCCTGATTTAGTTAATCAATCGACTATTACCCATACTGCATCATACCCCATTGAGTCCTTGGAAGAACCACAACAAAAATCTATCGTGACATGTTTCCACTTCCACTCGGCTATAGATAAGGTTGCAACAAACCCGCTGGTCACTGGTACTCGGCCTTCACTTGTTGACAAGTAAGGCACCTCGAAACAAACAAGGCTATGTCTCTTTTCATGCTTCTCCACCAAAACTGGTGGCTAAGGTCGTGGTACATCTTTGTGCCTCCCGGGTGTACGTAAACCATGAATGGTGGAACTCTTGAAGTACTTCCTCTTTACAAGATTTTGGCATGAAAAGACAGTTCAAATACCTCACACTAGAGTCAGAATACACATTCAAGCCCTTCTCTACCTTCTCGTTAGCTATTTTCTTTCGGATAGCCTCTACTTCGAGATCCCCTCGCTGTGCTTCTATAACTCAGCCCATTAGCGTAGGTTGCGTAACTATAGTGAACAAAATGGCAAACTCAACGGACTTGCTAAGATGCAAGTCGAACTTGCCAATAGCACATAACATTTCCCATTTCCAGATAGCAATACTAGCTATACTTTACAGACTTCCTACTCAAAGCGTTAGCCATTACATTGGCTTTCCCGGGATGGTAGTGCGACTCAAAGTCATAATGCTCCATAAACTCCATCTATCTTATTTGTCTCAAATTCAAATCTTTCTGTGAAAATAGATACTTCAAACTCTTATGATCGGAAAACACCTCGAATCTCTCACCATATAAGCAATGCCTCCAGATCTTTAAAGCAAAAATCACCGCCGCTAGCTCTAAGTTGTGAGTAGGATAATTTCTCTCATATGTTTTCAACTGACGCGAACTATATGCTACTACTTTTCCCTCTTGTATCAATACATAACCTAACCCTTCTCGAGACACATCATAATAAACTAAATAGCCCAAGCCCCTCTCTGGGATAATCAACACTGGAGTAGTGGTGAGTCTAACCTTAAGCTCTTGAAACAACTTTTCACAAGTCTCACTCCACACAAACTTCACTCTCTTCCTTATTAATCTAGGTAATGGTGAGGCCAATCTAGAGAAGTCTTTCATGAAACATTGATAATACCCGACTAAGCCCAAGAAACTTCAGATCTCAAAGGTATTCTTAGGTTGTTCCCAATCCTACACTGTCTCTATCTTAGAAGAGTCTACTGTTACCCTTTCCATAGATACCACATGGCCTAAGAACTTAACTTCTTTCAACCAGAACTCGCACTTCCCAAACATAGCATATAAGCGGTGGGCTCTAACCAACTCAAGTACAACTCACAGGTGTTCCTCGTGTTCCTTCTCAGAGAGTAAATAGATCAAGATGCTGCCAACAAAGACAACCACAGAACGGTCCAAGAACTCATGGAAACTTTGATTCATCAAATCCATAAACAAAGTCGGTGCATTGGTTAGCCTAAAATGCATTACTAAGAACTCATAGTGGCCATACCGTATATGGAATGCCATTTTCTGAATATCCTTTTCCATTACCCTCAACTGGTGATAACCCAATCTTAAGTCAATCTTAGAAAAGCAACAAGAACCCTTTAACTAGTCAAACAAATTATCTATATGAAGTAATGGGTACTTGTTCTTAACAGTCACCCAGTTCAGCTTCTGGTAGTTAATACACAGTCGCAAAGTGCCATCATTCTTCTTAACAAACAGAGTCGGTACTCCTCAAGGCAATGTACTAGAGCGAATGAAGCCCTTATCTAACAACTCTTGGAGTTGAATCTTCAACTCATATAACTTGGCAAGTGCAAATCTATACGGTGCCATAGAAATTGGTATCGTGCCAGGCACTAAGTCAATGGAGAACTCAATCTCTCGGTAGGGTGGCAAACTAGTAAAATCCTCAAAAAAGACATCCGAGTATCTACCCTTGGCAACTCAACTCGGACCACATCACTCTTACTACACAAGAAAGCTGCAAGAAGACAACTAAGCTCGCCCCTAACACAAGGGTCACATATTGGCGATATGACTCTATCAGCTTAGTCCCCCAGAAAATAAAAACATTCACCGCTCGAGGTGCACACCATAACTCTCTGACGGTAACAATCTATAATAGCATGGTATGAAGACAACCAATCCATATCCAAAATGATATCGAAACTCGACATGTCTAGCAATACAAAAGCAAAAGGAAGTTAGCGATCGGAAACCTCAATCTCACAACCGTGGCATCCCTAGTCCAAGTTATCCTTATCTCCAACATTGACAATAGAATTAAACAACAAAAAGTTACCTCTCAAAACAGAGGGTGCTGACAACTGATCTGGCGTGGTAACAACGTACACACAACACCCTGTAGGTCTTTGCTCTACCTACTTACCCTTCGGAGCATAAGACTGATAAGCTAATTAAGTTGAAGAGGTTCCTTGAGTGGCCCTCGAGGCCTATGCTAACTGGGTAGGCTGATGACTTTATGTTTGTCTCAAACCAGATGCACCAGGTGTGCCACTTGTCTAAGGGCAAACCCTCCTCAAGTGCCCCGACTACCTACATTGATAACAAGTAGGCGATTGCCCTATCTCTTAACTCTGGCTCTAAGAACGAGCCGCAAACGGCGCAGACTGCTGCATTCCTTATCTCTGCAAGCAAACTAGAGACTTATGGCCCAGCTGAACACACTTAAAGCAAGTGATCCCACCATGACTAGTCATCCATGAACAAGAACTCGGTACAGGAAAGGTGGATCTAAACAGTGCTGCCTAGAACTACTGTGGGGTAGAACCCCTCTACCTCTTATTGTCCCTCATCTCTTTTTGAACCTCCTGACTCCTCTGCTTGGAGCCCCTCATCCTCTTCTCCTCCATCTGAATCATAGTCTCTAAATAAGTAGCCAGCTCTACAAGATGACCGTAATTATAGCGATTCTGGTTTAGACCTAACCCACTTGATGTTTTGGATCAGAGTTTTATTGTTTATACGATTGCTCATGTCTTATTTCTCCTTATTCCTCATTGAGTTTGGTCAACAGGTTAGGAGTTAGTTTTTCAAAATGGTTCATGCTCAGATTTTAGCCTCTTCGCTCGAGCGACACTTTTTGCGCTCAAGCGGTCTTTGAGAACTCTCAGTACTTTTGCAGGCTTGTAAAGATACTAGGAGTTGGCATTCTACACTCAAGCGTTGTTCACTCGAGCGGTCCTTCTTCAGCTCGAGCGATGGTCCTCTATTTGTAAAACTTCTGGGAGTTTGTACTCTTCACTCGAGCGATAAACTTCTTCTCTCGAGCGGTCTCACTTATTGTGTCTTGTTGCTTGAGTGGTACTTTTTTTGCTCGAGCAATCTGCGTGTATATCAGGTCGTAAAGTTCATTTTTTGAGTTACTTTTTCACACTTTTTCACACCTCTCTCTCTCTAAATCTCCGATCTATTTTCTCTTTCTCTCTAGATATCATCTCTAAACTCCAAATATACCTTGATCCACCAATTTCTACACCATAGTCCCTTTGTTAAAAAGAGAGAGCACGTTGAAGGCTTCGTTTTAATCGGTGAAGTTTGTGTTTTCGGCTCATTTGAGTTTTACCCATCTCTCATTTGGGTCTTCTTCTTTGAGGTAGGGATTCTCTACATGTTCTTATGATTTTTAACTTAGTTATTGTTATTTTTAAAATAATATTGTGATTTGGAGATTTTTGAACAAACTTAGGGTTTTAGGTTAAAACTCAAAAAAGAGGTTTTCAAATGGAATCTTGAAAATGGTTGTGAGATTAGAAATGAGGTTGAGTTGTGATAACATGGTTAGTTTTGATACCTGGAATTGATTTTGAAAGAAAATGGGGTTTTTGCCATAAATATCTCAAATGTTGATTTTGTATAAATAATTGGAATTGATGTTGCAAAATGTGAAAATTAGATTGATATTGATGACGATGATGGAGTTTGGTATGTATTACCACTCACATCTTAGAATTTGAAAAGTTTATCATTATGGAAATTAATTATCTGTTTAGAAATATTTGTTTGGGGCTATCGGTGGAGGATAGCTATAATTGTTGTAGAAATTGCATGAGAATTAGGAGAATTGAAACTATTTTCTCATCCATTGCTTTGAGCATTGTTGCATAGTTAACACATTGAAAATGTTGTTATTTTAAGAAAAATAAGTGAGTACTTTGGTGAATCTGGATAAGGGTGCAGTTGTGGTATTAAGTTATCATGTGTGTCCTTGGTAAAAGTCCAGAAACCCACACGATTAGGTGTCGAGTCTTCCGGTTAATACCGGTAAAAATAACAATTTGGTAGTGCTTGTAACCTACTTGCAGACATGTCCTAGAGATTCACAGTATTGTATTCATTGTCCTGTTTTCTATTGTAAAGGAAATGATATCATGAATTGAGATATAAATTTTGACATTGCACAGTTTTGGAAAGAGAAATGAAAATGTTTGGCATGAGCATTGCATATGCATTCACCTTATATCTTTGTTAAGATTCATATATTGTGTAGGATTATTTCTACTAGGCTTTGGCTTGCCCTATGTGGGAAAACCATTTCAGGTGTTGATGATATGCCTCCGCCAAGGCAATAGCTTGGGAGGACTTGGAAGCAAGAGCTTCATTTTATTTGTTTTGTTGTATTTATTTTGTACAAGCCTAGGGCTTTAACTGTATTGAATTTAAAGCCATTTTATTGTAACCAAGCACTGTCTTGAAAAGTTATAAGCCTTTAGGGCATTTCTTAATTATTTAACTTGTATTTCATATCTTTAACATGTAACACATGCTATACATTCAGAGTTAGGACTTATGAATGTATACCTGCATGTGTTACCTTTTGTACCATGAGATTATATGAAAAGAAAAGGTTATTGGGTTCATCATGGTGTTATTATTTATTAAAAAAGTGGTTGGTCTTATTATAATTATTTTGGGGCGTTACAGTGATCCCTAATCATGGACGCGGCCACCTTAAAAAGGAGTCCGGTCCTCAGTCGCTTCTCAAACTCGACACAACGACGTTCCTCTGTCGCCACAAGCTTCAGTGCAAACCTAGAGAGGCTAGTAAAAGTTGCCTCAAACTTTGCTAAAGCTGTGTTTAACTGCTTGAACTTCAAGAACTGATCCTTCAATTTCTCCCCAGCAGTGTGAGACAAAAACTTGCCCCGGAAGGCGTTGACAAAGGCTTCTCAAGTCACCCCAATGCGCCCACGCGTCTACCTCTACCACTGACCTGCATCTTCTTTTCAATTGGAAGGATGCCAAGGTCACCCTTAAACTATTGTCCTCAATGCCAAACATATTGAACGTCTTCACTATCTGCTTTAGCCACTCATCTGCCTTCAATGACTCCTTTGGATCCCTAAAAAACTCATTCGGATTTGAATGGAAGAAGTCCCTCTTCAGAAAAGACGGCCCTGTTTTAGTAGCATGGGTCTGGACTTGATTCTCAGCCTTGAGAATGTCCATAAACTCCCACAAGGCACCAGCTATTTCCCGAGCCAAACTGCCCATGGCTTGCTAACCTGCTGGCTCGGCTACGTTGGCTTGACCAACTCCCTCCTCCTACATCGGAATGTCATCCGATAATGGCACCTCCTGCCACCTAGGCCTACCATGCCTACCATGCCTACCACCACCACGTCCACATCCTAACATCCTAATAAAGGTAACACAATAGATTTGTGACACCCCAATTTCTACTCTAAGGGTTAGGGTAACGTCACTAAAGAGTCCTTTGGTCAATAGCCAAATAAGATCCTAGCAATGCTGGAGGAGTTAATGTAGCCTCCCTTCTAAGTCTAACCACCTTAGATAGCAAGCTATCTTTTTGACAAAACTTAAGAGGTTTTAACACAAGGTCGCATAAGTAACGCGGAGATAGGCATAGGATTACAAAAGCAAATAATAATTATAGTGTTTCAAATCTTAAATTGCCAAACGAGTTCCATTATTATTACAATCCAGAAAAATAAAAAATAAAAGCACGAATAGACTCATAAGCAAAATGGCTTCTAATCTTCTCTAAAACAGACACAAGTCTTCAAATGTCTCTGGCTCTTCGTCAACCTCGTATGTTTCTTCGATACCTAGCATGAAACGCCATGAGCTTTGAATGCCTAGTAAACCCAATACACCTTGTCTCTTTTTCCCAATCTAATACACAATAGCAATTACGACAATAGGGGAAAGAAACATGATATTCAAGTAAATAACAAGAGTTACAAGGTTAGTTGTTAGTAGTCTAGAAATCCCCAATGTTTAGAGAGAGAAGGAGATGAAAAAGTAATCCAAAAAGTCTTATTCTTAGACTGACATACGCACAGACCGCTCAAGTGACCAAAACACCGCTCGAGCGAACAAGCACAAAAGTTGGCACCGCTTGAGCGAACAAAATCACCACTTGTGCGCACAATGATCCCCTCGTAATAGTTTTGCAGACTGCAAAAGATTGCAAGAAGTGTCGCTCGAGCGCATATATCACACTCTCAGTAGTTTTACAGACTATAAAAGACTACTTGAGCGCAAAAAAGACCGCTCAAGTGAAGAAGCAAAAATTTGGGCAACAACTCTTGAAAAAACTAACTTTCCAACCTGTTTCAAATGCAACAAAAACTTCCAATAGCCAAACTCAACAAGCATTAAGATTGAAAAGAGATGAACAACAATTAAATATATGGATTCTCGGATTCAAAATCAAGTAAATAGGTCAGGTCTAAATCAAAATCGTTATAGATAGAGAGTCTGATTTTGTTCACATTTTATGAGTGTCTGAATAATATATACATTTTGATTCATTTAAAATAGTGGGACTTATCATTTTGGATGGAGTAATTACACTTTTAAGTATGGAGTCCACATTTGGACCAATTATATTTTTATGCATTGTTTGCCTACTAAAAAAGTGTGTGAAGAAATTCATTCGCAACGGATAAATCCATTTTGAATTTAATTTTTGGACTAAGAAAATCTCAGGGCAAGCCAATTATGTATTTGGTCATATAATAAAATTGAAATTGTCTTACTATGCAGACTGAAAGAGATGATTTTTTTGGTGTTGTGTTTTATGATTTATGCAAAAAGTACAAACTCAAAGTCAAAACAACATTTTTTTTATTATGTTTTTTTTCATTCTATAAGTAATAAGCTTACGAAAATGCATTCTGCTATTTTGAATGAATAGATCTCAAAAAATATATATATAATAAAAAAAAATTAAAATAGACTATAGAACATAAGATTATAGCCTATTGAAGTTTCCACACAATATAACTGTCAATTTATATACATATATATATATATTTTAAATTTGTAAAATAGACAGATATATGTGTGTCCTACTTTTTTTCTTTAAGAAAAAAACTAAAAATGCACAACTGCAAACAAATAGCACATATGATGCATAAATAGGTAACAGATAATGCATATATAAGCAATAGATAATTCACATATAGGTAATGCATATATAGGCAATAGATAATGCATATATATTAGACACATAAATAACAGATGATGCATAGATAAGTAACAGAGAATCACATATAAGCAACAGGTGATGCACGTATAGCACAAATAATACACAGATAAGACAAAATAGTGCGCAAATAATGTATAGATAGCACAGATAGTACACTAATAGCACAAATGCGAAGATATGGGACATATATTTCTATTTATCCCTATTTTTAAATTAAAAGTGTTTTACAGGTGCACAAATGGACATATGTATCCCCATTATTTAATGGACACTGTAATGGACTAATCAAAAAATAAATCCAAAATTAATTGCAAAATATTGAAAATTTTAAAATTAATTCCAAAAAAATGGTTTTTTTTTTTTTTTTTTCCAGTTGAAAAGATAAAAATATCCCTTTCATTCCCTTTCTCCTTATTTCTCTTCCTCTTTGGATTGCTTTATATGTTCCCATTTTAATTTAAAAGTGCACAGATAGACTTATTTGATTCCATTTTTTAATTAAAAAGTGGACATATAGACTTATTTGTCTATAATTTTAATTTTAAAATGGACAAATAGACCTATCAGTTTAAGTTGCTGAAAAAATTATCAATGTTAGTGGTTGGCCGTGGTTGATGGCAATTGGCGAGTTGGTTGGGACAGAGGGGATTTGTTATTATAATTGGGGGTAATATGATTTTTTAAATTGTAGTTGTCATTATGACCCGAAAAGAATAAAGTTCTAGTCAATTGACCCAAAAGCTTCAAAATTAAATTTATGATCTAAGTGCCCAAAATTTAAAACTAGTTTGGTAAAGAAATGAAAAAAAAAAAATCATCATTTTCATATGATTTTTTTTTGGAGCAAAAAAAAAAAATTTAAAACATTTTTTGGGTATTTATTTTCGTCAAACTAATATCTATTTTTTGAAAGAAAAAATAGAAAACATATTTTAAAAACTTAACCAAATAGGATGAATAATATTTAGAAAGTACTGGCCCTTAAAATAATTTAAAAATTAAAATTTTTTATTGAGAGAAAAATAATTGCTATTTAAAAGAAAATTGAAGGGAAGAAAAATGTTTGTCTAAAAGTTGTAAAAGAAGTATTAAGCTAACTCGTTCAAATGTATATCCTAAGAGAGCTCTGTGGGCATAGAGTTTTTGAAATGTCATTTTCACAAAGGGCCAATGGTGTTTCGAAGGCAATTGGAGCTCTAAGAGGGGTTAATTTGATTTTAGGAATCACTACTTGATTGTAGGTCCTAGTAAACCATTATTTATATAAAAGTTGTACACATGCATATGTATTGTTGTTGCAAATCTTATTTGGAATGACAATGTTGATGATGTCACTTCAAAAGGAAAGTTTGAATTACAATTCAAGTCGTGTTATGTTCGTTTTGAGCATCCGAAATCCTCAGTAGAACGCCCTGTCTTTGAGCCTTTAGACCTTGTCCTTTATGTGCCTTGTTTTGGATCAAAACTTGGTGCCTGGAACCTTGTGGTGACCTGTCGGCCACCACCAGAGGCTGTCAGCCATGGCTTGTGCTTGTTGGCCATTGGTGTGGCCGGTCGGCCACCAGTCTCTTTTTCTAGAAATTTGTTGATATTTGTTGACAGCTATGCCAGCTGTTAGCACATTGAGTTGCATCTCCCTACACGTGTATGGTAGAGTGTTTCTAAGCTCAAGGCATGTTTTTTTATATATAGGGGGGTTCCTTCTCCATTTTTGAGGGTTAGAAAATTTAGAGCAAAAATCTCTCTCTCTAGATTTCTCTCTCTCTCTCTCTTACAATTTTGTGCCTAATTGCTTGTTTTCTCTACATTTTTGCATACACATCCTAAATCAAATCCTCTTACCTTTGAGATGAGGTTAGTTGGGATCTTCTTGGAGCTCTTGAATGTGGTTTTAGCTTGGTTTTGTGCCTAGAATTGCCCTTTGCTTCAAGAGGTAGTTTACTTGCCTTGTTTACTTTGTTTTGCAAGCTTGTTTTACCATCTTTTCCTACTATTTTTGGGCTGGTTTTGAACTGAAAAATGCTCTATTTTTGTGGCCTAAAAGTGCTGGTTTGGGCCTCTTTTTTAGTTAGGGAGTGGTTCACTTTTCTTGCTTATTAGTTTGTAAAGCTTTTGTGCCTTTATTTATCACTTTCAAATCAACTTTTTTAGGCCTTTTAACCACTGAATTTCAGAGGTTTTTCAATGGCAAAAAACTCATTTTGAAGTCCAAATTTGGAGGGGTTAACCTCCCCCTCTTGTGTCTTGTTTGCATGCCTAGTTAGCTTCACATGTTAGCATGTTTTTTTAGCTTAACTTAGCTCAAGTCCAGCATGTCTTAGCCTCTGAAATAACCTGTTTTAGCTCTGTTTTGGGCTGGTTAGTTTGTTTGAGTCTTATTTTGCGTAGTTGTAGTGTAACCCCATGTATTAGCTTAATGTTTTGGCTTTTCGTGACTTAAGTCCAGCATGTTTTAGACCATATTTAGGGCCATTTTGCCTATGTTTTTGGTTATTTGTTTTATTTGAGCCTTGTATGGCATGGTTGTAGTGCTAATTCCTTCACTACCTTAGTGTTTTAAGGCTTTAACCCTCATTGGTGTAAGGTGATTGCATGTTTTAGTGCTTTTTCTACTTCATTTCAGCACTTATAATCTCTGCAATCTCCCTCATTTCTTCCCATTTTTGGTTTTGCTTTACAAGTGGTTTGTTTGCATAAGTGTGAAATGGAGATGATACACCTAATGGTTTAATCCCTTAGGGGATTCATTACCAACAGTGTAATGCCTCTTTCATACCCAAAGCAACTTGTGGTTTGAGCCCTCCTTCAATTAGAGGACACTCACCAATGGACTTAATGGATTAAGAAATGATTTGGTAATTAAAATGAGTAAACAAAATTGGCAAATAAAAGAGGCAAGATAAGCATTCTTTGTGTTGCATTATATGTGTTCAAATTGGACGTTAATTTGAACACAAGGAAAATGAGACATTTCATACTTAAAAGTGATGAAATTTGCCATTTTCCTAGGTCTCCATTGCCCTTGATCATGCATGATAGGGTGATGGACATTTTGAGTCTCATTTTTCATTTATCAAACTTGCACAATTGGTATCACAAGCCATCATCCAATGAAATTGCTTGATTGATGGTTTGTGAACCAAATTTTGTCCCTCCTTTGATTTTCTCATGAAAATGAGAGGCAAAGTGTGCAAAAAAACCTTTGAGAAATACACTCTTTTGCTCTGTTTTGCTCTCTGTTGCAGCAAAGAAGTTTAAACCAGCAGTGCCCAACAGCCATCACCAGTGGCTGACCGGCCACCAATGGTAGAAGACCGCCACCGTTGGTAGCCGATCGGCCCCCTATCGGCAACTAATGAAAATTGAGCAGTATGTTGGTAAGGTGAGGGAGAGATGTTCTGGAAGTGGGCAACATTTTCAGTGACCAAATGTGCAAACAGAGGCTTATAGCAACAAAACAGTGACTTTTCGGGTGGAAATCGAGCATGCATGCATCCCTTGCTTCCTGGGATTAGCTAATTAGTTTAATTAGTAATAGCTTAAATACGTGTTGTAATTAATTAGTTGTAGCTATTAAGTGTTGTAAATAATTAGTTAGTTTAACTAGTTATTCGATTTCAGTTTGTAATATTTAGTTAACTAGAATAGTTAATTAGTTTCAAGTGTTGTAATAATTAGCTTAATTGGTTTAGTTTAGCTAATTAGTTAGCTTATTCATTCAGACCCTTCTTCGCGAGGGCATAATGTTGTAATAAGTGTGCATACGTGTGTGTATGTCTTCCAACCTCACGTCTTTCTCTGTTTTATTTAATTGCTTTTGATGGTTAGATTAGGGACATGTTTCAATTAGCATATCGCATGCTTGCATTCATTCATTCGTATTGCATGCACCGAGGCTCGGCATATCATACAAACTGCATTGCCATTTCAATATCTTCTTTGAATACGTGTTTAATCGCATGTTGTTCAAATCGATCCATATGTCATATTAGTAGCCGAGCCTATTAATTGCATTATTTGCATGTGTTGCATTAGACACTTAACATAGTTAGGAATAATGCATGTTTCACTAACTCATGTTTTCCTAGCTTGGAGTACTAGGTGAGTTTTTACGCTTTAGCATACTTGCATAAGCGTGAATGTTGCCATGATTAGCATGCTTGCCACGAGGCTATGTGCTTAAATGCTAAACTGCTTGAATGCCTGTGGATGAAGGCTTGTTGTTTGAATTGGAACGATTCAACGATTGTGCGTTTTAAGCCCACTTTGTTGAGTGGCAAATCATGTTTTAAGCCCACTATGTTTGGTGGCAAATCCACAAACTTTAAGCCCACTTGAGGTGGCAAATTCAAACCATTTTCGCAAACAAACATGAGTTGAATTGTTCCAAGTCTTGCACACTAGTCTATACTTACTTGTGCGCATCACATAGTAAAGCTAGCTTAATAACTGGAATAAGAGCACATAATGTTTATAAAATATTATATCATAATTAGTAGAGGCCGATCTTTGATCGGGCGAGCGGGGGTGCTCAATTCATGACCTTCCCCCATCGTATCCAAGTTCTCGAGCCGAGACAACTTTAGTGATGACGGACACGTGGCCTTCGGCACGAGTCAGGGTTTCCTAAATTTCTCCAAAATAAAAAATATTTAGGTGGCGACTCTATATCTAGCAAAGCAGTCCAATTTTAGCATTATTTGATTTAAAATCAATTTTCTAAAAGATTTTCTAGATTTGGACTCTTTGGTGTTTATCAATTTCACATTGCACTTGTGAGATTAGATTCAGAACCACGGGAGTTCGAACTGTGAGGCCTTTCTTTTCAAACCTTCAGAAAGGGGATGTGAAAAAGGCGAGCCCACACCTAGCCATTCGATTGGTTGTGCCATCTCATCGCCATGTGTGTTGACTGTTACATGTCACTTTCACCACATGCTGATCTAGACCTTGCCACATCATCACCACGTTGTAACATCGCCTGGAGGGTACCCGCGCGCATTAAACAGTTTGGACCATCGGTCTCTTTGATCTAGTCTCATGAGTGCAATGTAAAATGTAGATGATAGTCCAGATTTGGCAACTTTATTGAAAATTTATTTTATTGCAGGACATTGCCAGAAATGGATTACGTCATCAGATCTCAGAGTCGCCACCTAATGTTTTGGAAAAATTAGGAAACTCGTGACTCATACCAAGGTCACTGTTCGTCATAACCAACGATGCTTGGCTCGGAACCTTACATATGAGGGGGGAAGATCATTAATTGAGCACCCCCGCTTACCCGATCAAAAGATCGGCCTTTACTAAACCATGATATGATTTTTATTAACTTTCTATGTTCATATTCTAATTATTTAATAAATCCTAAAATTTATTATGTGAAGCAAACAAATATAAACTGTGTCGTCCATTTTGGAATTGCATGATTTCATTATCTTGAAAATGTTTTAAATAGTGTAATCTTGAAAATCAATTTTATTCCAAATTAAACAACACAACCTTCACCCACTGACATGCATAGAGTTATATCAAATAAGCACATAGCCACATAGTAGGATACTAAACATAGTCAGAAAAATACATAAGCGGGATGCTAAAGCACAAAAACTTACATATTTACCGACGTCCCACCAATAATTGCAAAACAAAGTTAGTAAGATATGCATGATCCTAAATACAAGATTCTAATGCAATTCACTCATGAAATGCAAACTAAAGATCTGGCTTCTAAAACATATGACATGTGAATCATCCCAAGACATGAGGTAGCTCACAAAATCACATGTTAAACGATTAAACCCACAAATGCAAATTTAGTCAGATCTTAAGGCATAAAACATGGATGCAAGGCATGGATATGATGACAAGTACGATATACTACGTATGTATAGATAGGGAAAGCAAATAAAAGAACAGGATAGAAAGAAGCGAAAGTGGGGAATTATTACATCATTTGAATATTACAAATCCTAATAGGGGAAAAGAAACAAAATATTACAACAAGATGTATCCTAACAAATCTCTTGAAATCAAAAGAAAAACAGGAAAAACAAAATCTTCAGGGGGGTCTCGGAGATTGTTGTGGACTGTTCTGTTCAACGCTGGGATGCTGCTGGGTTCTGTCCAGGAGAGGTTGGCCTACTAAAAAATTGACTGGCTGGCCAATCAGGCTAGGCCAAAACTCTATTTTCTACTTTCAAGCACCAAAGACATAAACAAGCAGGAAATATGTAGGTGGCTTAACTAACCACTCCCAATTAGAGTATAACAAGCTTACAATATGAAATGAAATGAAAGCAAAAAGCTTAAAATAAGAAATAAAGTAAAAGGAAAAAAAAAGTGTGCAAAATGCACCTTCCAAGGAAAGGATTTGATTTCCAAACTTCATTTTGATCACCCTCAAGTTTAGAAAGTGTATTTCTTAGTTCTCAGTTTGAAAATTCAAAATTTTCGTGTGAATGAGGTTTTTGGATGTTTAACAGAGTGTGTGTGGTGGGGGAGAGGGGTTCTCTGTTTTTTTCTCTTTCAAAAATACTCACTCTCTCTTGATCAAGGCTACTAAAGCTTGGCTATATCAGAGGTTTTGGGATGGTTTTGGTGTCTTAGGGATGGTATATCAATGTATGGTAGTGTATACTTGAAAGTGGGAGTTTTTGGTTCAAAGCTTAAACTTCTCTCTTTTCTCTCTAACTTTCTTTTTTGAAATCAATCCTCTTCTCCTAACAATCTGATCACTTTCACATAGGCAATACAAGAATGTTTAGTGGAGAAGGTGGTGGGGGACAAGGTTGAAAACAAAGGCCATAAAATGACAAAGGCCAAGGACTTTGTTAAAGAGGCTAGCTCTCTTAACAATGAGAGATGAGTAGATACACACTCTGCAAGGCTCAATCAAGTAGATGGGATAAGGTGGAAGGCAAGGATGATAGAGTGATAAGGATAGTTGCATTGGATGCTCCTTTTGGGGTAAGAGACAAATACTCTTTTGACAATGGAGGCCAAATGAAGATAGTGGAGGGCCAAGAAGTGTATATCTTGTGCATGCATGTATAAAGAAATATCTAGAATAGCATGTTCCACACACTTCTAGCAAGAATTCTGCCGAAACTGCTCTATTTCTGGGAAAACTAATTTGGTTGACCGGCCAAAATATTGGTCGTGGTTGATTGTTTTGCATGAAACAATTTTTTTTTATAGAATTCTCGCCCTTTCCTCCTCTTACCACACTGTCTTTGCTTGATTTCCTTATAAAAAGTCTTATTTTAAAGTTTAAAAGTGAGCCTCAAAACATTACTAAAATATTTAGAACGAAGAACGGAAAGAAGGCTTCCAAAGGGAGTTTTGAACGGGGCTTAAACACTTGCCAAAACAGGTTTAAGGTTGGAAATGAAGCAAAAATTCCGTCTTTCTTATTGAGAACATTGTGGAAAATACCTTCTTGTTGTCATCATTGGGTAATCAAAAGAAAGTGCCCAAGTCTTAGGGCCAATCAAAATAAGGTGTCTACAATTGCCTCTCTTTGACAGAACTCAGAGTCATTTCATGACATGAGTGAATGTCAAAGCCTGAAGACGACCCTTTTGACAAGACCGTATGACCCGGGAAAACAAACAAGATACAATTACAGTTGGTTGACCCAGGGGGTTGCCTATGTATCTCTTTGCAAGGAATCAAACTAATGTAGTTTGGGGGCAAAATGCAAATGATGTGCTTGAAATGCAATTGAAAGTTGGACTTACACGCTTTGCGAAGCAATTTTTGTTTCAAAAATTCATGGTTGATGTAATGCATTATAATGATGATAAAGCTGTAAAGATGGCAATATGCGAGGCAAACCTTGTGAAAATAATATGCTCAAAATGCAATTGAAATTGGACTTACGTGTTTCCTCACAGCCAGTTCAAAATTGGACTTACGTGCTTCCACACAGCTGATGAAAGTTGAACTTACGCATTACTACATAGCCGGTTGACAGTTGGACTTATGCACTTCTACACGATCGATGATAGTCGGACTTACGCGCTATCGCACAGCCGATGATAGTTAGACTTATGTGTTTAGACAGCCGGTTGAAAATTAGACCTACGTGTTTCCACATAGCCGGTTGAAAGTTGAACTTACGCACTACCGCATAGCTAATGATAGTTGGACTCACGTGTTTCCATATAGTCCGTTGAAAGTTGGACTTATGCACTTCCGTACAACCAATTGAAAGTTGGACTTATGCGTTTTTGCACAGCTGATGATAGTTGGACTTATGTGTTTCCACATAGCCGATTAAAAGTTGGACTTACGTGCTTCTGCACAGCAGATGATAGTTGGATTTAAGTGTTTCCACACAACCGGTTGAAAGTTGGACTTACGCACAACCGATGATAGTTGGACTTATGCCCTACTGCACAACCAGTTGATAATTGGACTTACATGCCACCACACAGCCGGTTGAAAGTTAGACTTACATGCTTCCGTACAGCCAATGATGGTTGGACTTACAGGCTACCACACACCTGGAAAAAGTTGGACTTTTGCGCTTCCGCACAGCCGATGATAGTTGGACTTACACACTTTTGCACAGCCGATGAAAGTACACGTCTCACGTGAGAGGAGGAAGTATGAACTTGAGATCCAAATGCATTTCATGCGAGAGAAGGAGTAGTGAACTCAAAATCCAAATGCATTTCACACGAGAGGAGCAAATGTGAACTCAAAATTCAAACGCGTTTCACGTGAGAGGAGGAAATGTGGTATAACTAACAAGCGTACCTAACCGTGTTTCATACGGAGAAGGAGAAGGTTTTAACCGAGTAATCTGAAATCCTAACACATTTCACAAGAAAAGAGGAAAGGTAGAGACACCAAAGCATACATTCCAAGTGTTATTCTTGAGTTTTTGAGAACGGAGGTGATTTGAGCGCGCCCTTTGGTTATCACTAGATAAAAATAAGAAAACTCGGTCCCATCACATGAGTCCAACTGTACAAAATATGAATGACCCAACCGATTTTTGAAATCATACAAAATCAAAGCAATCCAGCTAAGTTACGAGTTAGCAGGCCAAAACATGAATCACACGACCAAAAAGTGACCTACTCGACCAAAATATGACTGACTTGGACAAAAGAGGAGACATCCAGCCAACAAAAAAAGCCCACCCAGCCAAAAGAGTAATCCACCTGGTAGAAAAAGATGTCGGCCCGCCAAAGAAAGTGTCAGCTAACCAATTTACTCGAGCACGGTGCAGAAACGGGTTATATGACCCAATTGCTTTAAAACACTTTCTAGGGTTCATTCTTTCATATCCTCAAGCTCAACTATCTCTCTCTCTCTCTCTCTCTCTCTCTCTCTTTCTCTCTGTCTCTCTCTCTCTGTCTCTCACTTTTGAAACTCTCTCTCTAAAATTTCTCTTTCACTTCAAATTGCCCTAAACCTGCGCCATTTTTCGTCGATTTCATCCGTGATTTTAGTGTTTCTCACTGATTGGAACTCAAAAAGGCCAGTTCCCTGATCTTTTGTTTGATTTTTCACGATTTGGAAGTTCAATCTATGATTTGGGCTTGATTTAACAAGTGATTTTGACGAATTTGTGCAATTTCACATCATGTTCCTTGATTTTGCAATTTGTTTAACTATTCCTCACGGTTTCATTCTTGATTTTGCATAAATTGGACTGATTTTTGGGGATTTCTCATAGCTAAGGCAAGATTTCATACACTTGATTAATTGTCCATGAAATTTGAACAATGTCCTTGAATTTCTTCATGATGTGCCTTGAATTGTTTGAATTTGCCTTGAATTTCTGTTGAAGTATGCTTGATTTTGCCTTGAATTGCTTTGAATATTGGGCAATTATACACTGTTGAGCCACTGATTTCACATCAATATACATGGGATTCATCGGGATAATGAGGAGGACCCCTATTCCATAACTGTTTTGGTTTGAAGCTCCATCAAAGTACAATTTCTAGATTTCCTTCACTATCTTCATGATTTGTTCATCTAGGAACAAGTATTCAGCCACTACTTTGCCTTTCACTAATTCTCTGGTGATGTGCTTCAAGTCAAACTCAGCTAGATACAACAACTAATATGCTAACCTATTAGTTAGTGCTGGTTTCTCAAAGAGATATTTGATAGGGTCTAATCTTAAAACCAACATAATTGAGTGGGTGAGCAAGTAATGTCGTAACTTTCGAGTGGCCCACACTAGTGTGAGACAAGTCTTCTCTAGTGGTGTGTACCGAGCTTCATAGTCTAACATCTTCTTGCTGAGGTAGCAGATGGCCTTTTCTTTCATTGCCTCTGACTCTTGTGTTGACACACATCCCATGATGTGGTAAATGTTGTTTTTTTCTCTATTTTCTAGTGCCATCTTAATCTGATTGTTGCCCAAAAAACCCATCCACAAACGACGGAAATGCATGCCTTACTATGAAGTCTACTAACTCATCAATGTGTAGTAATAAAAAGTCGCCCTTCAGACTTGGCTTGTTCAATTCCCAGAAGTCAACATAGACTTTGATTCTGTTATCTTTCTTAGGGACTGGAACTATGTGTGCTAACCATGTCTGATATTCTAACACCATTAAGAACTTGACACTGATTTGTCTAGTTACTTCTTCTTTGATTTTAAGTGTCCAATCGGGGTGGACTCTTCTCAATATTTGCTTTGATGGGTTTACCTTTGGGGTCTAAAGGGTGTTATATTTTATAATCTCAAAATAAATTCTAAGCATGTCCTTATAGGATCATCTTTAAATTCTTTCAAAAAAGCGGCTAAGCACTCGCGTTCCTTTGAAGATAGTGTGGATCCAATCTAGATCATTTAAGGATTTTCCTCATTACATAGGTTTATTGAAATTAGTTCATCCATTACAGGTTTAGCTCGTCGTTCCTCTTCTTATTCAATCAAGTCTTTTATGCTTTAAGGAATTTTTTTCTTGAAATCATTTTGATTTGCTTTTTCAAAATCAGTGGGAGTAAAACTGTTAACTATTGGAACTGCGAAGTACTCAGAATCACTCATTATTCCATTAATTGAAATTAGGGGCTTTCATCCGACTCAATCTCAAAATAAAAGAATACTTAGACTCGATTCCTACTGCTAGATTTATAAGCTCTGAGCCACTTGGATTTGACGACACGTCAGATTTTGACAAGCTGGATTCTGACTCACTTAACTCAGACTCGCTGTCAGATTCATAGACAATACGTTTTTCAATGGACTAGTTTTGAAGTTGGTTGGTCATTACATCCGCATTGTACGTGGTGACATCCTCTTTCATTACCCCGTTTTCCAGTATCATCATAGAAATGCAATTTCTCAAGCCAATGTGTTCAATCTCAGTGCTCAAGCTAATCTCAAAGTTAGCCTATGTTGGTCAGTCCTACCTTTTTTTTTTTTTTTTTATTCAACTAGACTTGGTTTTATTTTGGATTTGATCAAGCTTTTTCTGGATCAGATGGACTGGGCTTTTCTAGGTTGGATGAACTAATTTATTTATTTTTTTGGGCTAGAGTTTTTCTGGGCTGACTGAGCTTTTTTTTTTTTTTGAATTAGATGGACTGCTCGGATGGGCTTGGGCTTTTTCTTGCAGATCTTCCTTCTTTTTTCTTTTCTTTTTTTTTTTTTTTGGAGGGGGGGGGAGGGGGGTGACTTGAGTGGGTCTAACACAGGCTCTCCATCAATTATATCTTGAGTATGAGACAATCGGCTGAGTCTAGCCCACTTAGCATGAGAAACTTCCTTTCTAGAGGTGATGGTTGCAAACAATCCTATGAATAAGACGATGGACCCAATCAAATTCTCACCATGGGATCTCAAAATCATCATCCTCACCAATTAAGTGAAAGTTTCCCAGTCAAGGAATTTTGAGGATTTTTAGAATTCTCACCAAACTGATTAATCAAACAATTGCCTTCTCATTATTCATTATTTACCAAAGAAAATGCCCCATTTTATTTTCAAAAGTATATGATCAAATTTTAACTTCCTCTTTTTTTTTTCTTTTTCTTTTTATAAATTTCAAAGTTTTTTCCCTTTTTTTTCCTTTTTTTTTGGTCAAAAGTTTTGAGGAGTTTAGATTTCATTCTAAGAAATCAATCAAACAATCATCCTTTGGCCAAAACCTTACAGAGGAATTAGAATTTTATTCAAAATGGAAGACTTGGTCGTCACCTCATTGTCTACCATTTTTTCATAAAATTAAGGTTGCTTTAAAGTCATTAGCCCGAAGATTTTTTTACTTGATGAAAAGAATTTTCCATAATTTCTGAACTCTACCCAAATTTTATTTTAAAAATGTTTCAAGGATCTCAGATTTTATAGTAAGAAATCAATCAAACAGTTATTTTATAGTCAAATGTGTTCTAAGGAATTTCAAAATTTCATTTCAAAATGAAAGACTTGGTCATCACCTCCTTGTCTAACGCTTTTCCATAAAATCAAAAATCCCTCTGAAGTCAACAATTTAAAGATTTTCGTCTAATAAAAAACTTTTCATAATTTCCAAAATTCTACTTGATATTTTTTTTTTCGAAATTCTTTCCCCCAAAGGAACTTTGAATTTATTCCAAGTATCTAATCAAACAATCATCCTTTAATCAAGTATCAAGTCGTTGTCTGGGTACCAGACCTCACTAGCAGGGAGCGCAATTGAGCAGGGAGCGTAATTGCCCAAGGATGATCAAACATACAAGCATGAAACAATTAGGCAATCAAAGTATGGTTAGATGATCAAACATACAAGCATGAAAGGCAGTTCGATGATCAAACATACAAGCATGAAAGAATCAGGCAATCAAAGTATGGTTAGAAAGACTCACGTGATCATGGGTGATGGTATCAAGCATCTGTCAATACTCACTAAAAGTAGAAAGAATGGGATGTTGCCAATCCCTACGACGCCTCTGGTGTTGGACATCCCAAGAGAAGACACCTAGAGAGACGCCTCGTACCCCAGGGCTCACCTCTGGAAAATACTCAAAAAACCACATTTGCAGGAAAACACTGAGAATAGATAGTCAGGAAAACGAGTAACAAATAGATGGTATGAGTAACAGATAGGCAGTATAGACAAATAGACATGCACAAAAGGAGAAGAGCAGTAAGAGATGTACCTCCTACAAATGTCAATGCCTATCTAGTCTGGTACCACGGTTATGGGAGACAGCACTCGCATAACCGTACATGGGGGCCAAAGCCGCGCCACCCCAATCTTAGTCCTTGATCTGATTCATATCGACCATGGAGACTAAGAAACAAACATGAACCTTGTTAGACCTATTCACGAACAGAACACTCCCAAATAGGTATAACAGGAATCCTCTATTATAGTGGGCAATCTAGATGTGAATGATTGGTCGGTGGTGTCAAAATCAATTATGGAACCATTGGTAACCAGACCACTATCATGAGGTGGGGCTATACCTGGGAAGAACCTCAGTGCACTATCCCGGCGGGCAAGGTCTGCGTCAAACGAGATGGGGAGGCTACCAACCAGAAGGCCTGATAACATCGTGAAGTCCTCTGGCGTCATAGTCATCTCGTCAAAGCTCGAAAAGTGAAAGGAGTTTGTGGGGTCCCACTATCGCTCCATCAAAGTCGTGAGAAGGCCGTGACTAACCCATATGTCACTTAAGAACTCGTACAAAGGCCCGAAACCATACCCATCCACCAGAAGTTTGACAATTCTAGGAAGGGCCAAGTATCACTCTGTTATGTTGGATAACGAGCGAAAGCCACGAACGGGACGGGAACGCTCTTGCAAGAAAGAATAGAGGTGTGTAAAATCACCAGAAAAAAGAAAAGAAGTGCAACAATAGCAAAAGACAGAGAAGCGAGGTCATACCCTGAAGCCCGTATAGGACACGATCTGCACCAAAAAACCACCGAGCGAGGACTACCCCCGTCTAGCTCAACAAATTTCTCCATCCCAGCCCACGAAGCATGGGCAAGAGGGACATAGGTAGCAAGATCACAAAGAGAGAACTGCCCAGCCATCTGGTAAGTCTACTATAGGCAACACAATGTCCAAAAAATTGAGAAATAGTGCAAAAAGATGGCAAACATAGTAAAAAAAGTGTAGAAAATGGGCTAAAACACAAATGCATGAATGTGCATAGGCAAGATGGAATGGTGATGGGCAAATGTTTGCAAAAGAAATAAGAAATACGAGAAACCCTGGGCAATCATGGAAATAGTTGAAAAGTCACCAAAAGCTCACAAAAAGTCATAAAAGAATGCAACAATGGAAGAAAAGCTAGGAAAGTCAAAGAAATAGGGCAAATACCTAAGAATGATTGGAGAATGGTCGAAATTGAAAACCGTTCAGTAGAAACGAAGGACGTAAAATGAGGAATTTGAAAGGACGATTGGAACATTGAACCACCTAAGAACAACGAGCCACTAACATCGAAAGAGGAGAGGCTAGGGAGGAGATGAGAGATCTTCGAATATGATGGTGTCAAAAATGAAGCTTGGAAAGAAATTTAAACCCTTCGGGTCACGGCAAATCTGTTTACGCCGGCCCTATTATACGTGCGCACATCGGTTTGATATGCGCGCACACATCCTGTGCTGCTATATATGTGGCCTACATGTCTTCTACATATGGTTAGCCTGTGGCATCCTCAAGGCAAAGTACGTCTTGAACACAAAATCAAGCATTGGCATGCCGTTCGAAACAAATCATTTTAATTGAAAATTCAATCATCTATCTCATGGTATTGCACAACACTAGCACACAAATCATTCGGCACTCGCATAGAGATGAACCCTTAACTTTCCCCTATCTAGGTTGTTAATTAGAAAAGAAAAATGTGTTCAAAATCACATTTGGCATTGGAAAAATTGCATGGTCAGAGTTCCCACCACAGTGACCCATAATCAAAAAACTTTGGAAACCGCATTTAGGAAAGCTTTGAAAATTGGCACCACTTGGAAAATTCTAAAAAATTTTGGAAAAAAATTTGGAACCATTTCGCACCCAATAAACCCCCATGTCTCATCAATACGAGCATGGAAAGGCATCAAATTCCCCCCATGTCTCGTCGATACGAACATGAAATGGCATCCAATAAACCTCCATGCCTCACCGATACGAGCATGGAATGGCACCCAATAAACCCCCATGTCTAGTTGATACCAGCACGGAATGGCATCTAATAAAACCCTATGTCTCGTCGATACGAGTATGAGATGGCATCCAATAAACCCTTATGCCTCGTTGATACAAGTATGGAATGGCACCTAATAAACCCCATGTCTCGTCAATACGAGCATGGAATGGCATCCAATAAACCCCCATGCCTCGTCCATACAAGCATGGAATGGAATCCAATGGCATCTAATAAACCTTCATGCCTCGTCGATACATTCATGGCTAGAACCCAATAAGCCACCACGCCTCGTCGATACAAGCATGACATCTAGTAAATCCCCATGCCTCCTTTAATACGAGCATAGAATAGCACCAATTCAATAAATCACCAATTCAATAAACCGCTATGTGTGGGGTGCCTTTTCGGGGTTATCGAGCAGGTCCAATTGTAACGACCCAAACCCACCCCTATAGGTTTAGTGTCATGACCAACCAGTAATCTCTGATTACCTACGGCCTCTATTAATGAAATCAAATTAACATGAATTATGGGGCTTGGCGGAAGCAAATTAAAATATAGAAGTTGTCCATCGAGCTGTGCATATATGAAAGAAGTTCACATTAACACTGTACAACCATTCCAAAGGTAAGTGCATACATCACAAAAGTTTTCAAAAGCAATGTTCAGCCCACAAATTCAAACTTGTCAAGTCTTACATACACAAAACCCCTAAACCCAAAACCAAGCTAAGAGTTCATAACCAAAAAGGGGTTTAGACTTTGCTTGGCTCCACACGAGTCCAAGTTGGCTCCTTTTCGGGAGTTCCATAAAAGGCTGACCATTAGGTGACTCCGAGGTACCCTCTATCCTTGATGCCCAACTTGCTCACCTACATATATGTATACATAAATAGTAAGCTAATGCCCAATGAGTAATAACATAATAAAGAGGTTATATGAATGAAGTTCAATATCATTACAAATGTCATTTTCATACATCTAGTCAACCTTGGCCTTAAAAATCATTTCATTCAAATCATGTAGCACATCCAATAGAGTATTATGCTTTAATAACAATGGAACTGCGAGGGTCAATCAATGTTCAATATTCACTGTGACCATGAAGGTCTAACAACAGAAATCTTTGTGTTTTAATTATCCAATGAGCCACAGTATTGTTTTCCCCGGACAAGGGTCAATGGGCCATGGTATTAATCTCCCCCAGGCAAAGGTCAATGGGCCATGGTATTGTTTCCGCCAAGCAAGGGCCTCACTATAGGATGCCACGATTATAAATTTAAATGGAACTTGACTCATTAAGGACAAGTAGTACTTCAATAAACCATTTAATCATTCATATATCAATTTTGATAACAATAACATTTTTGAGAGTAAACATAACTCGAACATATCTTTATAAAGTTATTACTCACTGTGGGTTATGTTGTCACTAGGTCTTGGACGTCCACCTATACAAAACACATAACAAAAATACAATTGGAGTACCGTTTGATAACCATTCCGCTTTAATTAAATTTCCCTCGTGTGTTTCTAACTCATTCCATGATTATATAAGCTTAATTGGTGCTTAAGAGTACTCGAAATGACATGAGGATGCAAGTATGCACATAAAATAGTTAGTCAAACTTTGCTAAAACTAGGGTCTCTGCTCGAGCGTAGTTTCCTTCGCTCGAACGGGGGTTCAAAAATAAGGATGGTCGCTCGAGCGTAACTTCTGTCACTTGAGCGGTCTGTAAAAGTACTCGTTGCATGAATTTTTTGCTCGATGGACGCTCGACGGTCGCTTGAGTAGAAGACTGATTAAAAAGGATCTTCACTCGAGCGTAATTTGGTCGCTCAAGCGGTCTGCAAAATTTTGTAAAAACTTCTAGGAGCTTGATTTTCACGCTCGAGCGACACTTTCTTCGCTCGAACGGACTGGTCAAATTCTGGAATTTCCAGAACTGTGTTTGAAGTTCATATTTGATATTCAAAGGTCCAAAACTTGTATTTTTGGTACAAAAACATGGGAAAACATTTTAAAACTTGAAAATATAGTCAATTTGAAACCAATTGCTCAAATCAAACTTAAACCATGAAGTTAGAACCATGCATGACATGTATTGCCCTCATTTCTTTTCAAATCTTTTCAAAACTTGATCAAATGGCATGACAAATGTAAAAACATGAAGAACTCTCTAAATAAATGTGTAAAAGTCCCATGCATGTAAGAATTCATAGGAAATTGAACTCAAAGATGAAGGATTATGCATGCATGTATGCAATTATACTCAATTCTTCCATAATCAAGTCAATTCTTTCTACTTATATGCAAATAGACTCATAACTTCTTGAGTTCATGTCCTACATGTTTTATTTTCAAGATTTAAGGAGGAATTCCATACCTAAAATGTGAATTCTAGTGTATTCTAGCTTGATCCTTCAAGTTCTCTACCAATTTCTTCAATTTCTCCTTGTTCTCTCTCTCTCTCTCTCTCTCTCTCTCTCTCTCTCTCTAAGTTGAGTTCTTCTTCTCCCCCTCTTAAAATCTCAGCCAAATTATGTATTTGAGGCCAAGTAAGGATTATATCACTTATATATACATATGATTAGCTTAGCCTAATCATAGTTGAATAAGGTTAATTAAGTAGGCTCAATTCTAACTAAGTTCAATCAGCTTATTCCAATTATTTTGGTCCGAATCAAATTTTCATAAAAGTTGCCATAAAATTCTAAATATTCTAATTAGTTTATTGGGCTAGTCAATTTTAGCTTCTGAAGTCGTTCGGGCATTCAATTTCTGATTCTAAGTCGATAGGTGAACAAGTATTCCAAGTAATAGCAGATAACTACAAAATTAAGCTTGTAATCACACAATTAAACACATAATCATGCAATTAAACTTATTGAATCAATATAATATGATAGCACGGAGGTCGAGGTCATCACACCAATAGTTCGGTTTCCCGATCTCTTGATCTAATTCCACAAGTTCAATGTGAAACGTAAATGAGAGTCCAAATTCAACAATTTATACAAAAAATCCATTTTATTGCAAAACCTTTGCCAGAAAATGAACCACATCACTAGATCTCAGAGTCGCCACCTCATCTTTTGGGAAAACTAGGAAACCTGTGACTTGTGCCAAAGGCCACTATCCATCATAACCAAAGTGTCTCGGTTTGGGAACTTAGGAATAAGAGGAGAAGGTCATGAATTGAGTACCTCACTCATCTGATCTACTAAGTCATGATGTGATTTTTATAGTCTTCATATATTTATATTTCGATTTTTAATTAATGCTAACATTATTATCTGAGGCATACAAATATAGATTGTGTCGCTTATTCTGGTTATGCTTTGATGTCATTCATTTTGGAAAGCATTTTGTACAACTCAGCCGAAAAAAAACTCAAGCAGAATAAGACTCAGTAACATTCCAGTGTAAGCAACACAACCTCCGTCTACTAGCATCCATACAGATATTTCAATTAAGCATCTAGCCTCATGGTATAGCAAGGGGTATGATAAATAACATGTACACACAAAATGCTAAAGTGAAAAAAATGCTCACCCAGTACAAATAAATGCACGATCCTATATACAGATAGTTAATGCAATATACCCACAATATGCAGCTAGGGATTCGATTACTACCAAATGGCATGTGTATCTTTTCAAGACATGAGATAGCATATAGAACCACCTTTTGAATTGATAAAATCCATAAATGCAAATGAACCAAATCCATATGCTTGAAAAAAAATGGATGCACAACTTGGGTATGATAAATAAAACACGATGCCATATACAAGATACATAGAAAACATGTAAATAAAATGATAGAAAGACATGGGGTTGTAAGTTATTACAACAATTCGAATGAATAAGAAAGAAAGGTGAGAGGAATTATTATAACAAATGAATAAATAAGACGTGGGGTTGGAGGAATTATTATAACAAATGGATTGATTCAGCCAAATTACTGTTGAATCTAACAAATCATGCTAAATAAATTAGAATTACAAAAGAGTAACTCAAAATTCCAGGAGAACACTCCCCCAGAAACTGTCATGTTCTGCTCTGCTCTGCTTGGGAATAAGCCGTACTACGCTGGCTACAAAATCATCCGGCCAATCAAATAGGGGTCCAGCTAGTCCAATTTTTTTGGATGAACATTATTTTTTTTTGTGTAAAAGGAACAGAACAAAAACAAAACACAACTTCCAAGGGGTGTTCATCCTTTCTACCTCTCCTTACCATTATAAGCGGGTAAATAAAAGGGAGAAAGAAATAGGGATTGGAAGACATACACCATTATTACATATTTGCCCTAATGCAAGAGGGTCTGACTAAGTGTCCAAGTGTTCGAACCCTAATGCATGTGAGACGAGTAGATGCGAACATGAGAAATGCTAAGTAAACATGATGTTTTATGCTACCATTATAAGCGGGTAAATAAAAGGAAGAAAGAAATGAGGATTGGAAGACATACACCATTATTACATATTTGCCCTCATGCAAGAGGGTCCGAATAAGTGTCCAAGTGTCCGAATCCTAATGCATGAGAAATGCTAAGTAAACACCATTATTACATATTTTCCCTCATGCAAGAGGGTCCGAATAAGTGTCCAAGTGTCCAAACCTTAATGCATGTGAGACGAGTTGGTAGGACCCTATAATTATCTCTTTGTAAATAAGGGCGGGTTAGTACCCAAATTCGTGCTATTAATTGAAGAGAGTAGATTAATGCCTATCATTTTTTAGTGGAAGCTTTTCCTTTAAAGCCAGAAATCCATCCAAGGCTATTGAAGACTCCCTCTTTTATTCATGAAATAAGGGTGTTTCCACTCCTTTCAATATTCACCAATGATGGAGAAGAGAGTTTTCAACATCTTAAAACCTAAAACTTCCTATCTTACTTCCAAGAAAAATTAATGAATATGAAGGACAACCACTTTCTCAACATCAAATCTCAAAGATCATTCCTCTTGCCCTATGAAACAACCACTTTCACTCATTTGACTTGAGTATGGGTCGAGACATAGGGACCAATATGATGGAATGATGAGATATGTGATGAGAAAGTATGAAAGAATTTACTATACATAACCAAACTTGTGGATGGATGGTTAATGTCTACCTCCAATCACATCCACAAGGTTCCAAATATACCATAACAAAATATTATAGCTCTAGAAAGCAAGAAAATAGATTAAAACTATGGAAAAGTAAGGAAACTATCAACTCAATGGATGGATGGCGACTTGCTACCCCCAACCACATCCATGAGGACTTGTTACAAGATTACAACAAGCCTACAATAGAATTCAGAGCTTAGGAATGAAGAACAAGAGATAAAAGATAGTAAAAAGTTCAAAAGTTCACCTCTTTTCTTCTTTAGTCTGAAACTCTTTCTTGGTACCCTCAAGGTCTTTTAGATGTAGCTTAGGATGTTCAAAATCCTCAGCAAGACGCTTAGAGTCAAGCTTAATGGTGTTTTTGAGGTTTGAACTTGAGAAAATGGAGGTTAAAGGTGAAGTGCGGGAAGGAAGCTCTCAATTCTTTTCTTAGGCTTTGGAAAAAATTTGTTAACCCTATCAAATGAACTTTCGTCCTCTATTTACAAAGTTTTGGAAATAAATATCTAAGATATTTATGAAAATCTTGCAAAAAGTGCCGAATTTCCAAAAAATGCTTTGTTCTTAGACAATTCAGTGTCATACTATTATATATCTAGTTGACTATATTTCCATTCGGCCATGAACTGTTGTCTGGCCAGCTAGAATATACATCGTTGGATAAATAATGTAAAGTTAGTATGATTTGAATGGAAAAATAGGTATTTCAGAGGATTCCACCCTCCCTATTCATCACACTATATTCTTTTCTCGTTCCATTTGAAAGGAGACAACATTTTAAGTTTGAAAAGATGAGCCTTAAGACATTATGGAAATGTCTAGAACTGTGCAACCAAACATATTTTGAAAAGGGTTTTTAATTGGTCGAAAAGCATTTTGGCCAAAATAGGTACTTGGTTGGGATTTAAAGCTTAACTCTCGCGTTTCTTGCTGAGGAACTCATATGATTAACATATCTCGGTTTCATCATTGGGTGTTCAGAAAAGAGCGCCTAAGTTTTAAGGTCGGTCAAAATGGGATGTCTACACTATGCATCGTCGATACGAGCATAGAATAGCACAAATTCAATACGAGCATGGAATGGCATCTGGTAGTCCCCATGCCTCACATGGAATAACATACATTGGCATCATAATGGCATCATTTTAGCCATACTGCGGTGTGTATTATTGTTTGGAAAATTTGAAGGACTGGCACAACTTGGAAATGAATGGAAATGAACTTGGCATAGGCTTTGGCACAACAAGGTGAGTTGGTAGGTATCGCCCGCTCTTCTCTTTTTAGATTGCATGCTTGGATGAATGTTTGAGTGCTTATTGCATACACTCACTCACGTATGAATTGTTACACAACCGCCCCTAAACTACACTGATTTGATTCCATGCATCAAGGATATGTAGGCAACTTGCAGGTTTGATCACTTGCATGAATGTTAGCACTACTTTAAGCCTTAGGGTCATGTCAACAGGGATGGTCTCGGCTCTTTGACATTCACTCCATATCACTTAATGATCGCTTGAGTTTTGTTAAAGAATGGCAATTGTAAATATCCCATTTTGACTGACCTTAAGCCTTCGGGCTCTTGAAAGTCTCCTGATGATGAAACGGTGATTATTTCATCCTTGAAATATTTAAAGTTGTTTGGAGTTACGGTATAAACCTGTTTTGGCCAAAAATCAACTTTTTGTGAAAATGATTGTTTTACCCCTGGACCTGTTTTTAGCCAAAAATCAACTTTTTAACCCCAAGAAAGAAAGAGGGACACGATTGTTCTTTGATCAAATATATTTTTCGAAATTAGTGACCAATTTTATTAAAAACATTTATTAGAAGGCAATTTAGGCTTACTTGGGCCACAAGCAAGCCAAGGGCATGGGACCCTGCACTTGTGCATGCGTGCATGACATGTGTACCAAGACAAAACATGTGTGCACACAAAGTTTGTGCGTGCGCACATCCAAGCGTGATAGATTTATTTTTGGTAACTCAATCCTAGTGCATTTTTAGAGAAAGCGAAGGGAGAAAGCAATAGAACTCTAGGAGGGGCTCCAGAACCTTCCCCTCTGTCTATATAAAGAGCCCCCCTACCTTTCAGGAGGTTAAGAACTTGAGAGCTTTTTGAGCATTTAAGAGCAAACACCCTCTTCTCCCCCCCCCCCCTCCTTGCCCTAGCTCCGAAATCCCTTCACCCTGAGCAACTCTAAACCTCTGCAAATACTCTGAAAGTTGGAAGAACTTGAACAAAACTCAGAAATCTTGCATCAACGAGGCTTGCAAACAAGGAACTCAACTATTCTTGCACCATTCTCTGTGTTTTCTTTGGTTTAATAAAACCAGCAGGTAAAACCCCTTTAACTTCTGTATTCCAATACCCTTTTTTGCTTTATTTTTTTTAGTGTTTATCCATGTTAGGTTGTTAGTTCATCATTTCATCATGTAGATTGTTAGTTTTATTAGATTTTTTGTATTTATTTTGCATATTTTCTTTATTTCATTAAAACAACATGCGTTAGGCTTATATTAATCGTATTGTAATCAAGCATGATCCGGTTTGATTATCATGTAGTTTTCTAGTATTTTTACTCTTTTACTTGTTTTTTGTATTTCCTGCATATTCACCATGGTAATTGCCTCAAGCCGGGCCTAAGTTCATGTTTTGCATGTTTAGTTGCATATTAGGTCATATTTAATTTATGTCTATGCATGAAAGACGCTGGAAGTGGGTGCCCAGGTAAGTCTTCTTGTCCTTCTTAGCATGTGTGTGCTTCTTGCATTGTTTTTCCATTATGCAAGTTAGGTGTTTTCTATGCAGAATTGTGTGTGTTGATTGATTTTTATGAATATTGTTTATTTTAGTTTGCGTTTAAGACCATGGATTATAAAAAATTCACTTTTGATGAAAAATCACTTTTTTAATGAAAAATATGACTTTATTCATTCAATCTAAAGTAAATGATATTCATTATTTCTCAAATCACATAGTTTAGGTTAGTTAGGGGTTTTAGGGCTTAACATGAATTGTATGAATAATTAGCCACTAAAATCATAAAATAAAAAGTTAGTAGAGGCTAATCTTTAGATTGGGCAAAAGGGGATGCTATTATTCAATGACCTTCTCCTTTTGTATCTAAGCTCATGAACCCTGAATTTTTCTTAGTTGTGATGGACTGGTCCTTAATTTAGTTTTCATTATTAAAGCTTTCTTAGATCCCCTTTAAAAATTAAGTGGCAACTCTTTGTTGGTCAAAGTGAGTTAGTGTGGCAAACGGGCCTTAGACTCGAAAAAGGCATGGTGCCCACATATAGACACAAGACTAATCCACGTGTCGGCTTCTTGGATACCTTTGTCAATTTAAAATTATGTGTATAATGTGTCCGGTTAGTCATTGTGGGTCATTAGTTTGAAGATACGCCTACTATGCCATCTTGACTAATTTTGAGATGTACGAAATGATTGGTTCAAATCGAAAGATACCATTCGCCTATGCACAAGTCTACCATAAGAATTTGGACTTCTTCTTTATTTTGAAAATAGTGGAGGATTGTTAGGGATTTTCTAAAATAAAATGGGTTTATTTTTTATTATTTCAAAAACCTTCCTTGTTTTCTTGGAAGGGTCTTTTAGCTTTATGGCTTGTCCCACATCAAAAAGATGAGAGAAAAGAGATGGGTAAATAAACACCTAGGTGTAATATTCATTTGAATAAAGAATTGTGAGAAAGGTGCTAAAGTGTATGCTCACACATTGCAAGGATGGTACATACACACGTGGGTAGTTGGTTGCATGGCATTTAATGGCGTACTTTGCACTTAAAATGGATGCATCGACGCCATGAAGGCGTTTTCCTATTTGCTCCAAAAAGTTAAAAGTTTGGTGGTAATGACGTGTGTAGACACTCCATTCTGACTGATCCTAAGACTCGGGCACTTTCTTTTAATTACCCAATGATGAAAACAAGAAGATACTTTTACAATGTTCTTAGTAAGAAAAATGAAATTTTTTCTTCATTTCCAACCCTAAGCCTATTTTGCCCAAGTGTTTAAGCCCTATTCAAAACTCCCTATTGAAACCTTCTTTCCATGCTTCATTCCGAGTATTTCTGTAATGTTTCGAGGCTCACTTTTAAACTTCAAAACAAGACTTTTTTTTTTAGGAAATCGAGCAAAGAACAATGTGGAAATAGAAGGAAAGGAATAGAATTATGTTGAAAAATCCTATTTCATGTAAAACAGTCAGCCACAACTACCTTAATTGGCTGGCCATCCAAGGAATTGGCTGGCCGACTAGTTTTCCCAGAAACATAGCAGTTTCGGAGAATTCTTGCTAGAAGTGTGTGGAACATGCTATTCCAAATATTTCTTGATACATGCATGCACGAGATACACACATTTTGGCTCTCTACTATCTTTCATTGGCCTCCATTGCAAAAGAGCATTTGTCTCTTACCCCCAAAAGGAGTATCTAATGCAACTATCCTTGTCACCCTATCATTCTTTCCTTCCACCTTATCCCCTCCCATTTGCTTAATTGAGCCTTACAGGGTGTGTATCTACTCATCTCTCATTGTCAAGAGAGTTGGCCTCTTCAACAAAGTCTTTGGCCTCTGTCATTTTATGGCCTTTGTTTTCAACCTTGTCCCCCACCACCTTCTCCACTAAGCATTCTCGTATTGCCTATACGGAGGTGATCAGATTATTAGGAGAGGATGATTGATTTCAAAAAAGTAAGTTAGAGAGAAAAAGAGAAATGTAAGCTTTGAACCAAAAACTCCCACTTTCAAATATACACTACCATACATTGATATATCATCCTTGAGACACCAAAACGATCCCAAAACCTCTAATACAACCAAGCTTTAGTATCCTTGATCAAGAGAGAGTGAGTGCTTTTGAAAGAGAGAAAAACAGAGAACCCCCTTCCCCCCCCCCCCACACACACACACACACACTCTGTTAAACATCCAAAAACCTCATTCACACAAAAATTTCTAATTTTCAAACTAAGAACTAAGACATACACTTCCTAAACTTGAGGGTGATCAAAAAAGTTTGAAAATCAAATCCTTTCCTTGGAATATGAATTTTGCACACTTTTCTTTTCTTTTACTTTATTTATTATTTTGAGCTTTTTGCTTTCATTTCATTTCATATTGTATGCTTGTTATACTCTAACTGGGAGTGGTTATTTAAGCCACCCACGTATTTCCTGCTTGTTTCTGTCTTTGGTGCTTGAAAAGTAGAAAATAGAGTTTTGGCCTGGCCTGATTGGCCAGCTGGCCAATTTATTAATTGGCCGATCGGCCAACTTTTTGTATGGCTAGCTCATCTTTTGTCCAGCCGGTCAACCTCTCTTGGACAAAACCCAGCAGCGTCCCAGCATTGAGTAGAACATTCCCCAACGGTCTTCAAGACCCCCCTGAAGCTTCTGTTTTTCCTATTTTTCTTTTAATTTACGAGAGATCTGTGAGGATATATGTTGTTGTAATATTTTGTTTCTTTTCCCCCTATTCGGATTTGTAATATTCAAATGATGTAATAATTTCTCACTCCTGCTTCTTTTTATCTCATTCTTTTATTTGCTTTCTCTATTTGTATATATGTAGTATATCGTGCTTGCCATCATAGCCATGCCTTACATCAATGTTTTATGCCTTAAGATTCGACTAAATTTGCATTTGTGAGTTTAATCGTTTAATATGTGATTTTGTGTGCTACCTCATGTCTTGGGATGATTCATATGTCATATATTTTAGAAGTAGGATCTTTAGTTTGCATTTCATAAGTGAATTGTATTAGAATCTTGTATATAGGATCATGCATATTTTACTAACTTTTTTTTGTAAGTTTTTGTGCTTTAGCATCCCGTTTGTGTATTTTTCTGACTATGTTTAGCATCCTACCATGTGGCTATGTGCTTATTTGATATAACTTTACGCATGCCAGTTGGGAAAGGTTATGTTGTTTAATTTGGAATAAAATTAATTTTCATGATTGCACTATTCAAAACATTTTCAAGATAATGAAATTAAGTGTTCCAAAATAGACGACGCAGTCTATATTTGTTTGCTTCACATAGTAAATTTTATGTTTTGTTAAATAATAGGAATATGAACATATAAAGTTAATAAAAATCATATTATGGTTTGGTAAAGGCCGATCTTTTGATCGAGTGAGTGAGGGTGCTCAATTAATGACCTTCCCCCCTCATACCTAAGGTTCCGAGCCTTAATTTGAATATGTAACATGATCTCCTTCAACCTGCCGATTATGCATAATCAACTATCTGATCTTCGCGTGGGTCTTAATGACCATCTCATGTGAATATGGGTGTTTATGACCGCTTACTCTGCACGTGGGTCTTTATGACCACTTTGATCTGTTAGCTAATGGATGTTCCATGTATAATTGTTTACAAATCTGAATATGTATAAGAATCTGTTTCTGATCTAAATTTTGATTTCTGATTCTGTTATGGACATCATTCATCTAAACCTTTACTCTAATGTTATTCACTAGGCTCCAGCTTATTATTTATATTATGTATATAGGTGATTAAGCGCGTGACTAGGCCTGAGACTTCCAGTCTGGATTCTGTTTGTGTCACCCAACCAATACGCCTCCCGAGGAGGTTCCGGGAGTCTTTTGTGGTCCCATTTCTGTGGACAATATTGTGACCAAGCTAATGAACAAGTTTTAAGCTTTTATTTCTTTTGTTTATTTGGATAAGTCTTTGGGTTACTCTATACTTAGGGCTAAGTCCCTTTTTGTTATCTGTGCATATGGTAATGTAAGAATGACGTCATAATATATGTAAATAACTGTTATATTGAAACTTAATACTTAACCATGTTGAATTATTTACATTAATATATGATGCCCAAAAGTGGGGGTGTCACAAGATCTATGCCAACCAAAAAGAATTTCTCAAGATCATCATTAATTATTACCCGGTCCAAATCTTCCGTTACTTTCTCGGCCAAGGTCTTCCCAACATGCTCAAGACTCTCTTGACCCAAAATTTCAATTGAATTCACCTCCAGGTCCTTTGGCTTCCTCACCAAGGTTGTGAGATAACAATTATTCGTTGTGAACCATGGATTTGCTCAATGCCATACTAAGTTGGATAACAAAGGAGCTAATGTCTTTGTGATATTCGCATCTCGAGGCTCGGACATCTTAGTTGGCCATTTAAAGAAAGCCAGATGTTAGATTTTTGACAGAATCTCACTAATCGGCTCAAAAAGTTTTGTGTATTTTTTGTCTGACCACTTAGAGCGCCTGTTATCCACCTAATATTGTTTGCTCTATCGGCGTGAATCCCGACGGTTTTCCCTTCTTGACTGACCTCTTGGCTCTGGGCTTCTCCTTGGTAGGATTCTATTTGGTGGTACAATAGTCAACTGCTGCACTAGGACGGGTGCTGCCGATTCTGTGGCTTACAGCCTAGCTTTAACTTGAATTGCATCATATCTTCCACTTTGCAATATTCTTCGACCCTCTTCATGAGGGCCCAGACTGTCTTGGGAGGCCTTCGAGTCAATGAGTTTCTAAGCTAGCTATCAGGATGCAATCCCATCTTGAAGGCACTAGTTGCCATGGAGTCGTTGCAATCATCATCCATCAAATTAAAGCACTCCCAATATCACGTCAAGTACTTGCGCAAAGTCTCGTTTGACTTGATTTTCATTGCCTATAAAGACTATTATTGTTTCGGCTAAGTCTCATTGGTGATGAATCTAGCCCGAAAGGATTTTTGGAGTTTATGAAAACTCTCAATTGAAGTTGGTTCAAGCTTGTAATACCATCGAATGGCGAGATGTCCCAAACTGCTAGGGAATATTCGTTACATGAGCGCTTCATCATCTGCATGCAGTGTCATTGCTTGTTTGTAATGACAAACGTGATCTATGGGGTTCGACTTTCCATTGTATAGAGTAAACAATGGTGCCTTAAACTTTTTAGGCAAGACAGCCTTTGCAATTCAACAAACAAAGCGGTTGTTACTGTCTTCAGAATTTGAGTCTTCCTTCTTTCGCATGCATCGAGCCTGCAAAGAATCTTCTCCATCAGATGAATTGAAATCATCAGGTCAGGTTCGTTTCCTAGGTTCCGACCGAGATGAATTTGAAGTGCTACTATCGTGCCTCCGAGGCTGACATTGTCGCCTCTTTTGCCTACTTGGCGACCGACCTCGTTTACGGCGAAGTGGCAGTTGTTGGGACTTCGCCAACTCCTGACGTAAATGCTCGTTCTCCGCTGCAATGTCCTCGAAACGTTGTTCATTAAGTTGCATTTGTTTCATCGAGGTTTGCATGGCATCCTCTATGGATGTTGCAGGTTGAAATGGGGTTACCAGGTCAAAATTTAGAGACCTCCTTACGGGGGTTTTTTCTAGACCAAAAGTTATTCTTGCTGTAACATTATCAACTCTAGCAACTGAAGGATCTTGATTTAGGTTCGCCATGGACGAGTTCGAATATTTCTATAGACGACACCAATTGTGGAGATAGTGACTTTGGAATACTCCTTCAATCTAAACAAGCCCTTGACAGATCTTCTAATTGTCACTTGAACAGAAGAAAAACTCTGATCAGTGGTGCCGGAACTAGCACTTCAACAAACAAGTCAGTTTCTCTTCAAAAAGTAGTTTCAGATTTCTTCGAGTGCAAGTTTTTTAGAACCTCCCCCTCTCTCTAACCTCTTCCCACTTTTATAGAGTCATTCTCCTTGATTTTTGCTTTCTGTAGCTTAGTCCCTCATCATCACTTTGTCAGGGTTCATCCTTCTACTATGCTCTGTAGAAAGGGACAGTTTGGACCCCTTAATGTGGTTCTGTTAACTTACCCCCACATACTTGGCTCAGATGTGTGGCCCAAGTACCCTTAACTCAGCACGCTCTTCATCCTGTTTTCGTATCTATGCGGCAATAAGTCTGAATTTAGTGGGCTTTGACCGAACCAAGCCCGTTAAAGATGGGCTTGGATGTACTCTGTTTGCCGACTTAGATTTGTTTTTACTTGGCTCCCACAATAGAAAATCTCTTCACTTATTCGGATGGTTAAGTAAGTGAGAAATGGTGAGAAAATAATTATCACCAAACCTATGTTTTGTTTTTCACTAAAAGTGAGGTGAGAAAGAAATTGGGTATAATAAAATTTTTCTAAAATATTAAAATTATCCTTATGAAAAAAACATAATTTATTAATATGAAAAGTAATTTTGGTAACATGAAATATAACACTTTCCTCTCTCTTTTTTTTTTTTTTTAATTTTATTTACTCTATCCAAACAAGATAAATGAAAAATCACATTCTATTCTCTTTTATTCATCCAAACATAATGGTGAAAACTGTAATAATTTATTTATTTTTTTATTTTCTCACCTAGGTGAGAAATTATAATCATTTCTTTTCTCACCTCACCTCACGATCCACACAGATCCATAGCAAGATGCGTGACTTATGCTCTATTAATTTTGGTGAAAAACATTAACAATGAAAAATATTACGAAATTTTTTTTTAAAAAATGTTTTGTGCAGAAATTGTTTTTCATTGTTTGGCTACATTCTCTAAAATAATGTATTAGTTGTTATATAAGTGGTGGTGGTGGCGGCGGCGGCGGTGGCAACATGTGGATGTGGTGGTGGTAGTGGTGGTGATGGGGATGGGGTGGTGGAGGTGATGGTGATAATTGTAATGTGGTGACATTAGTAAAATTTTAATTCAAAAATACTTTCACATTTCAAAAGTGAAAAATATTTTCATTTAAATAAACTTATTTTCCGTTAAATTTTTATTTTTCATCGTACCAAATACTAGAAAGTACAAAAGATATTTTTAAAAAAAAAAATTAAAAAATTCTTTCAAACAAAAGTAGCGTTATATTGTAACTTAGCTCAAATGATGAAAACAAAGACGATGCGCCTAAAAGGGAAAAGGAGGGAAAATGAAGGAAAATAAATAAGCTGACCATTGGTGTTGTAAATTATGGGACGAGAAGTGTTACAAATTTTCAATTTGCACTCTCAAATTCAACCATGGTTAGAGAAATAAATCTTACATAATTAAATGTGACAAATTAAAAATTAACATTTATTATATCACATTTTTGTGGGTTAAATTGTGAAAAAAACATTTGAAAAAATCACTAATTAGTTGAATGTTGAAAAAAAATTAAATTAATGATAAAATTTATAAATTTTGTTAGATGTAATTATTTTTGAAAAATTGACCTAATTTATGATTTTCTCGTAAAAAAATTCCACGTCTCCAACATTTTCAGGAACTGTTCTCTTTTCTTATCAAGAACTTGTGAAGAAGAGATTTGGGATGAGTGCTGTCACATTACCTTGCTACAAATCCCCATTAGCAACTGGAGGATCTTGATTTAGGTTCGCCATGGACGAGTTCGAATATTTCTATAGACGACACCAATTGTGGAGATAGTGACTTTGGAATACTCCTTCAATCTAAACAAGCCCTTGACAGATCTTCTAATTGTCACTTGAACAGAAGAAAAGCTCCGATCAGTGGTGCCGGAACTAGCACTTCAACAAACAAGTCAGTTTCTCTTCAAAGAGTAGTTTCAGATTTCTTCGAGTGCAAGTTTTTTAGAACCTCCCCCTCTCTCTAACCTCTTTCCCCTTTTGTAGAGTCATTCTCCTTGATTTTTGCTTTCTGTAGCTTAGCCCCTCATCATCACTTTGTCAGGGTTCATCCTTCTACTATACTCTGTAGAAAGGGACAGTTTGGACCCCTTAATGTGGTTCTGTTAACTTACCCGACATGCTTAGCTCAGATGTGTGGCCCAAGTACCCTTAACTCAGCACGCTCTTCATCCTGTTTTTGTATCTATGCGGCAATAAGTCTGAATTTAGTGGGCTTTGACCGAACCAAGCCCATTAAAGATGGGCTTGGATGTACTCTGTTTGCCGACTTAGATTTGTTTTTACTTGGCTCCCACAATAGAAAATCTCTTCACTTATTCGGATGGTTAAGTAAGTGAGAAATTGTGAGAAAATAATTATCACCAAACCTATGTTTTGTTTTTCACTAAAAGTGAGGTGAGAAAGAAATTGGGTATAATAAAATTTTTCTAAAATACTAAAATTATCCTTATAAAAAAAACATAATTTATTAATATGAAAAGTAATTTTGGTAACATGAAATATAACACTTTCCTCTCTCTTTTTTTTAAAAAAAAAATTTATTTACTCTATCCAAACAAGATAAATGAAAAATCACATTCTATTCTCTTTTATTCATCCAAACATAATGGTGAAAACTATAATAATTTATTTTTTATTTTTATTTTCTCACCTAGGTGAGAAATCATAATCATTTCTTTTCTCACCTCACCTCACCTCACGATCCACACGGATCCATAGCAAGATGCGTGACTTATGCTCTATTAATTTCGGTGAAAAACATTAACAATGAAAAATATTACGAAAACTTTTTTTAAAAAATGTTTTGTGCAGAAATTGTTTTTCATTGTTTGGTTGCATTCTCTAAAATAATGTATTAGTTGTTATATAAGTGGTGGTGGTGGTGGCGGCGGTGGTGGCAACATGTGGATGTGGAGGTGGTAGTGGTGGTGATGGGGATGGGGTGGTGGAGGTGATGGTGATAGTTGTAATGTGGTGACATTAGTAAAATTTTAATTTAAAAATACTTTCACATTTCAAAAGTGAAAAATATTTTCATTTAAATAAACTTATTTTCCGTTAAATTTTTATTTTTCAACGTACCAAATACTAGAAAGTACAAAAGATATTTAAAAAAAAAAAATTTAAAATTCTTTCAAACAAGAGTAGCGTTATATTGTAACTTAGCTCAAATGATGAAAACAAAGACGATGCATCTAAAAGGGAAAAGGAGGGAAAATGAAGGAAAATAAATAAGCTGACCATTGGCGTTGTAAATTATGGGACGAGAAGTGTTACAAATTTACAATTTGCACTCTCAAATTCAACCATGGTTAGAGAAATAAATCTTACATAATTAAATGTGACAGATTAAAAATTAACATTTATTATATCACATTTTTGTGGGTCAAATTGTGAAAAAACATTTGGAAAAATCACTAATTAGTTAAATGTTGAAAAAAAATTAAATTAATGATAAAATTTATAAATTTTGTTAGATGTAATTATTTTTGAAAAATTGACCTAATTTATGATTTTCTCGTAAAAAAATTCCACGTCTCCAACATTTTCAGGAACTGTTCTCTTTTCTTATCAAGAACTTGTGAAGAAGAGATTTGGGATGAGTGCTGTCACATTACCTTGCTACAAATCCCCATTAGCCATTTTAATGGGTTTGGGTTTTCATTTAAAAAAAAAAAAAAAAAAATCAGTGGAAGCATGTGCCCCTAGAAAGATGAGCATTAAAAATTACAAGATGGGTAAATTACAATTGGTACCCCTTGTTCCCTAAAATCTAACTTAAATTCTTTTATTCTTAATTGTAACGTCAATCCGTTACTCTTTAAACCAAGTTTCAATTTCATTCTTTCGTCTATCTACTGAAATTTGAAAATGAAGACTAAAATAAAATTTTGATGAAAACATAACAATTAATGTGAAATTTTAATAAAAGTATACGGATACTAATGAATTAATAAAAATGTCACACATATTTCAAATGATAAATTCTATCAACTTTGTTAATGATAGATGGATGAAAAGGTGAAATTATAACTTGATTTAAAATACAAGAGGTTGATTGTTATAATCAAAAGTAAAAAAAAATGCTTAACTTTTGTTTGAGATGTGAATTAACTTTAACTATTTTAATCTCAAATTAAAAAGTCTAATTTGAGATAGATGTTTCGATTTTTTTTAAAAAAATTTTGTGAAAAAATAAAATAGTTATAATTTGAATGTGATATTTTATTTTATTAATTTTTTAATTTATTTTATTATTATGACTATTTTAAATTTTTAACCTCCCAACTTTAAATGCCAAACGTGGGCCAAGTGTAGTTAACCTAACAAGATGGATCAAGCACTTCGGCAGCCACCGTCGACACCACCTTCGTCATCCACTCTCAAACGATCAAGCACACTGACTGACAGGCATGGTCTGCTTAGTGTCTTATGATTTCAGTCTGAGCGCTGGTTTGGAAAGTTGAGTTAGGATGGGTTAGAATTAAAATAATTACAAAAAGATAAAATAAACTTTTTAATTTCAGACTAAAAAATATCACATCTAAATCATAATTATTTCAATTTTTTTTTATAAAAATAAAAAAAATCTATCCCAAATGAAACTTTTTAACCGCAGACAATAACCAAAAGAGTGGTGATTCATCCCACTAATTTTTGGACCACTAATAGCTCTAATGAGCTAAAAAAAAAAAAAAAAAAACAAACTCAAGCCAAAACATCACATCACTTTGGTGGGAGCCACTGTGCCACATCATTAGTGATGCTCTAGAGCTCCCAATTTAGTGCTCTAAAACATTATTCTAACCGCAAAAAGTCAAAATAAAATCACACCCCAAACAAAGCCTAAATTTGGTGTTCATTTTAAATTTGGTTTTCATGTTGTTTCTAGGTGAAATCACCAAAATTACTCACAGCATTAAACATACAGGTTGAAAAATAGAAGGCATCATCAGCTGACCATTTGGATAGAAACGATGCAGAACAACAAAATCCTTATTTACTATTCGAGTTTCAAAGGCAATGATTTTATACAGCTTTTATATAAAACACCAAGATAGTCTGGTCATCCTAATTCAACGAATGTAGAAGAAGAAATCTCGTGGAATGAATCTAGCGGTGTAGCTCAACCCGCGTAACCCAAACTCAGTCCAAATTTTTTTAAGGTTTAGACAATATATTTTTGAATTCGATACAGGCTTAAGCAAAGACGTCAAACAATCCAAATAATTCGAAATCCGAATCATACATATATAGATATATAAAAATATTAAATGTAATTTAAATTATTAAATCATATTAAATATATATTATATATACGAATAACATAAAATTTTATTTTTATTTTTATTTTCACTCATAAATTGTAAAGACTACTATAACGACATCTCTCTTACATTATATAAATTATTTGTTTTGGTGGTATTAATAATTTTCTATATAAAAAAAATATAAATATAGTCAAATTTTAATAATTTAATAATGTAACTAAAAAAAAAATTAAAATTCATTTACAATTCGAGCAACTCGAGCAATTCGGGCCTAGACGGATCTCAGCACAACTTGAGTTAGGCTTAGACAACCTCTCAACCCACCCGAACCCGTCCGAGTAGTACCCCTAAATGAACCCCAGTATTTAAAAGTAACTACCAGATTCAACACAATCTAATAATTACCACGTTCGCATAAGGATCCACTTTGCTCACATGGTAGTTTATTTTTGGATGGTCAAATTTGTTTGCCTAATGTTGTGTTTGGTTGAAGTTTTTGAGGTGGGATTTGGAAAAGGAATGAGAAATGTAATCCTATTTATGTTTGGTTATAATAAAAAATATATGGAAAAAGAAAGGGGGTGAGAAATAAATAAAGAAATAGGATACCTTTTAGGACATCAATTCTATTTTATAACTAACACAACCAAACATAGTTGGGATTTGGAATTCTATTAATTCTTTCTCTTTTTCCTTTCATTTCCATTTCCCTTTCCATTTCCCTTCCCAAATCCCCCAACCAAACACAGGGTAAATGTCTTGGCAAGTTGGCAACAGAATTATTGAGTAAAGATCAGTGATATTTTATCAGTAACAATCGTCATAAAACACAAATGTCTATTAAAACATCACATTATGCCTTCACATGCTTACCAATACTTGTAATGCATTAACTAATATTTCACTTATATATAAACAAAGATAGATAGATCACATATAAATATATATGTCAGAAAATATGTAGTACACATCAAAGTTCTCGCTGCATCAGATTAAATAACATATGTTTTCCACTCTTTTTTTTATTTTCTTGGCTATAGATAAAGCCAAGAGATCATATAACAATCCATAAACAAGTAGGTGCAATAGCAGAGTAGCGGAAATCTTGACCAACCACAGATTTTCACACACAACATAGCAAACAAACACAAACTACTCACAAAGAGAATGCACAGCAATCTCTTCCATAGTATTATGTAGAAGCAGCACAAAACAACATTTCCAGACCTGGGAACTCCATAATATCCTGCAAACAACATCCACAACAGATCAACAAAGCAAAAGACAAAAAGAAAGGCACCCTTAGCAGCCGAGACACTCTATGCATGACAAAATAGGTTCAACATGCTCAAACAAGAACTTGAGTTAGACAATCTCCTCGAACATATGTTACGTAGACTCAGATATGGATGTTTGGTATTCGCCAACTTGGCAAAATAAGGGTTATATTTTTAAACTATTAAGTGAGATGAAATGGTATCATATATAATGTAGTGTTAAAAGAGGTATTTGATTTATAGACAGCAATATATATATATATATATATAAAATAATGTTAAATACATATCTCACACCATTGTTTTTTTGGTTTATTTTGAAGAGTATGCCTGAAACTATCTATCTTAGTTATTGTTCCAAGAGGATAAAAAATGTAGCTAGTGGTTTGGCTAACCAAACATGAAAGAAATATTACTTTTCTATTTTAAAGATGTTGGGTTGAGTTTATAAAAAATTATTTTAAATTAAAAAGAAAATAGAGTTTGTTGAAGAGGGTATTTACAAAAGATAGCCAGCTAAAATAGAATAGTTTTTTTTTTTTTAAAAAAAAAAAAAACTAAAAATTGATTAAAAATTTATTAGTTTGATGGAGATGCTCATACAAATGTACAAGAGGAGAGTGAAGAGGACATGGAAACTTTGCCACAAATTTCACACCTTTAATAGTGTTCAATAACTTACAGTAGGGAACGATCTTCCAACGCTGATTGTCGCCCTTCTTCCACTCCCAAAGAACAATAGTAGTGCCATCGTGAACACCTCCATGATTTTTATCACCATTAAAAGCATCGACATTGAGGCGAATGTTATTAACCATCCTTATTGTTCTGTGACCATCACCCAAATCCCTGCTCTCGGTCCATAGGACTGACTCATCAAGAACATCCGGGTTGTAATCTATCAGTTGCACCTGCAAAAGAATTTTAATAGACCATATCAATATTTAAAAATAATAATAACAGATTCAAAGAAGGGACAAAAGTGGCTATTTATTGTTTTGGACTTACAAAAAGGTGGATTGGTCATATATAGCCTAAAATGACAAGACTGTAAATGCACGTACACAATTAAGCCACATAAAAGTATATGTACATATCAACATGATAGAAACCACCTCTGATGAATCCCGTCAACATGTCCAATGGAATTCATCATATGTGCCCTTCTGGCAGCAATCCAATGGATTGCATCATATATGCCCCTGCTCTGCAGCTCTTTACTTACAGCACAACTTGTGGGATCAATGGAATACATTTCAAGGCCCAGCTATAGTTATAGAACATTTCAACAATGTGACCGCTTAGTGCAAGAAGCAAGGAGGTCAGCCTTTTGCGGAATCTTCACGGGGGGTTTTGGAGCTGTGCTGTAGAGGGTATTGGTCTCATTGACATAGGTTTCCCCGATAATCCTTTTACATGGTCAAACAACACAATTGGTCTTGCAAACATTAAAGAGATATTATACAGGGGCTTAACTAATCCTGAATGGAGGGCTATGTTCCCCAAGGCCACATTTGATGGCTGGATTATTTTTTGTTGTATTAGACATGATGCGATTATTAATAAGATTGTGAGGAATAAGTTACATCATGGGATTAAATGGGATAAAAGATTGTATATATGATATATGGATAGGATTATGGGGATAAGTTATACCATGAGATTAATGATTGGATAGAAAGAGTGAGATATTATATTTGGTTAGAATGAAATAAAAATACATAATTAATTTTTACTGTTGAATGAAGAAAAAAAATAATCCAAAGAAGCCTCGTTGTTCTAATACCACACTACCTACAGTATTAATTAATCTCCCCACTTTTCTCTATTTAATTCTCCATACCAATACTAAAATTATCCTAAGTTGAGTAACCATACAAAACCAACATTAGATTGGACTATCCAGCAGGACCTACATGTTCCTCACCTTCAATCCTTTCCTCCTTATACCACAATCAATCAGTAAAAAAAATTGAATATGGCATTAGAAATATGACAATTGGAGTCCATGTTCCTACGGTATTTGACTTTTAATTTTATTTAAATATGACATTAGAAATATATTTGCATTTACGATTTTGCTAATACAAAAAAGGAAAAAAAAAAGAAGTAAGATAAGACTATTATATATCATGAGATTAATTTACATAGGTTTAAAATAATTTAACATATTTTAAAAAAAAATTTAAATGAAATAAATAAATTTTATATATACTTGAAGGTTAATTTCATCATTAACTAGTTAATCCGGAGATTGGATCCGTCCGCCCATTTTCATCCCATGCCCCCATGAGATTGAGTTATCCCACATATGGGTGATTATTAGTCCAACCGGATCGGACTAATAGTCCGACCTTCATTTTTCCAACCAAACATTGACTATCTATTTTGTTGGACATGGAGTCCAATCCATGCCCTAATCCCACCAAACAAACCATGGCCCAAAGGTATTATAAAGCATCTTCATGCTATTGAATCAGATCTATCCCTTGGTATTATAAAGACACTTATACTAGATTGTAGGGAGCTTATTTCTAAAGGAGCATGTTGTGTATTCATCAAAATTATAAGTGTTCAAATATAGTATCATTAATAGGAGGCATAAATGATATCAATTTGCATCCAATTGTGTTAGACAAGTGTGTTCCAGTTTCGAGCAAAGTAAGAATTACATGGTCACTACTTCAACAAAAGACCAGAATATTGGTATAAATGTAGATCGGTTGAGTATTGGTGTTGATCTACAGCGATCGGGATTCAAAAATATGGTCATCATCACATAACCACTAGATCACAATTAACAGATTATAGTAGCATAAAAAACGAAAAAGAAAGAAAAGAAACATACAGGTTGAGTAGCTCCGACGGAGTGCTTGATAGCCTGACCAGTGGCCTTATTGACCAGAGCAAAGCTGGGGAAGCCCTCTTCATCCTTCACTCTTGTACTGAACTTCTCATCTTTGATCCAGTGCTACGAATTTACAATAATACCCAAAGATCAAACAATGATCAATCAATCAATCAATCAATCCCACTAATCAGACTCGGAAACTGGATGGAGAAGAAGAAAATTAAGAAACCTGGAAAGGATCGGAGTGATTGGAGCGGGCAAGGATGACCTGGCCGTCACGGATAGTGAGAGAGAAATTACTCTCTGCTTTGGTGACAACCCTAACAGTTGGTTTTCCAACCAATTCGGAGAGCTTTCGTTGGTCGTGGTGGTGCATGAAAGAGGGCATATGGGGACGATGGTGATGCCGATCAGCTTCATCTTCATGAGCCACATGTTGGACATTGACTGGAGGCTCGGATGATGAATAATAACCAGGCTGTTGTGGAGGATAATCATGATGAGAGTAATTGGGTGGTGGTGGTGGCTGAGAATGATGATGGTATGGTTCTCCTGGTCCTCCTGGTCCGCCTCCATACACATTTGGTGGCGGTGGTTCGTAATATGACGGCGGATTTCGTGGTGGAGGCCCGTCGAAGGAGGGTGGCGCTGGTGGTGGGTACTCTTCGTCTCTTTCTTCCCTGCGGTGGTGGGAGGAGTGAGAGTGGTGGCTGTATGGGAACTCCATTTTTTATCTGATCTGCGAGTTCTGTGCGTAATGCGCCTTCTCTTCTTATATAGGTCAGGAATTGGATTTTGGGCTTTCAGATCTCTGATTTGTGCGACTTCGGTACCGGCACCAGATGTACCTGCTATTGGCTAGTGCATTAGCACTTTCACTTCTTTTCTTTTTTTCTTTTTTTTTTTCTCTTTTCTTATTTTTTTATTATTATTTATAATTAAAAATGTTTTATTTTATCTAATCCATTTTAGTTTTGAATATTTTATTAGGTCTTATTTAAGTTTTATTTGTCATAATTTAAAAAAATTAAAAAGTTAAAATTATTATCCTATTTAAGTCACATTATTTTATTTAAGTTACCCCTTTTCTCTATCATATTACTTCAAACCGAACCCATACTCAACCCATATTTCATAAAAAGTTAAAAAGTGCACTTATTTAGATCATTCCAAACAATCCATTAATATAATATAATTAAATTATTTTTTATATTTTTTACACATTTTTATTTTAAAACTAATACACAATAAAAAAAATAATAGTTTCTCATTTTATGAAGAAAATCTCTGTCTTATTATATTGAGAAAATATCTCTCTCATTCTAAAGAGAAAATCTCTCTCTCATTTTAAGGAGAAAATATCAAATTATAAATTTTTAACTTTTTTATAATATTAAAATTTTAAAAATAACGCAACAAAAAATCCGAACGAAAATCAAAATATAACGTGAATGTTCAAAGTAAACAACAAACTTATGAGTAATTTTTTAAAAAATAAAACACCTACTAAAATGTAATAAATAATAAACATATAACTAACTTCCAAAAAAACAAAACACATATTAAAATATAATGTGAATGTTCACAGTTTACAATTAATATAGAACTAGCTTTAAAAAAATAAATTTATACCAATGTGAACATTTACACTTCAACGTGAAAATATAAAATAAAATTGAAAAAAAATGAAAATCGACTATTACGATTATTCAATGTTAACAAAAATAATTGCTCAACCAACAAGAATAGTAACAATCAACAAACATACAATTAACTTTCAAAAAAATAAAAATCAGACCGAAATATATTATGAATGTTCACAATTTATAATTAATATAAAATTAGCTTTAAAAAAAATAAACTCATACCAATGTGAATATTTAAATTGTAACGTGAAAATATAAAACAAAATTGAAAGAAGTGAAAATCGACTATGTCGATTGTTTAATAGTAACAAAAATGATTGTTTAACCATCTAGTAACGAAAATAGTAATTATACAACTAACTTTTAATTTTTTAAAAAAAAAAAATCATACCAAAATATAATGTGAATGTTCACAATTTATAATTGACATACAACTAACCTTAAAAAAAACTAAGAGGTTGTGTGGGAAATACTAAATAAGGATATTTTTTGAATTTTTACAAAAAAATATGCAGAAAAGTAAAGAGATAATGTGACTAAAAAAATATTAAAAGATAAAAAAAATATACTTTTTCAATATATGCCAAACAAAATTCATATTAATGTGAACATTCACACTGTAACATGAAAACCTGAAACAAAACGAAAGAAAAAAATCGACTATTCCAATTGTTTAATAGCAAAAAAAAATAATAATAATAATAATTGTTCAAATAATAAGCTTAGTAACAAATAATATAAAAAAAATTATCAAACAATATATAAAATATCATCAAATAGTTCATATATATTGACACACCATTTAAAAAATATATATATATATAATCAACACCGATATAATACCCACGAATAAATTACACAATACTGGTCGCTAAACAAATCAATAAAGAGATTACGGTTTATGTGTAATAATGGTAAAAAAATAATTGTTTATCGCTGGTTTATTATCATTTCTATTGGGAGTCCACCATCATCTCTATTATCGGTCTACAACTAACCTTCTATTTAAAATATTCTTTCATAGCAAGACCTTAATACAAAATAATAATGAAGGAATATCCTTGATGAAGTAAATCCATCACATTGAGATAAAGAAAATATTAAAAATAATAATATTTTATATATACCACAAATAAAATACATTTAATAATGATATTATCTCTCCAAGATATATGGTATAATATATATGTATATATATTATAATAAAATTCTATAATGGTAAAATAGTTTACATAATAATTTTAATATAAGAAAAATAACCTATTAGAATATAAGTCCAAATATATAGAACTTGATGGAATATTAAAAAAATTTATGGACTTATTAGATTATAAGTCTATTAAATGAGATTTATAAATAACTCTCCCTTTAAAAATTCAAAATTCATTTCAAATCGTTTCATCAAAGATGTTCACCTCACTTTCTAGAAAATCAAACTTTTTAATTTTATTTTTTTGTTTTTATTAAATTTTTGAAAAATAACTTTAAATTTTCTTTAAAAATACGAAAAATAAAAAAAAATGAATACATTTTCAATTTTTGTTGTATTCAATGAATTTTATACAAATTTTGTAGTTTTTAAGTATATAAAGGTTAAGTGAATTTAAAAATTATATAAAAAAAAACCTTGATTAAAATGTTTTAAAAAATTATTAAAAATACAAAAATATGAATTGAAAACTCTGAAAACTATTTTTCTAAACTCCAAACCAAAATAAATATTTTTTTTAATTAAATTAATAGCTTATTAAATTTTTATTAAATTTAAATTTAATATAAAAAAATTAATACGTGTGCAATTCAAGTAAATGATAAATAAATTAATATCATAATATGTGTATTGTTTAAGTGGTAAGAATCTCCTTGATCAAACTCAAAGTTCTAATTTTCAGTGGCATAAAGAGAAATAAAAACTTGAGGATATCGAATTCAACTTTTACTTTATATAATAGGGTTTTTTCTTTTTAGGGTCTCTGATATTAAAATTTTATAGTATAAAGGACATTTAATATTTTCATAATGTCTAAGGTCCCTCAACATTGAACCAGAGGAATTTCAGCCCAGAGAAATTCCAGCCCAGAGAAATTTTTTCCAGAGAAATTCTATTTAGAGAAATTCTGGGCTTCAAAAGAATTTCTCTAGGTTCAAGACTTTGAACATTCAAATTTCTCTAGATCTATGGACTAACATAAAAAAAAAACCACAATATCAGTAGCCCTCAAAATGACACACCATTTGTCTTCATTTGCACTTTGAATGAACACACATCAACACTGTAGAAGGTGATCAATCTTGTAATCAGACATGACAAAGTGAATGCATAGAAATCCATAATAGAGTACCCATTCTTAAATGTTAAAATCAGTGCCTTTGATTTTATCCAAAATGCAAACTCAGAGAAAATCTCAACTCAGAGAAAATCTATATGATAGGCAATAGAACATTTAATGTGTAATCTCTGGGTTTTTTTTCCCCTGATATATGATATTCTAGTTTTTCGCTTGCCCATTATATGTTGGAAATCATATAGATTTATTATTACTTCTGTATATGTATTACTGTATGGTTGATTAAGAGAAAATCTCACTCTAACCCAGAAAAAATTCAAGGATAATCCAGAGAAAATTGTCAAATTCAGAGAAAATCCGATCCAGAGAAAATTTTCAAATCCAGAGAAAATTGTCAAATCCAGAGAAATTCAACACTGTCAACACTATCATTGATATGTACATGTGAACAATTATAAACCTTTAAATTTAAATTTAGGTATAAAAATGCACTGTTAAGGAATCACATATCCTGTCTGTTTTTCGTAGTCTCGATCCAAAGTCAGCATTAAGAAATCTAGAGTGATATGTAAGTAGAGAACTCAGATTCAGTTTCTACTCATATGATGCATCAATTCAGATAAGAAGCAACCATTTTTAACTCTTGAATACATAAAATTGATGAATTATGTATTTTATAAAATCTCGAATCATCTTATTACAAGAATCTCAGCTATTCACATTAAACTCCACATTTCTAGATTCAAATAATAAATAACCATAAAACAAATTGAAAAAAACAAGAGAGACAAAGTCACATACCAGACTATTACAATTGATACATCTCCAATTCTTCAGAAGCTTCAAAAGGCTGCAAATGATCCTTTCGATTCTCTCTTCTTCCTTCACTCGGATCAGCAGTGAACCAAATCGGATTTCCGGGCACATATTGGATTGCTTGTCTGTGTGATTTATTGTATTGTGATGAATCCCAAGAGCATTGTGGACTTGTGTGTGTGTGTATGTGTGCGTGCTAATCTCGTAAAGTAATCTTCAGAAATGTGGGGGTGAAACATAAATATGGTTTTCTAAATGTCCAATTACTTCTTCTTAAGCGTCCATTTTTTTACACAAATTCCTCAGTTTCAGGAGCAAACCCTCGTCGTCATCAATTTCGCCTTCTCCACCACCGTCGCTGCTGCCAATGTCGTCGAGAGTGGCCGCCTTACACTGCTGGACCTTAATCGATATTCAAGTTGCATCACAAGTTCTGATCTTGTTCATCAATGAGGTTTTGCTCGAGGGACGAGAGAGATAGAGCAAGATTTGGTAATGGAGAAATTGGTAGAGAGAGAAGTCAAATTTCTCTGTATGGGGTTGAAGGACCTTAGACATTATAAAATAATATTGTGGATCTCTTCCATTACTAAAAAGGGGAAAGGGACCTTAGACTAATTTTCCCTATATGATACTGGCATATATAGAGTTGTAAATGAGCTGAGCCAAACTTTAATATATTTGGACTTATTTATTAAGATTTTAACAAATTCGAGCTCAATAAAAATTTGACGTCCCGAGCTCAACTTGAGTTGATTTAAGCTTGACTCGAACTCAAATCTATTCATGAGCTTTAATGAGGTAAAGAAATTATAAATTTATAATTGCGTATGAGACTAAAATTACGTTTGAAATTTTAATTATACAATTATATATAATATATATAAACATATTAAAAGAAAATTTAATATCTTACCAAAATAATAATATTATCTACCACCACTATTATATAAATATATTATCTATAGTTAGCTATTATTTACATATAAATAAATGTAATTATTATTTATATTATATAAATATATAAATAACATATTTATCTTATTTTATACATATTTTTATAATATTTAACAAAAATAATACTATATTTATTGTATTATTTAAATAAATGTTGAACGAGCCGGGCTAGCGAGCCGAGTTTTAGTATGTTTATTTATTAAGATTTTAATAAGTTTAAGTTCGAGTTTGAACTTAATAAAAATTTTACAAATTAAGTTTAAACGAGTTCTTACTGAGTCGAACTCAAGCATATTTGTGAATAGTTCTGTCATTTATAGTCCTAGGGACACGTGATGCATGTGTAATTCAAACAAGTAAAAATAAAATAAAATAAAATATTTATTATATATTGTGTGTCACTCAAATGATAAATTTTTTTTCATATAACCCAACGTTTAAGTTTTATGTCTCATCCCTCCCATTTATTTTATTTTATTTTTAAACAGAAAAGTAGACACTTGATATTAGACACTTGATATTATAAGAAGTTAAGTTTTGAGGATACCATAAGAGTATATTCACTTTATATAATAGTAAGACCTCATTTGGGGAGTAATTATTTTAGTCAAAAAAATTAAAAAAATCACTATAAGATGTCACATTACTCTCTTTATTTTTTTATATATCTTTTTATAAAAAATTAAAAAATTATTAAAATAGTATATTCTCAAATGAGACCTAACTAGTTATGTCTCATCTCTCCCATTTATTTTATTTTATTTTTAAACTGAAAAGTAAACACTTAATATTATAAGAAGTTAAGTTTTGACGATACCATAGGGCATGCACTTTATATAATCGTAACTAGTGAGTGTGTTGTGCTATTAAATCTATAAATTTATAAATTTTGATTTTAAATTAAAAACACTTAGTATGTGTTACTTAAGTGATAAAGTTAATGTATATTTAGTAATGTTACATTCACCGAATTTGGACTTATTTGAGTTGTTTAAATTTGTGCATGTTAATCATCTGGCCGGTCATCTGAGCGAATACTAGTTGACACACTGGTTGATAAAGATGATAGTTGTGGTTGGCAAGGGTGACACCAATAATCTGAGTTACGTAATTCGGACAATTCGAATAAGTCCAAATTCAATGAATCAGATATTTTTCATACATATTATACTAATAATCTTAGGTTTAAATCTTACTCACATAACAATTTACTTTTTAAAAAACAATTTGATGGAGTAAAAAAAATTCACAAGGTAAAAAAAAGAGAGTTTCAGAAGACGAAATGAATTATTCACATAAATAGATAATAGTATAAAAGTGAACAATTTTTTTTGTTCTGTTTTTCTTCTTAGGCTTGTTTTGGGGGACGGTCAAGTGATGTGCCTTATGCACAACATGTGTGCTATGAGACTGTTTCAGGGTTTCGTTGAATAAATTATATATAAAAGAATTAAATTAATTAGATATTTGTAACTTTATAATAAGATTACATTTATTTTGAAAATAAATAAATCGTAAGTATGATTTTGATATTTTTTTAAAAAACAATTACTACAGATCAAGAGATTATATATGTCCGATTAATCTAATTTTTTATGAATAATATATTTGATAAATTTTACAATATAAACGGTTCGAATAATGAAAATAAGCTTGGGACAGGCTCGAAAAGAACCCCCACAGCACACATGTTGTGCCGTAAGGACAACACTTGGTCAAATTCTTATTTTTGGTATGACTTATTTTTTATTTATTATTTTACATATTTCAAGAAAATATATAAAAAAATAGAAAAGCAACATAATTCAAATAAATTAATATGCTGCTCGTAGGGGTGTAAATTTGGCCTGACTCGGCCTATTCAGGCCCAGGCTTGGCCCGCCCGTCAGGCTTTGCGGGATCCTGCCAAAATTCGAGCTTGATCAGGTCGGCCCACGGGCCAAAAAAATTAGGCCCAAACCCAAGGGGTATTTAAGTCTTAGGTGGGCCGGGGCCTTAGGCGGGGTTAGTGAGCCTTGACCTGGGCATGCCTGAACATTTTATTTATTTATTTATTTCTATTTTTTTTACTAAAATTTTATTTTTTTTCACAAAAACTGACACTGGGTCTCAGGCAGGCCAGACCTTGGCCCCGACATTGAGTAGGTCTTGAGCAGACTGATAGGTTGGGCCACGAGTCGGGCTTCAAAATGACGGCCTAGGCTCAAGCCTAAGATCCTGAGTTGGGCCTGAGTTGGGCTCGAGTTTGGGCCTAACTGGGCCTGGGCCTCCTCAAGCTGCGGGCGAACTTCGGTTCGTGCATGAGCTATGGGTCGTTTTTACACTTACTGCTCATTATGAATGTACCCAATACAAGCCTAAGTCAAAACCACCCACAACTTTACCACGCACGTATGAAGGGTGGTTGTTGTGCCATTGGCAGAACAGTTACTCTTGTTCGAGTGATGGGGCCTACTTCGAGTCGCACTTCAATAATCTGAATCGTTCATTTTTTAGAATATATCGAGTAGAACGTCCCTATAAAAAATAAGTTGATTTGACATCGATAGCATTATCATCAAATTAATTTTGTATTTAATTTTATATTCAAAATTACACTTATCGTTTATTTTTATTGATACAAAATTGATTCAATTATAATATTTGTTGGAAAAAATGATTTTTGGTGATTTTAATTTAATATTAAAGTGTGGTAACTTTAATTAAATATAAAAGTGGATCCCAACCTTTTATTGTGTTAGGTCCAAGTGAGCTAAAAATCATTGGGTTTTGAATAAGAAATTGCCAAGAAATTGCTTCATGTTGTTAGATTCATGAATATGATTTTAAAGAGTATTTAAATCCTTTTTCTTGCCTAAAGGGTGTGAATCCTTTGGGCATTCAAACTTTCATATTTTTTGAAAGGGACTATGGATGCTTGGTGTTTTAATGACCAGCCTTAAAGGCTGGAGGCTCTTCTTCTCTCCTCTTTACATGTATAAATTGAGACCCTCCTATCAAGTTTCAATATAGAAATTTGTTGCTTCCATTTTACAAGTCAATTTGCCAGAAAGTTTCTACATTGAGAGAGTGCTGCCACTGTTCTTGTTCGCTAAGCTAGACAGAAAGTGCTTCTGTCGTAGCTGGTTTTGACCGTCGTATCCTGGGAGACAAATGCCGGGATTCCTCAAGCACTCGACCCGTGAGGCGGCGAAATCTGTTTTAAGAAAACTGCTTCCGTACAGGATTCGGTTTCGTCTCTTTACCCTTTTATTGTTTTATGTATTTCTGTTGAAATTTAATTGTAATTATCAACATATGTTCTTGGTATATAATTTGATTTCTTCATAAATCTATTTATTTAATTTCACAATTTGAATAATAATATTATCGATATTCGATCAACTTAAATTTTTATAAAAATATTTTATTTAATATATTTTATTTTAAAAAATGAACAAATTGAGTGGTAAGATTAAGCCCATCGAAAAAATGTTTGAGAGTTCTGAAAAAAAGAGTTTTATCAACGTGTTTGGTTTGAGTGTTTTGGATTAAAGTTTTTGAAAATTGAGTTTTTTTGTTTTCGTATTTTTTGTTTTTAGTGAATATTTTTAAAATTTTAAACAATTTTTTACCTTTTTAGATGTACCTTACTTAGATGTATCTAAAAAGTAAAAAAATGTGAAAAAATATTTTAAAAAATTAAGAAATACATAAAAATATAAAAAATGTATTGAATTCTTGTATTTTTTTGTATTTATGGTATTTAGTGAATTTTTAAAAGATTTTTTTTACAATTTTTTTACTTTTTAAGTGTATTTATGTTAGGTGTGTCTAAAAAGTAAAAAATTTACATAAAATATTAAAAAAATTCAGTAAAAACAAAAAAACACGGAAAATGAAAAAGTAGAGTTTTCTGAAAACTGTTTTTAAAAAAATGAAACCAAACATAGATAATTTTATTGTGTGTGTAAACCTCATCTGATATGATGTTTTGATTTTATATTTTTTTAATTTTTTTTTATATTATTAAAACTTAATTAAAATTTTAATTTTAAATCCATCAATGCAACATCAATGACTGCTGTGCCACATTATCCACCACGAAATCGATGGAGCATCAGTGACTGCCATTCCATCATTATCCACCACGCACTTCGTTCGTGCACCTGTGCGGGTGTTTGAGAAGTGGGCTTTTATATAGAGTTTTTTAGTTATAGAAAATTATTAAAAAAGTTTGTTTTAGTATTTGGAAAGGTAGTTAGATTTTTTTGTGATTGGATGTGATGTTTGTAAGAGAAAAAGTAAAATAATTATAGGATTGAATATGATATTTTATTTGTATTTATTTTTTTTGATTTTGTAAAACTTTTATCTTGTAGTGAAAAAAAAATAAAAAAAAAATCTCAAACCCAAGTTCTCAAAAATCACCCATGAAGCCAGTTCTCCCCGAATTTCATTTTCTCTATGCTTCTTTTGTCGGGTTGTTTGAGAGGTTATAAATAAGTATATTTTTTGAATTTTTATAAAATATGAGTTGGGTTTAAAATGATGTAATAGAGAGATGACGTAAATTAAATAAGATAATAGCCATGTTTGGTAAGACTTATTTCTAACTTATTTAAGCTTTTAGCTTAATTTAAGTTATTTTGACGTGTTTGGTTCAGCTTAACAATACAGCTTATAACTTTTTGTAAGTTAAAAATTAACTTATTCTTTGAGTGGAGAGGAGAAGCTTAATTTATAAATCAAAGATAAGTTTATGTTCACAGTTATAGATTATAAGCTGTTGGGCTATAAGGCCCTGTTTGGTAGAGCTGTGGGAAAGTGATAATAACTTATAACCTAATACGTTATAACTTATACCTGTAAACATAAGTTGATTTTTAACTTATAAATTAAGTTTTTTCTTCCCTACTCAAAGAATAAGTTGATTTTTGACTTATAAAAAACTATAAACTATATTGTTAAGCTGAACCAAACACATCAAAATAGTTTAAATTAAACTAAAAGTTAAAATAAGTTAGAAATAAGTCTTACCAAATAAGGCCTAAGTTATAATCACTTTTTCACATTTTTATCAAATAGGATTAATATGACTCCAATAAAATAATAACTTTTTAATTTTTTTAATATATGCCAAACAAGTCTCAATTTCTACCGATTCGAGCACTAGAATAGTGTCCGCGTGTCTTTTGATGGAGATAAGTGGTACCCTCTTGTCGAATAATTTGCAAATCTTTTCTTGATCTCGAATAATTTGCGTCTTGAGTTATGTGTTTCACTTTCCTTGGAAAACTCGAATAACGTGTTTGTCGCGGAAACATTGGGGGTGTTTATTTTAACTTTTTTGAGTTAATTTATTACTTTTAATTTTGAAAAGAGTAATGTTAGAGATATAAAAAAATTTACCAAATAAATAATCAAACCTCTCACATGGGTGTGGGCTCCACACCCATGTGAGAGGTTTGATCATTCATTTGGAAAAAAATTTGAGGCCTATAACATTTTCTTTTTAAAAAAATTATTTTGGACTGTTTAATTAAACTTATTTCAAACAGTTTTTAATTCTAGCAGTTTATTTTAATTCAAAAAAGGTGATTTTGAGAAGCTGCTCACTCTTGCTTCTGATTATCAACTTCTGCTGTGGACATAACATTTATGGTTATACTCTTAATTTTTTTTATTTTTTATTTTTTTAAAAAATAAAAAAAGATCCAAATGGACTATACATTATTATTATTATTTTTTATGAGAAATGTAGACAAACAAAAAATAAAAATTAATTGAAAAACTATTTCACAGCTTATTTAACAAATACTACTCAGCAACTTAAATATATAATCTAACAGTTACATCAAACAGATTAACAACTTCTGATTAAAGTCATAATCTATAATCTGTTAAGCTATAATCTATAAGCTGTTTTAACAACTATACTAAACGGGACCATTATTTGATGATTAAGAAATAGACCTCAACTCTTATTTGGCAATAAATTATTTTAGTAATTTTTTAAATTTTTACAAAAAAAATATTTAAAAAAATAAAAAAGATATTTTAATAATTTATAATGAGTTTTTAATTTTTTTGATTAAAATATTTAGTTCTCAAACGAGACATCAGTGTTATTTTAAATTAGAGGTGTAAATCAGGCTAGTTCAATCGGATTAGGATATTATCGAAGTCTAGCTCAAGTTATATTGAGATTTGCCAAGCTTGAATTGTAACCTAAGTTTGTATATTGTAACCCGACCCAAATTAAACTCGAATTGTCTGAATTGTCCAAATTATACATGCATTGAGTTTTTTTCCAATTAAATTATTAATTTATTAAAATTAGACTCTATTCATATATTTTTTAGAAAATTATTAAAAATTAGACTCTATTCATATATTTTTTAGAAAATTATTAATAATATCAAAATAAATAATTTATATAATGTAAGAGAGATATTATTATGATAGTCTTTACAATTTATGAGTGAGAATAAAAAAATGTAAGATTTTGTGTTACTTGTGTTTATAATATATATATATATATATATATATATATTTTTCTCTTTTCTTGTTTTTTATTATTATTTATAATTAAAAATGTTTTATTTTATCCAATTCATCATCGTTTTGAATATTTTATTAGGTCTTATTTAGGCTTTATTTGTCATAATTTATAAAAATAAAAAAAGTTAAAATCACTATCCTATTTAAGTCACATTATTTTATTTAAGTTACATCTCTTCTCTATCATATCACTTCAAACCGAACCCATACCCAACCCATATTTCATAAAAAGTCAAAAAGTATACTTATTTAGATCATCTCAAACAACCCATTAATATAATATAATATAAATATTTTTTATATTTTTTACACATTTTTATTTTAAAACTAATACACAATAAAAAAAATAATAGTTTCTCATTTTATGAAAAAAATCTCTTTCTTATTCTATTGAGAAAATATCTCTCTCATTCTAAAGAAAAAATCTCTCTCTCATTTTAAGGAGAAAATATCAAATTATGAATTTTAAATTTTTTTATAATATGAAAATTTTAAAAATAACGCAACAAAAAATCTGAACGAAAATCAAAATATAACGTGAATGTTCAGAGTAAACAACAAACATACGAGTAACTTTTGAAAAAATAAAACACATACTAAAATGTAATAAATAACAAACATATAACTAACTTTCAAAAAAATAAAACTCACAGTAAAATATAATGTGAATGTTCATAGTTTACAATTAATATAGAACTAACTTTAAAATATATATATATATATATATATATATATATATATATATCAATGTCAACATTTACACTTCAACGTAAAAATATAAAACAAAATTAAAAAAAATAAAATTCGACTATTTTGATTATTCAATGGTAACAAAAATAATTGCTCGACCAACAAGAATAGTGAGAGGGTAATTTTTGTGAAAATTGGGCCGAGTTAGGAGATGTCATTATGGCCCGTAGTACGAAGGGCTGGGTAAAAAGGCCGTAAAGTTACTCCGGCCCAAGGGATGTATAAAATTACTCCGGCCCGAGAGAAATGTAAAGTTACTCCGGTCCAGAAGCGACTTGGAGTTAGGCCGGTCTCAGAGTTAGCTCGGTTATGGCGTATTGTGGTTAGAACGGTCAGAACCTTGCTACTCGGTAGCTCGGTCTAAACACACCATGGTTTGTACAATGGGGGAACCGAGATAAAGGTGTAGCGAAAGGAAGAACCGAACTAAGGATAGTTCGGCCTACTCTGCGGCTCAGCATAGCCATGATTACTTCGGTCATGTTGGAGTTCGGCCATGGTAAAAACCATCTCACTTGGTTTAAGCAGTGAGGGGGCCGTTGAAGGATAAGCATTATCTTTCAGGAGTATGAATCCTAGGAGGACTCTGCATGGAGGAGTAGAAGTCCTACTAGGATTGTGCCACACGAAACCTATAAAAGCTCACAAACATCACCTTTAGAGAGGTAACACACAACTTTGCTTTTTGAATACACGAAGCTTTTGTCTATTTGTCAAGCTGACTGACTTAGGCATCGGAGAGGTTTCCGGCATACACCCGCCGGCTAGCTCACGTTTGTGTTTTCAGGTGATAAAGCGATGACGTACAGAGGAGCGCAGACTTGATCAATAGGATTATACGAGAAGGCTTATTTATTTCCCGTACAATTGGCGCCATCTGTGGGAAGTAACAGACAGGACAAAACCTCTTGATCAAGCTTTACTTCTATAGAAACAATGGCACACATTGAAGAATTGCCACAGTCCGCCATCGACGGGCAAACTCCAGATGGGGGTGCAAGGTGTGAGGGATTACCTTCTATCCCTCCCATGGCGGACTTGGAGTCCCAACGACATAACACCGGGAGGGATACTAGGGGGAGACGGACTCACAGCCCCCGTCACTCTCGTTCACAAAGTCCTGACAGGCAAAGGCGGAGGATTGATCCTCAAGTTCTGGAGGACCGCGTAAAGGAGCAAGACGAATTGATAAGGAAGATGGCGGCGGACATGGAGGCCTTGAAGCGCCAGATAAAGAACAAAGAAGTGACGATAGGAGAGGGGCGCAAAAATAAGACGCCCCCTCGCCACTCAGAAAATCGTAGTAGGAATACCACACCCTCGCAAGGAGAGAGTAGAAGCCTCAGAACAGGCGATACTCAATCCAGGTCTTCCAGAACTCGTCACTCCAGGTCTGAGAGGACGAGATCTGAAAGATCATACACTGAAGGAAGCACGTATTGGCCCTCACATACGCACCAAACCAGATCTAGGCAGACGGAGTTACCCAGATCATCCGACTTATGAACCGTGCTCGAAGAAAAAGCACGATGCAAAGAGGATGCCAGGGCACGGGATCCACACAGAGTTTCTGCCTTACAGCGGTTGGCTCCTCGGACGCATGGAAGCGTCGAGGTTGGAATGCCAATACCACGCCCTGCCTACGAACCGACGGACAAAGCATTAGCAAGGCTGCAGACTTCGCCGTTTGTTCCGGCGATTGAAAACGCGCCCCTACCATCAGGCTTCCTTCAGCCCAAATTCACTACATATGAAGGGAAGACGGACCCCTACTCACACTTGAGCCACTTTCGCCAAGTCATGGCTGTATACAGGCGAAATGAGGCCTTAATGTGCATACTCTTCCCATCTAGCCTTGGCGACTTAGGCTTGACTTGGTTCGAGAAACTTCAAGAGGGCAGCATAGCCTCTTGGGCGTAATTGGCAGAGGCGTTCATAATAAGGTTTCGAACGAACACTAAAACCTCGGTGGAGATTGACCAATTGCTCTCCATCGACATGGGCGATAAAGAGACCCTAAGATCCCTACTGGGAGACATTCAATCAGATTGGGGACTGCCCCACCAATCTCGCCATTGCACAGTATAAAAGAGCCCTTCCAATCGGGAACAGACTAAGGGACTCGATCACCATGACGCCACCTCTCACCATGGAAGCCTTGATGGAAAGAGTGCATCAGCACATCAGGGTAGAAGAGGACAGCACATGTGCCAAAGCAAAATCTGGGGCGACCACAGTACCAGAAAAAAGACCTCAGCGAAGGTTAATATGGTAGGTCGACCGAACAGAAACGGACGTGGCAGACGGGATAACGGAGAAGACCCAAATAAAAGATGGTTGAGAATCCGCACTGCCATAACCACGGTGTTCAAGAAACCGATATATCGGATTCTGAGCGAAATAAGAGATGAGCCTTTCGTCAAATGGCCAGCTAAGCTGGGAGAAGCACAGAAAGACTACGACGAAAGATCGCGGTGCACCTTCCATAAAGAAAAGGGGCACGGCACTGAGAATTGCACACCATTAAGACAGCACCTGGAAGAGTTGGTGGTGGCAGGTCACTTGGATAAATACATTGAAGGAGGGACGCAACCAGCCCCCCAGGACCATAATAACCCTAATGGGATGCCAATCGACGCCCCGCCTCAAGGCATTATCAATGTGATACGTGGAGTCTTTGAACCTGAGCTTGTATGCGAGCTCAGAGGATCAATAAAAAAAGCTGAACACTTAAGAGAGGTGCAAACTGCCCAACCTGCCACCAAGAAGGGGAAGACAGAGGCAACAAACGTCATGTCTTTTTCGGATAAAGACTTAGAATGGATATATTGCCCTCACAATGATGCCCTGGTCGTCACTCTCCGAGTCAAGGATTTTGACGTCAAGCGGATTCTGATTGACCAGGGTAGTTCATGTGAAATCATATACTACGAAACATTTAAACAATTGAAGTTGCAAGACAAAGACTTGGCGCCTGTTGTATCTCCCCTAATTGGATTCAACTCCATGCCAGAATGGCCTGTCGGCAAAATAATTCTTCCAGTCAGAGCAGGAAGCGTAACGAAACAAGTGGAGTTCTGGGTATTGAAGGTCCCCTCCACTTACAACATCATCTTGGGCAGAACATGGCTGCATGCCATGCGATCGGTGGCGTCATCCTACCACCAAGTAATGCGGTTCCCCAACGACACCGGTGTAATTGAAGAAGTCTATGGAGATCAGATCATGTCGAAGCAATGCTTCGTCACGGTGAATGGCAGCCGCGCTGCCAAGGGATATGTTCATTCGGTGGAAGAACCTGAAAGTAATGAGCTATTCGCAGATGTCGGCAAAGCGGCGAATCAGAAAGTAGTAGAGGACTTGGTAGAGGTAAAAATAGATGAAAAGAACCCGGATAAGTTCTTTTTGCTTGGTTCGTCGTTGTCCAGCACTGAGAGATTAGAGGTCTTGGAATTTTTAACCTCTAACATCGAAGTGTTCGCCTGGACACCCTACGACATGCCAGGCATTGATCCAAACTTCATCTGTCACCAACTCAATGTCCACCCATCCGCCAGACCAGTCATTCAACGCACTCGCAGATCGGCACTTCACCATGCCGAAATAGTGGCAGAAGAAGTAGGTAACCTGCTAGAGGCAGGAGCAATTAGAGAAGTGTACTACCCAAGATGGATCTCCAACACAATCGTAGTGCCAAAGAAGAATGACAAGTGGCGTGTCTGCGTCGACTACAAAACAGTCAACAAGGCGTGCCCAAAAGACAGCTTCCCTCTACCACGGATAGATCAACTGGTAGACCTAACGGCGGGGCACAGCCGACTTAGCTTTCTGGATGCATACAGAGGCTACCACCAAATCGCCATGCATGAACCAGACCAGGAGGTCACATCCTTTACAACTCCGAGAGGACTATACTGTTACAAGGTCATGCCCTTTGGCCTGAAGAACGCAGGGGCAACATTCCAACGAATGGTCACCAAGATGTTTGAACCATTGTTAGGAAGAACGATGGAGGCTTACATCATCGACATGGTGGTCAAAAGCAAGGATGAGAATGACCATCTCAAGGACCTAGGAGAGATGTTTGAAATCCTAAAGAAGCACAAGTTGCGCCTCAATGCATCTAAGTGTGCATTCGGAGTAGGATCTGGCAAATTCTTGGGCTTCCTTGTGACCAACCGGGGAATAGAAGCAGACCCCTCCCAGATCAAAGCAATCCAGGACTTAGAGAGACCAAACTCAGTAAAAGAAGTGCAGCATCTCACCGGCATGGCGGCTGCACTCAACCGATTCATCAGCCGATCGTCAGACACACTACGACCATTCTTTCAAGCTTTAAAAGCCAAGTTTGAATGGGATGAAGAATGCGATCAAGCTCTGGAAAGCTTGAAGGAATACATGTCTTCCCCACCACTGCTTGTTACCCCAGTACCTGGTGAAGAACTCTTCTTGTACCTGGCAGTCTCTCAGCACGCAATTAGCGCAGTGTTGGTTTGTGCAGAAGGAATCCAGCATCTGCCCATCTATTGTGTCAGCAAGACATTGCTAGGGGCTGAAACAAGGTATTTACCACTGGAAAAATTAGCATTGGCCTTAATGATGGCCTCCAGGAAATTGGCACACTACTTTCACGCCCACACCATAGTCGTCCTCACAGCTTTTCCACTAAAAGCTTTGTTTGAGAGGGCGAACTTTTCTGGGCGAATCTTGAAGTGGGCAGTAGAGTTGGGACAATTCGACATCAAATTCCAACCCAGAACCGCAGTAAAGGTCCAATCTTTGGCAGACTTCGTCGCAGAGTTTACTCCTGGAAGTCATCATATCTGCCCAGTCGACCTAACCGACACAACCGAACTAGGGATGGAAGTTGACACCAGAATAGCGCAACCCCTAGTAGAAGGCACCCAGTCAGACTCCAAGGTAGACCAGACTGAAGACAGCAAGGAAAAAGCAAACCAAGACTCACCAACAAATAAAGACTTGGTACAATCAGATAGCGAGGGATAGACAGCAAGCATGGACCTTGAAGAAAACACCAGCAATATTCTTGACCCGACGACATCATTTGACCCGTCCATTTGCTGGAAGTTGTTCGTTGGAGAGATGTGGAAGCTCTTCGTGGATGGAGCATCCAACCGGCATGGAGCAGGGCTCGGCATTGTCCTCATCTCACCAGACGGCCTGGTTGTGGAGCAAGCAATCGACCTTGGCTTCCCAGTATCAAACAATGAAGCGGAATATGAAGCGCTTCTTGCATGACTCAAATTAGCATACTGCATAAAGGCCACCGAATTAATGGTCTACAGCGACTCACAGCTGGTGGTAAACCAAATTTCTGGCGACTATGAAACAAAGGATGACATGATGGCCAAGTACCAAGAATTGGTCAGAATAGAGATCAAGAAATTCGAAGTAGTAAGGATAGAACAAATTGGCAGGGAGGAAAACAGCAGAGCAGACGAACTAGCAGGCCTCGCCTCAATGGCAGATACCTCTATCCCTCATCCACTACTAATCGACTACCTACCTAGACCAAGCATTGAAGACCCCGAAACAGAAGAGGTATGTTGCACAGAACTAGGCCCCTCCCCTCTTAGATGGATCCCATCATCCTGTTCTTAAAAGACGGCATCTTACCAGAAGAGAAAAAAGAAGCCAACAGAATAAGAGCGAAGTCGCAGCGATTTTGGCTCTCTCCATCTTTGGCATTATACAAAAAGTCATTCTCAGGACCTTACCTAAAGTGTGTTCATCCCAGCAAAGTGGAAGCATTCTTGTTCGAAATACACGAAGGGGTGTGCGGAAGCCATCAAGGTGGAAGATCGCTAGCTTACAAGGCCATTTCGCAAGGATACTGGTGGCCATACATGCAGGCAGACTCGGAGAAATATGTGAAGAAGTGCGAGAAATGCCAGAAATTCGCACACCAAATACATCAACCAACTAGAGAACTCCTACCATTGACTAGCCCATGGCCTTTCGCAATGTGGGACTTGGACATAGTAGGACCACTTCTAACAGCACCCGGAAACAAGAAGTTCTTTCTCGCAACAACAGACTACTTCACAAAGTGGGTGGAAGCAGAAGCATTGGCATCAATCAAGGAAAAAGATGTGAAGAAGTTCGTCCGGCAAAACATCATCACTCGGTTTGGCATACCAGAAGCCCTAATTTCAGACAATGGCACTCAGTTCGACGGCAGAATCTTCAGAGGCTTTTGTGAAGAATACAAGATAGAGTTCTATAATTCTACACCGGCATATCCCCAAGCAAATGGATAGGCAGAAGCTTCAAACAGGGTAGTCTTGGATGGGTTGAAGAAAAGGTTGGAGAAAGCCAAAGGCAAATGGGCGGAAGAACTTCCTCATGTTTTATGGGCTTACCGCACCACACCTCGGCGGTCAACAGGAGAAACACCATTCTCCTTAGTCTACGGTATGGAAGCAGTAATCCCACTAGAAGTTGGCCTCCCCACAATTCGAAGTGAAAATTTTGATCCAGACTTGAACGGAGAAGCCATAGCATTGGAGCTCGATCTTGCGGAAGAAAGAAGAGAAAGAGCACTGGTTCACATTGTCTCATACCAGCAAGAGTTATCCAGGAAATACAACAAAGCGGTGCATCCAAGACAATTCAAGATCGGGGATTGGGTACTGTGCAAAGTGATGGGAAACACCTTGATACCAGGGGATGGCAAGTTAGGGCCAAATTGGGAAGGTCCTTACAAAGTGGTTGGGTTAGCAGGAAAAGGGGCATACCACCTAGAAGACAAGGACGACAAAGCAATCCCTAGGCCATGGAACACTGCCAATCTCAAGTTATTTTATTTTTAGCTTTCTTCTTTTCAAACATGTGTAATTTTTTCTATCCTCAATAAAAACAATCGATCCTTTTCAGCATAAATTGTTCTCTGTAAAAGTTAGCTTTAGTGAAGTTAGGTACATTGCAAACATTTTATTCTAAGTTGACTGGAAAAACTAACTTAGAGGTTGGCTGGAATAAACCAACACCCCCCTAAGCCCAGGATAAGGATCCAGGCTGCAGGACGTTTGGTCGGAACAACCAAACATTTTATTCTAAGTTGGCTGGAAAAACCAACTTAGAGGTTGGCTGGAATAAACCAACACCCCCCTAAGCCCAGGATAAGGATCCAGGCTGTAGGATGTTTGGTCGGAACAACCAAACATTTTATTCTAAGTTGGTTGGAAAAACCAACTTAGAGGTTGGCTGGAATAAACCAACACCCCTCCTAAGCCCAGGATAAGGATCCAGGCTGCAGGACGTTTGGTCGGAATAACCAAATATTTTATTCTAAGTTGGCTGGAAAAACTTAGAGGTTGGCTGGATTAGACCAACTCTTAGTACTCTTTAGCCGAAGAAATGACATCGGCTAAAGAGTGGTTGGCTGGATTAAACCAACCCTTAGTACTCTTTAGCCGAAGAAAGGACATCGGCTAAAAAGTGGTTGGCTGGATTAAACCAACTCTTAGTACTCTTTAGCCGAAGTAATTATATCGGCAAAAGAGTGGTTGGCTAGTAAGGTCAGTTAGACAGCTTGGTTAAGACCGAAATGAAGTACCTTGGCCGAAAAATATTGTGTTTCGTTCAAATTACAGTTAGAAAGCAAGCACAAACTGAAAAGTAAACCGAGGTAACGATTGGAGCAATAGAAGCTATAGCAAAGTCAGTACAGGTACAACCATACAGAGTAAACCGAAATAGCAGTTGGAGTAATAGAAGACATTACAAATGCAAGTATACAAATCAAAATCGGAATAAGAGTTGAGCACAAAAGAAGATTTTCATTAAAGAGGTACACAGGAGGGACCGCAGCCCGGTTACAAGCCCAAGAAAAAGAAAAATACAAAATTAGTCAAAAAGATCATCGAGATCAGCTTCAATATCAACACCGACTCCGGTTTCAGAGGGGCAAACAGTCTCAGTTGGAAGCATGGTCTTTGTTCGAAGCACATTTTCGGTCGTCAAGTCTTCGACTACTGGGTCCAACCGAGCTAATTGATCGTTGACAACCGCGTTGACAATCGGAGTCTCAGTTTGCTCATTTTCTTTTTCATCGTCAGACGCTTCAAGAAATTTTTTCTGGAGGTCGGCAGCATACTCCGCCAGTGAGGCTGGAATGAAATACTGCGGAGCGTTGTAGACATCGGTGTCAGGCCCACAACCGAGCTGCTCCACAGCACCCCTCCAGTCGCATTTGAAGAACAAGTCCTTCGCAGCTTCACACTGTTGGATGTACGCAGCCTCGCCATCCTTGAAACCCTTCACCTCGGCGTCCTCAGCCTTCTTCTTCAGAACTGTTATTTCGGCATCTTTGGCGCCCTCAAGCTGTGCCATCTCCCACAAATATTTGTCTTTCACTTCGGTAACAGCTCGCCGTTTATCACTGTCAGCCGAGGCAACTAGTCTGGTTAGACGAGTTACCTCGGCCTCCAGCTCGGCCATTTTTTGTTGAGAACGTGTTAGTTTGGCAGTCTTGGCTTCGGCTTCCGCCATTGCCTGTCTCGTTGTTTTCCGGAGCTCCAACACTTTCCTATGCACAATATTGTTCTTCTGAATGGCTTGCAAAAAGAGTAGTGACTCTCTTTAACCGGACTAACAGTTGGGAAAAAGTTAGACAAAGAAAACAGAGAGCCACCTACCAGGATCATTGATTTTGTTGATGACCGGATGGCCTTCAGCTCGGTGTTTAATTGCTTGTTGTGGTGCTCCATATCTTTTGGAAGGCAAACACTCTTGGCTGGATTGAAAGCCATCAAGTGATCCTTCTCTGCAACAACCGAGTTAGTTTCCTGGATATTTCGGTTTTGAAAGGTGAGAATTGGAGCTCATTTGGAGGAGTCAGCTCGGTCAGATTGCTCCGGTTGAAGGCTGGGTTGAGGGCTTGGTGGAAGGATGGACTCGTCTTCGTCGACTAGGCGTTGCTCGGTTTGGCTTGTCCGGGCACGCTTGTTCGCCCGAGATGAGAATGGCTGCTGGGATGGAAGGGCTACCACGGTCTCAATCGTCTGACTGGTTTGTTGTACCTCGGGTCTGTTAGTTTCGGTTAGAAGCGCCCTTACTCTGTTCCTTTTAGCCATTTCTTCTTCAGCGGTCAGTGGGATTAATCTAATTTCTGGCAAGGTTGGGTCCGGTTCTGGGGCCTCCTTTAGCAGAAAGTCGGTCACCCTCGCTTTTCGGCGGCCGCTGTATCGATAGGTCGGCTCGAACTTTAGCAGCTTGGCCCAACTACGTTCTGGATACCGTAGTGCGGCGCGCAAGGTCGCTAGATCTGGATAGCTGTATAGAGAATGGAGGTGGGCGGAATCTGCGAAAGAAGACAACTGTTAGTTCGGCTGAAAGATTGAAAAACCGAAATATAGTAAAGCACGCAAGAAAACCGAAGTAAATATACCGGGTTCTCCTTTTTTCCAGTTTATATGCCGGCCAGGAATCTGGGCTTGATAATCCTCAAAGTTCCCAGACACCTAGAAAAAATTGTCATCGTTTAAGTCTTTATCCGGTGTATATTTTATTATCTTCTCTCAGCGACGGCGTATTCTTAAATAGTAGACCCACCCATCTTCTTTTGAACCAATGGAGTATTGGTGGAAGATTTCGGCCAGACCGAGGTTGAGACCGGCTTGGCGGTTTAGTTCGGCTATTCCCATTATTATACGGTATAAATTGGTGGACAGTTGGGTTGGACATAGTCTGGTTTGCCTAAGAAACTCACAAATCAAGGGTTGGACTGGAAATCGTAGTCCGGTTTCAATTATGGACAAGAGGGTGAAGGGGACAAAGCCTTCATTCCCCCAGGGTATGACATCTTTTTCTGCCAGGGTAAGGTGTACATTGTCAGGTATGCCATAATCCCTTCGGAATTCGGCTAGACCACCTGGCGTCTCGACTAGAAACCTATACTTCCCCATTTATTGTATAATTTATGAATAATTAGTTCGGTCCGAAAATTGTGCTCAGTAGCACGGTTGGGCTCGCAGAGGAGTGCCTGGGCAACCTAAGTCTGCAAAGTAGAAAACAAAGGGGTTAAAGCACAGATCATTAGACGGTGCTACAAAATAAAAGTAAAAAATAGGAGCCCTACTTCGGCTATGTGGATGCCACAGTTTCTATCTCGGTTTCTGCAAGGTGATTGGTAGCTCGGCTTGAGCAGAGCTTTTATTAGTTCGGGCTTGGCAAGCATCTAGATATTTCGGTTGTGGAAACGGTTCTGTTTGACCGGTTGATCGCCTAGGGGTAGCTTTCTGAGTTCCGTCTAAAAAACTAAGAAAGCTGGTTTAGTCCCAAAGGCCTAGATCGGTTGGAGTTCAGGTATCTCAGTATACTAAGTGCAAACTTAGTTCGGTTGGTTACCTCGGCTAAGGTCTATCAAGAAGTGGTTTGACGTATTTAAAGCTACTGGTGTAAACATAAAGTGTTAATCCGGTTGTAAGCTGACTAGACCTTTACCTAGCTTAAACAGTATCCTAGTTCGGTTGCATCATGATTTTGGATCAAAAACCAGTTTTCTACAGGATATTTCATATACTCATGTGTTCTATTGTTAAGTTTTTTCCGTAAAAGTACAGAGCAAAGCAAAATGGAAAAATATGTTTTGCAAAAACGCAGGAAACAAAACACAGAAAGCTAAATACGAAAACAAAGTAAGATGTACAGTGCTTACCAGGTGAGGAGGAAAGAGCTGAAGGGAGAATAGCAGCTATGGAGAACACGAGCTTAGAAAATGAAGAAATAATGGAGGCTCAGAGAGAGAGAAGTTGCAAAGTATGTCAAAATGAAGAGATTCGTTTTAGGGAAAAGGAAAAAAGGTGGGACTGTTCAAATTTCACGAAGTACGAAGACGGCGTGACAGCCGTCCTCAGTCAATCAGTGCGTGCCACGTGTCCTGGGAAGGAGGAACGATTCAGTTGCTATGATTGAAGAGAAGTTTTGACCGGACAAGCAGAGCCCGGTGTAAAATTAGCTCAGCTGAAAGGCTTAAGAGTTTTAACTCGGTTGGAAAGGCTAAAGGGTTTTTTAGCTCGGTTGGAAAGGCTTAAAAGCTTCAGCTTGGCTGATAGACAGGTAATCCCTATCATGCTGTGCAGATGGAATTAAGGGGCAATTGAGAGGGTAATTTTTGTGAAAATTGGGCCGAGCTAGGAGATGTCATTATGGCCCATAGTACGAAGGGCTGGGTAAAAAGGCCGTAAAGTTACTCCGGCCCAAGGGATGTATAAAATTACTCCAGCCCGAGAGAAATGTAAAGTTACTCCGGTCCGGAAGCGACTTGGAGTTAGGCCGGTCTCAGAGTTAGCTCGGTTATGGCGTATTGTGGTTAGAACGGTCAGAACCTTGCTACTCGGTAGCTCGGTCTAAACACACCATGGTTTGTACAATGGGGGAACCGAGATAAAGGTGTAGCGAAAGGAAGAACCGAACTAAGGATAGTTCGGCCTACTCTGCGGCTCAGCATAGCCATGATTACTTCGGTCATGTTGGAGTTCGGCCATGGTAAAAACCATCTCACTTGGTTTAAGCAGTGAGGGGGCCGTTGAAGGATAAGCATTATCTTTCAGGAGTATGAATCCTAGGAGGACTCTGCATGGAGGAGTAGAAGTCCTACTAGGATTGTGCCACACGAAACCTATAAAAGCTCACAAACATCACCTTTAGAGAGGTAACACACAACTTTGCTTTTTGAATACACGAAGCTTTTGTCTATTTGTCAAGCTGACTGACTTAGGCATCGGAGAGGTTTCCGGCATACACCCGCCGGCTAGCTCACGTTTGTGTTTTCAGGTGATAAAGCGACGACGTACAGAGGAGCGCAGACTTGATCAACAAGATTATACGAGAAGGCTTATTTCTTTCCCGTACAAATAGTAACAATCAACAAAAATACAACTAACTTTGGAAAAAACAAAAATCATACTAAAATATAATGTAAATGTTCAGAATTTACAATTAGCATACAATTAGTTTAAAAAAAAATAAACACATACCAATGTGAACATTTAAACTATAACATGAAAATATAAAACAAAATTGCAAAAAGTGAAAAAATCGACTATGTCGATTGTTCAATAGTAACAAAAATAATTGTTTAATCAACACGTATAGTAACAAAAATAATAAACATGCAACCAACTTTCAATTTTTGTTTTTAAAAAAAACTCATACTAAAATACAACGTGAATGTAAATAATTTACAATTAACATACAACTAACCTTTTTAGAGATTGTTTGGGAAGTACTAAATAAGTGTAGTTTTTGAATTTTCACAAAAAAATATGCAAAAAAAGTATAAAGATGATGTGACTAAAAAAACATTAAAAGATATATATATATATATATATATACTTTTTTGATATATGCCAAACAACCCAAATTCATACTAATGTGGACGTTGGCATTTTAGTATGAAAACATAAAACAAAATAAAAGAAAAAAATCGACTATTCCGATTGTTGAATGACAAATAATAATAATAATAATTGTTCAAACAATAAGTATAATAACAAATAATATACAAAAAATCATTTAGCAATATATAAAACATCATCAAATAGTTCATATATATTGACGCACTATTTTAGAAAAATCTATATATAATCAACACCGATATAATACCTGTGAATAAATTACACAATACTGGTGGCTAAACATAATCGACGAAGAGACTGCAGTTTATGTGTAACAATGGTAAAAAAATGATTATTCATTACTAGTTTATCATCATCTCTGTTGCGAGTCCATCATCATCTCTATTATCGATCTACAACTAACCTTCTATTTAAAATATTCTTTCATGGCAAGATCTTAATGCAAAATAATAATGAAAATATTAAGAATAATAATCTTCTATATTATATATACAATGTTTTATATATACCACAAACAAAATATGTTTAATAATTATATGGTATAATATATATATATATATATATTATAATAAAAGTCTATAAGGGTAAAATAGCCTATATAATAGTTCTAATATGAGAAAAATGACCTATTAGAATATAAGTCTAAATATATGAAACTTGATGGAATATTAAAAAATTTATGAACTTATTGGGCTATAAGTCTATTAAATGAGATTTATAAATAAATCTCCCTTTAAAAATTCAAAATTCAAAATTCAAAATTCATTTTAAATCATTTCATCAAAAATGTTCACTTCACTTTCTAGTAAATTAATTTTTTTAAAGTAATTTTTGAAAAATAACTTCAAAAAAATTTTAAATACAAAAAAAAAAAACTATGCATTTTCAATTTTTGTTGTATTCAATGAATTTTTTTTAAAAAAAATTCTACGAATTTTATACTTTTTAAGTATATAAAGATTAAGCGAGTTTAAAAATTATAAAAAAAAACCTTGATTAAGATATTTTTAAAAATTATTAAAAATACAAAAATATGAATTGAAAACTATTTTTCTAAACTCCAAACCAAAAGAAATAATTTTTTTATTAAATTAATAGCTTATTGAATTTTTAATTAAATTTAAATTTAATATAAAAAAATTAATACGTGTGCAATTCAAGTAAATAATAAATAAATTAATATCATAATATGTGTGTTGTTTAAGTGATAAGAATCTTTTTGATCAAACTCAAAGTTTTAATTTTCAGTACCATAAAGAGAAATAAAAATTTGAGATTATCAAATTCAACTTATACTTTATATAATACTAGTGGCTAAGCATATATGAGGCTGCAAACGAGCTGAGCCAAACTTTAATATGTTTGGACTTATTTATTAAGATTTTAGCGAATTCGAGCTAAATAAAAATTTAATGAACCGAGCTTGACTCGAATTGGTTTAAGCTTGACTCAAACTCAAGTCTATTCACGAGCCTTAATGAGCTAAAAAAATTATAAATTTATACTTGCATATGAGACTAAAATTACCGTTGAAACTTTAATTATATAATTAAATAATATATATATATATAAAGATACTAAAAAAAATTCAATATCTTACCAAAATAATAATATCTACCACCACTATTATATAAATATATTATCTATAGTTAGCTATTATTTACATATAAATAAATGTCGTTATTATTTAAATATATAAATAACATATTTATCTTATTTTATACATATTTTTATATTATTTAACAAAAACAATATATTTATTCTATTATTTAAATAAATGTTAAACGAAACGAGTTAGCGAGCCGAGTTTTAATATATTTTGACTTATTTATTAAGATTTTAATGAGTTTAAGTTCAAGTTTGAACTTAATAAAATTTTAATGAACCGAGTTTGTACGTGCTCTTACTAAGCTGAACTCAAGCATGTTCACGAATGGCTTTGTCATTTATAGTCTTAAGGACATGTGATGTATGTGCAATTCAAACAAATAAAAATAAAATAAAATATTTATATATCGTGTATCACTCAAGTGATAAGTATTTTATTCATGTAACTCAACTTTTAAGTTTCATGTCTCATCTCTCCCATTTGTTTTATTTTATTTTATTTTTAAATAGAAAAAGTAGACACGTGATATTATAAGAAGTTTAATTTTTTTTTTTTTAGGACATGGGAACAATATATTGATGAAGCATTAGAGTACAGAAAAAGACCCCAAAGGGTCAGCCCAACTGTAGACGTCCCCGAACGCCCCGGGAGGAACGAGCTCCCGTTCCGTTCATTTTGGGGTCACTACAGCTCAGGACTCTCAAATTTGTCACGGTTCTAAGTCTGAACCAAAGAGTCCAAATCCGGCAAATCGTTTTGAGAAAAAACAGATTTTTGAAAGAAGTGCCAAACATGGACTGCTTTGCCAGGTACAGAGTCGCCACCTAAATGTTTTTTAATGGGAAATTTAGGAAACCCTGACTCGTTTGCCTAAGGCCACGTGTCCGTCATCACCAAAGTTGCCTCGGCTCGGGAACTTGGGTACGATTGGGGAAGGTCACTTCGTGAGCACCCCGCTCGCCCGATCAAAGATCGGCATCTACTAACCATGATATCTATTTTTGAAAACTTTGTGTGTCCTTATTCCGGTTATTAGCCTAGGTTACTATGTGATGCACACAGCATATAAGTATAGACTGGGTCACCTGAATTTGGAACAAAACATTTCATGCTTGTTTATTTGAAAGATGATTTGCTACTCGCAAGTAGGCTTAAAATGCAGATTTTGCCACCCGCAGGTGGGCTTAGAAAAGATGGTTTTGCCACTATCTAGTGGGCTTAAAACAAACAATTGATGATTTATTCCAATCCAAGTAACCCAACCTTCACCCACAGGTATTCAGGCAGTTATATCACATAAGCAAATAGCCTCATGGTAAGCATGCTATTCATGGTAGCACTCACACGCATGCAAGGATGCTAAAGCATAAAACTCACCGAGTACTCCAAGCCAAAACAAAAGTTCATTAGAAATCCATGCATGGTCCTAATTATACAGAAATGCCTAATGCAACACATGCAAAATGCAACTATAGCAGGCTCGGCTATTCTAAACATGGCATATGATATGCTACAACTATCATGTATTCAATTTAGAATTGAAAAATACAATGCAGTTAGTATGATGCGCCGAGCCCGGTGCATGCAATACAGATGAATGATGCAAACATGCTGTCATACTGTATGCTAATTTAAACATGCCCTAATCTAACCATCATAAGCAGGTAAATAAAAGGGAGAAAGACGTGGGGTTGGAAGACATACAACACACACACGCACACTTATTACAGTTGTGCCCTCGCGCAGAGGGTCCGAATAAATATACATTCCCGAATAAAAGAATATTACAGTCCAAATAATATACAAATTCCTAATTAATTAATCAAATCAACTAAGAAAATAAATAAAACTGGCATGCAAGCCAGGGACTGCCTTGCTTCTGATGGATGATGCATGTCCGGGTTGTCTTGCGCAGAAATCCACCGGGATGCCCCAATTAGCCTCTGTTTAGCAGTTTATTCTTGGAAAGCGCGCCGAGCCCCGGAAGACTACTGATTCCTGATTTTGCTGCAACAGAGAGCAGGAAAGGGGCATAGCAGTGTATTTTCACAAATATATGCATGCCTCGATCCTCGTGCCACCAATCACGCATACCGAGGCATGATGGCCGAGGAGTCGAATTGCACAATTCAATATAGGATGAATGCACATGAAAACACAACAAAAACCTAACTCCATCATGGATAATCCGGAGTGTCGGTGACTGGGGAATTGAGATACATTCCGTCACTCGGAGTACGGAATGCACCTCGTTTCCCGTGCCCGGGCTAACTCCTATTCCGAACATGATGCAATATGCATGACATGCATGAAATGCAACTAAGATACAATTCTAACATACACAATGTTATGAAATGAGATGCCTCAAAATGCGTGTACGCAAGCACGCAAACCGAGGAAATGCATGAATGCGATCTAAGATACAACCTAGTATGCACTATGCTGTGAAAATGAGATGCCTCGAAATGCGTGCACACGGGCACGCAAACCGAGAAAATGACATACACAATGCAAATGATATGAAATGCGATATGGGCTTACACTAATATGAGAGAGCCTCAGCCACACTCACGTAAGAGGCCGATAGATGAAAATGAAGTGCCTCGAAGTGCGTGCACACGGGCACGCAAACCGAGGCGATGGCATACGCAATGCAATGGCATGGAGATGGCATATAAAATGCAACATGGACTTATACTAACATGAGAGAGCCTCAGCCGCACCCACATAAGAGGCCGATGGATGAAAATGAAGTGCCTCGAAATGCGTGCACACGGGCACGCAAACCGAGACGATAGCATACGCAATGCAATGGCTAAAATGGCATATAGAATGCAATATGGACTTATACTCACATGAGAGAGCCTCAGCCACACTCACATAAGAGGCCGGTGGATGAAAATGAAGTGCCTCGAAATGCGGCACACGGGCACGCAAACCGAGGCGATGACATACGCAATGCAATGGCATGGAAAATGATATGCAAACATGCTAATGGAATTTAAGCACTGAAATGTGGGGGGAAAACAGCCCCAAAATGAGGCGAAAACACACCCGATGCATGGGATCTCTCCCGAAATGCAAAATTAGGCACATAGAATGAACTACAGCTATACAAAGCATGCATAATTGGTACATGAAATGAAAAGACAGAAGCAAGACAGCCCCAAAATAAGTATTTTTCCAGTACAAATCATGGCCAAACAGCAAGCAAAGATAGGGCAACAATGGCATGCAAAAATGGCCCTAAACATGAGATTATGAAGCAACTCACAGCTGCTAACTCCAAATAGGTTAGGACCCTTCAACAACATTGAAGAGGGGCCGAAAATAAGCTACTTTACAGAACTGTAAAAACCTCAAAAACAAACATAGATATGGCTAAGCTCTTATGCAAGAAAATGGGCCACAAGGTGGCCAAAGAAGCAAGTGGTATATGCAAAGCCCAAACTGAAAAATTCCCTTCTACAACATTGAAGAGGGACTAAAAATATGCATATTTATAGAACTGTAAAAACCCCAAAACAGTATACAAACATGCTAGAAATGCAATGCAAAATGAGGCTCAAAAGAGGCTATAACATGAGGTATATAAAAGATTCACCAAATAAGAAAAGACCCTTAATAAAACATGTAGAATAGGCAAAAATAAGACTATTTTCAGTACTGTAAAATGACCAAAAACCAAAGCATGATAGGCTTCCAAAACATGCAAAAATGGGGACCAAAGAGGGGATATAACATGAAGTGGCACATGGAGGTCCCAAACAGTATTAAGCCCTTCTTAAATGTTGAAGAGGGGCTCAAAATAAATCTATCTTTAGTTCTGTAAAATGCCCAAAAATGGAAGCATAATGGGCTGCCAAAGCATGCAAGAAAATAGCATTTAAGGAAGATATTGAAGCAAGTGCAAGATGGGGGGCTCAAACAGGGTTGAGCCCTTAATGAAATAAGAAAATGAGCTCAAAATAAGGCCACTTTCAGTTAGGGCCGGAGCTCAAAACAATAAGCATATATGGCTAAGAAATGTTGCAGAAATAAGCTCAAAAAGGGGGAAATGGTACTCACCCTTGAAGACAAGTCTTTTGGTTGCTCCTTGGACCAAGTTGCAGCACCTTTAGCCTCTGAGAAGCCCTCCTTGCTGCTGGAAATGGAGTGGTGGTGGTGGTGCTTGATGTTGATGAAGAAATGAGGTGTAGAACTTGGATGTTTTTTAGAAAATGAGAGAGATAGAGGGAGATTTGGATGCAAGACTTAAAGACAATTTTTCTAACCCCTATCACCAATGCCACCTGCTGGTTATATGGACAAAAAAGAGGGAGCAAAGGGAGGCAAAAGGTGGAGAAAAAGTAGGCAAGTTTTCCCCCACAAAATATCCCCCGGATTGGGATATTTTCTGGGGGAAACAGCTATACAGCTGTAAAGTGTGCTGTGTGAGGAACATGACCGGCCAATTTTTGGGACTGCAGGTGGCCAGCCGGCCACCTACCCTAGCCAGCCGGCTAGGGGTCAAAAAGGCCAAGTTGGAATAGTGGCCGGCCACCACAAAAAGGTGGCCTCCCAGGTCCTCTCATCTCAACCCTGTGGTTCAAATTTGGAAACTCTAAAACAGGAGAGAGAACAAGCCATTTTGAGGAGGGGTTCAAAAGGTTCAAATGGAATTAATGGCCGGCCATAAACTTTTAGGGTCCTCCCATGTGTGTACAACACAAATATGTGGTTTGGGGTTGAAGAAAGTGGCCCCAAGGTGTTCAACATTGGCTCGGAAGTGCGAAAAATGGGTGTCGGAGGGCGAAAATGGAATATAACTGGTTGCCAAGATAATTGCTGGCCTCCCACCCTCCAGTGACCTTCCTGGTGATGAAACAGAGGCACCTGCCAAAAATGAACGAAAACCGATGCAAAACGAATGCTCGGGGGCCAAAACACGCAGTTCGGGGTCCCGAAAATGGGCTGCCAAGCACCGAAAGTGGCGTTCGGCCACGAAGTGGGTTTCTCAGATCCCAGTGTCCCTTGAAAGGGAGTAAATAAGATGTATGCCAAAAATCAGAGCAAATGGAGATGGTTAAGCGGTCCCGACCGAGGCACACGGCCTAACGGCTCAGAAAACCGGGAACCGGGCCCTGAAATGGGCAAAATGACCTATAGCCACAAAATGTAGCCCACGGCCACTGAGAGATGGTCTGCGGGACCTCTCCCTCCCCTCAGGAAAAGAAACAGCGAAAACCGAGCCTGGTTCGCAAACCGAGGCAAAGCACAAAAGAGGGTTCGGAAGTCCGGAGGCAGGGCTCACGGCCGTGACTCTGAAACTTCTGAACGAGCACGTTATGTAATATCACCAAGCGCTCAATCGGTGACGTCTGAGTCTTAAGGTCGGTCAAAAATTGGGTGTCTACACCAACCAAACAACAACAACAACAACAACAAAAAACAACAAAAGCAAATCCACCAAAAAAACAACTACGATACAAAGAAAACCACCGATCTTCTCAAAGATGTGGTCTGGAAAAAAGTCCGCCGTCCTTGTCGACAACATCCCCGTTGTCGCTGTCCACCGCCGCTACGATCTCCGGAGAAGGGAGGACACTCACAATGGTATGAGAGAAGGGAACCATTGTGGGTGTCGAAAGACCAAAAATCTATGCCGAAATCGAAAGAGAAAACTTTCAAAACTCTTATTTCGAGTATAAAAAGTCCAGATCTACACTTGAAAATAGTAGATCTATACTCTAAGAACATAGATCTACATTTTGAAAGTAGAAAAATGATTGCCAGAAAGTCGCCAGAGCTTCGCCGGAAATCACCTAGAGGGAGAGGCTCTGCCCTCTCTCTCTCTCTCTGAACTTTTTTGAGTGGGAACTTTTGCTGTCACGCCCTAAAATTTGAACAATTAAATATTAAATTAGGACTAAACCCCAATCAATATTACATCACCCAAATCCTAGGGGTGAAACAAAATCTAAACGTTCTCGTCTCCAAAGGGTTTAAATAAATTTCCATCCTCAAAAGATTACAAGGGATAAAAAAAACTAACAAAATGTCAATCAAACCATCCACCATAATTTCATAACTAACTAATACCTCCAACAATAAAGTAATAATAAATAGTCAAAATAACTTAAATAATGTAAAGTTACAAACTGTAGGGATATATTTTCTGAGTACCAACACGTGGCCAAGGTGACGCCGACGTGTTAACCAAGGTGCCACATGTCCTGGTCGTGACGCCGAGGTTATCTCGGTAGGCCGAGGTTATCTCCGAAGATATCAGAATCTGAGATAAGCGGATAAGACATAAGGAGTCCTAGAATGAGGAAGGACTTCAGCATAGATAAGGATAACACTCTTACCGAGTTTATCCTTATCTCTTGAAGAGTCCAGGATAAACACTGAGCAGAAGTCCATTGAAGCTAGGCTTCTATGGGGACTAGGATTGAGGTAACTATAAAAGAAAGGCACCCTCGATAGGTTTAAGGTACGCAATTTATATTCTGAACAGTGAGTTTAGCACTATTGATTATCTTTGAGAGATATATTGACTTGATTGTTGGAGCATCCCCGGGTGGACGAACCACCACCGGAATCTTCTCTTTCTGTTGTAGGTCAGCCAGGTGTCATCTATTCTGTCAGTACTCTCCAGCTGAATACTAAGTTAGCAGTGTGATCGGAAATTCACTCACACAATTTGGCGCTGTCTGTGGGAAAGAAAGGAGAATAGATGGCCAGCGACGGACATAAAGATAAGGTTGGGGACGAAATCTCTGCTGAGAGTGGAAAATACGTTGACCCAAATGTGGACGAAGATGGTCGCAATGAGGAGACTTAGAACCAGAATCACGGCAAGAAAGACGTCGGCCAGGATGACGACGTACCAAAGAAACCAGATCGAAGCGGATACTACAACGAGGACGACCTCCAGGTATGGAAGGATAGATGCCTGCGGAGTGACGAAGAGGTGTAAGAGATGGCAAACAAGTTGGCAGACCTGTAATCGGTCGTCAATTTTATGATGCAAAATAACGTCATGCAGCCATCATTCCCACTGCAGGAAACGCCGATTCCAGCGGCCAATGCCTAGAAGGGAGGGCAGAAACCAATCGCAATAGCCCCTCAACACACCAGAAGCGAAAAACACTCTCACCGGCCTTCCAGGAGGTCGGTCTAGGAGAGTCGAGGAAAGAAGAGTCACGAAGGATACATCGCACTAAAGAAGCAGACCCCAGAGAACATCAGCATGTTCAAGGGCAGAAGCTATGCTTCGATACAACTCATGGAGAAAGGTCGAAAAGGGCTCGCAACGAAGCTGAGAGCAGTGCACCTAAAAGAATGAAATCAGGAGATAGCCGAGCTCCTGGGCAGACAACGGAGGACTTGAAAGATTACCTCAAGAGGAAGCAACAGAATGCCGATGCTGAGGTAACCTCACCTGATAAGCCGAGAACACCATTCTCAGTAGAGCTAGATAAATTTGAGGCTCCAAAGAGATTCAGTATGCCGAGGTTTCAAATATACGACGGTAAGTCGGACCCCAACTTTCACGTTGGATTGTACCTAAACTCAATGGCATTGTATAATGGGAACGAGTCGTTGCTCTGCAAAGTGTTCCCCTCATCTTTCGGGGAGGTTGTATCAGATTGGTTTCACAAACTACCAAAGGGAAGTGTGAAGACTTGGGAAGGCCTGGCCGAGATGTTTGTGGCCAGGTTCGTGACAAATAAATTACAGCCATTAAGGATGGACGCATTGATGGCTCTGAGAATCAGTAAGGATGAAGGCCTTAGGGCCTATGCAAAAAGATACTATGAGCTATTCAACCGAATACCCGAATGCAACCAAGAGGTAGTGGTTGTGTCTTTTAAGAACGGTTTGAAAGATAATTGCGCTCTACGGAAGTCATTGGCAAAGACATTGCCAAAAAGCATGGAAGAGCACATGACTAGAATTGAGAAGTATGCCAGAGCTGAGGAAGATACGTCGGGGACAAAGGAGACAAAGCAAGAAAAAGAAAAAAACTCGCTGAAGCGAGGCCGAGGTAACAATGGATCCAGCAAGCAAGAGGTAGGACTGGGGCCTACACAGGCAGTTACAACTGTGTTCCGAACCCCGATTCACAAAGTCTTGGATAAGATTCGGAACCAACCCTATTCCAGAGCGCCAGCGAGGGCACCAAGAGAGTTTATGGGAAGAAACTTCGGCAGGCATTGTGCTTACCACAATGAAGATGGGCACATGACTCAGGGTTATAGAGCCCTGAAAACACACTTAGAAGACCTGGTGAGGCAAGGCCATCTGAGAGACCTTGTCGATGAGGCCAAGTCAAGGGAAGAACAGGCAAGACTGCCTCAGGCACCAGCAGCCCCGCCTCCCCCAGCACAGCAACCTCAGACAGGAGGACCTCGGGTAATTAATGTAATTCACTCGAAGGTCAACGAAAATGAGATTTTGGGGGAGGGGAGACTCAGAAGGTAAAACACCTACAACATGTCTACCAAGTCGGGGAGAAGAGACATCGGGCTGAAGAGTGCCAAGGACCAGTAGTGTCCTTCATTGAAGCCGACCTTGAGATGGTGCAGCATCCACATAACGATGCCTTGGTAGTATCCCTCCAGGTTGGGGAATGCCAAGTAAAGCACATCTTAATCGACCAAGGCAGCTCTTGTGACATCATGTACATCAAATGTTACAAGGAGCTTGGCCTTCACCTAGACGATATGGAGCAATCCAATAGCCCAATGGTTGGGTTCAATGGAACGCCGACATGGCCACTGGGAATGACGAGCTTGGAGGTGCAGGCTGGCACCAAGAAGATAAAGACAGAGTTCACCGTAATCGACACACCCTCCCCTTACAATATCATCTTGGGAAGGCCGTGGTTGCATGCGATGGGGGCTGTTCCCTCAACATTGCATCAACTATTGCGGTTCCCAACAGAACATGGGATAGAGGAGGTTAGAAGAGATCAGCTGCAGGCAAAGAACTGCTCCATGGCAGCAATGAAATCCACCTGCAGCATACGAGGACCAGAGAAGGCAGAAATCGAAGACGAAGACATGGAAGTCCTAGAGGATATCGGCAAAGAGGCAGCAGAGAAGAGTGAAGAAGCACTAAAGAAAATCCTCGTCCAGGAGGGGGATGAACAACGCTTCTTTTTTCTCGGCTCGGGCTTAGTCGACGAAGAGAAAAAAAAAAAAGAAAAAAAAAAAGTTGGAGGCGTTCCTGAGAGCAAATATTGAGGTGTTTGCCGAAGTAAATAAATAAAGTTTTGCTCTTTTGTCATTTACCGAAGTAAATAAATAAAGTTTTAGCCTGATTTATTCGTTTATACACTTGTGACTGATAAAGATACATAACGTTGTTTTTGGAATACATGTATAATGAGAACTCAAGTGGAACTTAGGTTCACATTAGGGGGCAGAGAGAAGAAAAATGGTTTTAACACTTGTTGAAACTTGAGAAAAGTTTACAAGCTGAAGTTAAACTGAGATTATATTTAACACTTGTTAAAACTTAAAAAGTTTACAAGTTGAAGTTAAACTGAGATTATGTTTAACACTTGTTGAAACTTGAGAAAAGTTTACAAGTTGAAGTTAAACTGAGATTATGTTTAACACTTGTTGAAACTTAAAAAGTTTACAAGTTGAAGTTAAACCGAGATGATGTTTAACACTTGTTGAAACTTGAGAAAAGTTTACAAGTTGAAGTTAAATCGAGATGATGCTTAATACTTGTTGAAACTTAAAAAGTTTACAAGTTGAAGTTAAACCGAGATGATGTTTAACACTTGTTGAAACTTAAAAAGTTTACAAGTTGAAGTTAAACCGAGATGATGTTTAACACTTGTTGAAACTTGAGAAAAGTTTACAAGTTGAAGTTAAACCGAGATGATGTTTAACACTTGTTGAAACTTGAGAAAAGTTTGCAAGTTGAAGTTAAACCAAGGTTACACACTTGTTGAAATTTGAGAAAAAATTACAAGTTAAAGCCAAAGTTGTATTAAGCTAAGTACTTGCCGATGTAAACCGAGGTGTTTCACCCCGAGAAGGTTGCACAAGACTAAGGTGCATTTTGAAGACACAAACTTACTCTAAGTATGAAAGTCATACAAGAGCAATAAAGGAAAGACAAACATGCAAGCATCCAAGAAAGAAGGAAGTTGTATTCATAAGAAGGCACATCGGCTATATGAAGAGTTTACACCGTCCCAAAAACAAAGAAGTACAGAGCACAGAAGAAAGAGAAAAACATAAATCAAGAGTCTTCAACATCATTAGCAAGCTTGGTTTGGACTTCGAAGGACTGCTGAGAAGACATCTCAGCAGCCTTCTCAGCTGCAAGCTTGGCGTCAATTTCTTGACGGGTTAGATCGAGGCTCTTGTCGGCAAGGGGCACGTCCGATGACGCCTTCTCAGGAGTGGCATCCTTGGGGGCTTCCTCACCCTCCTCATCTTGAGTCAAGTCCAGGACTTGCTCATTCAGAGAATAGGACATGGTCCTAACAGCCTCCTTTGATTCCTCACCAACGTCTCCTTCTCGGACTCAAAGTCGTCGTCGGATTGAGTTAGAATTGGAGGGAATGGAAAGGAATGACGTCGGCGTTCCTGAGGGGCGAGTCCTCCGGGACTTCAAGCTTTTTTAGAAGAGACATCCAACCTAGGGTGAAACTCTTGTTGTTTGCCTGCTTCACTTGCTTTTCATAGTCTGCTGTGACACCGGCCACCCCTTCGTTATAGCCCTTCTCATTGGTGGCCTTGACTTCAGCCTCTTTTGTGGCCAGGGCTTCTTGAAGTTCCTTCTGGGCCTGGGTCATTTTTTCTTCAGCCTCTCTCTTTTTGGCCTCAAGAACCTTCTTAATGGCCTCGGCGGATTTTGCTTTTTCTTCGGCGACATTTTGGGTCTTGATAGCAGCTTCGGCTTGATCCTCCAAGGTCTTCATCTTGGATTGCAAGCTTTTATTAGTCTTTTGCAGACTAGCAGCCTCCCTCTTTTTGTCGGCCAGTTTCTTCCGGTTCTCAAAGGATTGTATTGAGAAGGAATGAGCATGCTGGATGGCCTGAAAGTGAACAGGGCAAAAGTTATTAGAAAATTTTCTAAGTACAAGAAAGAAAGAAAAATGACCAAATAAAGACACTCACTTAGACAGAGCGCTGGAGCATCAGAGCATAGTTTTCATATTCACTCAACTCGGCATTCCGGTCGAGGTCGCCGGGAAGAAGCAGAACGGTACTAAGGGCAACGCCGACGTTGATGTCATCGACACTATCACTAGCCCTAACTGGCTTATTCTCCAGTGTGATTTGGGGAGCCCAGGGGGAATCCTGCTTTTGAGACCCTGATGTGGTTGCAGCGGATGACCTCGGCTTCTTTGATTTTGGGGATTCAGATGGTTGGGCCTCGGCTGGCCTCTTCTTAACAGCAAATGTAGTTCTCTTGCTCGAAGCTAATTTCGAGATTGGCAAAGTATCCTTAGTGTCAATTTGAGTCACCTTTTCCTTTGGCTGAGCCTTCTTGATCCTTTTTGTCTTCGGCTTCGGCTGGGTTGGCGCTGATTGGGCATTAACTGAATCAGGAATACGGGCCAAAAGATCCTTAGCAACTGCTTTTTGGCGGCCCATTTCAGCAGCAAAAACTGTTCGGCGTCGTTGACGGCGCTGGGATATTGGGATCAGATATGGAGCCGAAGTTGATGGCTGATTTGCTGGGTTAGAAATTGATCCTTGATCTGACCGAGATGAGGAGACAGCTTGAGGAGTTGTAGCGGAAGGCAGAGAAAGGATTTTCTTCTTCTTCTTAGGGACGTCGGGAAGAGCTGACTTGTAGGTAGGAACGAAATTGAGTAGAAGAAGGGCCTTCCATTTGAGGAATGGCAAATCCAACAGTTTCCTCAAGCCTTTGCTGGGAAAGAAAGACTGACGGAAGCCCTTTGGTGGTTGAGAAAGAGTTGCATTAGAAACAAATAAAGTATTGAAGACTTTAAAACAAACAAGTTAATATGGACACAGGGCTCTTACCATTGCCCTCTACAAAAATTGTTCGAGGAAGAGGGTAAAGATGGAGGTCCTCATCTGGAGCGAACTCCCAGTTCCCCGAGGTAATGACGTAATCATCTCTAGCTCCCTTGTTGGAGTCTGGGAGGTTGGCTACGATTTTGTATTCTGTAGATCTCGGCTTGAGGTAGTAAACGTAGCCCGTGTCTTTTTTGAGGCCACACATGGTGTAGCAATACTGGATATCGGCTAAGGTAACCCCAACGTTTTCTTGTTTGGCTAAGGCTATGATGCCATTAATGACTCGGTGGGGATGTCAAACTCGCGTCTAAAGTGATCTAGCTCTGTCGGGATGTCTACCCTATGTTTCCACATACCCATGATATCGGCCTAACTAGGAGGAACTGGGTTTCAAAATGAAGGTGTTTTAAAAGGGTTATTGGGACCTCGGCAAAAACCTAAAAATTTGTAGGGTAACAAATTGTGGGGATCGTTTTCGATTTTTCCTAAGAATTTGTGGGTTCTACAAACAAATTCCCAAACCTAGATTTATGAAAACGAAGATCAAATGCACGAATCTGGAAAAGTCACAAGAAAACAGAAACAGGCAATGCGATTCAGAGTCAAGAACAGTGAAGGATCATCAAGAAACACAAGACAGGTGTAACAGGTCAAGAACAGTGGCAACAGTTAACAAATGTGTGAACAGTGTGAATTCGAGACATAAAATGGGCAAAAACAAAAACGTAAGATAAACGTGCTCAAATACATGATTCGTAAATCAAATACTTGAGCAAAAACAGCAGCAGCAACAGATAAATGAAGCGAAACTTTTTGAAAAACAACAAGAAACTGAAACCAGGAGGAACGGTGGCTTACCAGAAAAAAGGAAGCCGATGTTGAGTTCGTCGAAGTCAGACAAATGGTAGCAGCGGGGAAGAGTAGCAAGAGTCTCACCGGAGGAGGTAAACAACGGTGGTAGCAGAGCTTGAAAGCTTGGAACAATGGAAGATTTGAAAAGGCTAGAGAGAAAGAGAGAGAGCCTCTGAAACGATGTAAAGTGGAAAGACGGGGGAAGGAAACAAGTTTTGTCAAAACTTGAAACGGTGGCAAAAAGGGTAATTAATGCGCCTGGAACAACGAATGCGTCAGACGGCGCAGGTAGGCGCAAGACGACTTGCAAACGCGTCCGGAGTACGATCCAGTAAGGGGAAGACGCGTGGCTAAAACGGTTGAGTTATTGTGTATGACAGCTCATACGCTTAAGAAGAGCTCTTGGGATCCTTGTTCTTTAAAGAGACATGTCGATCTTAACAGTGATCTCGGCTGAGATACTTTAAACCGACGTACTACTAGAAAGTACTGATATAGGTTCCATCACCTCAGAATGCCGAGGTAATAGAACTTAGGGGGCAGTTGTGGGGATATATTTTTTGAGTGCCAATACGTGGCCAAGGTGACGCCGACATGTCAACAGAGGTGCCACGTGTCCTGGACGTGACGCTGAGGTTATCTCGGCAGGCCGAGGTTATCTCTGAAGATATCGGAATCCGAGATAAGCGGATAAGGCACAAGGAGTCCTAGAATGAGGAAGGACTTCAGCATGGATAAGGATAACATTCTTAGGGAGTTTATCTTTATCTCTTGGAGAGTCCAGGATAAGCACTGAGCAGAAGTCCATTGAAGCTAGGCTTCTATGGGGACTAGGATTGAGGTAACTATAAAAGAAAGGCACCCCCGATGGATTTAAGGTACACAATTTATATTCTGAATAGTGAGTTTAGCACTATTGATTATCTATGAGAGATATACTGACTATCGTCGGAGTGCCCCCGGGTGGACGAACCACCGCCGGAATCTTTTCTTTCTGTTGTAGGTCAACCAGGTGTTATCTATTCTGCCAGTACTCTCTAGCTGAATACTAAGTTGGCAGTGTGATCAGAAATTCACTCACACACAAACCATGCCAAATTATCAAAATACCAACGCCATAAAAAAATAATAAATACATAAACTGATATCAACTCTAAGCTCAAGAAAATAAAAGAAGTCTAAACGACATGTCCAACAACTATAGTTATTCCACGTCACCATTATAACTCCAACTAATTCTGCAAAGGAAGCTCGGTTGCGCTCAAATAGAACGCACCCGAATTGCCAAGAGACAAAATGAGTCAGTATACAAGTATACTGGTATGAGTAAAAGAATTGACACCTACATGTCCACCAAACACAAACAAAAAGTACATTAATTCTTGTTACGAGATAAGATAAGTAGTTCTACCCGCATCGAGACGAAGGGGTAGTTTCTCGAGATACGGTGACATTTAGTTTCTTGCCCGTACACAACTAAATATAAATTGAGTATAAAATAAACAAAATAAAAATAAAAATACGGTGGGTCAACTTTGCGTAAAAAGTTAGTAAGACCCACCATTCTGCAAAAAAAATAAAGTTAATATAATTCAATCATAAGTAACTTGCAAAAGAAGAATAAAAATGCATCGTTTCATGCTTAAATAATTCGAATTAACCAAAACTCAAAGAACAAAAGTTGCACATAATCAAATTTTATAAAAGGTACGGTGGATGAATTAGTAGAAACTGAACAGGTTGAGAGAAAAACTTAATAGAAAATCCTAAACGAAATTTGATCGAAAAATCTCGAACCGAAATAAAAAAGAAACTATTGTAAGATGATTTTTTTTCCAGAAAAGTTCAAAACACGAAAAGTGTTCAGAATAATATTTTACTTCAGTTTACACGAAATCCATTAAAAAAAATGAGTTCGTTTCGTGAGTTAAAACAGCCTCTAAAATCTGCATTGTTAAAATGAATAAAAACTACTATAACTAAGATCATCTGATTACAAGTTTTAATCGATCTTTTTAGTAAAAAATTAAAAGAAAAAAGTTGTCTAGAATTACTTATACATGCCTCTGTCTAAATTTCATAATTTATCAAGATAGTTTATTATTTTTCAAGATGTACAAATTGAAACAATGCAAACAATACCATTAAGTTCATATTTAATTCTTTGTACCTTAACTCCCCTACTTCGGCCATTCACTTCCGGCCTACACATATATCCCATGTGCCTCCCGTATACCTAACACCGCTCCAAAGCGAAACTTGTATAGGGATATCATCCCGAGTTTAACTCACATTCCTTGGATGGTTAGCATATACATATGCGCATATAAAAACACTGGTCTACTCATGAGAACGAAGCAACAATATATATACACAATCCCTCATCTACTCATGAGAACAAACATAACAATGTCAAGCCTATGGCATTCAAATGAATCTCATAATCCTCATATTTTTTTTATACACTCTTTTCACCAACACTCAAATAAAATAACAATCCATGGAGTCATGGTGGTGTGCAAGAAATTTATTTATGAGTTCTAAGTTTATTTTAATTTCATATAACCATAGGTGTGATTACAACCACAAAATAAATATATATAAAAAAACCCCTAAACATTGCATACACAACTAACTAAAATAATTGAAATCAATCTATCAACTACAAGCAAATACAAAATCAAATCAACATCAAATAAATAATTAAAAGTAACAAATTAAACATAAATCAAAGAAAATGAGTTTTAAACTCACAATTATTTTTTTAAAATCAACAAATTACTTAAAGAATTAATAAAACCTCCAAAATAAAACCCTAACCCCTTTCTTTTTTTTACCCCCTACTTTCGCCGGCCGTCACTCTTTCTCTCGGCTTGCACACACTTCTCTCCCTCCCTCTCTCTCTCTCGGCTGCCACACCACAAACAGCCCTCTCTCCTCTATTTTTTTTTTCTTTTTCTCTTTTATTTCAACCTCTCTCTGTGGCTGCTTTGAGAAAAACCTAAGAATTATTATATAATATTATATTATACTATATAAATTCAACACAAATACAACAAATATAATATGTTATATAAAATCAATATATACAACACCTTTTTATATATATAATAAATATATATATATAAATGTTTGAATTAATTATATATAATTAAATAACACATTAAATTAACTAAATATCACATTAAATTCTCATGTAACTACATAATTAATGAAGCCTCAAAATAAAATAAAGTAATAATAAATAATAATAAATAAAATGATGACTTACGAAAAATAAAAGTCGCTACAATATACACATCTCAAAAGAATCTCGTCCCGAGATTCGATAGGAGAGAGTACTAAACAAAAAGTTTCGGGTGCATATGCCGAAGATCCCAAGTTGGGCTTGGGCTTGGCCCATTCGAAGCTGCGGGAGAATTTCGAACCACCAACAGGCTGCGAGCCATTTTTACATTCCTATTGCTCATTATGAATGTACCAAATACAAGCCTAAGTCAAAACCACCCACGACTCTATCACGCACAAATGATGGGTGGTTGTTGTGCCATTGGCACAACAGCCACTGTTGTTCGAGCGATGGGACCCACTTCAAGTCATACCTCAGTAATTGAAAGAAAATGAGTGAGATCCCATTTTTTTGGAAAACCCCACAATCCTTTCCACACCACTCATGATGTGTGGGGCCCATTCATATATGTGTAGGGCCCACATCATGAGTGCCGTAGATCACTTTGGACCTTGTTTGTTTCACTGAATATAAAATGGAGGATATAGGCACCGTTTGGGAAGATGAGTTTGTGGCTTTTTTGGCTATTTTAGCTACAAAAGACAAAATAGACTATTTTAGCCACAATAAACAAAAATCACATCCAACCTATAATCATTACACTATTCTCTCACAAAAAAAGTCAAAAAAGCCAAAAAGTTCTTCCCAAACTAAGTTTTTTAGCCCAGGCTAAAATAACCATAAAAGCTAAAAAGCCAAAAAGTCAATCCACTTCCCAAACGAAGCCATAATATGATGTGTGATTTAGTCAGGATATATAATGAATATGATATATGTATTGGATAATATATCTCTCAATTCATGTTTGTTGACTTGATATATAATATTGGATATATATTATCCATGCTTGTTTTGCAAAATATATTGTGGGATATAAACAAGTAATTTTCAAGATTACTCTCATAACATATTTTAAATACCCATATTGAAACTAATGCAAATCAACAAATTCAATATTCAAAACTAATGCAAATAAATAAATTAAAAATTCATATTATTTTTCATTGGAGCAAATTAAAGATTCATATTAAATTCAATAATTTTTCCAAACAAAAAAGAAATTATATTATATTAATGTCAACATGATAATGATAAAAAAAAAATATTGTATTAAATTCAAAAATTATATTAAATTATATTAAATTAAATTAAATAATATTATATTATATTAAACTCAAAATTTATATTAAATTATATTATAATAAACTCAAAATTTATATTATATTATATTAAATTAAATTCAATAATTATATTATATTAAATTCAAAAATTATATGAGATAGACAAAACGGTAAATTAAACTTTTTAAATCATATCCCAACCTAAGGGATATGATATAATGGGGGGATGGGGGTTTTTCCCAAACTAAACCTATCCACTAAGTTTTTTCCCAAATTAAGTCTAGTTTGACCAAAATTCTCAGAATAAGCTGAAGCGTGTTTACAAAACACGCTTTCAGCATGTTTTTGACCCAAACGCACAAAATGAATAAAATTGTAAAAGCGTGATTACGAAACACGCTTTTAATTAAAAAAACGCTGCTGCTATTAACGTTTTCAAGCTTAAATAATAGCCCAACACGTTTTCACTAAAAAACAAAATCACATCACGCACTCACACTCCTCCCCCCTCTCTCTCTCTCTCTCTCTCTCTCACAGACACACACACACATCACTCAGACACTCACATTAAACATATATAATTTTTAATATATATAAATTTTATTTTATAAAATTGAGACCAATATTAAACATATATAATAATAATTTATAATAGCAAATAATAATCAACTATATAAAATGATTACTTTTTTACTTTAATTCTTTAAATTTATTTATTTATTTACTTTAAGGTTTAAGATTTAGGGTTTAATTCTTATTTTTTTTTTATTTTAGGGTTTAGGGATAATTTTTTTTTTATTTTAGGATTTAGGGTTTAATTCTTAAAATTTATTTATTTTTATTTTAGGGTTTAGGATTTATGGTTTAGCAAACATGTATAATTTTTAATGTATATAAATTTTATTTTATAAAATTGAGACCAATATTAAATATATATAATAATAATTTATAATAGAAAATAATAATCAACTATATAAAATGATTACTTTTTTACTTTAATTCTTAAATTTTTATTTTTATTTTTATTTTAAGGTTTAAGATTTAGGGTTTAATTCTTAATTTTTTTTATTTTAGGGTTTAGGGAGAAAATTTATTTATTTTTTATTTTAGGGTTTAGGGTTTAATTCTTAATTCTTAAAATTTATTTATTTTTTATTTTAGGGTTTAGGGTTTAATTCTTAAAATTTATTTATTTTTATTTTAGGGTTTAGGATTTATAATTTAATTCTTAAAATTTATTTTTTTTATAAATCCTAAAATAAATTTTATTTAAAAAATAAATTTTAAGAATATATAAATTTTAAAAATATTTTTTATAGTTTAATTGATTATTATTTGCTATTATAAATTCTTATTATATATATTTAATATTTATCTCAATTTTATAAAATAAAATTTATACATATTAAAAATTATATATGTTTGACGTGAATATGTGTGAGTGGTGTGTGTGTGTGTGTTTGTGTGTGTGTGTGTGTGTGTGTGTGTGAGAGAGAGAGAGAGTGAGAGAGAGAAGAGTATTAGTGCGTGATGTAGTTTTGTTTTTTTAGTGAAAACGTGTTGCTAGTATTTAAGTTTGAAAACGCTAATAGTAACATCGTTTTCTTAATTAAAAGCGTGTTTTGTAAACACGCTTCAGTTTATTTTGAAAATTTCAGCCAAACTAGGCTTAGTTTGGGAAAAAGTTTAGTGGGTAGGCTTAGTTTGGGAAAAGCCCGGGAGATGGTGGTATTGTATATTCTCCAATTTTGGGGTATACAATCCCATAATATATTATATCCACTTTAAAAAAAATTGCAAACATGATATCCAATCCCACCATTTATATCCTAAAATCAAACAGGACCTTGGGAGTTGTGAGAGTTTCCAAAAAAGGGAGTCCCTATCATTGTTAGTAATTTAAATCGTTCATTTTTTAGAGTATGCTGAGTAAAATATTCCTATAAAAAATCAAATTGATCTGACATTAGTAGCATTATCATCAAATTAATTTTGTATTTAATTTTGCAATTGAAATTACACTTATTATTTAGTTTTGTTGATACAAAATTGATTCAATTATAATATTATCGATATCTGAATCATTTAAATTTTTATAAAAATATTTTATTTTAAAAAATATACAAATTGAATCTTAAGGTTGAGCCCATCAATGAAACATCAGTGACCGCTGTGCCTTATCCACCACGCACTTCCTTCGTGCATCGCTTCTTTTGTCCTAATCTCAATCAATTCGAGCCATAGAATAGTGTCCGCGTGTCTTTTGATGGAGATAAGTGGTACCCTCTTGTCGAATAATTTGCAAATCTTTTCTTGATCTTGAATCATTTGCTTGTCGAATAATGTATTTCACATTTCTTGGAAAACTCGAATAACGTGTTTGTCGTGGAAAAATTATTTGATGATTCAGGAATACAACTCAAGCCTTATTTGAAAATAATTCCTGATTTGGAGGGTAATTATTTTAATTAAAAAATTAAAATATTATTATAAATTATTATATTATTATTTTTTATTTTTATATATATATTTTTTTATAAAAAGTTAACAAATTATTAAAATAATTTGTTCCTAAGTAAGACCTAAGTTATTTAATTAATTTTTTAATTTTTTATAAAAAGATATGTAAAAAAATAAAAAGATTGATGTGATAATTTATAGTAATTTTTTAATTTTTTAATTAAAATAGTTAGTCCCTAAATGACACCTTGGTGTTATTTTAAATTAGAGGTATAAATCAAGTTAGTTCGATCGGATTAGGATGTTATCCAAGTCTAACTCAAGTTACACTGAGATTTGTCCCGACTTAAATTGTATCCTAAGGTTGTCTATTCTAACCCGACTCGAATTAAATTTGAATTGTCCAAATTGCACCAATTATACATGAATTTGAGTTTTTTTTCCAATTAAATTATTAATTTATTAAAATTAGATTCTATTTATATATTTTTTAGAAAATTATTAATAATATCAAAATAAATAATTTATATATTGTAAGAGAGATATTGCTATGGTAGTCTTTACAATTTATGAGTGAGAATAAAAAAATGTAAGATTTTGTGTTATTTGTGTATATAATATATATCCAATATGATTTATATTTTAAATTATTTTAATATCATATAATGACTAATAATTTATATATATATTTAATATTTTTATATATCTCTATATGTATAATTCGAATTTTGGGTTACTCAGATTGTTTGATGTCTTTGCTCAAATTGGTACCGAATTCAAAAAAATCTTGTCTAAGCCAAAAAAAAAAAAATTCAAGCTAGGCACGAGTTGATTGGGTTGAGTCTGCCCAGATTGCACCCCTATTTTAAATTGAATATAATTGGTAATGAGATTGAGGTTAAGTTTGGTAACACCAAATAGTAGTAAAAAATTTAAAAAGTTATTAAAAAAGCTAAAAAATAAAGAATTATACAAAAAAACAAAGATTTTATTTCCTTTATACTTTTTGCATGTTTTTTTCCGTAAAAAATTGAAAAATCAGTTCAAATATACTAATTATTGGGATATTTACTAATAAATCCCATCTCACAAATAAGTATTTTAATTAGTTCTAAGTTTTTTCTATTGATCTGTTAAGTCCTATTAGTGGAGAGTTTCTTTCCATGTGGTTCTATTTTTGATTTTGGTAGTGCTTTGGTGGACAATTATAACCTTTTAAAAATGTGACAGGTATGATGTGATACTTCAATGTTGCAGGTATTAATGTGACACTCCAAAAAATTAAAAATTTCATAGTGTACTTTTCCTAAATGTGACAACGTGACAGGTATAATGTGACACTCTAAAACTTTTACTTAAAAAAAATATAATAAAAACTCGTTAGTTCTTAAATGTGACAACGTAGTGGGTATGATATAAAACTTCAAAAAAAAAAAATGAAAACTCCTTAGGCCTCGTTTTTTTTCCAGAGGTAGAATGGAGGAAATTCATAGTGAGGGGACTAAGTAAAATTGTGTTTATTTTGATGATAGTTGTTAGTGTATGAATTGTTAAATTATTTTTATATAAAATAGTAAAACAAATAAAAAAATACAAAAAATTAAACATTAATGTTCAAAAAAATAAAAATAAATTCCCAATATGTAAAAAATAAAAAAATTTCTAATCCCCTTAATATTTTTCTAATGCCACCTCCACCTCCTCCATCCTAATCTCCTTTCCAACCTCCATCTTAATCCCCCCTCCATCCTAATCCCTTCTCCAACTTTGCAAACAAACACAACACTAAATAACCCCACCCCCATCCTAATCCCATTTCACCCTTTACACCCCAAAACAAACGGGGCCTTAGTGTACTTTTCTCAAATGTGACAACGTAGCGGGTATGATGTGATACTCTAAAAAAATTTAAAAACTCCTTAGTGTACTTTTCCTAAACGTGACAATATGACAGAAATGATGTGACACTCTAAAAAAAATTAAAAACTCCTTAGTTTACTTTTTCCAACGTGACAATGTGGCGAGTATGATGTGACATTATAAAAAAAAATTTAAAACTCCTTAGTGTACTTTTCCCAAATGTGACATGTGACACTCCAACGTGGCGAGTATGATGTGACACTCTAAAACAATTAAATTTTTTTTAATGTACTTTTTTCCAAATGTGACTTTACCGCTGCGGGTGTAATGTGACACTAAAAAATTCTTTAGTATACTTTTTCTAAATTTGACACTCCAATGTGACAGGCAAAGACTAATAGATCACAAGAGAAAATATGGGACTATATGAATTACTAGTCCAAATTATGAGACTTATTGGTCAATCTCTCCTAATTTTTTTTATATCATATTTTAGCTAAAAAATCAAAAGATTACTAAAACAGCTGTAGACACCCCATTTTTGACCGTTCATAAGACTTGGACGCTCTATCCAAAGCTCCTAATAAAGATACAAAAAGTTGCTCCAAGTAACAAGTAAGGGATGAGGAGAAACCCAAACCCGTCCTATACCCATTTTTGGCAAAATCATTTTCTGGACTCTCAAACATATTTTCAAAATGTTTTTAAGACAATTGGTACATTTTCATTTATTTTGGCAAATATAAGTTTTCAAAAATGTTCATTTTACCAAAAGAGATAGCTTAGAAAGCCAGAATGAATGAGAAAACAGGAGAAACCTTCCAAAAAAACTAGTCGGATAAGCTTGGTTTGGCTAGACATCTTTTCCAAAAACACGCCGAACCTTTTTGGCCCGTTGATGCGTGCCTAGATCTTCTTCTATACTATTGAAAATTTTTCAGGTAATGCGCCGAACAATTTTGATCCGAAGATGCGTCTCCGGGCCTTTTCCAGCTCCACGGGGCAAATTTATGAGGAAATACATTAGGTATCGGCCGAACAAATCTTATACAGTGCATGCTATTCTGGAGTCAACCGAGCAATTTTCTTGTGAGGTGTTAAAAGGATCTTAGAATATACCATCCGGATCCATGAGATCTAGAGGCATATTCCAAGCTCCAAATGCCTATAAAATCACCACTCCTTTTGAGGGAAGAGGGTTCTGATTTCTAGAATTTCTAAGAGTTAATTTCTTAATCTTTAATCTCTAATTACTCCCTCTAACATTTAAATCAAATATACAAAGAGAGAGAGAGAGAGAGAGTTTTGGTAAGAGTTTCGGTGAGAGTTTTGGACTATTTTCTACCTACCTTTGCTTGGATGGCTTGGAGTTAGAAGTCCTTTATTGATTAGAGGGAGCTTGGGTCAGAGTTTGTGATCAGCTTGGGCCCTTTCTCTGCGATTCTAGAGGTGATCCATATTTCCATTTTTAAGTCTATCTCTACTCTTTTATTTATTTATTTATTTATATTTTTTTTTACTTTGGGGATTTATTGGGATTTATTGGTCGAAATTGCTGCTGGCATAGTTTGATCTCTCTGTCCTTTCTTCATTTTTGTAGTTAGTAGAGGCCTGTATAGTAGCTTTGGTCAAATCCGAATTGCTTTCTTTATGATTTTATGGGTTAGAAACACAAGCACGGTTTCCTCTATGGAAACAGGGAGTTTTTCTCTTCCCGAACCTATTTTACATGGATTTGAGTGGTTTATGCTCTTTTTCATGAAGTAGAAAGATGAGAATTTCCCTAATCTCATTAGAGTTTTTCCTTTTTCTACCATTCTTGCTAGTTCTGATGATGTAGAAGCTTGGATATGGCTTCCTCCACGAGAATAGGTTTGATCTCCCCTCTCACCACTATTCTCATGATTTGGGTAGATTATATCTATTTCCATACGTAAAAGGGTGAGAACCTCTCTATCCTTGCTAAAGTCTCCTTCATTTTTGTCTTGCCATTTTCTTAGCTTCCGTTCATTATATTGCTACGTGCATTGAATGAGTCTCTTTTCTCATCACCCTTATTCTCTACTCTTTTACTTTCTGATAACTTAGACTTGTTTTTATTGTTATTATAATCTCATGATTAACGTAGGAATATGCATCCGGTCTAGGATCATTATTTTCAAATTAAACTATGTGTTATGTGATTTGTTGATATCCATGTCATCTTGATAGTGTCCAAAGTCCTTTTACTATTCATTGTGTGCGGATTTTGCATTAGATATCGTATCTAGTATCATGCATTTTCTATTTTAGCCTATTTTCGGTCTTTGCTTGGCTGGAGTACTCGGTGAGAATTTCTACCCTTTCCTTTGCATATCATTTAGTTTAGCATCCAGGATCATGCATTGCTTTCTAATCCTTTACACTTTTGGCATGGTGCGTAGGAGTACTAGGTGATCCCTTTTCATCTTTGCATCACAAGCAAGTGAGTCCCTTTCAGCTTTGCATCCTGTTTGCGATTGCTTTTTCATTATGTCCAGCATGTTACCATGAGGCTAGGTGCTTATTTGTTATATCTCCTTGATTGCTCATTGTATGGAGGTCTCATTGCCTAAGTTAGAATGATTCTGATTTCTTCACGAGGTGGATGTGTCAAATTTTTTTATAAGATTTCTACCTTTCTAACCCCTTTTTCTAAAAAATAGCGAGAGATTAGAGGATTCCAAAATAGGTATTTGGTCTATATTTGTTTGCTCTACATAGTAAAGACAACAATAATAATAATTGGGTTATATGATGATATAATGTTAACGATTCCCACTTCATGAATTAGTAAAGGCCAATCTTTGATCGGGTGAGTGGGGGATGCTCAATTCATGATTTTCCTCTCTTATACCCAATTTCCCAAACTGAGACACTTTGGTTATGACGGATCATAGCTTTTGGGTACAAGTCATGGGTTTCCTAGTTTTTCCTAAAAGATTAGATGGTGATTTTGAGTCTGGTGATGTAGTTCATTTGTAGCATCTCTTGAGATTAGTAGTTTTTATTTATTTATTTATTTATAGATTTGACAGATTTGAACTCTCATTCCGTTTTACATTGCACTCGTGGAACCAGACTGAGGGTTCAAACTGTCGTGCCCCTCATAGTTTCTAGCGACTCTGTTGGGGAGAACTAAGAGAACTTGACTCGAAATTTTTGATATGGGATTTATTAACATTTAGATATGTTTATTGCATTTGTATTTGTATCAGTTTGCTTAAACGTTTCACATTCGCCACTTGTCACTCTCAGATGGCTTGCTGTATAGAATGGTTTGCTGGACCTAGGACCTGTCAAGCTGGAAACGCAAACCCTTGGGCCTTGATCATTGCCTACGGTATGATCCTCCTTTCACTGCTTGACAAAGGGGTAGAGAGGTATTTAGGTGATCATGTCGGGGTACCCTCTTTGACTTTATCTTATCTTTGCATATAGTGAGCTGTAGAACCTTTCAAAATTAGGATATGATATTCACCCTCTCTAGGTTGTTGCAATACCTCTTTGTATGAATAGAGAAGCTTTAGATCTCTTTTCTTCCAAAATTAGGATAAGGTAACCCTTGCCTCTATAGGGGTGTTTACAAATTATCTATTATGTGCTATGTTATATATTGGAACAGATATAGGGGTTCTCTTCAAGTATGGAGGTTTTGTCAGATCAGTTTAGGGGGATATTATTTGAGCATAGAGTTCTAGTTTTGGTGAGCTTCTACAGGGACATTATTTGATTGGGGGATCTTTGTTTATTTTCATTTGTTAGGAGGTTCGGCACCATTGCTTCAGATAGATTTAGCATTCCCCAAGTTTAGTGAACTCGTTCAGGTTATCTGTGGAAAGTCAGTGATCTCGTTTAGGGATAGCCAGTGCTAGTATTTTTGACATCACCAGTTAGAAAAATGAGGGTTAATCAATTATCAGTAGTATAGTTTGATCATTCCTCTTCTGGTTCAATATCACCTTCAATTATGGATGAGTTTCCTTCTGACATTGTAAAAATGATAGCCACTCTACAGAATACCGTTGATGCTCTCAACTAAATAGTCACTGCTTAGGCTAGGACCATAGCTGACATGCAATGCCCACCTGGGACACTGGCAACTCTTTCTGCTCTCGAAGTTCTTCCCATTCCACCAATTCACCCACAACCGGCTGTGGCACCAAATGCTAAGGACTCCTATGGTCCAAACTCAAATCCACAAGATAACCTAATCCCTATTCGGCAACCTGCTATTGGGGGACTTTTCCCTCTAGACTTGATCGAACATGACCCAGCAATTCAAAGGATTGCCAAGTTAGAGAAAGCCCTTAAGAAGACCTAGGGCATTGATGCAATTCCAAATATTGAAGATTGATATACGAAGGCTACTGTGAGACTGCCAGAGAGATTCAAGATGCTACACATTGATTGTTTTGATGGTACTGGAGATTCAATTGTTCACATCCGCCTATTTTTCTGACATTCTGCTTGACATGATATCAACATCAGTAATAAGAACATGAATAAGAAGTGGGAACAGATAGGCAAAGGCAGTATAAAGAGACTGTACTTCTCAGAGGCGCCAATGGCCACCTATAGTAGTACCCTGGTTATACGAGAGTGCACTCGTGTATTTGTATAGTGTGGCAAGGGTTGAGCCACCCCAGTCATAATTGTGAACCTAGTTCATATCAATCATCGCCGTAAGGTACGACATGTGGGCCTTGTTCTCCCTATTCGCGAACAACATGTTCTCAAATAGGAACAGCAAGAAATCACGAGTATACTAAGCGACATGCTCCACCTCAATTGGTTGCTGGCTATGGAAGTGATGATAGAACCAGCGATAACAAACAAGGACCTCGCCGTGAGGGGGAATATAGCCAAGAAAGTACATCATGGCATCATCTCTATACTCTAGGATGTGGTCAAGAGGAATAGGCTCACCATCGACCAGAAGGCCCGTTAGCATAGAGAAGTTCACCAAAGTCATCGTCATCTCTTTAGAGTAGGAGAAGTGGAATGAGTTGGTGGTCCACCTCTCCATTAGAGCAGTGATATGGTCATGGTTGACCCAAGAATTCCCTAGGGAAAAAGGGCTGAAACCACAACCATTTATACGGAAATGCACCGTCTCCGGGAGCGCCCTATACCAAGTTGCCACCCAGGAAAAGAGCCAAAACTATGCATCGCTCGTATACCCTTGTGATGCCCAAAAAATTGAGAATATCAGGGAATATATTAACAAATAAATACAGGGTTTTTCTAAGGTTATAAGTGTAGGAAATGTTACTAATGAGTCATTTGGTCAATAACCAAGTAAGATCTTCGGAAAGATCAAAGGAGTCAAAATAGACTCCCTTCTAAGTCCAATCTCCTTAGATAGCAAAGCTACATTTTTGACAGATCTTAACAAGATATTAACATAAGGTTTGCATGAATTGACAGAATGTAAGGATAGGTTACAAAAGATATATGCAAATATATAAGCAAAATAATTACAAGAGGTATGTTTTAATTACATCAAAAGTTTTAACACTTACAATCTCAAACATAGTTACAAATGGGACTTAACAAAACTAGTATCTAATTGTTCTAGGGTAGCCATACGTCCTCAAATGGTTTAGCTTCACCTTCGATCGGCTAATAGCCTTCAATACCTGGCATGAAACCCTATGAGCTTGGAATGCCCAGTAAATGCACACACACCTCGTCTCCTTTTCCAGTCTAATACAGAATTATAGTAAATTCCCTAAAGAGATTTCATCCTCCCAACTACAAAAATTGGACTCAGATTATTTGGTATGACCCCTTTTTTGTTGCTTTGCAGAGCTTACCCCGGATGCCTATAACGGTTATGTACCATGTCGCGCCAATCGAGAACCTCAAAAGAGATGGCAAAATAAGGGCCTTGCCTATAACCTCCTTCGAACTTATCCGTCATAAGCACCTAGGGTCCGAATACAACCAGTCCATTTGAGGGTTCTAACCACTTGCGCAAGATTTAACCTTTAATTAGGGAACACATTCCATCAATCCATACTTGAAGTTAACACATTATCATCCTACCATTATTCAAGTGATCAAAACTTAATAACACCCGAATTAAGTTTCTCGTTGAGTTAGGTGATTTAAGTTAAGGTTAGATCAAACTATCAAAATGACATTTGCAACACAAGTATAGGCATTTCAAGGCATAAAAGTATAGAGATACAATAAAAAACATACACAGATGACATACTTACACTTGAACAAACAATAAGGGACACAACCAAGCAACAAGAGTATGAAACTATTTAAATTTGCAAATTTCTAGATTTGATTGACTTTGGAGATGATTATCAAAATGGCATTTTTAGATTTTTTCTAAATTCGGCCTCTTTAGGGTTTGCTGAGAATTCTGTCTAATTTGAAAATTAATTTACGGAAGTGGAGTAGCTTTTCTAGATTTTTTTGTTATTAATGAAATACTCTAGCTCTATTTAGATTTGTTGACTGTTACAAAAGTTGATTTTTCTCTCAAATCACTCATTAATTTTCAATAAAACTAATTTTTAACACTTAAAGGAAGGTTTCGATATAAAATTGAGCTCAAGAGGATTTTTTTTCATTTTTCTAGAATTTATGGAAATGGGCTAAAAATACCGATCATTTGTGCCCAAAATTTGAAATAAAAAGATTTATAAGAAAATGGGGCAACCATGGAATAATTTTTCACTTCTCTTATGATGAAAACATGTTAAATAATATAGTAATAACTCAGATTTTTAGTTTGAAGGTGTTCCTTTAAAAATAATGTAAGATATTGGTAGAAATAAAGTGACTTTACTTCACAAAGAGAGAATACAAGTAAGGTAGCAGTCAAAGCTCAACTTCTCCTATTCAAACACGAGAGCTCTATGCATAAACATATGAAAACAATATACTAAGCATATAATGTCATGTATTTAGAAGAGAAAAGAAAGGAATATGTTGTGTTATGACTTACTTGAGTGCCTATGGAATGGTTGCAGAAGAATTCTCTCTATCTTCCTTTTCCTCACCACCAAAGCTTTCTCTCTTACTCTCTTCTCCTCATAGCCATGGGTGTATATAGGTGGTGTATAAGTGTGTTGTTTGTTCCAAAATGTGGAGGGGGAGTGGTGTATTTATAGAGTTCAAAAACTTCCTTCACAATCCATCAAGACTTCTTCCATAATCCTTCAAAACTACCTCCATAATTCTTCAAAGCTTCCTTAATAATTTTTCAAAGCTTCCACAATAATCCTTCAAAGCTTCCTTATTTACGAAAATTAGGGTCTTTACAACCCTTTTGCAAGGAATCACCAAAGAGAATATTGTTAGCCACAGGGTTTGAAATCAATGAAAAATAGAACAGAAAGGCCACAACGAAGGAAAATACTTGGTAGGAAGTGTGAGAAACATGAACACCAGGCTCATGTAGGATGATAGAGTGAGGGCTGATCACATCTTGTTCCTGGAAGCACAACATGCCTAATCGTGGTGCATGTCCTGGGGGCACTTAATTTGTCAAAAATGCACAAAGCTTAGTAAACTAAAGACAAAAATGGATGGAAAGCAAGGAAAATGCGCGAAATGCAAGAGTATAGCTTAAAATACCTCAGATAGTCAGAGGAGTGGTGAAATCGAGTTTCATTCAGATAGAAACGACGAGCACCATGCGAGTAAACTAAAAAGTTGAATGAGAATTCGAGGTACGAAATGTCAAAAGAGCATGGATAAAGGAAAAAAAAGGGAATAGGGAGAAACTAGAGAGGATTTTGAATGTGTGAGTGTTGAAATGAGGCTTCAAAAACCATTTTAAGCCTTTTGGGTTCACGTGATCTATCTCACATAGACCAAAAGTACGGCTGCACCTTTCTTACGCGGCCGCACTTTCTTGAAAATGTGCGTCGGCACTTTCTTGAAAATGTGCGTCCGCACTTCCTAAGTGGGCCCACGTATGGCCCTGGGGTGACCTCCCAAGGCATAGGTACGTTTTAAACTCAAGCTCAAGCATTGCATGCGTTTCGAGGCATCATCTTTAAAAATATTTACTTCAATTACTTACTGCATGGCACTGCACAATTTGGCACCTTACTCACTTGGTGTCTTAATAAGCATAGAAAATGTCCTTTAAATTTCTCCCTAACTGAGATGTTCTTAGGAATTTTTGAAAAACTGAATGGCATTAAAAAAAAAAATCTTGGCAAAACCTAAAATTTTGAAACAAAAATTGAAAAAAATTGCAAAGCTTTGGCATATTAAGCCCATCTAGGGCAAAGAAACTCTTGGCACCATTGGAACATAATCAAAATTAATAAATCTCTATCTCGTAAGGCACAAGGATGGAACAGAATGAAATGGCTCAGGAAAATTAATAAACTCCCACCTCGCAAAGAGCAAGGATGGAATGGAATGGCTCAGAAAAATTAATATACCCCTACCTCATAAAGAGCGAGGATGGGATGGAATGGAATGGATTAGGAAAATTGGTAAACCCCCACCTCGTAATGTGTGAGGATGGAACAAAATGGAATGGCTCAGGAAAATTAGTACACCCCCACCTTGTAAGGAGCGAGGACAGAATGGAATGGCTCAGGAAATTAATAAACCCCCATCTTGTAAGGCGCGAGGATGGAACGGAATGGAATGGCTCAGAAAAATTAATAAACCCACACCTCGTAAGCAGCGGGGATGGAACAAAATGGCTCGAAAAATTAATAAACCGAATGAGAATGAAATGGAATGGAACGGAATGGCTCTGGAAATTAATAAACCCCCACCTCATAAGGAACGAGCATGAAATGGTATGGATTGGAATTTGATAAACCCTACCTTGTAAGGCACAAGAATGGGATGGAATGAGATAAAAAGGAATGACATAAAACTTGGAAAGGAATATAATGGCCTACATTGGCATAACTGACATCATGCTGACTACACTGCAGTGTGTATTATTGTTTGGATTGGTTTTCCTTGGAAAATTTGTAGAAATGGAACCTTTAGAATAACTTGCAAATGGAATGGAAAGGATCTCAATATAGGCCTCGGCATGGCAAGGTGAGTGTGGCAAGTATCGATCACTCACCTTTCTTTAGAAAGCTTGCATGCCTGAAATGAAATGTTGAGTGTTTGTTACACACACACACACTCACTCACATATGAATTGTTGCACAACCGCCCTTGAACTACACTGATCTAATTCCTTGCAAACGAGGACATGTAGGCAACTTGCGGGTCCGATCACTTGTATGCTTGTTTGGCATCGCCTTAAGCCTTAGGGTCATGTTAACTGGGATAGTCTTAGATCTTTGACATTTTCTTCTCATTATTTCATGATTGTTTGAGCTCTGTCAAAGAGGAGCAACTGTAGACACCCTATTTTGACTTGACCCTAAGACTTCGGGCGCTTGTAGACCTCTTAATGATGAAATGGTGATACCTCCATCCTTAGAATGATGAAAAGTACTTATTTCGACCAAATAACTAACTTTTTACAAAAATGACTAAAATACTCCAGAACCTATTTTTCAGCCAAAAACCAATTTTTCAACCCAATAAGTAAGGGAAGCCCGATTACCTGTTATCTATTGCATTCACCCTTTTTATATGAAATGGACTTAGGCATGTTATCACTTGGCTACAATCTTTACATTGTGTGTTACATCTATCGCATCATATTTGGTTACAATCTTCACATTATACTTGGTTACAATCTTTGCATTGTGTGTTACATCTCTCGCATCATACATCTAATCCGTTGCATTCACCATTTTTCACATGAAATGTGTTTAGACTTGTTATTATTTGGTTACAACTTTCGATTTTACTTTTTTCACAACAAAGTGATTAGGTTTGGAAGGCTACAACTTTACCTTTTTCATGTGAAGTGTGATTAGGCTTGGAAGGCTACGACTTTACCCTATTCACAACGAGGTGATTAGGCTTGGAAGGCTACAACTTTACCCCTTTTGCACGAATTGGGCTTGGAAGGCCATGACTCTACTCTCTTTGTGAGGTGATTAGGTTTGGAAGGTTACAACTTTACCCATTTTGCATGAAGTGCACATGGGTTTGGAAGGTTACGACTCTACCTTTTTCACAAAGAGGTGATTAGGCTTGCTATAACTTTACCCCTTTTGCATGAAGTACACTTGGGCTTGGAAGGCTACGACTCTACCCTTTTCACAACCAGGTGATTAGGCTTGAAAGGTTACAACTTTATCCCTTTTGCACGAAGTGCACCTAGGCTTGGAAGGCTACGACTCTATCCTTTTCACAAAGAGGCGATTAGGCTTGATGGTTACAACTTTACCCTTCTCATATCGCGGTGATTAGGCTTGCTGGTTATGACTTTATTATTTTCATACCTTGCATTTTGCTACAACTTCTTCTTGTTTGCATGAAATGCATTTAGGATGGTTATCTATTGGTTACAACTTTATCACTTCGCACTAATTCGCATATGTTTCAGCATACTTCACACCTCTGCATGAGGCTTACCTCACATATTTGCCATTTTCCCATCTTTGTCATCATCTCATTTGCATTTCATCAAAACAACTTTCAAAACCTTGGTAGTATGGTACACGTAAGCCCAACTTTCAAACCACCAGCTTCACGAGGCGTGTCAGCCCAACTTGCAAATGATTTTTGAGTTTTTACATTGCATCCACCCCTAAACTACGCTGGTCTGATTCTTTACAAAGGGATAAGTAGACAACCCTCAGGTTTATCCAGATGCAATCTTGCATGCCTTGTCTTGCCCACGTCTTATGGCCTCGTTAAAAAGGTTATCTTTAGGCTTTGACATTCAGTCACGTCATGAAATGACGGACCGAGCTCTGTCAAAAAGAGCAACTGTAGACACCCCATTTTTGACCGGCCTTAAGACTTGGGCACTTTACCCAAAGTTCTTGATGAAGATACAAAAGGTCATTCCAAGCAACAAGTGAGAGATAGAGAGAGAACTAAACCTTTTCTACACATATTTTGGCCAAAACGTTTTATGGACCCTTAAACCTATTTTCAAATATTTTTGAGGCAATTGATACATTTTCAGTCATCTTGGCTATTGTAGATACCCTATTTTGACCAGCCTTAAGATTTGGGTGTTCTATTCCAAACGCCCGATGATGAAAGTCACAATGTGCAGTCTTTGGAATCTTTCAACAGGAAAGCCAAAATTCAAGCTTTAATCCCAATTATCCTAACCTATATATGTCTTCGACAAAACCATTTTTGACCCTCTCAAAACTTTTTCTAAATATTTTGGGTTGTGTGGTTCTAAATATTTATGTGATGTCCCGAGGCTCTCATTTTCAAATCTTAAACGTTGTCTTTTTTAGTGGACTAAGCAAAAGACAGAGTGGGAGTGAATGGAGGGATGTAATTCTCTAGAAATACCTATTTTTCCTGTCTAATTATGTTAGCTTTACACTATTGATCTAGCGGTACATTTTTCTCACTGGTTATATAACTATTTATGGCCAGATGAAAAATGTGTTCGGTAGGATGAATAATGGAACAACCGCAGAAATTGTCCAGGTACAGAGTATTTTCGAGAATTTCGGCTTTTTTCACAAATATCTTAGATATTTTCTTCCAAAAACTCTATAAAATAACTTATAAGCTTCATTTTGTAGGGTCACCAAATTTTAAAAGTTCAAGAGACTTGCTTTGAGAGTTCATCATCTTACTTCATCTCTAACCTCCATCGTTCACATATATACCACCCAAACTCCATTAGAGCTTAGTTTGACATGCCTTGCTAAGGATGTTAAGGACTCTAAGCTATACTAGAGGACTTGAGGGTGCCAAGAAAGAGTTTGACAACTAATAAGTTCACTCTCTTTTCAAGAGGTGAACTTTTGACCTCTTTCTTCAACTTCTCTATCTTTTTCTCCCCTTTCAGGCTTTGTATATTACTGTTTTATATTGTAATCACATGATGGGTCCTCATGGATGTGGTTGGGAATAGAATGTAGCCCCCCATCTATTGAGTTGATTGCTTTTTTTTTACTTGCTTGTTCTCTTACATGTTTGTTCTTGCTTTGTAGTGCTATAATCCCTTGTTATTGTATATAGACATGTAAAATAGAACCTTGTGGATGTGGTTGGGAGTTAGAAAGTATCTACTCTTTCACAAGTTTGATCATATAGTGTAATATCTTTCCTTTTCATTTACTTTCTCATTATCTCTCTGATCATCCAAGCATGTTGGTTCATATGTTTCAATTGATACTCAATTCTAATGAGTAGTTGTGGTTGTGGCATGGAACTAGTTGGATAATTCTCAAAATTTGATGTTGAGAGGGTTGTTGGCTTTCATTTTTTGTTGTGGTTCAATTGGAAGTAAAGTAAGAGGTTTTTGGTCAAAGATGTTAAAAACTCTTTTCTCAATCTGTCTTGAACATGGAAAGGGGTGGAAACACCCTTATTCCATCGGTATAAAAGGAGTTCTCAACATTCTTTGATGAATTTCTTACTTTCAAAGCAAAGCTTTCACCAAGAAATAATAGGCATTAATTTATGCTCTCCAATTAATAGCATGAATTTGGGTATTAATCTGCCTTTATTCACAAAGAGATGATTACAGGTTTCCATTTATTTCTTAGGCTTGAATTTATTCCAACCTCAATTTCTATTTCATTTGATGAAGTGTTGTAGATATTATGTTGTTTGTGGCCTTTTATGTTGTTTATTGTAGGTTGAGGCCTCTCTATCTCTTTCTGGAGTTTGTCCATGACAAAAAGAGGTAGAAATGATGAGCACCCGTTTGGAAGGTGTTATTGTTTTGTTTTGGCTTTGCTGTACAAAGTAAATTTTCCTGCGTATCTTTCATCTGACTGGTCAATAGACAATTCGTCCAGCAAAACTTTTATCCAATCAGCTTACCTTTCTTTATGCAGAATAGAGCAGGACAAAATAGCTTCTAAAGGGTGATCTCTTGGGTTCTGAGGCTATTGTTATTTGGTTTTATAATTTGTTAGATTCAGCTTAATTTGGATAAATCAATTCATTATTGTAATAACTCCTAACTCCACGTCTTCTATTCATTCATTGTTATAATAACCTCCAACCCCACGTCTTCTATTCATTAGTTGTTTTATTAATTTCCAATCCCATGTCTTATGTCCCTTTTATTTCTATACTTTCCATATATGTTGTAATGCATCATGTTTTTATTTATCATATCCATGTTGTGCATCCATTTTTCATACATTTGGATTCAGTTCATTTGCATTTGTGGAATTTATCAGTTAAGACGTGATTTTGTCTCATGCCTTGAGATGATTCACATGTTATGTATTAGTAGTCGAATCCTTTGTTGCATTTTATATATGTATTGTATTAGCTATTTGTATATAGGATCATCCATGTGTATATAGCATATTACTTTTGGCTTGCCATAGATGAATGCTAGGTGAGCACCATTTTAGCATCTCGGTTGTGTATGTTATTTTACTATGTGTAGCATCTTACCACGTGGCTACATGCTTAGGTGATATATCTCCTTGAATGTGAATGGATGAAGGTTGTGCTGCTTAGATTGGAATGATGTTGATTGATATGCATGTGAGCTTAGTTTTCTTTGAGTTGTGCATTTATTAAAAAAACCTTTCAAAAAGTAAGGGATCAAAGCATAACCAAAAAGGGTGACACAATCTATAATTGTTTGCTTCACGTAGTAATGTTAGCATTATTAAATAACTGTAACATGAGCATATGTTGACTATAAAACTCATATCATGACTTAGTAGAGGCCAATCTTTTGATTGGGTAAGCGGGGGTGCGCAATCCATGACCTTCTTCCTTCATACCTAAGTTCTCGAACTAAGACACTTTGGTTATGATGGACAGTGGCCTTTGGCATGAGTCACGAGTTTTCTATCTTTTCCAAAAGATTAGATGGAGACTTTGAGATCTGGTGATGTAGTTCATTTTTGGCAAAAATTTTGCAATAAAATGGATTTTATACACAAGTTTTCGGGTTTGGACTCTTATTTATTTTCACATTGCACTTGTGAGACTATATTAGGAGATCAGGAGTCTGAATTGTTGGGTGTGCTCAGGTACCCCCCAAAAGCATCCCACAACCGTTCCGAGTAGTATGTTTTTCTAAAAAATCAATGATCATTTTCAAAAGAGTTAGCCTAGAAAGCTAGAATGAATGAGAAAACAGGAGAAACTTTCCAAGAAAATCAAACGGATAAGCTTTGCTTAGTTGAACATTTCTTTGCAAACATGCCAAACCATTTTAGCTAATGGACACGTGCTCGGATCTTTTTTGATCTACTGAACATTTTTCAGGAAATGCGCCAAACAACTTTGATCCTTGGATGGGTCTTTTCCAGCTTTGCCGGCAAATTTCTAAGGAAATATGTCAGGCCACTCTACACTGGCCAGACAAGTCTTATTCGGCGCATCTTGTTATGACGTTTACCGAGCAATTTTTTTGAGGAGTGTCCAAAGGATTTTGGAATATGCCATATGGATCCATAGGATCTAGAAGCATATTCCAAGCTCCAAATGCCTATAAAATCACCTCTCCTTTTGAGGGAAGAAGGTTCCAAAATTTTTGAGTAAGGTTCCAAAATTTTAACCAACATCCCTAATCCCTAATCCTCTAATTACTCACTTTAATGCTTAATCAAATACACTAAAAGAGAGAGTTTGGTGAGAATTTTGGATAACTTTCTACATGTCTTTGCTTGGATGATTTGGACTTAGAAGATCAGAGGGAGCTTGGATTAGAGCTTGTGATCATTTTAGGCCCTATCTTTGCTCGTTTAGAGGTAATCCCTACTTTAATTCTAGCTTTTTCATTCTAAATCTATTTCTACTTTCTTTCTTGATTCCATTTCAAGGATCTTTAAATTTGTTGATTATTTTGTTGCTAGCTTAGTTGGTTTCTTTCATTCTCTCCTCTTTTTTTGTAGTTAGTCGAGACCTGTATAACGGCTTTGGCCAAGTTTGAATTACTTTCTTTTTGATTTTATGGGTTATAAACTTAGGGATGGTTTCCTCTATGAGAGGGGGTAGTTTCTCTTTTCCCGAACCCATTTTACATGGATTTGAGTGGTTTATGCTCTTTGCTAGGTTAGACTTGCTTTCATTTTCATCATAATCGCACGATTAGTGTAGAAACATGCATTCGAGTTTGGACCATTTTTTATCTTAAGGTTGTGTGATACATGCTTTGATAATTCATATCTCATCTTTTTAGTGTTCGGGCTCTTAGGATGCTTTGTGTGCGTACCTCACATTAGATATCACATCTAGGATCATGCATTCTTTTACTTAGATTATTTTCTATTTTTCTTGGCTGGACTACTCTGTGAGCATCCCTAATCTCTTCTTTGCATATTGTTTAGTCTAGTATCTATGATCATGCATTGTTTTCTAACCCTTTAAGCTCTTGGCATAGTGTAGAGGAGTACTAGGTGGGCTTCTTTCATCTTTGCATCCTGCTTGTGATTGCTTCTTATTATGTCTAGCATGCTACCATGAGACTATGTGCTTATTTGCTATATCTCTGTGACTGCTCATTGTATGGAGGTCAGATTGTTTAAGTTGGAACAGTTCCGATCTCCTCGTATGGTGGATTTCTCGATTTTTCATGAGACTTTTCTTTTCAAACATTTTTCAAAACAATGAGAGATTAGAACATTCCAAAATAGGTTATTTGGTCTATATTTGTCTGCTCCACATAGTAAAGATAGCAATAATAAATGGGTTATATGATCATATCATGTTAATAATTGTCATATCATAGACTAGTAGAGGCCGATGTTTGATCAGGTGAGTGGGGGTGCTCAATCCATGGCCGTCCCCCCTTCATACCTAAGTTCTTGAGCCGAGACACTTTGGTTTCGATGAATCATGACCTTTTGACACGAGTCACAGGTTTCCTAATTTTTCCCAAAATATTAGGTGGCGACTTTGAGTCTGGTGATGTTGTCCAGTTTTGGCATTTCTTGTGATTAGTGGAATTTCTATGGAATTGCTAGATATGTACTCTCATTCTCTTTCGCATTGCACTCGTGGAATCAGACTGAAGAATTGTACTGTCGGGCGTGCTCAGACCCCCTCCAGTCCGAGAGATCCCATAACCATATATTCAATATTATCTTAATTATTTTTTACTAAAAATCAATATATAAAAAACGTAAAATAAATATTAAGAAATATCTTTTTTTTGTAATTATTTATTATTTATTATTCTTGTAATTTTAATATCTATATTTTCTATATTTTAAAATTTTAATATATTTATAACATAATTATGACATCTTGGTTCAATTTCGATTTACCCATGATTGAACCAATGACTTGTCCGCGTAATCACTTTTTCGGTTTGCTCATCGGTTCGATTTTCAAAACATTGGTACGGGCCTTTCTACTCATTGTCAATTAGTTTTGAGTTGGATGCTTTAACATGGTATCAGAGTTGGGTAATGGGTGGTCTCTAACATCTCGTGGTACGAATCTTTGTTCGAATCGATTTCAGTCACCTCCACGTGTTAGTGGGTTGCACGTGAGGGGGAGTGTTAGACTTAATCTCACATTGTCAATCTATATCACCCAGACCTGGTTAATATAATGCAAATGCCTCTCTACTCATTGCTAATTAATTTTGGGTTAGATACTTTAATAGAACCTATTTCAATCAAACCTTTCAATCACCTCTACGTGCTACTTTGTTGCACGCGAGAGAGAGTATTTGACTTAATTCCACATCACCAATCTAAGGTATTCAAGTTTGGTTAATATAATATAAATGCCTCTCCACTCATTTCTAATTGATTTTAAGTTAGATGCTTTAACAGAACCTATGTAAATTTTGTTTTAAAAAAAAAGACAGGCATCAAGATGAGGGAATTTTTAAAAGACAAAAATTCATTAAAAATGCCAAAAAGTCCACAAATTATATATATATAAAATTAGAGATTTCTTTTTCTCTCTCAATCCATTTTTTATTTTTATTTTTTAATTTTTTTAATTTTTTTTATTGTTAAAAGTCAAAAAATCATCCCATGCAAACTAGGTGGCATTTGGTTTATTTTTCAAAACTTAATTCTATTTTTAAATCATGATTTGGATGACACATGTTAACCAAATATATTTTTAAAATACACCCCCAAAATTACTTTCAAAACTCCCATCTTTTCTTTATTATTATTATTATTATTAATCAATCAGTCAATCATTTTGTCTCTCTCTCATCTCTCATCTCTCCTCTCATATTCTCTCATATTTTATATATCAATCAATCAAAAAAAAAAAAGAAAAAAAATTATAAATCATCCCAAAACTATTTTCAAAACTCATAACCAAACAAATTTTCTCTTTTTAAATCATAATTCAAAAACTCAAAAATCAAAATACAACTTCACACTCAAATCATAACTCTAAAACTAAACTAAACGGATTACATCATATTTTAGCCAAAAAGTCAGAAAAATAATAAAGTAGCCTATTTTCAAACGAGGCCTTTTGTTGTAACTCAATTTTTTAAATATAAAATTAATTTATGATATTTATAATAATCAAATTTATAAATGTCATAGCTTACAAATGGTACGTACCTTTTTGAACCAAATGAATGAAATGAAGGGATTTATGTTGGAAAATGGCTTTGTTATATCTTATTTTTTTGCTAACTTTGAGAATTAATTAAGATATGACCCAAGCATTATTTTTAACATTTCTAATTGGGTTCATGTTTAATGTCGTGTAGTGAATAACATCGTGTATTTGGTTGCTAAAAACCATTTTCATAATGAGAATTCAACGTGTATTTTCGAGTTCATGGAAATGGCTTTAGGTGGGTTTCCTACACATTTGTGAAATGTGATTGTCCCACATAGGAAAGGCTTAAGGATTTATTTGAGTATATATACTCTAGCTTGCCACACTTGGATGGGCCCTAAGGGGCACCCCAAGTTTTGTAAAGAGGGGAGTTATGGACAAAATGGGCTTGACCCAAAATCACCACACACGTGCACGCGTCGTCGCTGTCTTACTGGTCAGCCGAGCTGGGTCGGGTCGGGTCTTAACTATTTGTTTGAATTTTTTCAAAATTCTTGTAGGAAATTTTTTTTCCTTATAGAAATAATTCAAATTTTGCGCCAAAATTTCAAATTCGTTTTTTCAAATTTTGAATTTGAAGTTGCTTGCATTCCGAACTGGTGCTATTCTGGTTGCACCTTTCCGGCCATGTTCGAACAACCACTATATCCAACCCGAACAGGTGCATGGTAGGCTATAAATAGCTTGCCATTCCAGCATTCATTTGATCCAATTTTTCCAAATGTCTCTTCCTTTTTTCTTCTATTCGTCCTACTCTACTCCTGCATTTGTCTACCATTGAGTTTCTAAGAAAAGAAAGAGAGAGTTACAGCATTGTTTGGTTTGCTAGACTTGATTTTGTAGTGCTGCAAATCAAGTAGTAGTCGTTGCATCTTGGGAAGTTGACACTATTAAATCTCGAAGCATCGGAGCGAGGGAGAAATCTACTTTAAGGAGATTGTGTCTAACACAAGTCTCGACTTATAATTTCTATCAGCAATTAATTCGGAATTTAATTTATATAATTATTTTCTGAATTAATTTTTATTTATTTTGTTGATTATTTTATTTATACATTTATTTACACACACACATACAACCATTGGATTTAATAACAATCTTAAAGTAGATTTTTTGTTTTTTATTTTTTTGTGTGTTAGATAGATGAATATTTTGTTTCGAGAAATTAAATAGTAGTCATATACTGTTTAGTTTCTTAAATAGTAATAATATACTGTTCAATGATTTCTTTGATAACATAGTAGCCATGTATTGTTTATCATTGAAGTTTTGTTACAAAATATTTATATATATATTTTGTGTGTATTTTATATTCTATATAAATTTTGTGATTGGTGCATTATTGTTTCGTCAGAAATATGACTACTGAAACAAATAGTACTGAGACTGTTCGTACTCTGACCCCCATACCTGTTGTGCCAGTAATGACTCCGGCAATACCAGTAAATCATGGGGAGAAGCCAAAAAAATTCAATGGAAATGATTTAAAAAGATGGCAACAAAAGATGATATTTTATCTTATGACATTGAATTTGATTCGTTTCACTCATGAAACAGCTCCGGCACTGAACGAGAGAGAAATTGACCGGCAAGTGGTTGCCGCAGTCGATGCATGTGTAATATCCTTGTTCTGTAGTATACTAATTGGTCCTTAACATGAATATGATTATGTGTCTGATATGATTTTGTGTGCCATTATGTGAAAATATGTAGTTTTGAATTTCTATCTGTTCATCGTAGGAATATCTATTTGATTGTTTGCTTTGGAAATTAAATTGAAGGCCTTATCGACCACAAAAACCGAAATTGACTACACCATTGCGTTTGGCATAATTTGTAGAGCATACGGTGAAATTTAATTAGAAATTGATTCGGATCAGATTAAATTGATTAAATTGATGAATTAGTGCCCAATTATTTATTATTATTAAATTGGAATTAGTGGGGTTTGTTGTATTAAGGCACTACACCCCCAATTCTCTCTTTATAGCTTCATTTGGCTGATTTGAACTCAAAGAAGAGAGAGGGCCGGCTATAGAGAGAGAGAGGGAGACAATTGTGTAATCTTGGCTCAAGGTTTGGGGAATTTGAAGATTAAACTCAAGAAATTGCTATAGTTTGGAAGATTGAGCTGCTAGGTAAGGGAATTCATGAGCTTAATGTTGTAAATTGTGGATTCAAGTTTGATTAATGGTCAAGAACATGAATTAGTTTGATTATAAGGAGATTGAGTTGTATTTGTTGAATTTAAAGTCAATAGATGCATGCATGTAGCAAATTACTATGAATTTCCATGTTTGAGCATAAAGTATGTAATCCATGTTGAGTTTTGATTAATGACCATGTATTTGATCATCTCTTCACCAATTAAGTTGAGGATATTGTGTATATTTCACATGCAAGTGCAAATCATGGGAGTTTGAGTCTTGCATGTTTGAATCTAGGGTGTTGGTGATGAGTTTGAGTTAATTTGAGACATGCATGTGATTAAATTGTGAAATTGAGCTTCATCGTGTTGTAATTTGGTGTTTACACCATGTTAGAATATGTATACGTGAAGTTTGAGCCAAAATCGTGCATTTGGAACCTTTGAACATCAAATTGAGGCTCAAGAACATGTTATGGATTTTCCAAAATTTTGATGTCTGCTCGAGCGGGGAAACCGCCGCTCGAGCGTGAAATTCGTGTTCCCAGTATTTGCTGCAGACATGGTGTCTGTTCGAGCGGGGAAGTTCACGCTCGAGCGGGGAGCCATGTAGAGAGACCTTCCGCTCACACGCCAGAGTTCGCGATCGAGCATAAATTTGACATACCCAGTACTTTTGCAGGCCTCGTGGGTCCGCTCGAGGGGGGAAGTCCACGCTCGAGCGGGGACCCTATTTTCTGAAATTTTGAAAATGCATTCTGTGTTCCGCTTTCCGTTCTCTTTCGCTTGCAAACACTCTTAGGCATACATTGAGCATTATAAATGAGTTAAAGAGATAAGAATGAAGCCTAAAGAGGAATATGTGGATTTAAGAACGGATTGAATTGTTTGTGACCCTTTTGTGTTCATGGAATGTGTAGGGTTGAGCTCTATGGAAAACCAACCAACCGGTCACTGTGAGTAATATCGATATTTTGAAACTTGTCATTTGTCCAATTGCTTATTTCTTTATAAGCCTTATAAGTGCCAGTTTGACATGAATGAATGGGCCAGAGGCCATTTTGACATGAATGAATGGGCCAGAGGCCAGTTTGACATGAATGGATGAACCAGAGGCCAGTTTGACATGAATAGATGGGCCAGAGGCCAATTTGACACAAAAGTTTGAATGGACCACAGACTAGTCTGACAAATGAAAGATAAATGGGCCAAAGACCAGTATGTTTGGAACCACAGTCACTTGACCTAAATTATGTATATATATGTTAAATAGAAATATGAATTGGGCCCAAGGCCGTTTGAAGCATGTTGTTCTATATATCATTTGTATAACTTCTGTATTTGATATTATTCATTGGGCTATCGCTCACGCTCATTCATGTGTTTGTAGGTGAGCCCAGAGAAGTCCAAACCCAGCCCCAGTGAAGTCTATGTGGAACAACAAAGGTTTTGGGAGAGTCAGCCCTCGTGTCTCACGCACGAGACTCGCCTTCGCCGTTTTGCCCTTTTGTTTTGTTTTGTCATATTGGCGAAGACCTTGTATTTATTGCACATAGTTTTGATGGGTTAACTTAGACTATTATGATCCTATATGCACAAAACCTTGTGTGGTACATATTTTGTTGTGAGTTATTAACGTGCATATGTATGGTTGTTACGATGTGCCATGTAAGCACAGCTCTATGGACAAAGTTTTAAATTGCTTCCGTTTGGACCCCATTAACTGTGTTAAAATACTTTTGGTTTGGTTTGAGGCCGTAGGTAATCTCTTGATTACTGGCCGGTTATGTCCTTAACCCACGAGGGCGGGTTTGGGTCATGACAGCATGGAAGCATGGTGATTTTTTGTGTTGGAATTATATCCTCAATGGGTTGGACAATACATTGTACAATGTGTATAGTGACAAAAGAACTGCAAAAGAACTGTGGGAATCTCTAGATCTGAAATATAAAATAGAGGATATCAGGACGAAGAAATTTGTTATCAGCTATTTTTTAGATTTTAAAATGATGGATTTCAAGACGGTTATTAGCCAGGTTCAAGATCTCCAATTAATTCTCTTTGACATACATGTGGAAGGAATGATTCTCAGTGAATCTTTCCAAGTAGTGGTGATCATTGAAAAATTGCTACCATCTTGGAAAGAATTCAAGAATTATTTGAAGCATAAGTGCAAGGAGATGAAATTGGAGGAACTGATAGTGCGACTTAGAATTGAGGAGGACAACTGTGGTTTCGACAAGAAGTTAGGAAACTATATCATGCAGGCTAAAGCAAATGTTATAGAATATGGACAAGGGTCAAAATTCAACAACAAGAAGTAAAAGCATGATGGCAATGGTCCCAAACAAGGATCCACTAGTAAGATCAATAACAGGTTCAACAAGAGGTTCGAAGGCAAGTGTTTTGTGTGCAGCAAAGATGGACATTGCGCTAAGGATTGTCACGTTCGCAAGGACGAAGGGAGTTCAAGCAAAAAGCAAGCACAAGCCAACATAGCCGAGGATTTTTATCTTTCTGATGGAGTGGTGGACATCAATCTTGCTGCAGTAGTCTTTGAGGCTAATTTGGTGGGCAATCCTAAGGAGTGATGGGTGGATACTGGAGCAACCCGCCATATATGTGCCGATAAGAAGATGTTGACAACCTACAAAGTGGTGGAAAGTGGGGAACAACTTTTTATGGGAAACTCCTCCACATCAACTGTGGAAGGACAATGAAAGATTGTGCTAAAAATGACCTTGGGGAAAGAATTCACTCTTAACAATGTACTCTATGTGATGGAGATTCGCAAAAATTTGATTTCTTGGTCATTGTTGATCAAGAATGGGTTTAGATTAGTTTTTGAATCTGATAAGGTTGTATTCTCCAAGAGTGGAATGTATGTAGGGCGAGGTTACATGAGTGATGGGCTTTTTTAAGCTCAATGCACGAACTGTTGTACCAAATTTGGCTATTAATAATAAGAACACATCTTCTGTTTATGTTGCTAAGTCTTCTTCTTTTTTATGGCATGGTAGATTAGGACATGTTAATTTTAATTCTTTGCGTAGACTTGTTTCTTTAGAATGTTTGCCAAACTTAGAGATTGATCCTAATCATAAATGTGAGATTTGTGTTGAGGTAAAACTCACTAAGGCATTATTTAATAAAGTAGAAAGACTAAGTTTAATTCACACAGATATCTGTGATTTAAAATTTGTTCAAACTAGAGGAGGTAAAAAGTACTTTATTACTTTTATTGATGATTGCACTAGATATTGTTATGTTTACTTACTGAGAAGTAAAGATGAAGCCCTAGAAGCTTTTAAACAATATAAGCTTGAGGTTGAAAATCAATTTGGAAAAATTATTAAGGTGGCGAGGAGTGACAGAGATAGTGAGTATGAAGCACCATTTGAGGAATTTTGTTCCATGGTGTTATTCACTAAACCACTACCCTCTATTCTCCTCAGTCAAATAGAGTTGCTGAGAGAAAGAATCGCACTCTTAAAGAGATGATGAATTCCTTATTGATTAGTTCAGGGCTACTTCAGAACATGTGAGGGAAGGCGATTTTGTCTGCTAACTTTATCCTTAATAGGGTACCCCACAAGAAAATCAATCAAATACCTTATGAAGTATGGAAAGGTCGACGACCTACCTATAGTTATCTCAAAGTGTGGGAGTGTTTGGCCAAAGTGGCAGTCCCTAGTCCTAAAATAACTAAGATAGGACCAAAAACCATTGATTGTATGTTCATTGGTTATGCAAATAATAGTAGTGCATACAGATTTTTATTTCATAGATTTGAAAACCTTGATATACATGTAAACACTATTATTAAGGCAAGGAATTCGTCATTTTTCGACCACATTTTTCCTCGCAAGGAAACTAAAGAGACAAGTTCAAATAAAAGAACTTTTGATTCCACTATGGGTGGTAGTGAAGACCAAAATGATAATGAAGCAGATGAACCTAGATGTAGCAAGAGGGTTTGGATATCTAAATCATTTGGCCCAGATTTTCTGACATACCTGTTAGAAAATGAGACTCAAAACTTCAAGGAAGCTATGTTAAGGCCTGAAGCCCCATTGTGGAAAGAGACTGTAAATAGTGAAATTGAATCTATTTTACAAAAGCATACTTGCGAACTGATAAACCTCTTAGATATAAGAGGATATTCAAGAGAAAAATGAAAGCAGATGGTTCAATAGATAAATACAAGGCTAAGCTTGTTGTTAAGGGATACAAACAGAATGAAGGTGTACGAGCACAGAATAATCTTCTCGTATAATTCTGTTGATCAAGTTTGCACTCCTCCAAACGTCGTCACTTTGCTACCTAAAAACACAAACCTGAGCTAGCTAGCGGGTGTGTGCCAGAAACCCCTCTGATACCTAAGTCAGCAATTAGACAATAGACAACAAGCTTTGTGTATTTTAGAGTAAGAATTGCAATACCTGTGCATAGGTCCTGTCATGAGATTTTATAGATTCCGTTTGGCACAATCCTAGTAGGACTTTAACTCTCTTTTAGCAAGTCCTCCTAGGAATCACATACCTAAGGATAATGCTTATCCTTAGAACACCCCTCTCACTGCAAGCCAAGTGACATGGCCTAATACTTTGCTTGGCTAATTGTATCAAGCTACCTTGTGCACCTATTCCTTTGATCGAGTTGTGCAATCCCTGACCGTTATGCATTATGCTGCCAAGCTACTCCTAGCTTGGCCGTCATGCCACTCCGATTTGTGTCATGAGCTACATGTGGATAGCTAGGCCCAAACCCTTTGACTGCCTTAACAACGACCAATATAGGGCTGAGCTATTTGTAGCTCGGCCCATTTTGCACACAAATTACCCTCTTAATTGCCCCTTAATTCCATCTGCCTAGCATGATTGGGATTACTGTCTTTCAGTCGAGCTACCATTATACTAGTTAATTGAGATAAAAATGCATCCTCGGTCTCATAATTTGCCCGGTCTAGAAACGTCTTATCAGTTGCTCTATACATTGCTCCACTACCCTAGTACATCTGACACATCATTATTTCTTTGGACATGTGGCAGGCCCTCACTGGCCTTGTGCCCCTGGTACAACCGTGAAACACTGTCCCAAAATTCGAATGGTCCCGCATTTTCGCCATATACAAACATACATCCTATACTCTCGCATTTTTTCTTCACTGTTCATCTTTGTTGGCTCTCCCCCTTTGAGCTTCATACCATTCACCGCCTGCTTGTGAGCACCTCATCACCACCTCACGCTTGCTGCCATTGCTAGAATGCTGTTTGCTGACTAGTACCAGATGTTTCACTCAAAACCTGTAAGTTTCTAATTCTTTCTCGTATGTAAGATGACAAATGTTCATAGTGTTCTTCGTATTCTTATCATTTTAGTACTATAAACCCATCACAGAGATACTGAAATAGAGTTTTGTAGTATTTTTATCCACTAAAACGAGCTTAGAAATCCTGTAGCACCCCAAATCACACACCCTAGGAAGAAGTCCCGCCAAGGGGTATTGGAACCAGACAAGAACATTGATTTTGATCCAACATCATAAACAAACTGTACTAAAAAATTGTTGATAGCATTGCACATGAGTATAACCGAACTAGGAATTCCTCTTCAAACTGAGCTAAAAGCCTTGTCCTTGGCCTAGACTGAGGTAAACCATAAGCCGCATGCAAATTCAACCGAACTAGGAGCAACACCCTTCTCCCGACCGGGCTAAAAACCTTGCCTTAAGTCAAGGCCAGGCTAAACCCTGGCCTCTTCTTTGGCTGTGCTACACGTCGCACACACTCTCTTCGCTGAGCAAACTATAAGCTATTTTGCACTGTTGTCATAGCCTGGTCACCACCTGGCCATAACACATTCTGTGTTCTTCATTGTGCAGACTTGACTAGGTCATTCAGGCATATATTCACCAATCCCTTGGTGGCTCTGCTCGATCGAGCTATTCCTCGTTCAATGCCGGGCTAAGGAGCCGAACAAACTTATATTAAATTAAGGCCACCCCATGGGCAAATACCGGTTAATGGTGAGCTCACTAGGTGCCATAGCCGAGTTCTGATGGGACTACAATATTCCTGACGACGTACACTTCACCCCCTGGAGCAAGCCCGGCTTCATTCCATTCACCCTACTGTCCATCGTAAAGGGTGGACTCCAGTTCCAAGTGTAGCCACTCATCTGTGAATTCCTTAGGCAAACTAGACTATGCCCCACCTAATTATTCACCAACATATACCGAATAATAAATGGTATCGCAGAACTCAATCATCGTCTCGGCCTCATCCTCGGATTGGCCAAGCTATTTCACTAGTATTCGTTGGGCCAAAATGATGACGGTTGGGTTTATTACATTAGAATCAGAAAAGGCTAAGAGAAAATCGTCAAGAGAACGCCAAACAAAGACCTAAACGACGACTATTTTCTCTAGGTATCTGGCAATTTTGAAGACCAAGAGGCCCAGATACCGGGTTATAACATCAATGGGAATAAGAGAACAGCTGGTAAGGATAGTCCAGTTTTATCTTCGCTGCTACTTTAACTCCTGCTGAGCTAACCCTTGTATGTTTTCCCTTGGCAGATTTGAACCAACTTAAATCAAATTATGCCTACACCGATGAAAATGACCTTCGTGCCGTGCTTCGCTATCGTAACTGAGATTGGACCGAGCTCCTAAATTTTGAGTTGACTTCTCGTTATAGTGGTAAAAGGAAGACTAAGGTCACAGACTTCTGCCTTGAGCCATCGCCTGAGCCAGATCCAAATCTCTTCCAAATTAATCTTATTCCTCTTATTAAAGAGTAAGAGATGGCAAAAAGGCAAGTTGTCCAAGCCTTATGACCAAGTAGACTTCTGCCTCTAACGTTGAGGTGCAAATCGAGCTGTCTCTACCTGGTCAGGTATGCGAGATTGTCGTCGCCTTCCCATCTGCCAGAGCTTCGTCAACTCGGCCCAGTAAGAGGCCCCGTATTTCGGCCAATCAGACGCAGCGACTAATAGACAAGGAAGAGATTGAGCTGCTCGAGACCAAGCTCCCCACAAATAAACAATCACTAGATGGCCGCCGAGCTATCCCCTCTTTCCCTCTGGCGTGGACACTAGTTGTGTCCTTCAAGGGTCAAGCTGTGACTACAATGGATTCTGTTTGCACCGAAAAAGACCATCTCCTGGCTTTTAACTTGGCCAAGAGTGTCTACCTGCCAGCTGATATGGAGCACCACGAACATCTGACCGAGCTAAAGGCGATACGGTCTGCTACGAAGTTGTTAGTCTTGGTAATCCTAAATTCCACACCTCTAGCCTTTCCATTATCTTGTTGGTTTAGTTAATATATTGCATACATTTTTTCATGTCGTTCAGAAGAACTAAATTGCCCACCATCGCATGTTGGAATTAAGAAAAACGGCGAAGGCGGCTATTGCTGATGGTAAGGCCAAAGAAGCTGAGGTAAAAGAGCTTCAAGCTAAGTTTGCTAAGTTGAGCTTTGACTGCAATCACTTGGCCAAGTTACTCCGTATGGCCAAAGCGGATTAGCAAAAGGCCTTGGTAGAGAAAAATGACCGTTATCTGAGAGAGCTCGCAAAGTTAGAAAGAGCTAAAAACGCCAAAATAAAAGTCCTTGTGAAGAAGATGGAGGATGTTGAGGACCGCGATTATGTTGAAGGCGAGCAGACCTATGTCTAGCAATATGAGGCAGCCAAGGATATCTTCTTTTAATGATGTTGGAAAGCGGCTGCAGAAAAGCTCGGCCAAGTGCCTGATTCAGAGTTCTTCCTCAACCCTTTTCCTTACTTCATTCGAAGTTACATGGTGGCTTACACCAATGCCGTGCAACAAAAGCTTTTACAAGTGGAGGAGAAGGATACTCTAGTGCCGACCGATGTTCCTCTCTTTACTGGCGAGCTCGGCCAGGAGAGCTCGGTGCCAGTTTGGTCATAAGTGCCAAGCCTGGTCGTCGAAGAGGGCATCACCGACCTGACGCTTGATGGTGGTGCTGGAGACGATGCTAGTGTTGACGCTGAGTTGGATGCTTTGTTTGGCTGACCATGATGTTCATTTGCACTTTATTGTTGAAGTAGTTTGTTTTTTGCGTTTGTATTCTTGTCATGTAACTAAGCTATATGCCTCACCTTTTGTAATTATTTCTCCAGTTTAATGAAAAAATTTCTAACTTTTTGCACGTCCACTATGTTTCTCTGGGAATTTGTCATATTTTTTTGCATGCTTTACCAAACTAACTAGCTCGCCTATACCTTGTCCTGCCAACCTCTTTGGCCGAGATAATCATCACGGTTAAAGAGTCCAAAAAAATGTGTTGGTCAAACTTGCCAACCTCTTTGGCCAAGATAATCATTGCGGTTAAAAAGTCCAAAAAAATGTTAGTCAAACTTGCCAACCTTTTTGGCTAAGATAAACATCTTGGCGAAAGAGTGCAAAAATGTGTTGGGCAGAGAGTACCAAAAAGTTATTGGTCAAACCTGCCAACCTCTTTGGCGGAGATAACCATCTCGACGAAAGAGTGTAAAAATGTGTTGGTCAAACCTGCCAACCATCATTGCCCCGAGTAGGGCAAAGAGTACAAAGAAATTATTGGTCAAACCTGCTGTAGACACCCCATTTTTGACCGCCCTTAAGACTTGGGCGCTACTGATTGCTTACTTGATGGTGCAGGCGATCTTGTGCAAAGGGTTCGATTTCCTTGGCAAGGAGAGCGTCAAATGCCAACCTCACACCCCATTTTTTGGACCAAAAAGATTTTGACCAAAATGATTTTAGACCTTAAAACCTTCTCTTTCAAAACATTTTTGAAAGAAGTTCCTACGATGTTCCGAGGCTCGCATTTCGTTAAATGTTGCTCTTTTCGGTAAATTGAGCAAGGACAAAGTGGAAATGAATGAAAGAGAGGTGAACTCTTTGAAAAATCTTTCAAAACATCTTGTTTAAAGGTTTGGAGTTGAAGAAAATAAGAGGAGAGGGAAGAAACCAAGTTGGGGAAGAAGATGGGCATGAACCATTAAGAGAGAGTCGAGCAGCCCTCGCTAAATCGGGCCTATCCATTTGTACACTTGGATTTCAGCTGTAAGGCCACCACTGTTGGAAATAAGACTTCTAGGGATTCATTTTACACTCAAGAATCTCTTAAAGTTGAGTTCGGATGGGGGAGATATGGCTGGTTGAAGTTAGGTATGAATCCGGTTAGACCGAAATTGAGCAATCTTCACTAAAAGAGCGATATCTCTTAGAACACTTCGAATTTTGGTGTGAGGCTACCAACATTGGAAAGAAGACTTCCGGGCTACAATTTAGACACAAGAATGACATGAAAAGGAGTCTAGATGAAGGAGTTATGCCTATTTGAAGTTGGACTTGGAGAGCAGAATTTGCTGTTGGCCACTGGTAGTAGCTGGTCGGCCACAAATGTGTACGGTCGGCCACCAATGATGGCCGGTCGGCGACTAATGTCCAAAACTCAGATTTTTTGCAGATATTTCTCCTCTAGCTATCCTGCACTACTCCAGCTGTCTCTAATTCAGATATTTTGACCCAAGGCTCTGTTTTTGTTATATATAGAAGCCATATCTCTCATATTGCAAGGTTAGCAAATTTTGGGAGCCTCTCTCTCTAAAAATCCTCTCTCTACATTCCTCTCTCTCTAGAGTTCTCTCTCTCTTGCCTTTTTGTGCATACAAAAAGAGAGTGTGAATAGAAGTAGAGATACACTTCTCTTTTGCCTAGACATCCTTCATCAAAGTTGCATATCTTTGGACTGAAGTCCCTTGGAACCTATTTTGGGCTGTTAAAGGCTGGTTTTGGCTTAGATAGTGGCTGTTTCAGTGTTGTGCTTCAAAGGTACAAGACTTACCTTCCTTAAGCTTATTTTTGCACACCCATGTGGCCACCTGTAGACGTCCCCGAACGTCCCGGGAAAAATCCTGTTTTGTTCATTGGGCTTACTACAGTTCGGACTCATTGTCACGGTCCTGTATCTAATCTCGCAGAGTGCAATGCAAGACCGATGAATCATCAAAGAATCCAAATCCGGCAAATCGTTTTGAAAAATTGATTTTTAGAAAGAAGTGCCAAACATGGACTGCTTTGTCAGATACAGAGTCGCCACTTAAATATTTTATTTTGGGAGAATTTAGGAAACCCTGACTCGTGTCTAAGGCCACGTGTCCGTCATCACCAAAGTTGTCTCGGCTCGGGAACTTGGGTACGATTGGGGAAGGTCACTTCGTGAGCACCCCCGCTCGCCCGATCAAAGATCGGCCTCTACTAACCATGATATCGAGTTTTGAAAACATTATGTACTCTTATTCCGGTTATTAGCCTAGAATTACTATGTGATGCACACAACATACAAGTATAGACTGGATCATTTGAGTTGGAACAAAACATTTCATGTTTGTTTATTTGAAAGATGGTTGATGGTGCTACTCGCAAGTAGGCTAAGACGTGGATTTGCCACCCTCAAGTGGGCTTAAGAAATCATGATTTTGTCACTCTTAAGTGGGCTTAAAACTCTTAATTGGTGAATTGTTCCAATTCAAATAACCCAACCTTCACCCATAGGCATTCAGGCAGTTATATAACATAAGCAAATAGCCTCATGGTAAGCATGCTATCATGGCAGTCACTCACACTTATGCAAGGATGCTAAAGCATAAATACTTACCGAGTACTCCAAGCCAAAGAAAGAAGCTAATTGAAAATCATGCATGAATCGTAACTATGCTAAAATGCCTAATGCAACACATGCAAAAATACAACTAAGATAGGCTCGGCTATTCTAAAATGGCATATGAAATGCAACAACTGATACACGTATTCAACTCGGAATTGAAATACAATGCAATTAGTATGATGTGCCGAGCCTGGTGCATGCAAGACAGATAAATGGATGCAAACATGCGAGCATAAGTATGCTAATTGAAATGTGTCCTAAACTAACCATCATAAGCTGGTAAATAAAAGGGAGAAAGACGTGGGGTTGGAAGACATGCATCACACACACACGCACACTTATTACAACATTGCCCTCCTCAGAGGGTCCGAATGAATAGTACAGAATAAACTAGCTAATCTAAGCTAATTAAACTAATTATTACACAACATTAATTAATTAACGAATTAACTAAGTAAGGAAACTAGCATGCAAATTAAACAAAATGGACTGTCTCAGCTCTGTTCCGAATGATAGGGATGCATGCGTGCTCAAGTCGCCTTGTCGAGAAATCCATCACGGTGCCCCGATTTGCCTCTGTTTGCAACTGGTCCTAGAACACTATACAAAGCTCCAGAAGGCTGCTGACCAGTTTTTGCTGCTGGTTTCCAGTTTGCTGCAACAGAGAACGAGAAAAGGGCATGGCAAAGTATTTTCAACATATGTGTGCATGACCACTCTCCCCATCATTGCACAAGCTCCAGGGAGTGTAGTCCTCGATCCCCGTGCCACCAATCACGCATCTCGATGCGTGATGGCTGAGGAGTCAGATTGCACGACTCGATGTAAAATGAATGCACATATAAACACAACAACGCCTAAACTCCATCATGGGTAATCCAGAGTGTCGGCGACCGAGAATCGAGGCATATTTCATCACTTGGAGTACGAAACGTCCCTTGTTTCCCGTGTTTGGACTAAACCCTATTCCAAACACAATGCAATATACATGGCATACACAATACGACTAGCATGCAACCCTAAACACAATGCAACCTAATCATGCTAGCATGCGAGGGATGATATGCAAACATGCAACTAGCATACACAATGCTATGAACTAAGAATGACATACTCAATGCACATGAACTATATGGCATACGCAATGCACATACGAAGATGGACATGCACGAAGACATGAACAAGGCATACACAATATGACGATCAAGCATGCGACAACACGGATATGGCATACATAACGCAAGATGGACTTAAACTAAAATGAATGGGCCACAGCCACACTCAAATCAGTGGCCATACATGATGAAAATGAAGCAACAACACACATGCAAACATGCACAAATGCAAGGGACCAAACCTAAGGCACAAAGTGCAACTCCACCAAAGCATGGTAAGCATGAAATATGGAATACAACCACATATTTTTCAGCTCTGAAATGACATGCAAGATGGTCCCGAATCATGCAAACACCTCACACAATGCATGCTAGATGGCTCAAATACCGAAACTAGTGAAGTGGATTACACTATAGGCATGCAAAGCAATACTCAAACGACCAAACCAGCCCCAAACGGTCCCTATGCAGGCCAAAACAGTAGCAAATATGAACTAAAATGATGGCTAGGAAAGCATGGAAATGAAGCTCATGCAAAGGTCTAAAAATGAGGTATTCATGCATAACTCTTAAACACATTTAAAGAGTGGAAAACATGGGAATATGGAATACATATAAGCTTTGAAATATGATTCACAATGATGCCAAAACATGGAAACACATCAAAATACGCATGCAATATGCATCAAAACTCAAAGCTAGGCAAGGGTATTGAACTACAACCATGCATAGCAACATCATTCGACCATGAGGCCCAAAAAAAGAGCTAAGGCAGTCCAAAATATGCACAAAATCAGTTTAAGGCATGGCCAAAAAGTGGTAGAATCAAAGGCCAAAATAGCATGCAACGTAAGCTAGTAAAGAGGATTTGCACTACAAGAATGTGAGGCAATCAAGAGGCCACTAAAACAGCAAAAGTTAGAGGTATGACATGCCAAATAAATCCCAAAAACCCACTGAAACATGGTTAATGCATGCAAGAATGAGATGCTCCTTTGATATGCTATGAAGAGGGTTTTTCTACACATGCAAGATGGACATTCAATATGGAAAAAAAAGCTCTGGATAGAGCCTATGCAGGTCCTAAAATCATCAAAAATGGCCTGAAACATGGCTTGGAAGCATGCAAATAAGGGCTCCTTTGTAAGGCCAAAAATGCTAGAAAACAAAACAAGGAGAGAGAGGGTCACCCCTCTCTGATTTTGAAACTCAAAATAGCATGCTAGCCACTGAAAATTCACTAGATTTCAGTAGCTAAAAGGCCAAACAAAGGCCAACACAAATACTCTAGGGCATGGCTCAAAACAAGGTAAAATGAAGCATGCAAGGGGGAAGATGACCCCCAACAGAAAAATGATCTTAAACAAACATGTTAAGGGCCTCAAAAAAAGACTTTTTTCAGTTTATACCAAAGCTCAAATATGCTTGCAAGTATGGCTAAAAGATGGAGCAAAATAAAGCTTAAAAGAGGGAATAGTGTGTTACCCTTGTAGCTTCAGCAAAACCAGCAGCTTCTTGGGCCAAAAACTAGCTGTTTGAGACCTCTCAAGACCCTCCAAGAACCTTAGATCAATGGTGGAGGTGTGTGGCTATGAGGTGTGGTGTTAAAGGCCAAGAACAAACACGATTTCTAAGCCTAGAATGTAGAGATATAGAGAGATATAGGTGCTTTTCCTTAGACAAATTTTTTTTCAACCTCTCTAAAGGAAAGGGAGGCCCTCTCTTATAGAGAAACAAGAGAGTTCAAGTTTCTTGGAGAAGCTAGAGCAAAAGGTTCAAGCTTCTTGGAAAAGCTAGAGTAAAGGTTCAAGAGGTTCAAACAAAATGTTCAAGCTCTCCAAAAACCGTGCCAAATAGAGAAAGTTAAGCGGTCTCGAACCGAGGCGCACGACCGACGGCTCCGAAAATCAGAAACTGGTCTCTAAACGGGAACAGTGGTCTACGACCACGAAAAGTAGCCTACGTCCACTGAGAGATGGTCTACGAGACCTCTCCCTCCCATCGGAAAGAGAAAATAGAACCTGGTTCGCAAACCGAGGCAAAGCACAAAAGAGTCTTGAGGTCCGGAGGCAAGGCTCTCAGCTGAGACTCTGTAACCTCAGAACGAGCACAACATGTGTCATCACCGAGCACTCAATCGATGACGTCTGAGTCTTAAGGTTGGTAAAAAATAGGGTGTCTACACCACCTTTGCATGCTATTTTTGGCCTAGTTTTCAACTACAAAAACCTATGTTTTATAGGTTTAAAAATGGTGGTTTAAGCCATTTTTGGAGTTAGGGGTGGTCCACCCTTCTTGTAGCTTGCTTGCTAAGTTGTTGTGCCATCTTTCAAAGTTGTTTTAAATCAAACTTTTTGGCCTTTCTAACCACTGAAAATCAGAGAATTTTTAGTGGTAAAAACTTGGTTTTGAGGTCCAAAATAGGAGGGGATGGCCTCCCCTCCTTATGTCTTGTTTGCAAGTATAGATGGCCTAACTTGTGAGAATGTATTTCTACCTTTTTGTAGCTTAATTCAAGCATGTTTTTGGCTTTATTTTGACATGCTTCAACTCTGTTTTTGGTTGGTTGGGACACTCTTTGCTTGTTTTTTGTACTTGTAGTACAAGCATGCTTACTAGCCTAGGATACTTGATGATTTAGCCTATCATTCTAGCTTGTGTTAGTTTGGTTCCAGCATGTTTTTGCTACTAACTTAGCATGTTTTAACTCTGTTTTGAGTGGTCTTGGTTATATGAGCTTAGCCTTGCATGGTTGTAGTGTAAATGGCCTCACTAGCCTTGTGTTTCAAGGCCTCCAACATGCTTTGCATGAGATGATTGCATGATATAGCATCATTTAGCATGTGATTTCAGTGCATATACCTCTGTCACACTCTCACATACTTCACTCTTTCATGGCTTTTGAGAGTTGTGCTTTATGTCTTACATGCGAGCCAACATGTGCGCATGATTTTCTTGCCTTTTGTGCTTCTATCTCAGCATGATTTAGCCATTGATTTGGCATGTTTAAGCTCTGTCCAGAGCTGGTTTGATCATTTGAGCTTGATATTGCATACCTCTAGTGTAGTGCGCTTCACTAGTTTAGTATTTATGGCTTTTGAACTTGTCTTTCATGTGTTGCTTGCATGATTTAAAGTCTTTAGCATGCCATTTCAGCACTGAAAATCTACAACCTCCCTCATTTCTTCATTTTTCTATTTGTTTTGAGGATTGGTTACCCTTAGTGTTGTGTTTAAGCTTGAGATTGAGGCTTGTGCTCAATGGCTTTAACTCTCTCTTGAGGGTTTCTACTAGCCAAAGGCATGGTCTCTCTCATGGCTTAAACCATCCTTTGGTTGATCCTTTTCTCAATAGAGGACTTTCACGTTGGACCTAACCGGTTAAAGGATTAATCGGTAATGCTAAAATGAGTAAATAAAATTGGATCAGGCAAAACATGACCAAGATAAGCATGTTGTTTGCATTGCATGTGTTTGGATTGAACGTTAATCCAAACACAAGAAATGTGAGACGTTTCATACTCAAAGTGATGAAACGTGTCACGTTTCTTGGTTGCCGTCACTCTTGATCATGCATGATAGGGTGATGGCCATTTGAGTCTTATATGTGCATTCATTAAGCTTGTACAAGCTTGGTTCTTTGGCCATCATGCATTGAAAATGCTTGATTGGTGGCTTGAGAGCCAAATGCCACACTTCTTTGAGCTTGAGAAATGATAAGCAGGGTGTCAGTACATACATTTCCTTGCAAATACACTGCCATGCCTCTGTTTGCTCTTTGTTGCAGTAAAAGGAGAAATTTCAGGGAAGCAGTGGCCGATTGGCCACATGTACTAGTCGACTGGCCACCAAAGCCAGCCGATCGGTCATCAGTGTTGGCCAATGGCCACCAATCATAGCCGATCAGCCACCAATGTGTTCTTGAGATCAAACAGAAGCAGTCTGGAGGTTGGTATAATTTTTAGAGGTCCAAAGATGTGTAAACAAAGGAATTTAGAGGCAAGGTGGTGGATTTTTGGGAGGACGCAACCGAGCATGCATGTCTCCCTCGCCTGCGAGGCCATTTTCATTGCTTTATTAGCTAGTTGTAGCTAAGTAATACATGTGTTGTAATTAATTAGTTTAATCTGTTTTGTAATGTCTTAATTAGCTTAGCATAGCTAGTTAATTTGTGTTGTAATAATTAATTAACTAGAATAGTTAATTAGTTGGTTTGTAATAATTAGCTTAGCTTAGTGTAGCTTAGTTTATTCATTCAGACCCTTCGCGAGGGCACAATGTTGTAATAAGTGTGCGTGCGTGCGTGTGTGCATGTCTTCCAACCCCACGTTTTTCTCCCTTTTACTTAACTGCTTTCGATGGTTAGTTTAGGGCATGTTTTAATTAGCATACCTTATGCTTTGCATGTTTGCACCATTCATCTATATTGCAAGCACCAGGCTCGGCGCATCATTCAAACTGCATCATATTTCAATACTTGTTTGAATACGTGTATTAAGTTGTTGCATTCATATGCCATCCTAGATAGCCGAGCCTATTAGTTGCATTATTGCATGTGTTACATTAGGCATTTTAGCATAGGTAGGATCATGCATATTTCTAACTAGCTTTTTGTTTTGGCTTGGAGTACACTGTAAGTGTTACGCTTTAGCATACTTGCATGAGTGTGAGTGATGCTATGTTTTGCATGCTTGCCATGAGGCTATTTGCTTAAGTGCTTAACTGTATGAATGCCTGTGGGTGGAGGCTTTGTTGCTTGAATTGGGACAACTAGATGATTGTGAGTTTTAAGCCCACTTTGGGAAGTGGAAAAATCATGTTTCAAGCCCACTTGAGGGTGGCAAATCGGCCCTTTAGCTTACTTGCGAGTAGCACTTTCAAGCTATTTTTCGAAAACAAACATGAGTTGATTTGTTCCAAGTCTCGCGACTTAGTCTATACTTGTATGTGAGCACCACATAGTAAAGTTAGCTAATAATCGGATAAGAACACATGAGGTTTATAAAACAACATATCATGGTAGTAGAGGCTAATCTTTGATCGGGCAAGCGGGGGTGCTCATTTCAGGACCTTCCCCTCTCGTACCCAAGTTCTTGAGCCGAGACAACTTTAGTGATGATGGACACGTGGCCTTTGGCATGAGTCAGGGTTTCCTAAATTTTCCAAAAATAAAATATTTAGGTGGCGACTTCGTAATCTGGCAAAGTAGTCCAATTTTGGCATTATTTGATTCAAAATCTGATTTTCCAAAATGATTTGCCAGATTGGACTCTTTGGTGACTTATCAGTTTTACATTGCACTTTGTGAGATTAGATTCAGAACCGTGACAGGAGTCTGAACTTAGTAAGACCAATTTGCGCCTCTCCGAAAGGGGCACGCGAAGAAAGTCGGGTTTACAGCTTTTGAACCTTCATTAGCCTAGATACTTATCTCGGCTAAAGAGTGCAAAATGTGTTGGTCAATCTTGCCAACCTTCTTTAGCCTAGATACTTATCCCAGCTAAAGAGTGCAAAAAATTTTGTTGGCCAAACTTGCTAACCTTCTTTAGCCTGAGACTTATCTCGGCTAAAGAGTGCAAAACATGTTGTTGGTCAAACCTACTAACCTCCTTTAGCCTAGATACCAATCTCAGCTAAAGAGTGCAAAAATGTTGTTGGTCAAACTTGCCAACCTCCTTTAAACTAGATACTCATCTCGATTAAAGAGTGTAAAAAATTTTGTTGGTTAAATCTGCCAACCTTCATTGCCCCCAGTTGGGCAAAGAGTGCAAAAAAGTTTACAAACATAAGAAATACAAGTACTGAAAGAAATTATACCGAAAAAATGTCTACTTGTTTTATTGAATGTCAAAGAAAATTAAAAGTTTTTAAAGAGCTAAAAATAAAATACTTTGAGATTGGCCGTGTTCCATGGCCTTGGGATAGCTTAGTCATCTATGTCTTTGAGATGGTATGTTCCTTTTTTTGCTAGACCAATCACTTTGTACGGCCCCTCCCAGTTGGGTCCCTGTTTGCTATCCCCAGGCACCAAAGTGTTTCCTATTACTTTGCGTAGTATCAAGTCTCCGATCTTGAATTGCCTTGGGTGTACCGGCTTGTTGTATTTTCTGGATAGTTCCTGTTGATACGAGGCGTTGTGTACCAGTGCCCTTTCTCTTCTTTCTTTGGCAAGATCTAGCACAAAGGCTATCGCCTCTCCATTTAAATCTAGATTAAAATTGTTTCTTTTAATAATGGGAAGGCCAACTTCCAAGGAGATTGCTGCTTCCATGTCATAGGCCAAGGAAAAAGGTGTTTCGCTGGTTGATCGCTTAGGTGTAGTTCGGTAAGCCTATAAGACGTGGGGAAGTTCCTCAGCTATTTTCCTTTCACTTTTTCCAGCCTCTTTTTTAGACTATCTAAGACTACTTTGTTGGAGGCTTCGGCTTGGCCATTAGCTTGAGGGTACGCCGGTGTGGAATTGTAGAATTCTATTTTGTGTTGTTCGTAAAAACCCCCAAAGATTCTTCCATCAAATTGTGTGTCGTTGTCAGATATCAAGGCCTTGGGAATTCTAAATCAGATTATGATCCTCTACTAGACAAACTTCTTAACATTTTTTTCCCTGATGGATGCAAATGCCTCTGCCTCCACCCACTTTGTGAAGTAGTCCGTTGCAGCAATAAGAACTTTTTGTTGCCTAGCACGGTTGGGAGTGGTCCCACTATATCTAAGGCCCACATGTCAAAGGGCCAAGGGTTGGTCAAAGGTAGGAGCTCTCTAGCTGGTTGATCGATTTGATGCACGAACTTCTGACATTTTTCGTATTTCTTGACACACTTATCTGTGTTTGTTTGCATGTATGGCCACCAATACCCCTGTGAAATAGCTCGGTAGGCCATAGATTTTCCTCCTTAGTGACTTCCACAAATGCCTTTGTGAATTTTGATCAAGAATGCTTCAACTTTGCTAGGATGGACACATTTCAAGTACGGTCTTGTGAAGGACTTTTTGTATAATGCTAGCAATGGGGAGAGCCAAAATTGCTGTGACTTCACCCTAATCTTGTTGGCTTTATTCTTCTCCTTTAGCAAAATGCCATCTTTTAAGAACACCACGATGGGGTCCATCCAGGAGGGACCTAGCTCGGCACAGCATACTGTAGACACCCCATATTTGACCCTCCTCAAGACTTAGACGTCATTGTTTGAACACTTGATGATCATCCATGCTCGTGTTCGTTTTGAGTTCCTGAAGGTCTCGGCTGTGCGCCTTGCCTTAGGATCTCTCAACTTGTTTGTTTTGTGCTTGGTTGTGGACCAAGGACTTGTGGTTTTGTTTCTGAGGGAAGAGGGTGGCTTGTTGGCCATCCCTACAACCCATCGGCTAAGGCATTGTGCCATCGGCCATGTTTTCTTGCCATCGGCCATAAGTGTTGGCCGATCAGCACTCTTTTTGGTCAATCAGCCATATTTTTGAGCCGAGACCTTTTCATCTGCTTTTTGCAGATATTTTGTGCCAACTGTGACAGCTGGTGGGCACAATTCTTATCCTCCATACACGTATATGGAGGGATTGCATTCAAGACTCAAGCTTGTTCAACAAGCTTGAGAATTGAAATTCTATAAGAAGGGAGCCTCCCCTCCCTTTCCAGAGGTTTTGAGAATTTGATATACAATTTCTATATATCTCTCTCTCTCTCTATATATATATTTTACCTCTCACTCTCTTGATTTGCTCTTGTTTGTGCACAAAAGTGTAAATCCTTCACACTATTGCACACAAACACCTACTAGAACACTATCCTTTTGTTGCCGAGGTACTGAGGAGTTGATTTTAGTGTTTTTGGGTTGGTTTGAACTCAGAGAAGCTGCTGAAGTTGTGTTCTTGAAGGTGTTCTTCAAGGGTGAGTCAACTACCTTTTAATCCCTTATTTTGGGTTAGGCTTTTAGACCTATTTACATATTGTTTTGAGCTTAACTCTAAACTAAAAAAAGTTCTAATTTTTCATTCTTGTGATGTTTGTTTAAGGTCACTTTTTGGTTGGGGGTGGTCTACCCCCTCTTAGGCCTTGTTAGGCCATGTTTTGAGCCATCCTTTTTGGCTCTTGTTCTATCCTTTGCATGACCTTTCTACCACTAAAATCCAGAGGACTTTCAGTGGTGGAAAGGTGGTTTTGGAGTCTTAAATAGGAGAGGGACACCCTGCTCTCCTTGTGTCTCATATGCTAGTATAAATGGCTCATAATAGTAGCATGTTTGCTTAGCATGTTTTGGTTCCATTTCAGTAACTTTGTGGTGTTATTTTAGCATGCTATACCTCTGTTTAAGGTTGGTTTGATAGCCTCTTACATGCATCATGCACTTGTAGTGTAATCCTCTCTATTGCCTTAACTTGCATCTTGCATTTGGATCATCATTCTTGCATGTTTTGGCTCATATCAAAGAAGCTTTTAGTCATGTTTTACCATGCTTGAGCTCTGTTTCATGTTGTTTTAGTCATGCATGCACTATTTTGTATAGCCTTGGTTCAATCTAGCTTGTTAGCTTTGAGTGTCCAAGTCATTAGCATTCATTTCTTAGATCATTTTCATGATTTGGCATTATTTCATAAGTAATTTCAGTCCATGTAGTGTAGCCATACACTTGCATTTTCCACCCTTTTGATGTTTTGAAGAGTTGGTGTTTCATGCCTTAAGAGTGGGTCATTGTGCTTGCCTTTATGCTTAGGCCTTTAGGATGCCATCTCAGTGGGTTTTTGGACTTATTTTGACATGCCATAACTCTGATTTTTATTGGTTAAGTCATGCCATGTTTGGTTGTAATAGGTGTGGTGTAATACCCCTTGTTAGCCTTGCATGCCTCATGCTTTTTGGACTTTTGTTCTAGCTTGTACTGGCTAGGTGCAAAATTGTTTTTGGTCTTTTCTTGACCTGCCTTGGGACTATTTTGGGTGCCCTTGGCCCTTTGGGGCTTGCTTTACATGGCCATGGTTTAAGTCCCTTGGGCTAGTTTCGAGTTTTGAGCTTTCTTGCATGCTATGCTTGTCTTATGTGAATGGTTTGGCACCATTCCATGCATGATTTCAGAGCCAATAGTATTGTCATACATCCATGCTTTTCATTCATTGCTCATGCTTGAGAGTTGTTGTCTTCATACCTTGTTTGCGAACCAAAGTGTATGCATGTTTGTATGTGTATTTCATGCCATTAATTCATCATTTTTGGCAACTGTTTTTGGCATGGTTGAGGTCTGTCCATCTGCGGTTTAAGTCCATTGTGTATGTGTCTTGCATGTTGTTGCATGCTTGTTCTATTTTGTGGTTGTTGCATGCTTGTCACATTGCATGTTGTCGTGTGCTTGTCGTATTGCATGATTTTTGCATGTTGTTGCATGCTTGGTGCATTGCTTGTTTGCATGTTTAGGTTGCATTGCATTTTGCATGCTTGTTACATTGCATTTGGCATGCTTATGTTGCATTGCATAGCATCTCCATGTTGCTTGCTTTACATTATGTTTGGTTTGGGGTGTTAAACCAAACACGAGGAACGAGGGATGTTTCATACTTGAAGTGATGAAACGTGCCTCAATTCTCGATTGCCAACCCTCTTGATCATGCCTGATAGAGGTTAAGGCATTATGTGTTTTTGTGCATTCATTCCATATTGATTTGTGCAACTTGGCCTCTTTCGCCATCATGCATCGAAATGCATGATTGATGGCTCGAGAGTCGAGCACTACACACCTTTGAGCCTTAGACATGATAAGGGGTGTAGTTACACAAACATTTTCTTGAAAATGTATTGCCATGCCTCTGTTTGTACTCTGTTGCAGCAAAAGGAACAGTTTGCAGGAATAGATGGCCGATCGGCTATCCAGTGTGCCGATCGGCTAACAATATTTGGCCGATGGACTCAAAAGTGGTCGATGACCCTTATACCTCGGCCGATGACCATACCATTTGGCCGATGGCCTCTCAGCATGCCCATGAGATGGATGAGAAGTGTTTTGGAGATTTGTACAGTTTTCAGAAGTCTAAAACAGTGCAAACAGAGGCAACATAAGGCATGGCAACGGATTTCCGAGCGAAGCCGATCGAGCATGCATATGCCCCTCTTCTCAGGGCCGTTTTAACTGCTTTGTATAGTTAGTTAATTTGTAATTAATTAGTTAATGTGTTAGCTAATTTAATTCATTGTTGTAATAATTAGCTTAGCTTAGCTAATATTCAATTTGATTATGTAATAATTAGTCTAATTAGATTATTAGATTAGTTAGAATAGCTTGGCGTAGCTAGCTTATATTATTCATTTGGACCCACCGTCGAGAAGGCGAATTTTGTAATAAGTACGCGTGAGTATGTGAATGTCTTCCAATCCCACGTTAACCACTTACGATGGTTAGTTCTAGGTCATATTTTGATTAGCATACTTATGCTTGCATGTTTGCATACATTCATTCGTATCGCATGCACCGGGCTTGGTGCATCATACTAACTGCGTTGTATTTCAATACCAATTTGATACATGGTTATCAAGTTGCATTTCACATGACATCTTAGAATACCCGAGCCTATTTCTAGTTGCATTTTGCATGTGTTGCATTAGGCATTGTTGACATAGCTAGGATCATGCATTGATTACTAACTAGCTATTGTTTTGGCTCAGAGTACTAGGTAAGCTTTTATGCTTTAGCATCTTGCATGAGTGTGAGTGTTGCCATGATAGCATGCTTGCCATGAGGCTAACTGCTTAAATGATATAACTGCCTAAATGCCTGTGGGTGAAGGTTGGATTGCTTGAATTGGAACAATTCATTGAAATGCGAGTTTCTTAAGCCCACTTGAAGTGGCAAAATCATGTTTTCTAAGCCCACTTGAGGGTGACAAATCCATGTCTTAGCCTACTTGTGAGTAGCACTTTCAAACCATTTTCAAACAAACATGAGATGTTTTGTTCCAACTTAGGTGATCTATTCTATACTTGTGTGTTGTGCGCATCACATAGTAATTCTAGGCTAATAACCGGAATAAGAACGTATGTGTTTTGAAAAACAAAAGATCATGTTAGTAAAGGCCGATCTTTGATCGGGCGAGCGGGGGTGTTCATTGTATGACCTTCCCCTCTCGTACCCAAGTTCCCGAGTCGAGACAACTTTGGTAATGACGAACACGTGGCCTTAGGCACGAGTCAGGGATTCCTAAATTCCCTCCAAAATAAAATATTTAGGTGGCAACTCTGTATCTGGCAAAGCAGTCCACGTTTGGCACTTCTTTATAAAAATCAGTTTTCCAAAACGATTTGCCGGATTTAGACTCTTTGGTGATTTATCGGTCTTGCATTGCACTTTGCAAGATTAGATTCAGAACCGTGACATTGAGTCCGAACTGTAGTAGCTAATGACCAAAACGGATTTTGCGCCTTTGCGCGCGGAGCTGGGAGAGTTCTCGGGCACGTCTACAGTTTCTAGAAACCCCATTTTTGACCGCCCTTAAGACTTGGGCGCTATTGATAGTTTACTTGGTGATGAAAGATGTGTAGGGCAAATGTTCGATTTCTTCGGCAAGAGGAGAGTCAAATCCTAACCTCGCACCCTATTTTGGACCAAAGCTATTTTTGAATGGTTTTTAGACCTTAAAACCCTCTCTTTCAAAATATTTTTGAAATAAAGTTTCTACGATGTTTCGAGGCTCGCATGTTGTCAAATGTTGCGCTTTCCGGCAAACCGAGCGAGGAGAAAGTAGAAATGAATGAAAGAGAGATGAAATCTTTGAAAAATCTTTCAAAATACCTTGTTTAGGGGTTTGGAGTTAAAGAAAAGAAGAGAAGAGGGAAGAAACCAAGTCGGAGAAGAAGATGGGCATGAATCGCTAAGAGAGAGTCGAGCAGCCCTCGCTAAATCAGGCCTATCCTTTTGTATACTTGGATTTAAGCTATGAGGCCACCACCGTTGGAAATAAGACTTCCGGGGCTTCATTTTACACTCAAGAATCTCCTAAAGCCGAGGCCGGATGGGGGAGATATGATTGGCTGAAGTTGGGCATCATTCTGGTTGGACCGAAACTGAGCATCCTTCACTAAAAGAGGGATGTCTCCTAGCACACATGGAATTTTGATGTGAAGCTTGCATATTTGGCAAGAAGACTTCCAGGGCTACAGTTTAGGCTCAAGAATGACCTGAAAAGGAGTCCAGATGAAGGAGTTAGGCTTTCTTCAAGTCAGGGACCAGGATTAATTTTTGCCATCGGCCTCTATGGAAGTGCATCGGCCACAACTTGACCTCAGCAGCTATAGGTCGGCCAAAAGTGAACCTTATCGGCCACAAATGTTGGCCGATCGGCCAAAAATGTCTAGAAAGCCCAGAATTGGCAGATATTTCTCCTCTAGCTGTTTCCAGCTTGTGCCACCTGTCCTAGCTCAGATATTTTCGACCAAAGGTGATATTTTGCTATATAATGAAGCCTTATATCTCATATTCAAGGGTGAGAAGATGAGAACAAAGAGAGAACATTTTTGGTAAAAGGTTTGGGAGCTTCTCACACTAGAACCTCTCTCTCTACAATCCTCTCTCTTGAACATTTGTGCTAGAAGGCTTGCATACAACCATCTTCAACCTATCAACCCTTAAGAAGACTTGATCACCATTGGGCTGAGGTCTCTTGGAACTTGTTTTGGGCTGCTAAAGATGGTTTTGGCTCAAGAAAAGTGGCTGTTTTGCTGCAAGTGCTCCAAAGGTAATCACTCACCCCTTTAAGTTTGTCTTTTACACTTGCTTCACCATCCTTTTTTTCCATTATTTTGGACTATTTTGGGGCTGGTTTTGAACCATAAAAAACTCTGACTTTGAGGTTCTAAAATGGTGGTTTAAACCTTGTTTGACTAGGGGGTTGTCTTTCCCTTTCGTTCCTTGGCTTGTGAGGCCTTTTGAGCAATCTTTCACCATCTTTTAAATCAAATTTTTTTTGGCCTTTAAACCACTGAATTCCAGAGGAATTTTAGTGGTGAAAAGGTGGTTTTGAGGCCCCAAATAGGAGGGGGTTGTCCCCCCTCATCTTCTCTTGTTTACTTGTGTTGATGGTCCATCAAAAGAGCATGCATTTCTCCTTCTTTTAAACTTCGTTCAAGCACGTTTTTGTGACTTTTAGGACCTACCATAACTCTGTTTTAGGCTGGTTTGGTCACCTCTTGCATGCTTTATATACTTGTAGTGTAAACTTACACACTAGCCTAACATGCATCATACTTTAGACCATCATTCTAGTGTGATTTTGGCTCAACTCCAGGAAGATTTTACTCATGTTTTTCCATGATCTAGGTCTGATTTATGTTGTTTTGGTCATGCATGCCATGCTTTGTATAGCCATAGTGCATTTTAGCTCACTAGCCTTGAGTTTCCAAGCCATTAGCATGCATTGCTTTGGCTATTTGCATGATTTAGTATCATTTGGAAAGATATTTCAGAGCATGTTTCATTGCCATGCCCTTACATTTGTCACTCTTTCAATGCTTTGAAGGGTTGGTTCTTTATGCCTTAAGAATGAGCATATGTGTATGCCATCTGGCCTAGGCTTTTGGGTCACCATTTCAGTGTGTATTTGGTCCTAATTTTCCATGATATAGCTCTTTTTTTACTTGGTTAGAGCATCCCTCATTTGCTTCTTACACTTGTAGTGTAAGTCCCCTTTACTAGTCTTGCATGCCTAATGAGTGAGCTTGTTATTCTAGCATGTGTTGACTTGGTATTAGCCCATTTTTGGTGTTAGTTTGACATGTCATAACTTTGATTTTTGTTGGTTAAGTCATCTCATGCTTGGCATTGGTAGGTGTAGTGTAAACCTCCTTATTGGCCTTTTATACTCCATGTTTTGGCCCTTCATGCTAGCTTGTTTTGGCTTTGGTCCATGCATGTTTTAGTCTCATTTTGACATGATCTAGGACTATTTTGGTTGTCCTTGACCCTTTGGGGCTTGATTCATGTGGCCATGGTGTAAGTCCCTTAGCTAGCTTTAAGCTTTGACCCCATTAGCATGCTTTGCTTGTCATTTGTGCATGATTTAGCCTCATTTGGAATGTAATTTCAGAGTTTACTTCATCGCCACACTCTCATGCTTGTCATTCCTTGCTCATGTTTGAGAGTTGTGATTTTATGCCAAGTTGATGGGCCATTGCATGCGCATGCATTTTCTCACTTTTCATGCCACCATTTCATCATTTTGGCCACTGCTTTGGACCCTCTCAGGTCTGTCCATATGCGGTTTAAGTCCATCTTGCATGTTGTTTTCATAGTTGTTGGTATGCTCATGTTGCATTAGCTTTGTTTGCATGCTTGAGTTATATTGCATATTTGCATGTTTAGGTTGCATTGCATTTGGTATGCTTGTGTTGCATTGCATTGAGTGTGTATGTTGCATTATGTTTAGAATCTTGAGCATGCATTGCAACTTGTTTGGATAGAGTGTCAATCCAAACATGAGGAACGAGGGACGTTTCATACTTGAAGTGATGAAACGTGCCTCAATTCTCGGTTGTCGACCCTCTTGATCAAGCATGATAGAGGTTAAGGCATTTATATGTTTTTGTGCATTCATTTGGCATTGAATTGTGTAACTCGGCCTCTTTGGCCATCATGCATCGAAATGCGTATTGGTTGTTCGAGAGCCGAGCACTACACACGCTTAAGCCTTAGACATGATAAGGGTTGTAGTTGCACACACATTTTCTTGAAAATACATTGCGATGCCTCTGTTTGTGCTGTTGCAGCAAAAAGGAGAGTTTGCAGGAAGCAGTGGCCGATCGGCTATCTAGTGTGCCGACTGGCTATCAATAATTGGCCGATAGCCTCAAAATTGGTCGATGACCTTTATCCCTTGGCCGATGGCCACCCCTCTTGACCGATGACCTCCCAGCATGTCCATAAGGTGGATCAGAAGTATCTTGGAGGTTGGCACAGTCTTCAGAAGTCTAAAATAGTGCAAACAGAGACAACATGAGGCATGGCAACGGATTTCCGAGCGAAGTCGATCAAGCATGCATATGCCCCTCTTCTCGAGGCCGTTTTAACTGATTTGTACAGTTAGTTAATTATTAATTAATTAGTTAATGTGTTAGCTAATTTAATTCATCGTTGTAAATTCTTAATTAGCTTAGCTTAGCTAACATTCAATTTGATTATGTAATAATTAGTCTAATTAGATTATTAGATTAGTTAGCGTAGCTAGCTTGTATTATTCATTCGGACCCTCCGTCGATAGGGCGAATTTTGTAATAAGTGTGCGTGAGTGTGTGAATGTCTTCCAACCCCACATCTTTCTCCCTTTTACTTAACCGCTTACGATGATTAGTTCTAGGTCATGTTTTGATTAGCATCCGTATGCTTGCATGTTTGCATCCATTCATCTGTATTGCACGCACCGGGCTCAGCGCATCATACTAACCTCATTGTATTTCAATTCCTACTTGAATACATGATTATCAAGTTACATCTCATATTCCATCTTAGAATAGCCGAGCCTATTTCTAGTTGCATTTTGCATGTGTTGCATTAGCCATCTTAACATGAACTAGGATCATGCATGATTTCTAGCTAGTTCTCTGTTTTGGCTCGGAGTACACTGTAAGTGTTTATGCTTTAGCATCTTGCATGAGTGTGAGTGTTTCCATGATAGCATGCTTGCCATGAGGCTAACTGCTTAAGTGTTTAATTGCATGAATGCCTGTGGATGAAGGTTGGATTGCTTGAATTGAAACAATTCATCGAAATGCGAGTTTTAAGCCCACTTGAGGTGGCAAAATCATGTTTTCTAAGCCCACTTGAGGGTGGCAAAATCCAGGACTTAGCCTACTTGCGAGTAGCAACTCCAAAACCGTATTTCAAACAAACAAACATGAGATGTTTTGTTCCAATTTGAGTGATTTATTCTATACTTGTATGTTGTGTGCATCATGTAGTAAGATTAGCTAATTAACTGGAATAAGAACACATGTGTTTTCAAAAACAACATATCATGTCAGTAGAGGCCGATCTTTGATCGGGCGAGTGGGGGTGCTTATTGCATGACCTTTCCATCTCATATCCAAGTTCCCGAGCCGTGGCAACTTTGGTGATGACGGACACGTGGCCTTAGGCACGAGTCAGGATTTCCTAAATTTTTTCCAAAATAAAACATTTAGGTGGCGACTCTGTATCTGGCAAAGCAGTCCATGTTTGGCACTTCTTTATTAAAATTGATTTTCCAAAACGACTTGCTGGATTTGGACTCTTTGGTGATTTATCAGTCTTACATTGCACTTTGTGAGATTAGATTCAGAACTGTGACATGAGTCCGTAGAACGACGATTCACGCCCTCGCGCGCAGAGCGGAGTTCCCGGGCGGTCTATAGTTTCTGGTGACTCTGCTGGGGATTTAGAGAACTTGACTCGAACTCATGATTTCTTGTTTTGACTACACTTATGTGTTTCTTTGCATTACATTTGCATTGGTGCACCTAGGACACCGGGTTTGCCGTATGCTATTCCTGAACGGTCTGCCGGAGGCTTGCTTTGAGAAGCGTACCATAAGGCTGACCGGTTGCGGGCTCTGCCACAACGGGAACACAAACCACGGTTTTCACCGAGGCACCCTTTTTGACCATTCGACCTAGTGCATGTCGGAATCTATAGTGACCATTCCAAACTAGGATAGGTTACTTACCCGATTATAGGTTGTTTGAAACCGCTGCGTGCGTAGTGAAACCCTAGCTCCTGACAAGATAGGACAGGGAAACCCTACCCCTCCATAGGGGTGTTTTGGCTCTTAGTTGCTTGATATGTGCTGTTAGAGTGTGTTTCTACAGGGTTGTATGTATCAGTTGCAAGTTTGAGTATCGGCCTGAGGGTATCAGTTTGGTTCTGATTTTGGGTAGAATTCAGTAGAGAGTGCAGTCATTCAGCTATGCTCATATCCGTTCTAGTGAAAATCAGGCCGAGATGCTGTCTGTTTTCTCTTTTACAAGGTAGTCTTGGAACCTTAGCTTCAGAAGGCTCCAATATCCCCTGGGTACACTGGACTTATATTGATAGACTTTGTCATGTCAGAATTGGTTCAGAAGCAACCTGTGTTTTCCTCACCCCCACCGGTTACAAGACGAAGGAGGTTCAGGCAGAATTCACCAGTGCAGTTTCTACAACAGTCACACCCCAGTTCACCCGGGTCTAGTCTGGTCTGCGAACAGTTGTCTGCATTTAACTCAGCACGAGATCAACCACCCATTCCCATGGCTCAGTATCCCCCAGCCAGTATGGAAGAACAGATGCGGTACCTGCAACAAACAATCGAGGCACTGCAGCAGGACGCAGTTCATCAGGCTGAAGTCATGGCTTGTCTGGCCGACGTGATAACCCAGCTACAACAACAACAACAACCACAGCAGACTACGGCTTCTGCATCTCATGCACCTCCCATGGGTAACCTGACACATGGAGCCACTGCCCATACTGTTAATGTCCAAGAGACTCAGGATAATTCGGCCGTGCCAATCCTAGAATAGGTGTCTAAAGCTCTTGTCCACCAAAGCGAAGCTCCATTTGATTTTGAGGTTGATTCAACTGCACTTAAGGTCAATAAACTGGAGAATTTATTCAAACGAGCACAAGGAGTGAACTCCATCCCGGATTTAGAGGACGGGTATACTGAATCTGCAGTTACCTTACCAGAGCGGTTTAAAATGGCATGTATCGACTGCTTCGATGGCTCTGAAGACCCAATGGTGCACCTCTACCTATTTTCTGATATTCTAAGGCCAATGGGTTTGACCCCAGCCCAAAAGTTATCACTATTCGGTCGAACCATGTCTGGGATAGCCGCAATTTGGTATGCAAAATTGAAGGACTCTGTGAAACAGAACTGGGAAAAGCTGGCTGAGGCGTTTATTGCTTAATACTCCTACAACACAAAGATCGAGGTCACAACTCATGATCTCAAAGTCACCCGCCAAGAGCCAAATGAGGGTTTTTCAGAGTTCGTGACGAGATGGAGAGCAAAGGCCTCGATGGTGACTACAAGGCCTTCCGACAAAGATTAGATCAGGATGATTGTTCAGAATCTACATGGCAAGTTACTACAGAAGATGATCGTTTTACCTTTGTTTACCTTTCCAGACCTTCATGGAATGGGGGTTCAAATAGAGGATGTTATCCGACAAGGAATCTTTACAGAAGATAATGAGCCTTTGAAGAAGATTGTGGCTCGCAGTTCCAATGCTACTATTGAAGGTAGCATAGCTGTGAAATGCTCAGAAGTAGACACTATCACCACTTCCCTCAATGGCCAAAAACCAACCGCTTCAAATCGGCCTAAAGCCCGAAATTTCCATCCGTTTTACATGAGTCTCTCTCAAGCTTTGGGAATGCTGCGAGAGGAAGGACACCTAGAGCTCCTAGAACCTCAACCCCTTCCAAATCCTCTTCCACCAAGATATGACCCAGAATACTGTGCCTATCATCAACAACACGGTCATGATACGAACCGTTGCATCCGCCTCCGTCATAAGATTCAGGATCTTATTGACGAAGAGACCGTACCTCCACCAAAAGGACCTCGGGCTAGTACTGACATGTCATCTTTCCATCTCCATCTAATCCATATACTGCCATCCACCTATGATCCCAGTATATACATCACCCCAGCCCATTTACCTATGCCTGGGGTGTTCATTCCAGACAGCATGGACTTATGCATGATGAATGTGCCTGAACCCCAATCATCTTAAACCCATGAGCCCATTACTTCTGAGCTGATGAGGATGATCGAAGATCTTTAGAGAACTGCGGCAGATTTAGCCTTTGGAATTTTGGCTCTATCGTCGACTACATCACAGGCTAAAAGTTTCAATCCAAAAGGCTCCTCGATCTTGGGGCAAGCTGCAACTGAAAAGGGCCAACCTGAAGCCATCTCAGATCTGGGTGTTGGCGTGTCGACGACAGCTGGGCTCCACACTGATATAGTGACCCAATCCTTTGATAAGGTGGAGGTAAGTGATAAGAACAAGGTAGGGGAAGGCATTGGTCCCCATGAACACCTTCAATGGGATATTGAGGCTTTGAAAGCTGATGGGCTGAACAAACAGCAAATACTCACAGTTGTTGCAAAAACTGTGGATGACACTTTTGCCACTCAAGTTGGGGACAGTTTGAATCAAGGGGTAAGCTGGGAGAAAGGTCGTTGTACCATAAACATTCCTTTCAGCTCTAATCCTGCACTTAGAAGAGATCAGCAAACCCAGTCGGCGCCTATCAATCCCTTTGCTGGTGCATCCAGTAAAAATCCACAAACCTCAAAGTACCCACCCCGAGGCCAGAGGGTTTTCCATCTCCTCTACATGACTTTGTCCAAAGCTCTCCCAATCCTTGTAGGACAGGGGCATCTGAAGCCTCTGGAGCCGCGGCCATTATTGAATAAACTTCCTCCCTCCCATGATCCGGCCAAGTACTGTGCTTTCCATTAACAAGCTGGCCATGGCACTGACATGTGTTTTCGTCTTAGCCACGAAATACAAGATCTGATTGACGACGGGGTCATCACCATGCCAAGTCCTGAAAAGTCTATCGGTACCGAATTGTTGAACTTGGGGGATAATGTGATGTGATCGGGGGGATGAACCACTTGCAGATGGCGCTCAGTTTACTCCGGATGTGGCGTATGACACGCACTGTTTTGAGCATTTGTGCAAATACTAGTTTTTGTACTTTTTGACTTGGGTATTGGGCCAGTCTTGTTGTTTTGCATTGAGTCAGTCTTTTTATACTGAGTTAGTCGCGCCAGTCTTGTTGTATCGAGTCTGCCTTGTTGTGTCAGAGTCGGGTGATTTCGGGGGTGTTACCTCAGGCATCACTTGCTTGTTTTGTATTTGTCTTTTACACTCTTTTGAGTTTGTTTTTGCCATGGAGCCAGTTACGCCAGAAGATATGAATGAAACAACAATGATTTTTCACGCTTTTGTGTTTGTTTCTGCCTTGCGCCAGTTGTGCCAGAAGTTCTGAATGAGATGATAGTATTTGACCAAAATTGTGTCTTTTCTGTGCCTTGAAGTCATTGCATTGACCTAAGTTTTTCAAAACTCTTTGAACACTGTGATGAAAACGAAGAGGGAGGAATTCTTCGGGATTTGCAAAAATTTGATCAATTGAAAGAAAGAGAGGCATGCTAAGCCCTTAATGAATGAGATCATGCTTGTTAATGTGAGTACTGGGAAGGATCCTGGCTTGATCTAGATTGGTTTCGCATTATCTTTAGCGCGAACGACTAGTTGCTTTCTTAAAAGATTTCAAAAAAAGTTTTGCGCCGTCCTGCGAAGACTTGTGTGGAATCGCTCTTAAGATTGTGCAGCATAGGATCACTCTCATCCTCGAGACTCGATCCCTTTTGTTTTCAAACCTTGAACCTTAATTTAGAATGTTCAACGGTCAACATCAAAGGAGGCCTGTTAAGCCAAATTCGAAGCAACCCTTGAACTGGGGGCAAGAAGGTCAGACATGATCAAAAGAAAGCTTGCAAAGCTGGATAAGAAGTAGCCCTTGAACTAGGGGCAAAAAATGTCAAGATGTGCTCAAAGAGTAAAAAATTGGGACATTTCTCAAGTTAACGAAGATCGGCAAGAATGCCAAATCCCAGAAAGGAGGAAAGAAGAAAGTATTGTTGAAGGACAATCGAGTTCCTATCCACAACACTGGGGGCAATTCAGACCCGGTTGGATGGACTCCAACATCATTAGCAAACAGCAGCCATTCTTTTGGATTCAGATGGATTCGAGATCCTACGACCGTTCAACATGAACTTGTCACACTTTTTTACCTTTGAGAGGCTCGCTGGGCCGAAAACCCGAAAGGGCGACCCAGGCAAAAGTTAGAGCAAGAAAAAGAAGAAAAAGAACAAAAAAGAAAAAATGCAAAGAATGAAAAAAGAAAATAAGAAAAATGAAGAAAAGATGAAAAAAGAAAAAAAAAAAAGAAATGAGAAGAATTGAAAAGAAAAGAAGAATATAGCTCGCAAGGTTGAAAACCCAAAAAGGGCGGCCTTGGCAAAAGTTAGAGCGCAAAAGGAGAGGTTAAATACCCGAGTGTACCCTGACCCGGAACTACGTCAGGCTTGATTCCCATCTTTGACATATGTAGGCAACTTTGTTCTGAAGTCCAGCCATAAACACTTCCAAATCGATTGTGTCCATGTATTGGTTCTGATTATCTTTGTCTTCCTTGTATCAGAGAGTTCGGTTGTGATTGTCACTATGAGGACTGGTTACAGTGTGCTGCGACGCTATTTAGACAAGGGGCAACTTTCCGTTGCCGTTGGTTGCCATTCAAACAAGGGGCAACTTTTCGTTGCTAGATTTGGTGCCGTGCAGTGCCATTTAGACAAGGGGCAATTTTCCATTGTTTTGGATCTGAGGTTGTGCATCTCAAGAGTAAATTCTGTGTTGGTTGAGCAGTGGCCATTTGTAAAAAAACAGTTTTGAGATTTTTTAACGAGGTTGACTAATTTTCTCAAAAATTATTCCATTTTCCCAAAACTAGACCACTTCTTGGACCCAAAAAAGGAAAATTTTCAGTGCTCATAGCCTGACTTGCATGATTTCAAATCAAAAAAGTTGAACAAGTATATTAATCTAACTCTCATATTGGTCAAAGTTGTTTTAGTAGAAAGCCAAAACAAAAAATGGTCAAAATGATGAACTAGGGGCATAGTTGAGTCAGGTGTTCTGTCTTTTCCCCATTGTCAACATACTTGCCAGGAATGGTAAGGGCACAATTGAAGCAAACAGCAAAGGGCCGAAAGCTCTTTCATCCTCCAAGCCGCGAGGTATCAAGCTAAGTGCGAAGCACGAACTGGAATGGAGCAGGATATTCCACTCCCTCATCTGGACGTATTTGATCACATCCAAACTGGCCAAGGGCATCGTCAACCGATGTCAATTGTAGATCTGCTGCGCATCTGGTCACACCGCAACCCCTCTGTGGGAAAGTTCACTGTTGTGAGTAGAAGAAGAAGAATCTGGTAGAATACCAGGGGCAAGAGCCCACAACTTCCTATTTATCCATCAACCACCCAAGAGAGGGATAAAAAAATCAGAGAGATTGAAGAATAGAGAGATGTGCGACGAGAGAAAAAGTGAGGAAAGGGTTTTTTTAGAAAAATAGAGATTGAGTGCCAGAGTGATGTGAGAATCACAAATGAGAAAGGGTGGGAAACAACACTCGGAGAAACTGGCTCCTTGTGAACCGAGAGGTGTTTTGCCTTTGGAATATGTCTGAGTGTCGTGTCTTTTGTTTTGTTTGTCTCGATTCTTGTTTTGAGTCGTTTTGTGTGTCAATAGATGTGTTTAGGTTATTTTACCTTTGTTTTCCGTTCTTGAGTCGTTTTAGCTGTGGTTAGTCGTAGGCTCAACACCCGATCAAAAACTCATTCTCAATTTCAATTTCAAAAAAAAAAAAATCGTTTTGTGCTCAGAGTGCTGTGTCGTTCTCCACATATGTACAAAACATGATTTATTGTTTCATAAAATTGAAGGGTTCAACCCAGGTCATGTGTGAAAACAGTAAAACCAGGACCTATCTGAAGCTATATAGGTTCCAAACTGCAAAGCAAAAGAAAAGAGGGAAATGTCGGGCATCTGAGTTTGTTTCAACTTTAGTAAGTTCCATCACTGCATTCCATATGCATCTCCTCAGGCCTTGCCAATGCTCCAAAGTATGAGTGTGCCTCTACCTCAAGCTTAAGATCAGGCCTACTTCAAGCCAGAATGGCGATCAGAAGTGCTCCCCTCGAAAACTAGTCCCTACCAGAGGCATCTTGGTTGTGTTTGCAATGAGTTCCTAGGAGACCAACTGCGACGGTGGAAACTAGAGTTCGAATGGCTGATGCCTAGAACACAAAGGTTTGGAATTTTCGAGACTAAAGTCTGGTTTAAATACCCAGGGGTGTATCCTCGGCTTGAAATCTGTATGGAAGCCCCATAGATTGAGATAGCATGTGTATGCGCCTCGGTTCTGGATACTGAACCTACCTAGTCTGCCACCCCATTGAAGAATAGGGAAAGTTGTGAATATGATCAGGAAGGAAAATGGCATTTGTGGTTTCTACATGCAGAAGTTACCCCTTGTCAGCATTTCAGGACCTTTGTACTATGAGTTGAAGGAAAGAGTTCGAAGAACACAAAGGGGAGATCCCCATCAGAGTAGAGTGGTTCATCGCCACTCACCCCATGAGGTGCTTTCTAAAGCGCCGCTTTGTTTGTTTCTTGTATTCCCTAAACATCATGCTCTACATTGCGTGAAACATGTATCGTATCATCGTACTTATTGCATTTATTTGCATCTTGTGTTATCTTCTATCGTTTATCCTTTCACGCTGTGTAGTGTTTAGGATTGTTGTCCTTCGGGGCTATCTCAGGTTGTGTCGTGCGCGCACCCGGGCGGTTTGGTTTCTGACCTCTTCTTATGATTTCAGCGTGGTTAGAGTGTGCCATTCCTCACACGATTTCAGCGTGTTTGGAATTTGTTTTCCTCTTCTCACGATTTCAGCGTGATTAGAGTATCTAAGGACGCGTGATGCGTGAGCCTGGGAATGTTTTATCTCGGGACGCGTGAAGCACGAGCCCGAGCGGTTTCTGACCTCTTCTCATGATTTCAGCGTGGTTTGAGTGTTCTTTTCCTCTCACGATTTCAGCGTGGTTTGAGTGTTCTTTTCCTCACACGATTTCAACATGTTTGGAATTTATCTCAGGTTGCGTCGAGTGTGCCCTTGAGCGGTTTCTGACATCTTCTCATGATTTCAGCGTGGTTAGAGTGTGTCTCTTTTCTCACACAATTCCAGCGTGTTTGGAATTTGCCTTTCCTCTTCTCACGAGTTCAGTGTGGTTAGAGTTTGTCATTCCTCACATGATTTCAGCGTGTTTGGAATTTGTTTTCCTCTTCTCACGATTTTAGCGTGGTTTGAGTGTCCCTTTCCTTACACGATTTTCGGCTTGTTTGGGATTTGTTTTTCCTCCTCTCATGATTCCAGCATGGTTGGAGTATGTCACCCTTTGCATCTACTGTACTATCTGTTACATCACATCTATTATTTATTGCATCACATCTATTATGTCTATTGCATTGCATGTAGAATATATTGCATGCATGTACTGCATATCCATTGTATCGCCTGCATCCTTTCCATGTTAAGCTTAGTTTGGCATGTGCCCATACTTTTTGCATTAAAGCATGGTTCTGTGATTATGTGTACGTGCCTATTCCACTAAGAGAATTGTGGTTTGAGGGTGTCGGCACCTTTTTTGTGTTAGACGTGGTCTGTTTTGTGTCTATGCCTTTTCTAGGCAAAATGTGGTTTGGCCGTGTGCCTTATCCATTGTATCCATTGCATCCATTGCATTGTAGTTTGTTTTGTTGTGTTCAGCATGTAGGATCACGATCTTTCCCTAGCAGATTATTCCTCACTCATATCATGCCACCCATTTACTTGTTACTTGTATTGTTTTTGCGAAACACATAGTTTTGTCTGTGCATGCACCTATTCCACTAAGAGAATTGTGGTTAGAGCGCTCCGGCACCTTTTCTATGTTACACGTAGTTTGATTTGCATCTCCATGTCTTTATGATATTTGTGTGATTTTGCACTGCTTGTGGTTTGATTATTTCATTACATTGTATGTCATTGCATTGTTTTGTAATATTGTGTATCATTTTGCATCCTGCCCTTGAACTACGCTGGTTTGATTCCTTGAAAAGGGATATGTAGGCAGCCTGCGGGCGTAACCATTTATTTATCTGTATTTTGTTTGTTTGTCCAAGTCTTCGGTATTGTCAAAAATGGGTCGTCTTTGGGCTTTGACATTCACTCACGTCATTTCATGACTTTTGAGCTCTGTCAAAGAGGGGCAACTGTAGACACCCCATTTTTGACCGCCCTTAAGACTTGGGCGCTATTGATGGTTTCCTTGGTGATGAAAGATGTGCATGGCAAATGTTTGATTTCTTCGGCAAGAGGAGAGTCAAATCCTAACCACGCACCCCATTTTGGACCAAAGCTATTTTTGAATGGTTTTTAGACCTTAATACCCTCTCTTTCAAAATATTTTTGAAATAAAGTTTCTACAATGTTCTGAGGCTCGCATTTTGTCAAATGCTGCGCTTTCCGGTAAACTGAGCGAGGAGAAAGTGGAAATGAATGAAAGAGAGATGAAATCTTTGAAAAATCTTTCAAAACACCTTGTTTAGGGGTTTGGAGTTGAAGAAAAGACGAGAAGAGGGAAGAAACCAAGTCGGAGAAGATGGGCATGAATCGTTAAGAGAGAGTCGACCAGCCCTCGCTAAATCAGGCCTATCCTTTTGTATACTTGGATTTAAGCTATGAGGCCACCACCGTTGGAAATAAGACTTCCGGGGCTTCATTTTACACTCAAGAATCTCCTAAAGCCAAGTCCGGATGGGGGAGATATGATTGGCTGAAGTTGGGCATCATTCCGATTGGACCAAAACTGAGCATCCTTCGCTAAAAGAGGGATATCTCATAGTACACATGGAATTTTGATGTAAGGCTTGCATATTTGGAAAGAAGACTTCCAGGGCTACAGTTTAGGCTCAATAATGACCTGAAAAGGAGTCCAGATGAAGGAGTTAGGCTTTCTTCAAGTCAGGGACCGGGATTGATTTTTGCCATCAGCCTCTATGGAAGTGCATCGGCCACAATTTGACCTCAGCAGCTATAGGTCAGCCAAAAGTGAACCTTATCGGCCACAAATGTTGGCCGATCGGCCAAAAATGTCCAGAAAGCCCAGAATTGGCAGATATTTCTCCTCCAGCTGTTTCCAGCTTGTGCTACCTGTCCTAGCTCAGATATTTTCAACCAAAGGTGATATTTTGCTATATAATGAAGCCTTATATCTCATATTCAAGGGTGAGAAGATGAGAACAAAGAGAGAACATTTTTGGTAAAAGGTTTGGGAGCTTCTCACACTGGAACCTCTCTCTCTACAATCCTCTCTCTTGAGCATTTGTGCTAGAAGGCTTGCATACAACCATCTTCAACCTATCAACCCTTAAGAAGACTTGATCACCATTGGGCTGAGGTCTCTTGGAACTTGTTTTGGGCTGCTAAAGGTGGTTTTGGCTCAAGAAAAGTGGCTGTTTTGCTGCAAGTGCTCCAAAGGTAATCACTCACCCCTTTAAGTTTGTCTTTCACCCTTGCTTCACCATCCTTTTTTTCCATTATTTTGGACTATTTTGGGGCTGGTTTTGAACCATAAAAAACTCTGATTTTGAGGTTCTAAAATGGTGGTTTAAGCCTTGTTTGACTAGGGGGTTGTCTCTCCCTTTTGCTCCTTGGCTTGTGAGGCCTTTTGAGCCATCTTTCACCACCTTTTAAACCAACTTTTTTTTGTCCTTTAAACTACTGAATTCCAAAGGAATTTCAGTGGTGAAAAGGTGGTTTTGAGGCCCCAAATAGGAGGGGGTTGTCCCCCCTCCTCTTCTTTTGTTTACTTGTGTTGATGGTCCATCAAAAGAGCATGCATTTCTCCTTCTTTTAAGCTTCGTTCAAGCACTTTTTTGTGACTTTTAGAACCTGCCATAACTCTGTTTTAGGCTGGTTTGGTCACCTCTTGCATGCTTTATGTACTTGTAGTGTAAACTTGCACATGAGCCTAACATGCATCATACTTTAGACCATCATTCTAGTGTGATTTTGGCTCAACTCCAGGAAGATTTTACTCATATTTTGCCATGATCTAGGTCTGATTTATGTTGTTTTGGTCATGCATGCCATGCTTTGTATAGCCATAGTGCATTTTAGCTCACTAGCCTTGAGTTTCCAAGCCACTAGCATGAATTACTTGGGCTATTTGCATGATTTAGTATCATTTGGAATGATATTTCAGAGCATGTTTCATTGCCATGCCCTCACATTTGTCACTCTTCCAATGCTTTGAAGGGTTGGTTCTTTATGCCTTAAGAATGAGCATATGTGTATGCCATCTGGCCTAGGCTTTTGGGTCGCCATTTCAGTGTGTATTTGGTCCTATTTTGCCATGATATAGCTCTTTTTTTACTTGGTTAGAGCATCCCTCATTTGCTTCTTACACTTGTAGTATAAGTCCCCTTTACTAGTCTTGCATGCCTAATGAGTGAGCTTGTTATTCCAGCATGTGTTGACTTGGTATTATCCCATTTTTGGTGTTAGTTTGACATGCCATAACTCTGATTTTTGTTGGTTAAGTCATCTCATGCTTGGCTTTGGTAAGTGTAGTGTAAACTTCCTTATTGGCCTTGCATACTCCATGTTTTGGCCCTTCATGCTAGCTTGTTTTGGCTTTGGTCCATGCATGTTTTAGTCTCATTTTGACATGATCTAGGACTATGTTGGTTGTCCTTGACCCTTTGGGGCTTGATTCATGTGGCCATGGTGTAAGTCCCTTGGCTAGCTTTATGCTTTGAGCCCACTAGCATGCTTTGTTTGTCATTTGTGCATGATTTAGCCTGATTTGGAATGTAATTTCAGAGTTTACTTCATTTCCACACTCTCATGCTTGTCATTCCTTGCTCATGTTTGAGAGTTGTGATTTTATGCCAAGTTGATGGGCTACTGCATGCGCATGCATTTTCTCACTTTTCATGCCACCATTTCATCATTTTGGCCACTGCTTTGGACCCTCTAGGGTCTGTCCATATGTGGTTTAAGTCCATCTTGCATGTTGTTTTCATAGTTGTTGGTACGCTCATGTTGCATTAGCTTTGTTTGCATGCTTGAGTTACATTGCATATTTGCATGTTTAGGTTGCATTGCATTTGGTATGCTTGTGTTGCATTGCATTGAGTGTGTATGTCGCATTGTGTTTAGAATATTGAGCATGCATTGCATCTTGTTTGGATAGAGTGACAATCCAAACATGAGGAACGAGGGACGTTTCATACTTGAAGTGATGAAACGTGCCTCAATTCTCTGTCGCCGACCCTCTTGATCAAGCATGATAGAGGTTAAGGCATTTATGTGTTTTTGTGCATTCATTTGGCATTAATTTGTGCAACTCGGCCTCTTTGGCTATCATGCATCGAAATGCGTATTGGTGGCTCGAGAGCCGAGCACTACACACGTTTGAGCCTTAGACATGATAAGGGTGTAGTTGCACACACATTTTCTTGAAAATACATTGCCATGCCTCTGTTTGTGCTGCGTTGCAGCAAAAAGGAGAGTTTGCAGGAAGCAGTGGCCGATCGGCTATCTAGTGTGCCGACTGGCTATCAACAATTGGCCCAGCCTCAAAATTGGTCGATGACCTTTATCCCTTGGCCGATGACCTCCCAGCATGTCCATGAGGTGGATCAAAAGTATCTTGGAGGTTGGCACAGTCTTCAGAAGTCTAAAACAGTGCAAACAGAGGCAACATGAGGCATGGCAACGGATTTCCGAGCGAAGTCGATCGAGCATGCATATGCCCCTCTTCTTGAGGCCATTTTAACTGCTTTATACAGTGAGTTAATTTGTAATTAATTAGTTAATGTGGCAGTTAATTGAATTGATCGTTGTAAATTCTTAATTAGCTTAGCTTAGCTAACATTCAATTTGATTATGTAATTATTAGTCTAATTAGATTATTAGATTAGTTAGCGTAGCTAGCTTGTATTATTCATTCGGATCCTCCGTCAAGAGGACAAATTTTGTAATAAGTGTGCGTGAGTGTGTGAATGTCTTCCAACCCCACGTCTTTCTCCCTTTTACTTAACCGTTTACGATGGTTAGTTATAGGTCATGTTTTGATTAGCATCCTTATGCTTGCATGTTTGCATACATTCATCTGTATTGCATGCATCGGGCTTGGCGCATCATACTAACCTCATTGTATTTCAATTCCTACTTGAATACATGATTATCAAGTTGCATCTCATATGCCATTTAGAATAGCCGAGCCTATTTCTAGTTGCATTTTGCATGTGTTGCATTAGCCATCTTAACATGAATTAGGATCATGCATGATTTCTAACTAGTTCTCTGTTTTGGCTCGGAGTACACTGTAAGTGTTTATGCTTTAGCATCTTGCATGAGTGTGAGTGTTGCCATGATAGCATGCTTGCCATGAGGCTAACTGCTTAAGTGTTTAATTGTATGAATGCCTGTGGATGAAGGTTGGATTGCTTGAATTGAAACAATTCATCGAAATGCGAGTTTTATGCCCACTTGAGGTGGCAAAATCATGTTTTCTAAGCCCCCTTGAGGGTGGCAAAATCCATGACTTAGCCTACTTGCGAGTTGCAACTTCAAAACCGTATTTCAAACAAACAAACATGAGATGCTTTGTTCCAATTTGAGTGATTTATTCTATACTTGTATGCTGTGTGCATCATGTAGTAAGATTAGCTAATTAACTGGAATAAGAACACGTGTTTTCAAAAACAACATATCATGTCAGTAGAGGCCGATCTTTGATCGGGCGAGCGAGGTTGCTCATTGCATGATGTAGACATGCCCGAACGTCCCGGCCCCGTGCTGCGAGATACGGGGCGAAATCCGTTTTGCTCATTAGCATACTACAGTTCAGACTCAATTTCACGGTTCTGAATTTAATCTCACAGTGTGCGATGTAAGACTGATAAATCACCAAAAAGTCCAAATCCAACAAATCGTTTTAGAAAACTGATTTTTAAGATAGAAGTGCCAAACATGGACTGGTTCGCCAGATACAAAGTCGCCACCTAAATATTTTATTTTGGGAGAATTTAGGAAGCCCTGACTCGTGCCTAAGGCCACGTGTCCGTCATCACCAGAGTTGCCTCGGTTCGGGAACTTGGGTACGAGAGGGGAAGGTCATCTATGATCACCCTCGCTCGTCCGATCAAAGATTGGCTTGTACGAAGCATGATATCTTGTTTTTGAAAATACATGCGTTCTTATTCCGGTTAATTAGTGTAGACGCGCCCTAGGGCTTCAGTGCTACAGTTCGGACTCAAATAGTCACGGTTCTGAATCTAGTCTCGTAAGTGCAATGCAAGACCGATAAATCACCAAAGAGCCCAAATCCGGCAAATCGTTTTGGAAAACTAATTTTTAAGAAAGAAGTGCCAAATATGGACTACTTTGCCAGATACAGAGTCGCCACCAATATTTTATTTTGAGGGAATTTAGGAAACCCTGACTTGTGCCTAAGGCCACGTGTCCGTCTTCACCAAAGTTGCCTCGGCTCAGGAACTTGGGTACGATTGGGGAAGGTCATCTATGAGCACCCCCGCTCGCCCGATCAAAGATCGGCCACTACTAAACATGATACCTTGTTTTTGAAAACACATGTGTTCTTATTCTGGTTAATTATCTAGAATTACTATGTGATGCGCACAGCAAAACAAGTATAGACTAAATCGCCTAATTTGGAACAAAGCACCGCATATTCGTTTGTTTGGAAAATGGTTGGAAGTTTGGTACTCGCAAGTAGGCTAAAATGCGGATTTCAATGAATTGTTCCAATTCAAGTAATCCAACCTTCACCCACAAGCATTCAGACAATTAAACACATAAGCAGTTAGCCTCATGGCAAGCATGCTATCATGGCAATCAATGACACACATGTAGTATGCTAAAGCATAAAAGCTTACCTAGTACTCCGAGCCAAAACAAGAGCTAGTTAGTAATCAATGCATGATCCTAGTTCATGTTAAGATGGCTAATGCAACACATGCAAAATGCAATTAGAAATAGGCTCGTCTATCCTAAGATGTCATGTGAAATGCATCACTTGATACATGTATTCAACATGGAATTGAAATACGATGCAGTTAGTATGATGCGCCGAGCCTGGTGCATGCAAGATAGATGAATGGATGCAAACATGCAGGCATAAGTATGCTAGACAAATGAATGGATGCAAACATGCAAAGCATAAGTATGCTAATTGAAACATGACCTAAAACTAACCAACAAAAGCAAGTAAGTAAAAGGGAGAAAGAAATGGAGGTTGGAAGACATGCACACACGCACGCACACTTATTACAAAATTGGCCTTCTCAACGGAGGGTCCGAATAAATAATACGAGCCGACTAATTAACTAACTAACAAGCTAATTAATTATTACATAACCGAATTGAATAACTAGCTACAAATAATTATTACAAAACTTAATTAATTAACAAATTAATTAATTACAAAATGAAAAGCAACAAACAAAGCTGCTCCAGCTCTGTTCACAGAAGCAGAAGGGTATGCATGCTCGCATTTGGTTTCTCGCCTCGAAACGCTCTCCGGTTGCTCTTTAGAGGCTCTGTCTGCAGGGTGTCCTCAAGGAATTCCTGCTGAACCTTACCAAAAACATGCTGGGGAGTGCATCAGTGGCTTGCCGGCCATGGAGAGCCACTGCCGACCAAAAATGAAGGGGTGCCGGCCAACAACCAGGCATTGACGGCCATCTGCAAGGCACTGTCGGCCACTGATGTGCTGGGACACTGAGCCGCAGTAGAGCACAAAACAGAGAAAAGGGAGGGTCTCCCAAGGATATGTACGCACTATGCCACCCGATATCACCTTGAAACATCAAGGGAGAGGCATAGTCGGATCCACGACCATTAATCACGCATCCCGATGCATGATGGCCAAAGATCTAACTTGTGCAAATCAATATGAAATGAATGCACAAATAAACATATAAAGCCTAAAACTTTATCATGTGTGATCAAAAGCGTCGGCGACTGAGAATTAAGACACGTTTCATCACTTAAAAGTATGAAACGCCCTTCGTTCCTTGTGCTCAAATTAACACTTTAATCCAAACAACAATGCAAAACAAGCATGGCATAGACAATGCTAACTCGAACATGTAATCATGCACTATGACTTAAGCATGCAAAATGCAGTGTAATAAACATGCAACAACATGTAATGGAACTAGCATGCGACAACATGCAAAGGTAGAGAAAGCATACAACAATATGCAAGATGAGCATGCAACAACATGCAGGGATGGACTTAAACCAAGATGGGCAGACCTCAACTATGCCCAAATCAGTGGCCATAAGGTGTTGAATTGATGGTACAAAATGCTAGACAAGCATGCATGCCAATGGGCCCAAGAATTAAGGCATAAAGATGCAACTCTTAAGCACACTTAAAGAGTGATAAGCATGGAAGTATGACAATACTACATCCTCTGAAATCTCATATAAATTGATGCCAAATCAACTAAACAATGCAAGCATAGCATGTTAGAAAGCTCAAAGCTCGAAACTAATAAAGGGATTTAAGCCATGGCCATGCAAGGCAAGCCTCAAAGGGCTAAGGGAACCTAAAATAGTCCCAAGGTAGGTCCAAACAAGACCAAAAACAAGCTCGAAGCTAGCCAACACTTGCTAGAACACAAGGCCAAAAACATGGAACGTGCAAGGCTACAAAAGAGGCAATGCAATACACCTATTAAAACCAAACATGGCATGACTTGGACAACATAAAACAGAGTTACATCATGGTATAACAAGATAAAAAATGCACTGATATGATGACCCAAAGGCCTAGGCTTTGGCATGCACAATGATCCATTCATGAGGCATAAAGAGCCAAGGCTCCAAGGCATTAAAAGCATGTCAAATGCTAGTGTACGGCCACATTTCATGGACTGAAATAACATTTAGAATGATGGCAAAACATGCAAACATCACATGTATGGCATGGTAGGGGCCTCAAAACCCAAGGCTAGCCTAAGCATTTGTACTATAGCTATACAAAGTATGAGTGATATGGCCATGGCAGCCCCAAACAGTCTAAGAACAGCCCAAAATAAGAACAAAATCATGCTGGAGCAAAGCCAAAATATGCTAGGATGATGAGTTAAGACATCATGCACATAAAGCTAGTAAGCAAGATTTCTTCTACAAGTATATGGTGCATGCAAAATACGACCAAACCAGCAAAAGATAGAGTCATGACATGCCAAATGATGACCAAATACATGCTGAAATGGACTGAACATATGCTAGGATAACATGCTAAAGCAAGAAGCATATAAAGCTAGTTTATGAGATTTACACTACAAGTGTATTGCACATACATGGAGTGACAAAACCAACCCAAAATAGATGTAAGGCATGGTAAAACATCACCAAAAACCTACTGAAATGGACTCAACACAAGCTAGGCAAACATGCTACTTTGAGGAGCTACAAATGGGATTACACTACACATACAAGATGCATGCAAAAGGTGACCAAACCAGCCATGGACAGAGCCAAGGCAGGTCCTAAAAGTCACAAAAAAGGGCTTGAACCAAGTCTTAAAAGTACAAAGAGGCATGCTCCTTTGGAAGGCCAAAAATGCAAGCAAACAAAAACTAAAACAGAGGGGGCCACCCCCTCTGATTTGAGGCCTCAAAACCACATGTCTTCCACTGAAAATCCACTGGATTTCAGTGGTTAGAAGGCCAAACCAAGGCTAGCTCGGAGGCCTTAAGGCATGGCTCAAAACAAGGCCAAACAAGGCCAACAAGAGGGTTGAAGACCCTCAACAACCAAAAGACCTTAAACAAACTTCAAAAGCACTTAAATAAAAGACTTTTTTCAGTTGAAAGCAAGGCCTAAAACAATATGCAAGGATGGCCAAAATGAGGTACAAAAAAAGTGCTAAAAAGGGGAAGAAACTCACCATTGAAGATCAACTTCGAAACCAGCAACTTCAGGGGGTAAAACCTCACTTTCAGAGCTCAAGAAGTCCTTCCAAGAACCTCAACCCAAAGGTGGTGGTGTATCTCTAAGTGTTGTAGTGTAAAAGTGCAAGGAAAATGGACTTCAAGGCATAAATGAACAACAATATATATATAGAGATATTTCTTCTCAAAATACTGAACCTCTACTAAGGAGAGAGGCTCTCTCCTTATATAGAACAAAAGCAATGAGAGAGAGAGAGAGAGATATTTCTTCTCAAAATGCTGAACCTTTGCTAAGGAGAGAGGCTCTCTCCTTATATAGAAGAAAAACAATGCAAAGTTTCTTCAAGAAGCTTGGCAAGAGCTTCATCCCTCCATACACGTGTATGGAGGGCAGATAAAAGGATTCCAGTTGGCTCAAAAGATCTGGAGTGAAACCTGCTGAGATAGGGGTGCTGCCGGCCATCAGGGATGGCCGGCAGTGGCTCATTGACGGCCGACAGGCTCAATCAATGTCCGGCAGCAACAAAGTGAAGGCCAGCAGGGCCAAAAGGTGGCCGGCTGTGCACCAAGAAACACATTCGGAAAGGACCAAGTCATGGTCCAAGAATGGGGCAGAAAGGATACAGGGTTTGTAAAGATCAAACTTGTGACGTTCCGCCGCAAAAGTCGAATGCCCGATGAGCAATCGAACTTGTGTCCGGATGTACCTGCAAGCACAACCGAGTCTCGAGGACGGCCAAAAATGGGGTGTCTACAATTAGCTAGAATTACTATGTGATGCGCACAACACACAAGTATAGACTAGATCGCCTAATTTGGAACAAAGCATTGCATATCCATTTGTTTGGAAATGGTTTGAAGTTTGCTACTTGCAAGTAGGCTAAAACACGGATTTTAATGAATCGTTCCAATTCAAGTAATCCAACCATCACCCACAGGCATTCAGGCAGTTATATCACATAAGCAGTTAGCCTCATGGCAAGCATGCTGTCATGTTAACACTCATACACGTGCAAGATGCTAAAGCATAAACACTTACAGTGTACTCCGAGCTAAAACAAAGAACTAGTTAGTAATCAATGCATGATCCTAGTCCATGTTAAGATGGCTAATGCAACACCTGCAAAATGTAACTAGAATAGGCTCGGTTATCCTAAGAATGGCATATAAGACGCAGCTTGATACATGTATTCAAGTAGGGACTGAAATATGATGCAATTAGTATGATGCGCCGAGCCCGGTGCATGCAACACAGATGAATGGATGCAAACATGCAAGCATAAGGATGCTAAATGAAATATGCCCTAAAAGTAACCATCGTAAGCGGTTAAGTAAAAGGGAGAAAGAAATGGGGGTTAGAAGACATGCATCACACATACGTACGCTTATTATATAATTGCACCCTCTCGACGGAGGGACCGAAAGAATAATACAAATTATTTAATTAACTAACTAACAAGCTAATTAATTATTTACACAACCAAATTGAAATAAATAACTATTCTAAGTTATTAAAACACTGAAATGGCCTCGAGACGAGGGATGAATGCATGCTCGAACAGCTTCGCTCGGAAATCCATCGCCATGCTTCATGTTGCCTCTGTTTGCACTGCTCTGTACCTCTAAAAATTGTGCCAACTTCTGTGACACTTCTAAACCATCTTGTGTACACTGTGCGAGATCATTGACCAAGAGATGATGCCATCGACCAAGATAGGAAGGTCATCGACCAAAAATAAGGCTCTCGGCCAGACATTGTTAGCCGATCGGCACTGAATATGGTCGATCGACTATTTGTTCCTGCTGACTGCTCCTTTTGCTGCGACAGAGGACAAACAGAGCATGGCAATGCATTTGCAAGAAAATGTTTGCAACCACACCCCTTATCATGTTTAAGACTCAAAGGAGTGTAGTTCTCGACCCTCGGGCCACTAATCACGCATTCCAATACATGATGGCCAAAGGAGTCAAGTGTGCAATTCAATATCAAATGAAATGCACAAAACACATAAGGGCCCCCAACCTCTATCATGCTTGATCAAGAGGCAAGGGATGCACACATAATGCAATGCAAATATGCAAGCATGATGTGAACAACTCAAGCATGGAACAAGTAAACATGCAACAACATGAAATCCAAGCATATAAACATGCATGCATACAATGTAATTGGTATGCAACAACAATACCAACAACAAGCATGCAATGACATGTAATCTAACAAGTATGCAAGGTGGTTGAACATGCAACAACATGTCAATTAGTAAGCATGTAATAACATGTAATGGACCAAGTACGCGACAAACATATAAGCATGATGTAAAGTGAAAACTTTAAACAACATGGTAAGATGCAACATGAACATGCAAACATGCAAGGCATGTAAAGGTGGACGAGTATGCAACAACAAACAAAATGAGACAAGCATGTGACAACATGGTAAAATGGACTTAAACTAAAGATGGATAGACCTCAGCCATGCCCAAAATCAGTGGCCAAAATGCTATGGAAATGAAGACAAAGGTATATACAAACATGCATGCCAATTGCCTATCACCTATGCATAGGAGAGCAACTTTCAAGAATACTTAAAAGAGGAAAAACATGGACATGTGGCATACATGCTAAGCTCTGAAATCATGCATGGAGAGGTGCCAAACCAACTAAATAATGCATGCATAGCATGCAAGAAAGCCCAAAGCTTGGAACTAGCCAAGGGACTCAAACCATGGCCATGCAAAACATGAAGCAAATGGCAAGTATAATCCAAAGCAGTCCTAGATCATGTCAAAATGAGCGTAACACATCCAAGGACCAAAGCCAAAATAAGCTAGAACAAAGGGCCAAAAACATGAGGCATGCAAGGCTACAAAGGGAGTGTTACACTACACCTATCAAAACCAAACATGGCATGACATAAACCAATAAAAACAGAGTTATGGCATGGTAAAACAAGACCAAAAACCCACTTAGATGGCATCCAAATGACCTAAGCATGGAGGCATGCATAATGGTTCATTCATGAGGCATAAAACATCAACTCTTTAAAGCATTAAAGGAGTGATAAGTGCAAGTATATGAGCATACTATATGGGCTGAAATAACATAACAAGTGATGCCAAATCACTGAAATGGCCCAAGTAAAGCATGCTAGTGACTTGGACACTCAAGGCTAACAAGCTAGATTGCATGGTAACTATACAAAGCATGGCATACATGATCAAGAAAATCCAAAAAAGAGCTTTAGCATGTTAAAACAAGGCTAAAAGCTCCTTGGAGTTGAGCCAAAATCATGCTAAAAACATGCCTTAAAGAACAAAGCATGTTAAGGCAATTTCATGAAAATGCACTACAAGTGCATGAGGCATGCAAAGGCTAACCAAACCAAACCTAAACAGAGGTATGACATGGTAAGACAACACCAAATACACGCTGAAATGGAGTCAACATAAGCTAGAAAGACATGCTCAAACATGAAGCATATAAGACTAGCTTGTGTGATTTACACTACAAGTGTATTAGGCATACATGGAGTGACAAAACCAAGCAAAAATAGTGTTGTATCATGGAAAAACAAAGCCTAATACATATTGAAATGAAGCTAAAAAAAGCTAAGCAAACATGCTACCAATATAAGCCATTTATACTAGCATGCAAGACAACAAGGAGAGGGGATGACCCTCTCCTACTTAAGACCTCAAAACCACCTTTCCACCACTGAAAATCCTCTGGATTTCAGTGGTAGAAAGGTCATGCAAAGCCAAGAACAAGGGCCAAAAGGGATGGCCTAAAATAAGGCCTAATAAGGCCTAAGAGGGGGTAGATGATCCCCAACCAAAAAATAACCTTAAGCAAAGATCTAAAGCATAAAAAATCAGAACTTATTCTAGATTAAAGTTAAGCTTAAAACAATAAGCAAAAGGGTCTAAAAACCTAAGCAAGAATGGGGTATTAAAAGCAAGTTTGCTCACCCTTGTAGAACCTTTTCAAGAACACCACTCCAGCAACTTTTCCAAGGTTAAACCACCCCAAGAACTCTGAAACTAAGTCCCTAGTGCCTCAGCAACAAGAGGATGGTGTATTACTAGGTGCTCTAGTGCAAAAGTAACACAAAATCACACTTTAAGGCACAAATACACACACAAATCAAGAGAGAGGGAGATATAGAGATAGATAGATACAACTTTTCTAACCCTATTTTTCAGAACCTCTGAGAAGGGAGGAGGAGCTCCCTTCTTATAGAATTCCAAATTCTAAAGCTTCCTAAGCAAGCTAATCAAGGGGCAAATCCCTCCATACACGTGTATGGAGGGGGGAAATTGTGGATGCCAGCTGTCACAGCTGGCATAAAATATCTGCATAAAGCAGATGAACAGGGTTCGGCTAGAAAACATGGCCGATCGACCAACATAAGTGCCGATTGACCAAAAGGAGTGCCGATCGGCCAAAACTTTTGATCGATGGCAAGAAAACAAGGCCGACGACTTCATGCCTTGGCCGATGGGTTAAGGGGATGGCCAACAAGCCACCCTCTTCCCTCAGAAGCAAAAACACAAGTGCTTGGTCCACAACCAAGCACAAAACAGTCAAGTTGAGACATCTTGAGGCAAGGCGCGCTGCCGAGCCTCCGAGAACTCAAAACGAACACGAGCATGGATGATCATCGAGTGTTCAAACGATGACGTCCAAGTCTTGAGGACGGTCAAAAATGGGGTGTCTACACATGACATTCCTTTCTCGTACCCAAGTTCCCGAGCTGAGGCAACTTTGGTGTTGACGGACACGTGGCCTTAGGCACGAGTCAGGGTTTCCTAAATTTCTCCCAAAATAAAACATTTAGGTGGCGACTCTGTATTTGGCAAAGCAGTCCATGTTTGGCATTTCTTTGTTAAAATTGATTTTCCAAAACGATTTGCTGGATTTGGACTCTTTGGTGATTTATCAGTCTTACATTGCACTTTGTGAGATTAGATTCAGAACTGTGACACGAGTCCGAACCGTAGTAGCTAGAACGACGATTCGCGCCCTCGCAATCAAAGCGGAGTTCCCGGGCGGTCTACACATACCTCGGCCGTTTTGGGTTCCTCAATGCCCGGTCTTGGCAGGAAATCCACTAGCAATGGGTGTGGGATAGATGTGTCCACCATCAATGTAAAACCAGCCAGTTTATCTGCCTTGCTTTTTCTTCTTGACCGATTTGCTCTATCCTCACGACTTCGAACGTCATGATCTCCTTTCTGACCAACTCTTGGTACTTGGCCATTCTATCATCCTTCGCTTCATAATTGCCTGAAATTTGGTTAACTACTAGTTGGGAGTCACTGTACACCATCAGCTCGGTGGCCTTCATTCGGCAGGCTGACTTCAAGCTGGCTAACAATGCTTCATACTTCGTCTCATTGTTGGATGCTGGAAAATCGAGGTTGATAGCTTGTTATATGGTCAAGCCATCTGGTGAGATGAGGACTATCCCAAGTTTAGCCCCATGCCTGTTGGACCCTCCATCCACAAAGAGTTTCCATATCTCTCCTACGAACAGCTTCCAACAAGTGGAGGGATCTGAGGATGCTTCGGGATCCGGGATGTTGATAATGCCCCCTTGTAAGTTTTTGTCTGTCGTTAGGATTTGATCTTCATTGTCTGACTGTCTTAGCACTTCACTTTTAGGCACGTCCTTGCTTGGAGTAGTACCACTTGCACCTTCCCTCCTGTGACACTTTTCCCTCTTTGCTCGGTTGCCTTGATCAAGTCGACCGGGCAAACATAATGACTTCCTGGAGCAAACTCGGCTACGAATTTTGCCAAAGATTGGGCCTTAATTGTGGTTCTCGGCTAGAACTTGATGTCGAACTATCCTAACTCCACGGCCCATTTCAATATTTGCCCAAAAATGTTCGCCCTTTCAAATAAGGCTTTTAAGGGGAAGGCTGTTAAGACGATCACGGTGTGGGCATGAAAGTAGTGCGACAATTTTCTTGAAGCCATCATCAAAGCTATGGCCAATTTTTCTAAAGGCAAGTACCTCATTTCGGCGCTCAGCAATGTCCTGTTTACATAAAAGATAGACAAGTGTTGTATTCCCTCAGTGCATACCAACACACTGCGCTAACTGCATGCTCGGAGACTACCAAGTATAGAAAAAGTTCCTTCTCTGGTACTGGGGTTACCAACAGTAACAGAGAGGTCATGTATTCTTTCAAACTTTCCAGAGCTCGGTTACATTCGTCATCCCACTCAAACTTAGCCTTGAGTGCCTAGAAGAACGGTTGGCACCTGTCCGATGACCGACTTATGAATCGGTTTAGCGCAACAGCTAGGCCTGTGAGATGCTGTAGTTCCTTGGCTGTGTTGGGCCTCTCTAGGTCTTGAATGGTTTGGATCTGAGAGGGATCGACTACTATTGGTTACTAGAAAGCCAAGAAATTTATGTGACCCCATGCCAAAGGCACATTTGGATACGTTTAGTAGCAGCTTGTGGGTCTTTAAGATTTGAAACATCTCAGCTAGGTCATTGAGATGGTTTCTCTAGTTCCTACTCTTGACCACCATGTCATCTATGTAAGCTTCTATTATTCTGCCTAACAATGGCTTGAACATTTTGGTGACCATTTTCTGGAATGTTGCCCTTGCATTTTTCAGGCCAAAGGGCATGACCTTGTAGCAATACAATCCCCTAGGTATTGGTCCGGTTCATACATAGCGATCTGATGGTATCCACGATATGCATCGAGAAAGCTAACTCGATTGTGACATGCTGTTAGGTCCACTAGTTGGTCTATCCGTGGTAGAGGAAAACTATCCTTTGGGGCATGCTTTGTTCACCGTTTTATAGTCCACACACAAGCACCACTTGCCATTTTTCTTTGGAACCACCACGGTGTTGGAGATCCACTTGGGATAGTGAACCTCTTTGATTGCCCCTGCCTCCAGCAGGTTTCCCCTGCCTCCAGCAGGTTTCCCATCTCCTTAGCCACTATCTCGGTGTGGTGAAGTGTCGATCGATGAGTTCACTGTATAATTGGTTTGGCGGTCGGGTGGACGTTAAGTTGATGGCAGATGAAAGTTGGATCAATGCCAGACATGTCATACAACATCCAGGTAACCACTTCGATGTTAGAGGTCAAGAATTCCATGATCTCTATTCTCTTGGTGTTGGACAAAGATGAGCCGAGAAAAAAGAACTCTGGGAACTTTTCATCTATTCTTACCTGCACCAGACGTTCCATTGCTTTCTGTTCGACTGCCTTGCCAACATCCGTGAATAATTCGTTGCTCTCTAGTTCCTCTACCATTTGCACGAAACCTTTGGTAGCCCAGCTGATGGTAGGTTGACACTGGCGCTCACATGGCATGCTACCATGCTCTTTCCAAAATAATGTTGTAAGTGGAAGGGACTTTTAGCACCCAGAATTCGCTTGGTTTCCAGTTTTCCAAAACACTTTTCAAAAAATTCTACTTTCTTATTTTTCGTGTTTTTTTTTTGTTTTTACTGAATTTTTTTTAATATTTTAAGCAATTTTTTTACTTTTTAGACACACCTAATATAAATACACCTAAAAAGTAAAAAAATTGTAAAAAAATCTTTTAAAAATTCACTAAATACCAAAAATACAAAAAAAATACAAGAATTCAGTACATTTTTTTGTATTTTTATGTATTTATTAATTTTTTAAAATATTTTGTCACAAATGTTTTACTTTTTAGATACATCTAAATAAGGTGCATCTAAAAAAGTAAAAAAAAATGTTTAAAATTTAAAAAATATTTACTAAAAACAAAAAAACACAAAAATCAAAAAAGTCAATTTTCAAAAAACTTAATCCAGAAAACTCAAACCAAACACAGTGATTTGTTTCGTCATCATCCCAGCTTTGACTGGTAGAATTATCTTGGCAACCGGCCATTCTGGCATAGAGTTGAAACCGACCATGGGCGATGTCGCGGGTGCTAAGTCTTTGTCCTCCAATTGAAACTATTTGAAGGTCTCATAGTACATTATCTTGCACGAGCTCTCTTGGTCTATCAAGATCTGTTTGATGTCAAAATTCTTGACACGTAGAGTCACCACTAGCGCATCGTTGTGTGGGCTTTGCAACCTTGCTAAGTCCCTGGCAGAGAAGGTGATGACATTTTTTGCTTCCGTCTTCTCTTTTTTCACGGTAGGTTGCCCACTCATCCTTTTAAGCTCGTAGACTCGCTCAGGCTCGATGATCCCCTATATCACATTGATTACGCCTTGAGGCGGACCCTTCACTGGCATCCCATCTGGCCCATTGTGGTCCTGGGGGGTAGGCAGAGCTCCCCCTTTAATGTATTGGTCCAAGTGGCCCACAGCCACCAACTCTTCTAGATGCTGCCTTAGTGGCGTGTAATTTTCAGTTCGGTGCCCTACCTCATCATGGAAAGTGCACCGATATCCATCGTCCTAGCCCTTTTGTGCCTCTCCCAACTTGGCTGGCTGCCGAATGAAGGGTTCATTGTGTATCTCGCTAAGAATCCGGTAGATAGGCTTCTTGAACACTGTGGTGATGGCAGTGCGGACTTTCAACCTCCTTGTCTGGGAGTCCTTTACGTTTGGTAGTTCGCCTCGACCATTTTTGTTTAGTCGTTCCTCTCGGCCGACTGTGTTAACTTTTATCACATGCTTTTTGTCCGACATCGCTGTTGTGTCAGACTTTGCCTTGGCATAAGTGCTATCTTTATTTACTTTGATGTGCTGGTGCACTCTCTCAATCAGGGCCTCCATTGTGAGGAGTGGCGTCATTGTCATTGAATCCCACAATTTATGGCCTGCTGGCAAACCTCACTTGTATTGTGCGATAGCTAGGTTGGTGGAACAATCGACTATTTAGTTGACGGTCTCTCAATACCTGTTGTTGTAAACCTTTAACATTTATTTCTCGCCCATGTCAATGGTGAGTAGCTGGTCTATCTCAACTGGAGTTTTGGTGTTTGTCTTGAACCTAGTGACAAACACCTCCGTCAGTTGTGCCCATGAAGTGATGCTACATTTTGGTAACCTCTCAAACCAAGTCAAGCCTAGGTCACCTAAGCTTGATGGAAACAAGATACACATTAGAATCTTATTTCAATGATGTATGGCCATAACCTAGTGAAAGTGGCTCAAATGCATGTAAGGGTCTGATTTCCCCTCATAAGTTGTGAACTTAGGCTGGTGGAAGCCCAAGGGTAATGGTGCGTTCTTTATCGTTAGAACGAATGACAAGTTTTGCAAACTTGCTAACACTTTCTCCGCTAGTTCGTAAGCAAGGTGTGACATTGGCATTCTAACCTAACACTTCCATGTGTTCGAGGAGCTAGTCGCTATATGGTAGAGACCCTTTGGGGGTCGTGTGCCTGGGCGTCTTCTCTCATTCGTGCCCTTTCTTCTAGCACTATCTACAAGTCTACCGACCTAGGCAATTTGGTGTACTGAGAAGTGGTTTGATGTGTATGAGAGGGTTGATAATTGCTTCCCCCCGTGTAAGACCTTCTAGTTCTCGTTCTCTCAGACCTGGAGTAACGAGTCCTGGAGGTTCTTGATTGTGTGTCATTTATCCTGAGGCTTCTACTTTCAGATTACAATGGTGTGACTTGCTTATCGTGATCCCCTGAGTGGTGAGAACGCATTTTGCCTTAGCGGATCTCTTCCCCTTCCACCCCTTTGCCTTTAATATGGCACTTCATGATTTCCATGTTAGCCGCCATCCTCCTTATCAATTTGTCTTGCTCCTTCACGCGATCTTCCAGAACCTGAGAATCCACCCTCCGTCTCTGTCCATATGGGCTTTGAGAGCGATGAGGGCTAGAGCCCCATTTCTCTCACGTGCCTCTCTATGGGTTCCGTCATTTGGGATCCAATTCTGCCATGGACGAGACCAAAGGAAAATTCTTGCGCCTCCTGTCCCCCTCTGGAATTTGTCCATCAATAGCCGAATGAGGCAATTCTTCATTGTGTGCCATTGAACTTAATTAAAGCAAAACTCAATCAAAAGGTTTGTTCTCTGTGATAATTCCCATAGACGACGCCAATTATATGAGCATAGAATAATCTTATCGTATAATCTTGTTGCTCAAGTTTGCACTCCTCTAAACGTTGTCACTTTGCTACTGAAAAACACAAACGTGAGCTAACCAGAAATCCCTTTGATGCCTAAGTCAGCAATTAGACAATAGACAATAAGCTCTGTGTATTTTAGAGTAAGAATTGCAATACCTGTGAATAGGTCCTGTCATGAGCTTTTATAGATTCTGCCTAGTATAATCCTAGTAGGACTCTAACTCTTCTTTAGCAGAGTCCTCCTAGGAATCACATACCTAAGGATAATGCTTATCCTTAGAGCACCCCACTTATTACAAGCCAAGTGAGATGGCCTAATACTTTGCTCGGCTGATGGTACCGAGCTACCTTGTGTAGTTATTCCTTTGACTGAGCTGTGCAATCCATGACCGTTATGCATTATCCTGCCAAGCTACTCCTAGCTCGGCCATCGCGCCACTTCGGTTTGTGTCACGGGCTACATACGGATAGCTAGGCCTAAACCCTTTGACCGCCTTAACAACGACCAACATGGGGCTGAGCTATTTGTAGCTCGGCCCAATATGCTGCCCGACCTAGGAAGACAACCACACCTAACTCGGCCCATTTTGCACACAAATTACCCTCTCAGAAGGACTTGATTATTTTGATACCTAGTCACCAGTGATAAGAATAACATTTATTCGCATGCTAATAACGATTGCAGCATTGTATAATCTGGGGATACATCAAATGGATGTTAAAACAGTCTTTTTAAATGGTGAGTTAAATGAGGAAATCTATATGGAACATTCAGAAGGGTTTCAAATTCCTGGCCAAGAGAAAAAGGTTTATAAACTTGTCAAATCCCTTTATGGATTTAAATAAGCTCCGAAATAATAGCATGAAAAATTTGATCATGCTATGCTTTCGAATGGTTTTAAGATAAGTGAATGTGACAAATGCGTCTATGTTAAAAGCATAGACAAAGGCTATGTCATAGTTTGTCTTTATGTGGATGACATGCTCATTATTGGAAGTAATAATGATATGATTAAATCCACAAAGAAAATGTTAAACAAAAAGTTTGACATAAAAGATTTGGGAGTAGCAGATATAATTCTAGGAATAAAAATTACTAGAACATCTGAAGGATATGCTTTATCTTAGTCTTATTATGTTGAGAAGATTTTGGAGAAATATGAAAAGCATGATGGCCGTCCTGCTAAAACACCTGTTGACATTAGTCTTCATTTGTCAAAAAATACAAGTGTAAGAATATCACAATTAGAGTACTCTCGGATAATCAGAAACTTGATGTACTTAATGAATTGCACTAGGTCGGACATAGCCTATGTTGTAAGCAAATTGAGTAGGTACACAAGTAATCTAGGGTTCGATCACTGGAAAGTGATAATTAGGGTACTTAGGTATCTAAGACATACCCAGAATTATAGGTTACATTATACCAAATATCCAGCAGTACTCGAGGGGTACAGTGATGTAAATTGGATATCAGATACAAAGGACTAAAAATCCACCAGTGGTTATGTCTTTACCCCGGGAGGTGCTGCAGTCTCTTGGAAATCCTCCAAGCAGACATGCATAGCAAGGTCGACAATGGAATCTAAGTTTATCGCATTAGATAAAACAGGAAAAGAAGCAAAATGGCTTTATAATTTCTCAGAAGACATTCCAATGTGGCCTAAACCTGTGCCAGATTTATGCATTCACTGTGATAGTGAAGCAACAATAGGACGGGCACAGAATTATTTGTATAAGGGTAAGTCTCGACACATTCGCCAAAGTCATAATACCGTTCGGCATTTGCTCTCACATGGAATAATTTCCATAGAATATGTAAAGTCAAGAGAGAATATTGCAGATCCATTGACTAAAAGGCTAGCCAGAGAGCAAGTGTATCATTTATCGAGGGGAATGAGATTGAAGCCTATTATTTAAAAGCCGCCATAATGGCAACCCAACCTAATTGACTGGAGATCCCAAGATCTAGGTTCAAAGGGACAACCGAATTATGGATGACTTCACGTGTCACTAAAGAGTTTTTCTTCTACCAATTTCTATGATAAGAAGAGTGATACCTACAACATTAGTAGGATAAGCTTTGCTTTTAATGATTTTTATAGCTTGGACATCCAAGTGGGGTATGGTAGGATACTCTTAATAAGAAGTCACCTATATGAGTGTGAACTGCGCCGGTTCTGCGAGAATTGAGAAAGCTAAATTCTCTAGAGCACTAATGAATTACCAGGTGTTGTTTAAGGCCAAAATGAATACAACCATAAGAACCAAACTGTGTCTATGGATACACTATATGTAGTTTATTGTCTTGGCTTACACAAATAGCTGAACAGTTCAAGGCATCGCGCCCACTAATTAGCCAGTAAGTCCAATACGCTTTCACTAGAGGAGGTTCAAAGCCAAAAATTACCTGTCTTGATGTGGTGTATCTTTTTAATATACTCTTTCTTTATTTGCATTTTGTTGCATGTCCGTTATTGTGAATTCCATTCATGTGGGGGATTGTTGGAAAATGGCTTTGTTATATCTTATTTTTTGCTAACTTTAAGTATTAATTAAGGTATGACCCAAGCGTTAATTTTAATGTTTCTAATTGGGTTCATGTTTAATGCCACGTAGTGAATAATATCGTGTATTTGGTTGCTCAAAACCATTTCCAGATGAATGATAATTCAACGCACAATTTCGGGTTCATGGAAATGGTTTTAGGTGGGTTTCCTACACAATTGTGAAATGTGCTTGTCCCACATAGAAAAGGCTTAAGGATTTATTTGAGTAGATATACTCTAGCTTGCCACACTTGGGATGGGCCCCAAGGGGCACCCTAAGTTTTGTAAGGAGGAGAGTTATGAACAAAGTGGACTTGGCCCAAAACCACCACACCCACGTGCACGCCGCAGCTGCCGTTCGTTTGACCAGCTGGCCGAGCTAGTCCGAGTATGGTCAGGTCGGGTCCTAACTTTAATTTTTTGGACAAAATTCTTGCGGGAAATTTTTTTTCCTTAGGGAAATAATTCAAATTTTGAACCAAAATTTCAAATTTGCTTTTTTGAATTTCGAATTCGAAGTTGCCTCCTTTCCGAATTGGTGCTGTTTCGATTGCACCTTTTTGGCCATGTTTGAGCAACCACTATATCCAACTCGAATAGGTGCATGGTAGGCTATAAACAGCCTGCCATTCTAGCATTCATTTGATCCAATTTTTCCTAACGTCTCTTCCTTTCTTCTTCTGTTTAACCTCCTCTGCTCTTGCATTTGTCTGCAATTTAGTTTCTAAGAAAAGAAAGAGAGAGTAACAACATTGTTTGGTTCGCCAGACTTGATTTTGTTGTGCTGCATATCAAGTTGTAGTCATTGCATCTTGGGAAGTAGGAGTCGTTAAATCTTGAAGTACCGGAGTGAGAGCGAAATCTACTTTAAGGAGATTGCGTCCAATACAAGCCTCAACTTATAATTTTTGTAAGTAATTAATTCAGAATTTAATTTATATAATTATTTTTTTGAATTATTTATTATTTATTTTGTTATTTATTTTATTTATACATTTATTTACACACACAACCATTGAATTTAATAACAATTTATTATTATTATTTTTCTTTTAATACAACTGTCATACATAAAAGTTGGATCATGTTGTTGTGGCAGTTCAACAACCCCAAAGTTATGAAGCATCATCGCATGGTCACATGAGTAGTACTAGATTAGTTTTGATTGATTTTTTTAAAATTAATTATATATATATATATATATATATATATTTTTAGTAAGATTTTTTAATATTTTAAGTAAAATTTTTAATTTTTAAGTACACATAATTTAGATGTATTTAAAAAATAAAATATTTGTAAAAAAATATTTTACAAAAATTAATAAATATATAAGAATATGAAAATATATCGAATTTTTGTAATATTTTATGCTTTTTATATTTGATGAATTTTTTACAGATTTTTTTTCCCATAAATATTATATTTTTTTAAGTCTATCTAGATTAGGTGTATTTGAAAAATAAAAAATTTCTTAAAATATTAAAATTTTTTACTTAAAAAAAATAGAAAATAAAAACCTCATTTTTTTTGAAAAGTGAGTTCAATTTTCTAAAACCAAAAAAGGTGAATACTTTGGATGATACCTAAAATATATATACATATTTGGATAAATTATAATAAATCCCCTCAAATTATCACCTATTTACATTTCCATTTTTTTAAAATTTAAAACTGAATACTTAACCCTCTTAAAATATATCTTATTACAATTAACCCTTTTTGCAGGATTCTATTAAGAATTTACAGAAAATCAGCTCATGTATAAAGTATACGATACATTTATTAAATTTTTAGAACAATAATGTTCTTATCCGATGATCTCGTTTGGATTTTACCACTAAGATATGAGAGACAGAGAGCAAATGAAATCACTAGGTAAGAGTATTATTATCCTAAAATAATCAATAAATAGTATTATTGTCCTAAAAATTCAAGAAATATGTCATGTTCTTTACACATGATCTAATTTTTTTGTAAATTTCTAACATAATTCTAACAAAAAGGGTTAACTTTAATTAAATAATACATTGAAGGGGTTAATGTAGACACTCTATTTTGATCGGCCTTAACACTTGGGTACTTTATTCCAAACACCCGATGATGAAAGTCGCAATCTGCAATCTTTTGAGTTCTTTAGCATTAAAATTGGATTCAAATTTTAATCCTAACCTTACATCCGTTTTGGCCAAACTATTTTAATCTTTATTTTATTTTGTTTTATTTTTAAAACCCTTTGTTTTTAAAAATCTTTTAGTTGTATAATTCCAAACATTTCTACAATGTTCCAAGACTCACATTTCAAACTCCAAGTGTTATGCTTTTCTATTGAACTAATCGAATGACAAAGTGGAAATGAGTGGAAGGATGATAATTCTCTGGAAAATTTGTTTTTCCTTTAAAACTGATTTGGCTATACAATATTTAATCTGACAGAACACTTTTTCTATTTGGTCGTACAAAAAAATTTGTGGCTGGATGAAATCTGGTTGGCTGGCTTAAAAGTGTGCCGATAAGTTGTTCGGAAAACAGAGCATTTTCTGGGAAATTGAATTCCATGCACGTAAGATATTTTCAGAGATATTTTTGGAGATATTTTCTAGAGATATTTTTGGAGAAATTTTTCAAAGATATTGTAACAGTGCCCGCGTGGGACCTCGTGCTACAGTTCGGACTCAATTTGTGTCACGGTTCTTAATCTGAACCAAAGAGTCCAAATCTGGCAAATCGTTTGAGAAAACAGATTTTTTTGAAAAAGTAGTGCCAAACATGGACTGCTTTGCCAGATACAGAGTCGCCACCTAAATATTTTTTATGGGAGAATTTAGGAAACCCTGACTCGGTGCCGAAGGCCACATGTCCGTCATCACCGGAGTTGTCTCGGCTCGGGAGCTTGGGTACGATCGGGGAAGGTCAGCTATGAGCACCCCCTTTCGCCCGGTCCGAAGACCGGCCTCTACTAACCGTGATATCCGTTTTTGAAAACTTTATGTGTTCTTAAACCAATTGTTAGCCTAGAATTACTATGTTATGCGCGCGGCAAACAAGTATAGACTAGATTGTCTAATTTGGAAATAAACATTGCATATCCGTTTGGTTTGAAAATGCTTTGGAATTTGCTACTCGCAAGTAGGCTAAAATACGGATTTCAACGAGTTTTTCCAACTCAAACAATCCAACCTTCACCCACAGGCATTCAAAACAGTTTTAACACATAAGCATCTAGCCACATGTTAAGCATGCTGTCATGGTAACATTCACACTCATGCGATATGCTAAAGCGGAAATACTTACATAGTACTCCGTGCCAAAACCAAGAACTTGTTAGCAAACATGCATGATCCAAGTCCATGTTAAGTGCCTAATGCATCGCATACAAAATGTCGCTAAGATAGGCTCGGCTAATCCTAGACATGTCATGTGAAAATGCACAATTAACACATATTCAATTTTTAAATTGAAGTACTGATGCAGTTAGCGTGATGTACTGAGCCTAATGCATGCAATACAAATGCATGGATGCACACATGCATAGCATAAGGTATGCTAAATTAAACGTGCCCTAATACTAACCATTAAAGCAGGTAAGTAAAGGGAAGAAAGAAGTGAGGTTGGAAGACATACACACCACCCACACACACTTATTACAGATTTGCCCTCGCTCGGAGGGACCGAATAAATATTACAAATTAATTAATTAACAAATTAACTAATTTAGGAAAACAGTAAAACGTCTCGAGAAGCGCGCCGCCATGCGCAAGCTGCCTCTGTTTTCCTCCCTTTCCTCCTCTGGAGGTTGTCAAAACCTCAGGACTGCATCCTTGGACAGAGGGGATCACCACCGGCTGAATGAAACTTCCACCGGCAATGTAGTATGTCCATCGACACAAAATAGGGTCTGTCGGCAGGGAAAATGGTGCCGATCGGCACATTACACTGCCGGTCGGCAGAGTATTCCTGCAGAACCTGCAACTCACAGCAACAGAGGGCAAAACAAGGCATGGCAGCACAATTCAAGGCATGTATGCACCAACCATGTCTCTTATCATTGTAATGACTCAAAGGGACATGTGCCTCGGTTCTCGGACCACCAATCACGCATTTCCATGCATGATGGCCCAAGGAACCAAGCATGCAACTTTGATTTCAAATGCATGCAAACCAATCAAACAAATTAGGCCCTATTCCTATCACCAATTCAAGGAACAAGGCATGCATGCAAAATGCAATGCAACCTAGGCATACAAGCTAGGAATGCAACATGGCATGGCAATTAACTCATGCAAGCATGTAAGCATACATAGAGCAATACAAATGGATGGCAAGATGGACTTATACATGAATTAGGCAACTCTAAAATAGGCCTAAAACAGTGGCCAAAAGTGCTAAAGAGTGAGAGCTAAATGGCATGCACACACACATGCACATAAGGACCAACACTTAAGCATGAATCAAATAACATTCAAGCACACTTGAAAGAAGGAAACATGGACAAGTTAGCATGCAACATGAGCCCTAAGATCATGCTATAAAATGATGCCAAATCAAGTTATAAATTAAGTCAAGCATGCGACAAATGGCCTAAGTGTTCAAGGCAAATCAATAATGCATTGAACTACACTTATCATGATCAAACATGGCATGCATTAAACAACTAAAAACAGATTTTTAGCATGTTAAAACAAGGCCAAAGGACTCCTTAGATGGCATCTAAATGGCCCAAATACAAAGGCATGCACCATGGCCAAAACATGGAGCATTGCAACACATGCTTTCAAAGCATTAAAGAGGCATGCAAGGCAATCAAACAAGCATGGAAATGGGACTGAAATGACATGTAGAATGATCCCAAATCACCAAAACAATGCAAAGATGGCATGCTACACATGCACATACTCAAGGCCAACAAGCCCAAATACAAATGAGCTATATAATGCATGCAAAGATCAACCCAAACGATTATGGACAGAGCTAAAACATGGCAAAATAAGCACATAAACTTCACAAATGCAAGCCTAAAACATGCTCCAACAAAGGCTAACAACCTAGAACATGTTAAGGCACAAATAGGGCATTACATGGCAACTATGCTAAACATGCATGGAGTTCCAAAACCAACTTGAAATCATGTTATATCATGGATATATAAGCATGAAAAACAAACCAAACATGCTCAACACACACTCAAGCATAGGCTTCCTTAAGAGGCCAAAATGTGTCCTTTTCAAGGACAACAAGGAGAGGGGGTGGCCCTCTCCTTCTTGGGACTTCAAAGCATCATCTTCACCACTGAAATCCCTCAATATTTCAGTGGTGAAGAGACCTCAACACCAAAATCCCGGAGCTAGCACAAAATGGCTCAAAATGAGGCCTTTTGAGGCCTAAGGGTGGTCAACAACCCTCAAACAACAAAACACTCTTAATAAACAACAAAGAGGGCTCAAAAACAGAACTTTTTTATGTTATACAATAAGCACAAAAACAGCTCTAAGACAGGTGGAAAATCAATGCAAAAATGGGGGAAAAAGGGACTAGTTTCTCACCCTTGATGCCTTCTTCAACAAAGATGCTCCAATGGCCTCCTTGAGCTTGAATCCAAGACCAAAATCTCAAAACACACTCTTTAGAACCTCAGCTCCAAGAGGAAGGTGAAACACTAGGTGTTTGTGTGCAATAGTAAGGCACAAAACACCTAGTGAACAAAATGGAAGGAAAAGAGAGATAGGTGAGTGTATCTAACCCTAACCCTAGGAAAAACCAGAGCTCTCCTCTGTCTTCTCTCCTAAAAAATGTCTAAAAGCCTCTTTCTTTGCCTTAGAGAGAGTTCCTCTCTATATGCCTCTTGTAAAGCTTACAAGACAAGCTTTGCAAGAGGGAGATCCCTCCATACACGTGTATGGAGGGGAGCAAAAGCTAAACAGCTGTCCAAAAATATCTGCAAAAGCAGATGAACAGCAATCGGCCGGCAAAAAATGCCATCTTGGCCAAAAAGAGTGCCGACCGGCACAAAATAGTGCGGATCGGCAACAAAGAGTGCCGGCCGGCAAACTATATTGCCGGTGGCAGCAAAAACCAGCCGGTGGCATCTAGCCAATGCCGGTGGTGGGTGGGGATGGTCTACAAGCCTCACCCTGCCTTTCCAAGGCAAAACACAAGTGTTTGGTGCAAAACCAGACACTAAACGGTCGAGTTCGGGGATCCTGAGGCAAGGCGCGTGAGCCGAGACCTCCGGGAACTCCAAACGAACACAAACATGGATAATCACCGAGTGTTCAAACGGTGACGTCCAAGTCTTGAGGACGGTCAAAAATGGGGTGTCTACAGATATTTTTGGAGATATTTTTTGGAGATATTTTCTGGAGATATTTTGCGAAGATATTTAGAGAAAATATTTTTTTAGATATTTACCTCCACAACTCTATAAATACACCTGTTGGATTCATTTGAAAAGGTTGACAAATTTTTTTGAGGCTAAAAGAGCAATTTTCAAAGCTTGTGAATCACATCACCTTTCAACCTTCATCTTCTCAACCTTCTTCCTCTTTCCTTGATATACCCATGACATAAACATCATGAAAACTGTATCTTGAGGCTCCTTGCTAAGTGTTCAAGCCATTTCCAAGAATCTTGAGGGTGTTAGGAAGGAATTTGACAACTAAAAGCTCTTCTTTGGTTTGAAAGGTACCCTTTGGAGCTATTTTCATCTATCTTTTCCTTTATTTCTCTCATTTCTATAGCTTTTTGTTATTCAAACATGTGATCCACTTTAAAATGTGGATGGCTCAGCCACCCTCTATAGAGTTATAGTACCATTTCTCTTTGTTTCAATGTAATCTTTTAGCTTTGGGATGTGGATGGCCCAGCCACTCCCGAATAGAATTGTTAAATAGTATAGTTTCTTTACTTTCATACATTTTCTTAGTCTCTTTTTCATTATCCAAGTGTTTTGATTGATGTGATTCAATCCATACTCAATCTTGATGAGTATTTGTGGTTGCTTCATAGGATCCATCTCTATCTTTCTCTCATTTTTCTTTGAAGCTATATGATTTTCCTCATTAAAAAGGGTTAAAAACTCTCTACTCAACCAACTTTGAACATGGGAATGGATTTTACATTCATATCCCATGACTAAAGAAGATGAGTCTTCAACTATTTTGATGAGTTATATATATTTTCTTGTACTTCCTCATTATTTTCTTAGAAGCCCTCTGGAGATTTTATTAGCTTTATGAGGCTTCACCTTAGAAATAGTGGCAGTTTGCTCGCTCCAATTAATAGTATGGATTTGGTATTAATCTATCCTTATCCACAAAGAGATGAATGCAGGTTTCCATTTATTTCTCTGGCTTGTGTTTCTTTTAGCTTCAATTATTGTACATATTAGTTTTTGGTTCATTTAATAGCTGTTGTATAAATCTTATATCATCTCTTGTTATTAGATATTGGATGAGACCTATCTACATCTTCCTTGAGTATCCTGATAGGAAAGAGTAGAAAGGATGAGCACTCCTTGAAAATGTTTTTTTTGTTTTTGTTGCACAAAATAGGGTTTTCCAAATCAACTGTATGACCGACTAGATAAAGGGTCCAATCAGCCATTTTTTCATTCAGCCAGACCATTTATTTGGCCTACCAGATGACTTTTTCAGGCAAAATAGAACAAAATAAAGCGATTTTCAGTGGATGATCTCTTGGGCATGCACAACTCTTTTTTATAGTTTTTCCTTCTATTTTCTTATGATTTGTTAGAACAACTTCTATTGGCTGAATCAATTCATTGTTGTAAATAACTTCCAACCCCACTTTTTTCTATTCATTCATTGATGTATTAATTTCTAACCCCATGTTTTCTATTCCTTTCATCACAAATGATTGTTGTAATAACTTTTATCCTCCATTTCTTTCTATCTCTTTTATTTCCATTCTTTCCATATCTGTAAATAGCATCATGTTGTCCTTTTTTTATTTTGATTTTTGTTATCATATCCATGCCTTACATCCATATTTCATGGATTTGGATTTGGCTCATTTGCATTTGTGGGCTTATCATTTCTTATGTGGTTTTGTGCGCTACCTCATGTCTTAAGATGACTCACGTGTCATATATTTAGTAGCCAAACTTGTAGTTGCATTAGTTGTATTAGTATGTTGCATATAGAATCATGCATATTTTACTAACTTTTGTTTCATCTTCATAATCGGATGTGAGTAAATACTAGATGAACATTTATAACTTTAGCATCCCGCCAATGAATGATTTTTTCTTACTATGTCTAAGCATCTCACCATGTGACTTTTTGCTTAATTGATATATCTTTATGATTGCTAGTGGATGGAGGTTGTATCGTTCAATTTGGAATAGTGTTGATTCTTATGCATGTGGGCTTAGTTTCATTTGAGTTGTACACATTTCAAAACTCTTTCAAAATATATGAGATCAAAATGTTCCAAAATAAATGACACAGTCTATACTTGATTGTTTCACATAGTAATTTGTAGCATTAATAAATAATTAGAACACGAGCACATAATGTTTATAAAACTCATATCTTGATTTAGTAAAGGTTGATCTTTTGATCGAGTTAGCGGGGGTGCATAATTCATGACCTTCCCACCCCTCATACCTAAGTTTTCGAACTAAGACATTTCTATTTATGACGAACAGTGGCCTTTGGCATGAGTCACGGGTTTTCTAATTTTCTTAATAGGTTAAATGGTGACTCTGAGATCTAGTGATTTAGTCCATTTTTGGCATATTTTGCGATTAATGAATTTTCTATAGATTTTTCGGATTTGGATTCTCATTTTTCTATGTCACATTGCACTAGTAAAATCAAATCAAAGGTCAAGAGTCTGAATTGTCGGATGTGCTCGGGTACCCCCTAAGACTTCTACAATTAATTATTGAGTTTTGAAATTCAAAAGGATAGTGCAAATGAGTCATAGATTAAGAGGGTTTGCTGTAATTTATCCTTGTTTTTTTTTACTTAATTTTTGTCATATCTTATAAATATTTTATATATACTCAAGTTGTACTTTAGCTAAAATATTATTATTTTTTATGATATGAAGTTAATTTCATTAGTTTTATTTTCATTTTTATTTTATTTTATTTTATATGTTGTACACATTGTGTATTTAAATAAAAGTAAATAGATTTATAGTTAACTAAATTGAAATTACAGAACATAAAATCATGCTGGAAGTTACAACATTATGAACATAAATACATATAACAAACCATAATACTGAAACGATGAAAAGAAAGCAAATTGAAGCCTGTGTGATACCACCATTTCCTTAAAACAGATTTGCCGCCTCACCGTGAGTGCTAGAGGTATGTTAGCGTCTGTCTCCCAAGATATGACAGTTAGAACATGCCAATGTAGAAGCATCTTCTATTTAGCTCCGATAAACTGATAATAACAACACTCTCTCACACAAGAAGAATATAATATGGCAGACTAACTATCACTTCAGAGCAAAGAATTTTTGTACTCCAACCAAAGAGGATGATCTTCTTTTATACACAATGGGAAAGACAGGAGGAGTCTTCCTGCAACAAATACAAAATTCAATTCTACAAAATGCCAAACTAATGTAGCAAAATAGATGGGAAATAAGTGTGCAAGTTACACTCTCTATATACACATGTGTGTATACTTGCAGCCACCAAATAGACCTAGTCCAAAAAAGATTAGGTTGATGGGCCACCAATCCGGTCTAGCCTAAACCAAGCTTCAAGCCTAAGCCCAAACCCAAACCCAAACTCAAACTCAAGCCCAAGTCCTAAGTCCTAAGATCCAAAATCCATTATCCACGACCCACAACCCACAGACCCAGACTTGGACCAGGCCCAATCTGGGCGGCGTGCGCATGTGCGCCCATGTGTGGCAATTTTTGCATAACAAACTTGAACCGTAGTTTTGGCTCAAGCTTATCTTTGAAGCATCCGTAACTCCCTTCTTTCAGAAAATTTGGATGCCTCCAAAGGGTTCATGCCTTTGTCAAAAACTTGAGATTTGAATACCTATAAATACTTTCCTCTACAATCAATGTGGGATAGGTGGTTACACACCATTCCCAATACCTCATTCAGGAGGCCAACTTTATGAGACAGTTTCTCCTTCAATTCTCAATGGTTTTTGGTCATTTTTGTGTGGTGTAAAGATCTTGTTACAAAGAATGTAAATCCGTTTGATCACACTGCAAACCGGTAGTTGGGATCTACTTTAATTATATATTAAAGTCATCATAAAACCATTTTTTTAACAATCCCCCATATGAATAAAAATCGACCGAATAAAGAAAAATGGACAACGTTTAATAACAAAGACTCGGAGAGAGAGCACACAAACTAACCCTACATCAGTAGTTGTTGGCCTTGAACCTTTCGTAGTGAAAGCTTACCAGATTTACTAGTTGACCAGTGAACATGATGTCTTGAACTGCTCTACCATTTGTGCAAACCAAGACAATAGACCTCACACAGGAGTTAGTTCAACCATTGTTCTTGTTCTCACTGGTGTGTCTGATTTGGCCTTGGAACACTAGTTTGGTTCAGTGAGTGTTTTTAAAGAATTTAGCATTTTCAATTCTTAAAGAAACGGCCCCTGCAGACACCCCATTTTTGACCGTCCTCAAGACTAGGATGTCACCGTTTGAACACTCAGTGATCATCCATGTTTGTGTTCGTCTTGAGTTCCCGGAGGTCTCGGCTTGCGCGCCTTGCCTCAGAATCTCTCGACTCGACTGTTTAGTGTCTGATTTTGCACCAAATACTTGTGTTTTGCCTTGGAGGGGCAGGGAATGCCTTGTGAGGCATCCCCACACATCACCGGCCATGGCCAGAGGCCACCGGCTGGTGTTTGTTGCCATCGGCAATGTATATTGCCAGTCGGCAGCCTATTTTGTCAAGATGGCAATTTTGAGCAGCCGACTACTGTTCATCTGCTTTTGCAAATATTTTAATACAGCTGTATGGCATTTTGTTCCCCTCCATACACGTGTATGGAGGGATGGCCTTCTTGTTAGCTTACCTTGTAAGCTTTACAAGATTGGCTCCTCTACAAGAGGAGCCCTCCCCTCTTGGCTTTAGGGTTAGACATTTTAGAGAGAGAAAACATTGATAGAAGCTCTGGTTCTAGGGTTAGAACTTATATACATTCTATCTCTATATCTCTCTCTCTTGAGTGTTCTAGGTGTATTTGTTCATAGTATTGCACACAAACACCTACTATTACACCTTCCCTTGGCTATTGAGGTTCTAAGGGATTGTTTTCAGAGTTTTGGAGCTGGTTTGGAGCTTAAGAAGCTGCTGGAGCTTCATTTGTGAAAGAGGTCTTCAAGGGTAACAATCTTGCCCCTTTATTCCCCATTCTTGCATACTATTTTTTCCTATCTTAGAACTTCTTTTGAGCTTAGTATATAATATAAAAAAGTTCTGTTTTTGGGTCCTCTAAATAGTTTTTTTAGAGTGTTTTGTGGTTTGGAGGTGTTTGACCCCTCTTAGGCCTTGAGAGGCCCCATTTTGTGCTATTTTGAGTGAGCTCCGGGACCTTGGTGTTTGGGCCTCCTCACCACTGAAATCTTGAGGGATTTTAGAGGTGAGGATGGTGCCTTGAGGTGCTAGGGAGGAGAGGGCCACCCCCTCTCCTTGTTGTCCTTGAAATGGACCATTTTTGGCCTCTTGAGGGAGCACCCAGCTAAGCTTCATGTTGACCATGCCTTAGTTGTTTTTTGTGCTTATTATGTCATGACATGCCTCTGTTTTTTGTTGGTTTTGGTACACCATGCATGCTTAGCATACCTACCTTGTAATGCCATGTTTAGGCCTTAACATGCCTTAGGTTGTAAACCATTGTTCAAGCATGTTTTAGGTCTAGATTTGTGAAGCTTTTGTGCTTATTTTGCCATGTTAGAGGTCTGTCCTTAGTCATTTTGGTCGGCCATGACATGTTTAGTATAGCCCCTTTGCATTTCGGCTTGTTGGTCTTAAGTGTGTGAGTGTGTAGCATGCATTACTTGCTTTATTTTAATGGTTTGGCACCATTTATAGAATCATTTCAGTCCCCTTAGCATGCTTGTATGCTTGCCTTGGATGCCTCTTTGATGCCTTATGAGCTTGTGTGGTATGCTCCTTGAAAGTGCATTTGTGCATGCTTTTGAATTCAAGCCATTTAGATGCTATCTAAGTGGTCTTTTGGGCTTTGTTTTATGTGCTAAAACTTTATTTTTTAGTCATTTAAGTCTTTCCATGTGTGGTCATATCAAGTGTAGTTCAATACTTCATTAGCTTGCCTTGAATGCTTGGGCCATTTGTTGCATGTTTAGCCTATCTTGTTTGCTTGGTTTGGCACCATGTTTTTGCATGATTTTCAGAGCTTAATGCATGACATTAGTCCATGTTTGCATCCTCTTAAGTGTGCATGAGAATTGCTTTTAAATGCTTGAAGTATTGGATTCCCATTGCATGCATGCGTGCGCGTGTGTTAGTCCTTCATTTTGGGCACTTTGGCCACTGTTTTAGGCCTAGTTAGGACTGCCTAAATCATGTTTAAGTCCATCTCTTTGTTTGTTGCATGTACTCCTTGTATGTTGTAGCATATTGGTGAGTTTTTGCAATATTGAACTTGCATGATTGAATGAAGTCACATGTTTGTTTACATGCTTAAACACCCACATTGTGCCTTGTATGTTTGTTGGTTGCATTATCTCATGCCTTGTATGTCTTGTATGCTTGCTTGCATTATCCATGTTACATGCTAGCTCACATGATTAGGATTGCATTGCATGGGCATGCATGCTCTACTTCTTGACCAAGTCATGATAGAGGTTGAGTCCCATTGGTTTGTTCATATGCATTGCATTCCATATCAAAAATGCACACTTGATTCTTTGGGCCATCACGCATTGAAATGCGCGATTGATGGTCCAAGAACCAAGGATCATGGCCCTTTGAGTCATAAACATGATAAGGGATGTGATTAATGCATACATTGCTTGAATAGCATTGCCATGCTCTGCCTTGCCCTCTGTTGCTGTCAATTGCAGATTCTGCAGGAACTTTCTGCTGACCGGCAATGCTTAGTGCCGACCGGCAATCCTTCCTGGGCCGATAGCTTCATCAACAGCCGATGATTACACATCACAGCTGGTGATGATTCTACTCAGCCGGTGGTGTCTCCCAATGTCCAGGGAAGCAATTCTGAGACTTTGGCAGTCTTCAAAGAGGTAGAGCAAGGAGAACAGAGGCAGCCTATGCATGGCAGTGCACTTCCGAGCAGGACCGAGCATGCATTGCATTGGGCTCTCTTCTCGAGGCGGCTTATCTGCTTTCCCTAGATTAGTTAATTTGTTTAGCTAATTAGATGGCCTGTAATATTTAATTAACTTGTAGGTTAATTATCTGTAATATTTATTCGGTCCCTCCGAGCGAGGGCAAATTTGTAATAAGTATGGGTGAGTGTGTGCATGTCTTCCAATCCCCACTTCTTTCTTCCCTTTTATTTACCTACTTATGGAGGTAGATTAGGGCATGTTTAAATTAGCATACCTTATGCTATGCATGCGTGCATCCATACATTTGTCTTGCATGCACCAGGCTCGGTACATCATGCTAACTGCATTTGCACTTCAATTCCAAATTGAATACGTGCATCAACTGATTGCATTTCACATGCCATGTTTAGGTTAGTCGAGCCTACTCTAAATTGCATCTTGTATGTGTTGCATTAGTCAATTTGACATGAACTAGGACCATGCATGTTGGCTAACTAGTTTATTGTTTTAGTATGGAGTACGATGTAAGTATTTTTATGCTTTAGCATACTGCATGCGTGTGAATGCTATTATGACAGCATGCTTACCATGTGGCTAGGTGCTTATGTGATATAACTTCTCGAATGCCTGTGGGTGAAGGTTGGATTGTCTGAGTTGGAAACACTCGTTGAAATCCGTGTTTTAGCCTACTTGCGGGTAGCAAATTCCAAACATTTTCCAAAACAAACGGATATGCAATGCTTATTCCCAAATTAGGCAATCTAGTCGGAATAAGAACACATAACGTTTTCAAAAACGGATATCATGGTTAGTAGAGGCCGATCTTCGGATCAGGCGAGAGGGGGTGCTCATAGCTGACCTTCCCCGATCGTACCCAAGTTCCCGAGCCGAGGTAACTTTGGTGATGACAGACACATGGCCTTTGGCACCGAGTCAGGGTTTCCTCAATTCCCCCATAAAAAATATTTAGGTGGCGACTCTGTATCTGGCAAAGCAGTCCATGTTTGGCACTTCTTTTCAAAAATCTGTTTCTCAAAACGATTTGCCGAATTTGGACTCTTTGGTTCAGATTAAGAACCGTGACACACAAATCGAGTCCGAGCTGTAGCGCGGGGTCCCCACGCGGGCGCGTCTACAGCCCCACTTCACACTTACATAGGTGACCTACATAATGTATCTTTGTATTCCATGGTTGACTATTCATATCACTTAGGTCATTAAAAGCATTAGCTTATCATTCTAACCCCACATGTTATTACTGTATAAAGGAATGGGCAAGAGGATTTACCTCTTCAGTGACCCAACTATTACACGCAGTTAGGCTGTCCCTTTGAACCTAGATCTCGAGATCCCCAGTTAGCTAGGTTGGGTTTTCATGGCGGTAACATTTACTAAAGGCCTTAACCCCATTCTTTTTTATGACGTTTCTACTAACTCTTGAGTTAACCTTTTGGTTAGTAGATCCACAATGTTGTCCTTAGACTTTACATAGTTTGGAGGGACAACTCCATTAGAGAGTAGTTGTTGTATGGAATTATGTCTACAACAGATATGTCTAGACTTTTCATTATATATATATATATTACTCTGTTCCTGACCAATCATCGATTGGCTATCACAATGAATACAGATAGCAGGCACAGGTTTCAACCAACGTGGAATATCTTCAACGAACTTGCAAAGCCATTCAGCTTCTTCAGTTGCTTTATCTAAAGCAATAAACTTAGATTCCATCATTGATCTCGATATACACATTTGCATCGAAGATTTTCAAGACACGGCTACCCCTTTAAGGGTAAGCACATAGCCACTATTGGATTTGGAGTCTTTTATATCAAATATCCAATTAGTGTCACTACACCCTTCTAGTACCGCTGGGTATCTGGTATAATGTAGCCCATAATTCCAGCACATAATCCCGGGTGCAGTGAAGATAACCTAACACCCACATAATGGCCTTCCAACGAGTACGATTAGGATTACTCATGTATCTACTATACTACTACAAAATCATAAATAGATCACACTTTTTTTGGTGTGATATATGTTTTTAATCACATTTTTTAAGTTTTGTCAAAGTGTGATATTTGGAAGTGTGATTAAAAATGGTCATTTTTAATCACACGTTTTTAGTGTCATTAAAAGATGATTCCATCATGCTTTTCATGTGTGATAATAAATATTTAGATCACATCTTTTAAGTGTGATTAATAACTAATAAAACCTATGATAATAAACATTTAGATCACATCTTTTAAATATGATTAATAATTAATAAAACTTATGATAATAAACATTTAGATTACAGATTTTAAGTGTGATTAATATCTAATAAAACCTGTGATTAATAATAAGATAAGATCACATGCTTTATGCATTTCTCATCACAGTTAATGCGTGTGATAAAAAAAGGGGTTCGATATATTTGAAGAATAATCAATATTATTTTTGTACGCGCATTTGAAGAATATAATACACACTATATACTATACTTTGAATCACAACCACATATTGAATGAAATAACATCATATATTTCATAAATGAAAATTAAATGTTCAAAAGTATATACAAAGGGTGTGTTTGGTAACGTTTATGTTTTTAGTTTATATTTATAAAAATTTTATAAACTGATTTTTGTTTATTTTTAAAAAAATATAAGCTACAAACGCATTTGGTAATTGACAAAATGCTTAAAAAATTTTAAAAATATAAAAAAGAGTGAGAAATAGCAAGTGGTGGCAAGTGGCGGTGGAAGACGGTGGTGGAAAGTGGTGATGGTGGGTGGTGGGTAGCTGGTGGCGGGTGGGTGGTGGTGGTGGGTGGGTGGGTGACGGTGGCGGTTGGTAGTGAGTGGGTGGTGGTAGTAGTGGTGGCGGTGGCGGGTGGTGGTGGCAGGCAGGTGGCGGATGGCGGTGGGGGTGGGTGGTGGCGGGTGGGTGGTGGTAGTGGGTGGGTGGGTGACGGTGGCGGGTGGTGGGTAGTAGCGAGTGGGTGGTGGTGATGGTGGTGGCAGGTGGGGGGTGGTAGTGGCAGGTGGGTGGCGGAATGACGGGTGGGTAGTGGGTGGTGATGGTGGGTGGGTGGGTGGGTGACGGTGGCGGGTGGTGGGTGGTAGCGAGTGGGTGGTGGCGGATGACGGGTGGTGGTGGGTGATGCCGGGTAGGTGACGGGTGGTGGTAGTGGTGGGTAAGTGGGTGACAGTGGCGGGTGGCGGGTGGTAGGTGGTAGCGAGTGGGTGGTGGGTGGTGGCGGCGGCAGGTGGGTGGCGGGTGGGTGGTGGGTGATGGTTGTGGTGGTGGTGGTGGGTGGCGGGTGGTGGTAGTGGGTGGGTGACAGGTCGCTGGTGGTGGCGGGTGGGTGGCAGGTGGTGGATGGTGGTGACGGGTGGCTGGTGAGTGGTGGTGGCAAGTAGGTAGCGGGTAGTGGGTGGTGGTGGGTGGATGACAGGTGGGTGGTGGTGGTGGCGAGTGGGTGATGGGTGGTGAGTGGTGGTGGCAGGTGGTGGTGGGGGGTGGGTGGTGGGTGGTGGTGGCGGAAAATGGTGGTGAAAAATGGTGACGGGTGGTGGCTAGTGTTGGGTGGTAAAAAAAAAAAAACTGAAAACTCAAAATGGAAACGGAAACACATTTTTTGTCTTTTCATTTTGTTGCCAAATTTATAAACTGAGACCACTGATTTATAAATCAAAAATTTTACCAAACAAGTTTTTATTTGAGTTTTTTTAATTTTTGTAAATATAAACAGAAAACTGAAAACGTAAATATTACCAAACTGCACCAAAGGAATTAAATAAAAAGTTTTTAACTGTGCTTACATATATTAAAAAGTGAAAAAACCTGAAAAACTAAGTTGTTGAATTCTTTAACCATATTTTACATCTCTCTAAGAAATTTCTGACTTGAAAAATGAAAACACATATTAATTTAGGAACCTCCAGAAGCATATGAATAAACTAAATATTTGTAGAGACTGTTCTAGTTTTACAAAAGATAAAGTCAGATCTTTCTCATCAACTTGACTCTTCATCTCCTACATCAATAGAAAATGAATAACCACTTTGATTGTTACTAGTATGAAGTTTGGATTACCATATAGATATGACATATACATAGAATCAATAAATCCAAAATGAAAATCGTAAATGCATGGCCAGATAATTTAAAGTCATAAAACTAAATATACATAGAATCAACAAATCCAAAATGAAATCTTGAAGTGATTATGTATTCCTCACCAACAAAAGAAATTGTTTATTAGAAATTTAAAGAATGGAAGTTATATAATACTTACATGTTGGATTTCAACTCATATTCTTTAGGACAAAATTAATCCACTCAACCCTCACTTCATCAATTTCGGTTTCCGTGTAAGTTTTTTTTCCGTTAAACTACAAGAGGTTATTTAGAAACAATTAGATAATGAAGAAGATGTACAAGTATCATGAATATAATATAGTAATAAAAGTTAGAATTTATCTCACATTTTGTTTTCTTAGGATGCTTTCATCTCTAATGAGGTCCATTACATGAAACCCACATTCACGTTTGTAGGTTGCGGGGACTACATAAAAGCATTTTCATTATTATTAGAAACTACATATAAAGTGGTATGATCAAAGCATTTTCATTATTATTAGAAACTACATATAAAGTGTTATGATCAAGTTGAACAACCCTCAGCATAAATATAAGTATGATAAAATTAGAGAAAATGATATTGATTACTTGAACTACTTTTCAAACTGGATTGGTCCTGCTCCTCCTTTGGGTAGTTTCATAAATTTTCAAAGCACTTTAGAAAAGAAATTTCGGAAGTCAAAATATTTTTAGGGTAACTCAAATTGCTTAAAAATGTATGAACCAACCAAACTTACATGTTTATTACAATTTCAAGGGTTGGTTTTATTTTAGAATTAATTGAATCATGCAAGTACACAATCATCAATGTTAGATTAATGACTAACAATATTCAATTATGCCTAGAATTGAACAAGTCATAAGTATAAGCTTACTAAGTTTAATATCCTTTGAACACATGAAATAAATAGTTTTAGATAATTACCCAATATTATAAGGAATTAAAATCAATTGTTCTAGCATAACCTCCTCTAATCTTCTTGTAAGCAATGTTGATTTTGATTTCTCTCTAGCCATAGTTTTTCCACTAACAACACAGGGATTAACAAATACAAATTGTTTCCTCCAATTGGAAGCCTTCAACACCTGATGAAGATGACTAATAAAAGAAACAAATGTTAATTAAATTCATAATTCATAAAATTTGCAGAAATAGCTATTGATGTAGCAAAATTCTCCTTACATTGTGTACAACATGATACATGTAACAGATAATTCTTTTACATGACATATGTACTCCATGTCTACTCTTTGAAATTGGATATTGATCTCTTTTCCAAATATGTCTTTCTTCTGTTGAATGTCTATGGCTTCATCATACTTGATATGCTCAACTAATGAAACAAAAGATTGAATGGACTCTTGATATTTTCCACATTCAACATTCATTGAAGCTCCCTAAGTTTGAAATTTTCAAAATAAACAAATATAAGTCAACTTTAATTTTAAGAAAGTGTAATAAAGTTTCTAGGTTTGAATATTTTACCTTATCACCAACCAATAAAAGATTTTTAGGCTAAGCAATAAAAAATCCCACTACTTCTCGAGCAGCACACAGATACAGAGGCAGACACACTTAACAGCAGAACAAGCGCTGATTGAGATTGTGGACAATATCATACCTTGAGTAAGAGAAACCTGGGAGGTTGGAGTTGGTAGGCTACTTGCTGTGTTGCTACTACTGCATGCTTGCTGATATATACTGTTAGTTGCCTACTGTTGCCTACTTCTGTTGCTTGGTCTTTTGCTATTGCTTAATGGTCTGCTGTTACTTGTTGTTACTTGTCTGCTGTTGCTTGGTGTTTTGGGGAGGTTAGTCTCAATGTTTTGGGGAGGCTACTCTTCTTGGGATATGACTTTCCAAAGAAACTTAACCCTTTGTTGTCTTTTGTTTTGGTTGTTGTTGAGAAATTAGACTTTTATTTGTCTCATTTTGCTTTATTTATTTATTTATTTTTCAGTATGATCTAATTGTTCTCGACTAAAGATGGAGACATCACATTTGTTCCACCCAAGCTTACTCTTATGGTGCTTTTATCGAAGCAGTCCAATCAGGGAAAGAACCGGTCTTTCCTCACTATCCTGTGCATATATTTTGGGAGGGGTAAGATACAAAAGCAAGGTAGAAAGGATAGTTAATTGAAAACTTGGTATTTCACCTTGGTTATTAAATCAAGTAATGTGTTCTCTATATTGAAGTTCTTTCTTTTTACATATCATGAACATCTGATATAGGATCATTTGTCTTATCTGATGTAGGAAACTGTTTAATATTCATTTATTTTTAAAATCTTCGAAAGCTCCTTGTTTGCTTCTCTGTTCTTGCCTCATGACTTGATTTTGTTATAGTCATTTCTCTACTTATATTCTTATATCTACTTCCATTTCATATGCATTCCTCAAACACACAGATTTGATTTCTCATTTTGTTTTACTTTAATAGGTCTTTGAGAAGATTTTAGAAGGAAGAAAGTTACCGTTTTGAATGATTTATAAAACCTATACTTAGCGTGCAAATTGGTTTGATGGATTTGGGACGTCATTCTGTCTTCTAGATTTACTTCTCCTCTTTATCATTGCCACAAGATTGAGATTGAACGATGCTTTTTCATTTCACCTACCTTGCCTTTTTCTTTTCTTCTGGTTCTATTGTCATATGCAGGGCCAGCCCTGAGATATAGGGGGCCCAAGGCGAACTTAAAAAATGGGGCCCCTCTTACATTAAAAAAAGAAACAGTCCATGGATAAAACAATAAATTACAACAACTTTTTTATTTTTTTGTAGCCCAAAAAAAATTTACTTGCACATATAATCATTAAAATTATAAACAAAAAATTACTTTCATATATTAAGATAGGAAGCAATCATTACATCTAATTTTTTTTTTATTTTGTATATGTAGATTTATAATTACTCCCTAACCATTCATGACCCAAAAAATTCGAAAGGTCAAGAATTGATGATGAATAACCATTTTTTTTGACTTAAAACATGAATATTTGCTTGTTAGGGAATTTTAGCAAATTTGTTTGGATGTTGTTTCGATCTCTTGTCACTATGTGCTGCATGTTTTTTCTTATGATTGATTTTGCCTTTCAGATAGTTCAACGTGGGCTAATTACTCAGGCTAATTATGATGAAGCAAGTAGGAAAGCATTAAGCTTATTTGAATATGGGCAGGTGATGGATTTATCTTTTCTTGCTTTATAAATGCTTCCATTGTAGTGTAAAAGCTTGTAAGACAATTATTGGACCATATCAATCAATATTGGGAATTTTTAAATTAGAATTTTGATTACTAGCATCAATTCTGTTTCAATGGGCCATTAGAACAAAAAGATAAAAAAAGTGATGTTCTACTTGAGTAGGCTTTGAAAAGAAATAAAAAAAGAGGAATGATGCTTGAAATGTTCCTTGGATTCTTAGCCTCTATCCTTTCCTATTGCTCTTCATTCAGTTATATGTGATAGTTAAATAAGAATTCTATTTTTAATACATTTATCACCACACATGGCACTTCTTTTTAACTAAAGGTGGACATATTCTTAGTTATCTTTTCAAAACCTTTAAATGCATGGTTGACTTGTTTGTTTCGGGTTATCAATAGTCATGGACTTTAGCCATTGGGAAGCATGTACAACTTAAATTTTAGTAGTCACTGTAGGCAAGGACTCATTTGCTTACATTGTACCCTTATGGGGGTACTGTTGCTAAACAAACTTTTGTAACTTATGTTAGTCTGTTTACTGGCTGTTATGTATTGTAGCGTGTGGCTTCAGAACATGGCCTGATATTGGTAGACACAAAATATGAATTTGGACACAAAATATGAACACGACCTCATTTCTCTTCTCGTCAATTAGGCTTATAGTATTTGGGCTTTTTTTTTTTAATATCTAAAACACAAAATTATATTTGGGGGCCCCTATTTTTAACCCAAATTTGGGGGCCCAAGGCGCAGGCCTCTCTTGCCTGCTCTCAGGACCAGGCCTGGTCATATACAACATTTGTAATCAAAATTTTGTTTTATGACATTAATGATGCCTTTGCATTGTTCCCAAATCAGATAATGGGGTGGTTGACTAGTGGAATTTATAGAATGGGATTTACACAACATAATATGATCAACAAAAGGCGTTCTAAACAAAACAAAACAAAAAGCAACAATAAAAAAGCGTTCTAAACAAAACAAAAACCAACAAAAAGCAGTAGCAACTAAGTGCAATAGCAACAACAAAAGCAACATGGGGTGTAGTTAGATTAATTGTACATAACATGACTCATGGATGAAAAGGTAAATTAGAAATCAATTTAGTTGCTATCATTGATCATTCTTCAACATTTGTACCATCATTACACATGAAAAGAATCATAGAATCCTATTATTAACCTAACTACACCCCCTATTTCCCCCCAAAAAAATAATGAAGAAGCGGAATGCTAACTACCATTATTATAGACTTCTCCACTCTTTGTTAAGCCTACTAATCATCAACAAAATCTTTACCCAATCATGTACTGAATAAGAAAACGTAGAAGAATTGTCTTTGAAGGTACTCTAAATTTTACCAATTCCTTAAAATTGACACCTACCCACCAAGCAAACAAACCACCTATTCTGTAGCACAACCCACCGCAATCCCCACCATTTCATCAACCCTACACCACATCTTCCATACATACAGATACAGATACAGTATCAACATAAGAAATTCTGAATCAACATACAGTATCAAAAAAAAAAAAAAATTGCATTCCAACGTTGATTTACAAAACACAAATACAGTATCAACATTCCCACCCAAAACCCTCATTCTAAATGAAACACTATATTTATATAATTCCACTAATAATAATCATAACAGTAAATAAATACAAATAAATCTTATGAATGATATACGAAAGGGGCATAAAAAAAAAAAAAAAAAGAGGACAGAACTCACCAGACGTTTGAAGATTCAACAGAGACGAAGATTTTGAGTGAGTAACAATGGTGATTTTAGAGCTGCAAACCAAATTAGGGCTAAGGAATTAGAAAGAGAGGCAAAGTGAGTTGGAAAAGGAAGAGTCTGATATGTTCAAAAATTCTGAATCTTCTTTGGAAGAAGTCGTGCCTGCTAGAGTAGTGGAAGAGAAAAAGGCGCCAATTTTGGGATATATTTTTATATATAAAAAAATATTCAAAAAAAATATATATATAAATATATAATCACATTTATATTGTTTTTATATATAATCACACTTAATTAGAAAGTGTGATTAAAAAAATATATAGAATGGCACTTAATTGAAAAATGACATAAAAAATAAATATATCACATGTTAATTAAAAAGTATATATATATATATATATATAATCATACTTAATTGAAAAGTGTGATAAAAAATAAATATTATCACACTCAATCAAATCAAGTGTGATTAAAATATCAATCTAATTTTTTTTATCACACTTCTAATAAAAGTGAGATATTTTCATTTATCAAAGTGTGATCTTTAACTATTTTTGTAGTAGTGTAAGCCTGCTAACAAAGTAGGTTATATCCGGCCTTGTACAACTCATCAGATACATTAAACTTATAATGATCCATGAATATTCTAGTTAAGAGACACTTTCGCCATTGTTCTTGAGCAAGTGTAGACTCAAGTCTACTGGTATCCTTGACACACTTGTATCTGGCTTATCAAATTTCTCAAGTACTTTCTCAACATAATGAGATCGAGAAAATACAATACCACCAGATGTTCTGGTAATCTTAATACCCAAAATCACATCTGCAAGGCCCATATCTTTCATGTCAAACTTAGAGTTTGACAATCTCTTGGTAGTTCTAATCATCTCATCATTACTATCAACAATGAGTATGCTATCAATATATAGACACAAAATGACATAACCTCTGTTAGTGTCTTTGACATATACGCATTTTTCATACTCATTGATTCTAAATCTATTTGACAACATAGCGTTGTCAAACTTCTCATGCCATTGTTTAGAAGTTTATTTCGAACCATACAATGACTTGACAAGCTTACAGACTTTCTTATTTTGCTCTGAAGTAAAAAACCCCTTGGCTTTCTCTATGTAGATTTCCTTATCTAAATCTCCATTTAAGAAAGTTGTCTTTACATCCATCTGATGTATCTGTAGACCACGTAAAGCTGCTATCGCAATCACTATGCAAATGGATGTAATGCTTTTCACTAGTGAATATGTATAAAAATAATTCAGGCCTTCTCGTTGCCTGTATCCTTTAATAACTAGCCTAGTTTTATACATATCAATTGACTCATCCGCTTTTTATCTTTCTTCTCAAGATCCACTTACTTCCCAAGGCCTTATTACCTGGAGGTAGATCAACCAACTCCTAGGTGTGGTTTTGTAAGATGGAGTCAATCTCACTCTTAATTGCTTCTTTTCACAAAGGACTTTCAGGTGAAGTCACAGTTTCATGAAAAGTTTGAGGTTCTCCTTCTAATATATAGGTTAAGAAGTCCGGACCAAAGGACTTGAAAGTCCTAACCCTTTTACTCTTTCTTGGCTTATCTACCTCCTTATCTAGATCACTATCACTAGGATAATTTTCAAGTTACTTCTCAGAATTTTGATCCTCTCCTCGGGTTTGGCAAGGACACACGTCCTCAAAGAAGGATGCATTCCTTGATTCTATTATGGTATTCTTGTGTATATTTGAAATATCAGATTTGTGCACAAGAAACCTATATGCACTACTATTCTGTGCATAACAAATGCATATACAATCTACAGTTTTTGGACCTATCATAACCTCTTTGGGTGTAAGTATTGTCACTTTTGCAAAACACTCCCACATTCGTAGGAAATTATAAAAAGGCTTGCGGCCTTTCCACAATTCATACGGAGTCTTGTCCACTTTTTTCTAAGGTATTTTATTTATAATGTAATTCATGAAGAGAATCGCTTTCCCCCCTACAAGTTCTGTGGCAACCCAGAACTTATCAACATTGCATTCATCATTTCTTTCACCGTCATATTTTTTTAGCTTAACAACACCATTTGACTGAGGGGAATAAGGCGCAGTTTGGTGGATAATTTCAGAATGAGCACAAATCTCAATAAATGACAATTCATATTCTCCACCATGATCACTTCTTAAAGCCTTGATTTTTCCATTTAATTTATTCTCAACTTCATTCTTAAAAAGAATAAATTTGTCAATTGCCTCATCTTTGCTTTTAAGCAAATACAAATAACAATATTTATTGAAATCATCAACAAAAGTGATTGTAACGCCCTGCCAATTCTTACATGAATACCCTACAACATGCATAGCAAAATACCAAAAATCATCTTTCTCATTGAACTAAGATTTAAGAAATTACAATTTCAAGTTTACATTTCCAAGATACTTTGTACTCATCTCCAAGTTCAATGAACTAGATGACATTACAAAAAGGAAAAGCCTTAAAGGCATACAAGACAACAACAAAATAAATTTAAAAGTCTTGATACAACACTCTAAGTCTTGGCAGTAAAGTATCTGCAGGCTATCAATCCCAACTGAGTAACCGTTTACTTCAAATCATCACTATGGTGGTATATCATCATGTCTTGAAAATTTAAATAGGAATGAGCTATATGCCCAGTAGGAATACATTTAACTAAGTATTTAATCCTTTGAATAAGCCCACAGCACCATTGAGACAAGACAAGATAAGTATATAAAATATATATACAAACATGGTTACTTATGTAAACGATTGCACAGTTGGATAATCACATTTCCATCTCACACCAATCATCATCATATCAGAAAGGAAAAACATACCATGAGTCCCTCATGAGAGTCTGAATAAAAAATACAAGTCACTTTTATTTAAAAACCATCCTTACATTTACTGACTATTATATAGCAGGACGTGGGCACCCAAAATCATCCATTTTTCCACTTTTACTGACTACATTACGGCGGAACTCGTGGACACCAAAAACACTTTCCCACATTCATCCGTTAAGAAGCTCAGACAAGGAAATTGGGCACCTTAACTCCTCGTGCGGGTACCAACACACATAACCACATCAAAACCGACTCTCAACACGGACTCATGCTCAATTTACCAAACTTTCATTCAATCCCAAATATTCAACACTGTATGAAGGGAAATACAAGCACAACATTCAAGATGAATCAATTCCCAAGCCACAATTTCGTTATCACAACAATATCCACATCTTTCACCTTCTATTGTTCACAATATTCCAAGACTTTAAGAAAATTCCAATCTAAATACTATTTTCTACTCAATTATAAATTAGGGTTTTCGTCAAATTTAGGGCTTTCTCTATATCTTGATATAGATATAAATTCTCAACATCAATGTTCCTGATTTGTGTAAAACCAGATGAAATTGTAATGAAAATTGAGTAAAATGTCAATTTTTGTTAAATACAAAGTTTAATCCATTTCAATCATTTAATCAAACCTTAAGGTCACGTGATACCATATAAACTTCTTCAAAACAAAGAAATACTAGGTTAAAAGTAACCCTACCTCAAACTATGAGCACAAGAACCAAGCTTCTTGACGAGCTTTTCACCAAACAAAAATCTGATTGGTAGAAAGGATGTTCTTCACATGTACTTCACCCTGTGCAAGCGATTTAAGCTAGATCTTGTAGGAATGAGAGGTATTTTAGAGTGAAAAACCTATGGTTTTCAGACATAGGGTGAGAGGGAGGAAGAGAAAAAGGAGAAGTGAAAAGAATGATCTAGAAATGTACTTTTTAAAGTGCTAAAATTGCGCAGACCGCTGAAGCGCAACTTCCTTTGCTCGAGCAAATAGCACAATTACGAAGGGATTGCTCGAGTGAAAATTCCACTGCTTGAGCGAAAAACGAGAAGTCCCAGAAGTTTTGCAGAGCTATAGTGAAACTATTGGGACCTCACATTCAGTGCTCGAGTGACGATTCCTTCGCTCAAGCGGTCTTGCTTGTAAACCTGTGAGATACTGGGAGCAACAATTCTCTGCTCGAGCGACACTTTCTTCGATCGAGCAGTCACCTGGAACAAGATGTCACAGTGATGAAGTATTTGTTCCCACCATGTGATTGTACGACTTTCAAGTCACACACATCATTGTGCACTAAATCTAAAAGCTTGGTACTTCTTTCAACAGAATGAACTGAAGTCCTTGTCAATTTTGCTTCTACACAAGTTTCACACTTGTGATTTGGATTAATCTTGAAAGATGGTTTGTGATCTAACTTGATTAATCTACGCACAGAGTCAAAATTCACATGACCTAGTCTATCATGCCACAATTCAGGGGGCTCAAGTATATAAGAAGAAGAAGAAGTTTTCTCATTCATTTTTGGGATAATAGTCATTACATTGAGCTTAAACATATCGGCCGACATATACCCCTTCCCTACATAAACTCCTCTTTTGGTCAACATGACCTTATTGGATTCAAACACCATACGAAAGCGATGCTTACTTAGGAGAGACCTCGAGACAAGTTTCTTAAAAAATATCCTGCACAAATAGGACACCGTTCAGAGTCGGCTCTTTTCCTAAAGTCATCTTCAGGACTACCTTGCCTTTCCCCTCAACAATTGAGGTTGTGAAATTCCCCATGAACAACTTCTCACCATTTGAAACCGGTTTGAAAGTTGTGAACATCTTTTTCTTAGCACAAATATGGCAAGTGGCCCCAGTGTCCACCCACCATTCCTTTGAGTTGGACCCCACCATATTCACATCTGAGATGACAGCGGAAAGATGCATGTCATCAACATCTTGTGACAGATCCTCCATTTCAGCCATGTGAGCCTGGCTTTTCTTTTGTGGATGGTTTTTCTTATAAGGCTTCTTCTTCTTGCAGCAATCAATCGCCCTGTGCCCATCACCTCACAGTTACAGTACTTTCCATTGAACTTATAAGTAGGTTCATGCGGCTTGTAGACTACCCTCTTGGAGACACCACCTCTAGCCCCCAGTTTCTTCTTAACCCTCGAGGACTATGCTCAACCATGTTTGCTTTCACAGTGGAGGTACTCCTCCCTTTCTTTTTATTGTCTTGCTCAATGTGGAACCTAACAACGAGCTCTTCAACTGTCATCTCTTTCACTTGTGTTTCAAATAATTCTTGAAGTCTTTCTAGCTATTAGGTAGTTTCTCAATCAAAGCAGCTGTCTGAAATGATTCACTCAACATCATTCTCTCTGCATGAATCTCGTGTTGAATTACTTAGAAATCTTGGACTTGGCTAATGATGATTTTAGAGTCCACCATTTTGAAATCCAAAAACAAGCTGACAACAAATTTCTTTGTTCCAGCATCCTCGATTTTGTATTTCTTGTCCAAAGCATTCCACAGCTCCTTTGCCGACTTCTTGGCATAAAACACGTTGAACAGTGTATTTTCCAAACCGTTCAATGCATAGTTTCAGCAAAGGAAGTTCACTGCTTCCAAGCATCTAGAGTCATGAGCTTCCGCTTGTCTTGCTCATTCTCTTCTACAGCTGGTGGATCCTCACTCAAAAACCTTGCAAGGCTAAAAGTAATCAGGTAGAAAAGCATATTTTGCTGCCACCTCTTGAAATTCACTCTAATGAACTTCTCCGGGCACTAATGATGGTTGAGCGGTCTCCCTGAAACAGCAGGAGTAGCAATAGGATTGACCATAGGGGTCACTATAGGGGTTGGTAAGCTAGTTGACCTGGGGTTTTACTCCTCACCAACATTAGTAGCAGCGCCAGTATCAGTCGCAATTGCCATTTCTAAAAAATACAGCAGAATTTCACTAATTTGTGTTTCTAGAAACTAAACTTAACACTAGAAAATCCCAAAGTCTAAAATTTAATTCAAAACTGATCTCACCACTTACCCTAGAATGGAACGTGGTCAAGAAATTTTCCAAGAAGACTGGAGGGGTCACACTGGTCCTACTTAAGAATCAGTTAGTCTTTGACAAAATTTTCAAGATCATGTTGACTCCTAATCCAAGGGAAACAAATTTAGAATTAAGTTTTCTAAGGAATAAATTAGGTTAAAACAAACCAAGTTTCAAAACTTTACAAGCAATTAAAAAATTTCTAACCAAATTACAAGCAATAAAATGCTTCTAACATTACAAGTAAACAAACTTGCTTCAATAAAAATTGGTAATTTAACCACTATTAGAACTCAAGCAAAAAATCCAAATAAGGACTCTTTTTGGTCCAAAATTCATTTCCATGCTTAGGCATTTATGTTCAACAAAAAGGTTAGTAGTCCAAATTTTTGGTCTTACAGTCCCAAATTCTATTCATTTGGTTTTTTAAATTATTTTTTTCATTCTCTTTCGCATAGGTATTTCTATTAAGAAAGTTAGCAAAAAAACACAACAAAATGCAAAATAAATAATTGAAAGAAACTGTAAAAGTAATAAATTAATTTAAACCTTCTAGCAATCTATTTAATAGCTAAATTAAGTAAAAATTTAAAGTGCTAGACAAGTTACAAAAGTAAACTTATAACTCCCAAATGTTAAATTAAAATTTAATAGGCAAGAGTTATATGAAATTACTACCAGCAATAAACTTGTAAATAATTCTAAAAAACTAGAAGCAATTAACAAGTAAATTAAACTAAAAATTAGAAAGAAATTAGCATGCAAATCATACTAAAAATCTAGAAATAAAATCATGCAAATAATTCTAGAAGACTAGAGGCAATTAATATGTAAATAATTCTAGAACTCTAGAAAATAATAAGTATGTAATTTAAACTAAAAATTAGAAACTCATGATCATACAAATTATATTATAAAACTATAAAATATAGAAGAATGCAAATCATGATAGGAAACTAGGAATCATGCATAGAAAATTATTTATCCACTTAAATAAATTGAAACAGTAGACTGAATGGAAACATTAGATTATTTATCAGTTCCGAATCGTAGCTCGAAAGTTTGTGGCTTGAGAGTGGCTCGACACCAAAACGACGTCGTTTTGGTGTCTTCATTTTTTATTTTTTTTTTTTGGGCAGTTCTTCGCGTTTTTCTGAAGGTGAAGAAGAAGAAGAAGAAAATGAAGAAGAAGAAGGAGCTGAGTTTGCTACGCTGCTGGGTTCATCAACATTTTTTCCCCCCCCCCCCCTCCAGATCTACTGGAAAGGGGATCACCAAAATCAACATCTTCATCATCATCATCTTCATCAAATCCAGATCTACTGGAAAGGGGACCACCGACATCAACATCTTCATCAATAATTTTTATTTATTTATTTATTTTTCCCGTCATCTTCAATGCAGATCAACATCATCAACATCTTCAGCAACAATTTATTTATTTATTTTTTTGCTTCATCAACCCAACAAATTTTGAACATCATCGTCTTCATCATCTTCAACATCATCATCATCTTCATTATCTTCATCAAATCCAGATCTACTGGAAAGGGGACATCACCGACCGCCCCCTTCTCTCTTCCTCTTCTCTCCTCTCTCTCTCGCCTCCTCTCTTCCTCTTCTTTTCTTCTCCTCCTCTTTTCCTCTTTTCTCCTCTCACTCTCTCTCTTTTCTCTCTCTATTCGAAAAGCAAGAAAAGGAGAAGAAAAAAAAAAATCGAAGCCCAAAACGACATCGTTTTGGGCTTCGAGCCAAATTCTGGCCATCGAATTTTGAGCTACAGATCATTTTTTATTATTTATATTCTGAACATTTCTAATCATGAACAGCATAACATAGATATAACTTTAATTAAATAAATTAGAACATCTCATATGAAATATTTTAATAAAACTGGAACCTAGCATTATGCAAAAACCAAATATTAATATTTAAATGAATGTGAATTCCTAATCATGTACTATTGAAATAGTGGGCTATTATATGTGGCATAGGAGGTGGATCGGCACTCCAGTGCTTCAGAAAACAAACTGTAGCATGTAACAATTTTTTTTTTTTAATAATTTAAATCAAATTGGCAGAAATCACAAATTACAATTAGTAATCATGAATTTCATGTATGAAACAGTGCCGATACACATGCACCATTTCCAACGGTATCGAATACAATTATTATTGAATCTGTACTACCCGAACCAAAGAACATATATTGTATAATAAATTAATCCATTATATATTGCATATGAATCTATTTATCAAATTTTATGAGAAATATATAATCTGTTTTAAGATTATTGTACAAATTGTGTATTTGAATAAAAATAAATAGATTTATAGTTAACTAAATTGAAATTACAGAATATGAAATCATGCTGGAAATTACAACTTGATGAACAGAAATACATATAATAAACTAAAATAGTGAAATAAGGAAAAGAAAGTAAACCGATGTCAGTGTGATACCACAGTCTCCTTAAAATAGATTCGCCATTTCATTGCGGATGCTGGAGGTATGTCAACGTCTGTCTCCCAAGATACGACGGTTGGAACCCGCTAATGCAGAAGTATCTTCTGTTTAGCTCCGGCGACCTGATAATGGCAACACTATCTCACACATGATGAATATATTAGGGCAGACTGACTATCACTTAAGAGCAAAAAACTTCTGTACTCTAACCAAAGAGGATGATCTCTTTTTTTACACAATAGGGAAGAGAGGAGGAGCCTTCTTGCAACAAATACAAAATTCACTTCTGCAAAGCTGCCCAACTAATGCAACAAAACTGATGTAAAATAAGTGTGTAAGTTACATACTCTATATACACGTGTGTATATATCTGTAACCACAAAACAGACGTAGTTAAAAAAAAGATTAGGTTGATGGGCCACCAATGCGGCTCAACACATACCTAACCCATTCCTCAAGCCTCAAGCTTCATGGACACGAACACGGACCCAGCCTGGTTTGGGCGTGTGGCAATTTTTTGCATAATTAACTTGAACCATAATTTTAACCCAAGTCCATCCTTGAAACATTCACAATTCCATTCTTTCAAAAAATTTGGATGTCCCAAAGGGCTCATGCCCTTATAAAAAAAATTGAGATTTAAATATCCATCAATATTTTCCTCTACAATCAATGTGGGATAGGTGATTACACACCATTCCCAATACTTCATTTATGAAGTCAACTTTATAAGACAATTTCTTATTTAATTCTCAATGGTTTTTTATCATTCTTTTTGTGGTGTAAAAAACTTACTACAAAGAATCTAAACTCATTTGATCTCAACTTACCGGTGGTTGGGATCCATTTTAATTTTACATTAAAGTCACCATAAAATCACTTTTTTCTAACAATTTATATTTAACATGATTTTAAAATTAAATGTGTAAATTTTGTAATATAATAATATTAAATTTTGATTTATACCTTATCTTTTATATTAAAAATGTGAGTTGTAAGTTGAATCATTAGCCAAACTATTTAGTTAATTTTTATATTAATTTATTACTCTAAATTAATTACAAGTTTCTTTTTTTTATTTTTTACAATGTACCAACCCATATGTGTACTATATCTTTTATTTTATAAAAATTTCATCGTATCAATTAATCAATTGCCTTCAAATTGTTTCTAGCATCATTGCGTATGATCAATTATTATGACAAGGACAAATAGCAACACTCTTGCACTCTTACAAAAATTTCATGATCGATGGACTATTCTAACTATTATGTTCAACTGTTATTGAAGTTATTGATGCTTTTTAACTTTCGCACTATGAGCACCGGGAGCAGAAATTATGAAAAATCAAGGTTAAGTTAAAATTATTTAAATTTTAAAGAAATTATTAAAATAAGAATATATAAATTTTAGGAATTGAAATACGAATTTATTTTAATAATATTGAAAATACATTAAAGTAATGAGATTTTTCCTAGATTTGGGGTAGTAAAATATTATAAATATATCTCTTGAAATTTACTTAAAATAGATATTGTCTTCCGAGGTTCTGAAAATTACAAATATTCAATTGTCATAATTTATCATTTAATAAAACTAACATAAAAAATAAAATTCCTAGGTATCCTTCTATACAACAATGAAATTATCTAAATTGTTAATTGAAATATATTACTAACATTGTTAAAAAATATTAATTGACTAATGATTGATTAATGAAAGGAGCGACTTGCTAGGGTTTATGCGATTAGAAATTTTGATGGATGTGATGCAATTTTTAAAACTATAAGGGACAATTAGTGTTTTAAACAAATCTCAAGATATGTATTTGTAATTTATTCATTAATAATTTATTTTATAATTACTAAAAATTACATAAAAATAATGAAAATTTTGAAAATTTAGGATAGCAAAAGTAAAATTATTTATATTTTAGAGGGGATAAAGTAAAATTATATAAATTTTAATAGAATCAAAATGTAATTTTTTTATTACAATAATTAAAAATTATATGATGGGAAATTCTATTTGCACACCACTAATCGTCTCAGTACACACCATTAACAAATTAAATTTATATTCCAATAATATCCTCAAATGAAAAGACCATTAAGGACAATATGCGGGTTTATTCTATCCATTCGAAGATTTTATATATAAAAATACAAAACATTTTTCACACACCATCATCACTTATAGACATAAAATAAATTAGTTTTGAAGATATAAAATTTAAGAACATTGCAATCAATTAGTTTTAGGGTTTAAGGACATTAAAATCATGTGATTTTGAAGATTTATGGTTTTAAAACATTGAAATCAATTGGTTTTGAAGATTTTCATATCATAGATATCACTGATATTGTTGTTTTCGAACAATGCAACAGTAAAAATGTCAATTTAATACTTAGTTTTTTGACTTTTTTTTTTGTTTATCTTGTTCGTATAATCGATGGGAATATGATTTTATTTGTCATGTATTCGGAACTTTTACACAATATTCGATTATTTTTATTCGAACCAAACGATTTTGTTCAAATTATTAAGGATGACCACATTACAAATGTTCACACATAAAAAATTTAACATTTTAATTCCTTAAGAATTTTATATCTCAAATTCAATTCAATTCAATTCAATAATTTAATTTGTTTTTGGTATATATATTTTTACAAAAAGTACAAGTATTCAACATTTACAAATATATATATATAATTTAATATTTGTTCTACATAATAGTTTGAATGAGTTGAAATTGTTCAATATATAAAGTATGAACACATTTATTTTGTTCAACATAAATATTTTGAACATATTCAATTTGTTCAATTTTATTTTTTTGTATGATGATATTATGTTCAGACAACTAGAGTTAAGCCAAACTCGAAATAGAAATTGCTATGGAAGTTAAATCAATAACCAAATCAAAAGCAGGTAGAAAAAACATATCAAGGTGAGAATCAAAGGTGTGAATCAATGGCGAGAACGACTAATCTTCAACACTGACAATGCACTGGTGAAACAACGGCGAATATGGAGATCTAAAACGACAAGAATGCACTGGCAAGCCAATGGCGAAACGACAGCGACGATGGAGATTTGAAACAACAAGAATGCATGTTGAACGAAACCCTCAGTCGGCGATGGAGATTTATGGTGTTCTAAAGATGGTCTCGGGTGCTCTGAATGTAGCGATCCCGATTTGGACCCGTCTCTTGTGGTGTTCCAGGCTTGGGTTGGTATGATTTTGAACGGTGTTACGTATCTTAGTTTCCCTTGTATTCCTATTATTTTTGGAATAGGTAATGTCTCCAAATCTTTAGATGCGAATCCAATTCGAATTGTGCTGTGTAGAGTTCTATCAGAAGTCAATTCTTTCATGTTTTGCCACTTCGTTGAGTATGTGTAGACACCCCATTTTTGACCGCCCTTAAGACTTGGGCACCACTGATGTTTTGCTTGGCGGAAAAAGGTGTGCAGGGCAAATGTTCAGTTTCTTCGGCAAGGAGAGAGGCAAATCCTTCAAAACACTTTGTTTAGGGGGTTTGGAGTTGAAGAAGAGAGGAAAGGAGAGGAGAAAACTAGTTTGGGAGGAGTTCGGCATGAATCCGGGTAAAAGCGAGTCGAGGAGCCCTCACTGAATCGGGCTTGTCTATCTGTACACTTGGAGTTTAGCTATGGGGCCACCACCGTCGGAAAGCTTACTTCCGTGGCTTCATTTTTCGCTCAAGAATCTCTTAAAGCCAAGTCTGGGTGGGGGAGATATGAGCAGCTGAAGTTCGGCATCATCCCGGTTGGATCGAATCTGTGCGGCTTCACGAAAAAGGGCATAACGTTTTGCACAGGAGGAATTTTGATGCAAGGTTTGCGCCATTGGAAAGCTAACTTTCGGGGCTTCAATTTGCATACCCACCGGCCGTTTTTTGACATTGGAATCATCTATCGGCAATCTATTTTGCCGACCGGAAAAATATTATGCCGACCGGCACTTTATTTTGGCCGACGACCAAATTTTTTGGCCGGTTTGCACCATTTGCACCCTCCAAGCCTGGTGCATCCCAGCTGTGCTAGTTGGAATGCACCAGCACACTCCCCCGTGCATATATGTTGCTATTTTGAACCCTTGACCACCTTTGGACCCCTCTTTTGCACCCTTTGCTCAAGGCTTCTTGAGGAAGCCTTGACCCCTTATCTTGGCTTCCTCAAGAAGCCTACCAGCTGTCCAAGCTTCTCCAATAAGCCTTGACCTCCCCTTTAAACCCCTTTGACCCTTTGAAGCTTGCCTTAGAAGCTTAGTATTGCCTATATAAGGGGCCTCTCCTCCTCCATTGTTGAGGTTGGATTTTTGGAACAAAAAACCAGAGATATATAGATATATCTGATATATACATACATATATCCCTTCATCTCTCACTATATCTCTCCCATTCAACCATCAAACACCCTTGTTCTTGGGCCATTTCTTCATCAACTCATAGCACAAGGCATCCAACGCCCATTCCAGCAGCTTGAGGCTATTCTCCAGAGCTTAGGAGCACCTAAACTTGGTCCAAGAGGTGCTGGTTTGCTGGTCTTCAAGGGTGAGTCCTCCTCTTCCCTTTTCTAGTCTTTTCTTGCTTCATATCTAAGCCATAGTTGCTTGCATTTTTGGGCTCCGACCCAAACTGTAAATCATCATATTTTGAGGTCCTCTTCATGTTTGATTGAGGACCTCTTGCTGTTTGAGGACAGTAGCTTGCACTTGCTTCAATATCCTCCTTGAATGCCATAATCTTGCATAGAACTTTTGGCTTGCGTGTGATCTGTTTTAGAGCCTGATTTAAACTGAAAATAGGCTTATTTTGAGCCCCTCTTCAACATTGAAGAAGGGCTAAACACTGTTTGGGACCTCCATGTTATACTTGCCTTTATATCCTCTCTTTGGTCCCCATTTTTGCATACTTTGGCAGCCTATCATGCTTCTGTTTTTGGCCTTTTTACAGTTCTGTAAATATGCTTATTTTTGGTCCCTCTTCAATGTTGTAGAAGGGAATTTTTCAGTTTGGGCTGTGCACATACCACTTGCCTCTTTGGCCACCTTTTGGCCCTTTTTCTTGCATAAGAGCTTAGCCATATCTATGTTTGTTTTTAGGGTTTTTACAGTTCTGTAAAGTGGCTTATTTGTGGCCCCTCTTAAATGTTGTTGAAGGGCCCTAACATGTTTGGGGTCAGCAGCTGTGAGTTGCTTCATAATCTCATGTTTAGGGCCGTTTTTGTATGCCATTTTAGCCCTATCTTTGCTTGCTGTTTGGCCATGTCATAAACTGTAAAAATGCTTGTCTCAGAGCTGTCTTGCTTCTGCCTTCATGCTCCATGTCCATATTGTGCATGCTTTGTATAGCTGTAAGCCATTTCGGGTGCCAAAAGTCCATGTTTCGGGACTATTCCATGCATCGGGTGTGTTTTCGCCTCATTTCAGGGCTGTTTTCCCCCACATTTCAGTGCTGAAATCCCATTGGCATGTTTGCATATCATTTTCCATGCCATTGCATTGCATATGCCATTGCCTCGGTTTGCATGGCCGTGTGCACGCATTTCGAGGCACTTCATTTTCATCCATCGGCCTCTCATGTGAGTGTGGCTGAGACTCTCTCATGTTAGTATAAGTCTATGTTGCATTCTATATGCCATTTTAGCCATTGCATTACATATGCCATTGTCTCGGTTTGCGTGCCCGCGTGCACGCATTTCGAGGCACTTCATTTTCATCTTATGGCCACTGATGTGGGTGCGGCTGAGGTTCACTCACATTGGTGTAAGTCCATCTTGCATTGTGTATGCCATGTTTCAATACGTTGCGCATGTTATGTTGTTAGCATTGTGTATGCCATGTAGTTGCATAGCATGCTTGTATTCTTGTTTGCATGCCTAGGTTGCATTGCATTGGCATGCACGCCTTGCCCCTTGATCATGTGATAGAGGTTGTGCTTTATGTGTTTGTTTGGTTTGCATGACATTTGAAATCAAAGCGCATACTTGGTTTCTTGGACCATCACGCATCGAAATGCACAATTGGCGGTCCGAGAATCAAGGAACATCCCCATTTGAGTCAAAAGCATGATAAGGGATGTGTTGGTGCATACACTTGCTTGAAATTCCATGCCATACACTGTCTGTTCTTGTTGTTGTCAAAAAATATCTTCTGCAGGGAGTTTCTGCCGACCGGCATCATTTAGTGCCGACCGGCAATTGGTGGCTGGCCGATAATTACATCATCTGCTAATGGAAATTATGCACTGCCGGTGGGCATTTCACCCAGCCGGTGGCACTCTGCAGTGTGCAACAAGCCTGTCCCAGTACTTTGGCACTGTTCAGAGAAGCAGGGCAGTGTAAACCGAGGCGGCAGCGGTATGGTACGGACTTTCCGGGCGAGACGGGTTCAAGCTTGCATCGTTCGCGCATCCCGAGGCGGGGGCTGTGGCCACCTTTCTTCTTTTTGCATTCATTTTGTTCAGTAATTAGAAATTCTGTAATAATTAATGTGGTTAGTTATTTATTCGGACTGTAATATTTATTTGGACCCTCCGAGTGAGGGCAATTGTGTAATAAGTGTGCGTGAGTGTGTGTATGTCTTCCAACCCCACGTCTTTCTTCCCTTTTATTTACCCGCTTATGATGGTAGACTGGGGCATATTTAAATTAGCATACCTTATGCTATGCATGCGTGCATTCATACATTTGCCTTGCATGCACCGGGCTCGGCGCATCATTCTAACTGCATTTGTATTTCAATTCCAAATTGAATACGTGTTAGTTGAAGCATTTCACATGTCATTGTAGATTAGCCGAGCCTATCTTAGTTGCATCTTGCATGTGTTGCATTAGCCATCTTAACATGAACTAGGATCATGCATATGATTATTAACTAGTTTCTGTTTTGGCTCGGAGTACTAGGTAAGCTTTTATGCTTTAGCATATCGCATGCGTGTGAGTGTTGCCATGACAGTATGATTACCATGAGGCTAGCTGCTTATGTGATATAACTGCTTGAATGCCTGTGGATGGAGGTTGAATTACCTAAATTGGAATAATGCATTGAAACTGTGAGTTTTAAGCCCACTAGATAGTGGCAAAATCATCCTTTCTAAAAGCCCACTTGAGGGTGGCAAAATCTGCATTTTAGCCTACTTGCGAGTAGCAAACCATTTTCAAAACAAACATGAAATGTTTTGTTCCAATTTGGGCGATTTGGTCTATACTTGTTTGCTGCGTGCACAACATAGTAATTCTAGGCTAATAACCGGATTAAGAACACATAACGTTTTCAAAATGGGATATCACGGTTAGTAGAGGCCGGTCCTCGGACCGGGCGAAAGGGGGTGCTCATAGCTGACCTTCCCCGATCGTACCCAAGCTCCCGAGCCGAGACAACTCCGGTGATGACGGACTTGTGGCCTTCAGCACCGAGTCAGGGTTTCCTAAATTTTCCCATTTTAAAATATTTAGGTGGCGACTCTGTATCTGGCAAAGCAGTCCATGTTTGGCACTTCTTTTCAAAAAATCTGTTTCTCAAAACGATTTGCCGGATTTGGACTCTTTGGTTCAGATTAAGAACCGTGATACAAATCGAGTCCGAACTGTAGCGAGGGTCCCTCCGCGGACATGTTACAGTATGTAGGGGTCAAGTCACCATATACAGCTTACGGGGGTCGAGCTGCTCAGTCAGCTCGCCAAAGTAAAAATGAAAAATGCATTCGAAGTTGCTTGTCTTCTTGGGCGGCCGTTTATGCGCTCAAACGGAGAATGTTTGGTTTCAGAAGTTTGACCTGTTACGGACTCGCCTTTTTTTGCGCCACGCCTTTCGGAAAGGGTTGAAAAGAAGACCTCACAGTTCGGACTCCTGCGGTTCTGAATCTAGTCTCACAAAGTGCAATGTGAAACTGATAATTACCAAAGAGTCCAAATCCGACAAACTTTTTTGGAAAATTGATTTTAAATCAAATAATGTCAAAATTGGACTGCTTTGCTAGATACAGAGTCGCCACCTAAATATTTTATTTTGGAGAAATTTCGGAAACCCTGACTCGTGCCAAAGGCCACGTATTCGTCATCATCAAAGTTGCCTCGGCTCGGGAACTTAGGTACGAGAGGGGAAGGTCCTGAAATGAGCACCCCCGTTTGCCCGATCAAAGATCGGCCTCTACTAATCATGATATGATGTTTCATAAATATTATGTGTTCTTATTCTAGTTATTAAACTAGCTTTACTATGTGTCGCGCACAAGCAAGTATAGACTAAAATTGCAAGAATCGGAACAATTCAACTCATGTTTGTTTTAGAAAATGGTTTGAATTTGCCACCCTCAAGTGGGCCTAAAATATGGTTTTGCCACAACAAAGTTGGCTTAAAACTCACATTCGTTGAATTGTTCTAATTCAAGCAACAAGCCTTCATTCACAGGCATTCATGCAGTTTAGTAAATAAGCACATAGCCTCATGGCAAGCATGCTAATCATGGCAATATGACAATCACACTCATGCAAGTATGCTAAAGTATAAAGACTTACCGAGTACTCCAAGTCAAAACAAAAACTAGTTAAAAATATGCATGATCGTAACTATGTTAAGTGTCTAATGCAATGCATGCAATAATGCAATTAAATAGGCTCAACTACTTAATCATGATATTTGCAACACTTTGATAGCATGTTTTGAAACATGTATTCAAAGAAGTATTGAAATGACAATGTAGTTTGAATGATGCGCCGAGCCCCGGTGCATACAAAGACAAATGAATGGATGCAAACATGCAAGCATAAGGTATGCTAATTGAAAAAATGTCCCTAATCTAACCATCAAAAGCGATTAAATAAAAGGGAGAAAGATGTGGGGTTGGAAGACATACACACACGCACGCACGCACACACACTTATTACAATATCACGACCTCGCGAAGGAGGGTTTGAATGAATAAGCTAAGCAACTAGCTACGCTAATTAAGCTAAGCTAATTATTACAACAATTGAAATGAATTAACTAACTTATTTTAAGCTAATTAATTGCAACAATTGAAACAAATTTAACTAACTATTCTAAGCTAATTAAATATTACAAATCAATATTACAAATCATAATTGAATAACTAATTACACTAACTAATTAAGCAATTAAATGGCCTCGAGGGACGAAGGATGCATGCATGCTCGGTTGGTTTCCTCTTGAAAATCCACCGCCTTGCTAGTGGATGCCTCTGTTTGCACTTATTTGAACACCAACAGTGTTGCCAACTCCCAGAATGCCTCTGTTTCAACTCAGGAACACGCTTGTGCAAAATTTCATTGATGGCCGGTTGGCTACAAATGGTGGCCATCGGCTACCATTAGTCGCCGGTCGGCTACTGCTGGTGGCCGTTGGCCACTACCAGTGGCTGGTCGGCCACCCATTCCCTGGACTTCTTCTTTTGTTGCAACAGGGAGCAAACAGAGGCAAAACAGTGCATTCTCACGGAGTGTGTGTACTGTTGCTCTCCTTATCATCACATAAGCTCAAAGGAGAGTAACTCTTGGCCCTCAAACCGTCAACCAAGCATTTTCCATGCATGATGGCCAAAGAACCAAGCTTGTACAAGCTTAATGAGTGCAAAACAAGACTCAACAAAACCACAACCCTATTATGCATGATCAAGGGTGATGGTGACTAAGAAAAGTGGCATGTTTCATCACTTTGAGTATGAAAATGTCCCATTTTTCTCGTGTTCAAATTAACGTTTGATTCGAACACATGCAATGCAACACAAAAGTTGCTTTATCTTGCCTATTTTATTTTGTTTATTTATTTTTTACTCATTTTAGCTTACCAATCCATTCTTTTAATTGATTAGTCCAAAAGGTGAGTGTCCTCTAATGGAAAGAGGGTTTAAGCCACAAGTGCCTTGAGCATGAAAGAGATCTCATGCCGTTGATAATAAACTCCAGAAGGAATTAAACCATTAAGCACGAGTGTCTCAATTTCAGACTTAAGCCAACAAGGGGTTCAAAGCCACTTTCAAAATGAATGAAAGAGTGAAACAGAAGAGTATGTGACAGAGCTTATGATGCTGAAATTACATACAAAATAGTGCCACAACATGCTTCCGACTTAAAAGAATGATGATCAAAGCATTGAAACAACAAACTAGTGAACGAAATTACACTACATCCACGCAATACAAGACTCAAAGGACCAAAACAACTCGAAACAGAGTTGAAACCAGTCAAAACAGTAGCAAAAACATGCTGAGATTAAGGTACAAAATGCTAGAAAAACATGCTTGCATGTTAAGCTATCTAGGCATGTAAACGAAACACAAGGTGGGGAGGCTAACCCCTCTAATTTTGGACTTCAAAAGAGAGTTTTTGCCACTGAAATAACTCTGAATTTCAGTGGTTTAAAAGGCCCAAAAAGTTTGATTTGAATATGCTAAAAGATGGTGCAAAAGTTTACACAATTAAGCAACAAGAAGGGTGGATCACCTCTTTACACAAAATAGCGTCAAACCATCATGTTAAGCCTAAAAAACTAGAGTTTTTTTGTAGTTGAAAACCAGCTAAAAAACAATACAAAAGGATGGCAAAATAAGTAGTCAAAGCAAGTACACTAAGCAAGTGAACTACCTCTTGAAGCTCAAGCACAAAACAGCCCCAAATTCTAGCTCAAACCTCCTTCAAGAGCTCAAGCTAAACTCCAAAGAACCTCAGCTCAAAGGTGAGAGTGTTTGGTTAAGGCTTTATGTGCAAAAGTGTAGAGAAACTAGACTTTAAGGCACAAAATAAGAAGAGAGAGAGAGAGAGGGAGAGAGAATTCTAGAGAGAGAAATTTGATCCAAATTTTCTCACCCCACCAAATGGGGAAGAGCACCCCCCATATATAGAAAATCAAAGTTTAAGCTTGAATTCATCCTACTATACACGTGTATAAAGATGCACTTCAGTGAGCAACAGCTGGCACAACTTGCAAACAAATATCTAAAAAAAGAGACAAATGGTCGTCAGCCACTATTAGTGGCCGTCAGGCCCCACTAATGTCACGCCCCAAACTTGCCCCTAAAAGTTCGGGCATGACCCATTCAGAAAGAGACATATAACTTGGTGTATATAGCATATGGGGTCTTATCGAAAGCGTAAAATATTAAAAGAATAATAAGCTAAACAAACTCCATTGAGTTATTTCTAATGTGCTAGGATCTCATACATCATATGCACCATAATAGACCGATAAAGTCCAAAAATATTCCTTAGCAGTACTTATACACAAACACATATACAGACCCAGCCCTATAATCGGGCATGTAACAAAAAACCTGTTGAAGTCATATACATTCAACCTTGGAAGGATAGCCAAGAAGTAAGCCAATTATCTTAATAAACTTCACAAAATAAGTGGCCTCGTGAGTGCTTGGATACATGAAGGTTGACAAAAGAAACCGGGCGTCATGGGTTAGGATTGACCACCTTGTTGGTTGCCTACAGAAACAGACATAACAGAGAGTGAGCCGGGCTCAGTGAATAGTAATATATAAATGAAACAATGCTCAACTTGAAACATGACAGTTATCAATACATATGGAGATGCAGAGGTCACATAGTTAGCTTGATTCTGTGCTCATCCTATAACGGCCTTAGGCCCAATCTTGAACATAACAGTTGGCATATCACATCTTAAATCATAATGGCTTAAAGCCCTTGAACATGGTGGCATAATGCCTTTGAACATGGTGGCATGATGCCCTTAAACTTGGTGGCACAAGACCCTTAAACAGAGTGGCACAAGGCCCTTAAACAAAGTGGCATTACGCCCTTGAATAATTTGGCACTAAGCCCTTGAATATGCTTATATGAACTCAAGAGGTGTCTCACACGGATTCTAGAGGTGGCTCACGTCGTAGCACTTAGTTCCGTGTAGCACTTTGTTTCATATCATAACAACTTATATTGAATGGCCGTAGGCCCATAGTCTTATAGAATGAAGGTATTTTATCTTTCCCATTTCTTTCTTTACATACTTGGAACATACTTGAACATTAACATACATACTTGAAATATGAACATAGTTGCGTACTTGAAACATTAACATAGTTGCGTAAACGAAATGCCAATAAAAATCATTAGCCATATGTAAAGCGGTTAATGATATTACTACTCACAGTGTTGTGATGATGTGCTTGTTCCTCCCGGAGTGTGCCCTGCACACATTCAACCTTTACAATTTAGTTTCCTTTTCATATCAGATTACTTTCTGTTTCGTTTTACTTCGAAGAAATTTATACATATTAAAAGGCATCAAATACATATTCCGACAACATTAGAGGGTTCTACACGCAAAACGGAGCGATCCACGTTTTTCAGCATGGGCCGCACGTGCGGCTGTGAGCCCCACACGTGCGGCAAGCTCTCCCGCACGTGCGGCAAAATGTCCCGCACGTGCCTTTTAGACAGTGGCCAAGCCCTTGTTTTCCACCATTTCCTGCACGTACGGCAATTCCGCCCAAAATTGTCCGAAAATTCTTGCAAAATCCCACCTTTGGAAAACATGAACAAGGCTCAATTTAACATTTTTAGTTGATAATACATAGCCTAAAATTCATATTAACAAAGGCTTCAAATACATACATTAAACTAGATAAACACTAGTTCTTGAATTCTTAACAATAATCATATTTCTTTTTTTTTTTTTTTTTTTTTTTTTTTTGCATCAACATCACATATACCATCACATATATATATAAGGTAAGTTCTTCATGATCTTTCACGAGAAAGTAAGAAATCAAAGCTAATTTCTCCACATACATACATAAGCAACTTAGTTCAAACTCATCCAATGGATAAAACATGATCCAATTACACATTGGGTTCAATTATCATGGTTGTATCACCCTCAAATTCAAGAGAGGAATTATAAAAGATAGACAAACTTACCTTGAGTTGAGATCTCCCAAAGTCTCTCTCTAAGTTATTCAATCTCTAGCCTTTATTGAAACTCCCTTCTCACTTCTCTCTACTCTTACTATCCTTTTCCAGGGAATATGTTGAACTCACTCCAAAGCTTAAAGAACACATACATATATATAAGAGCTATAAGAGCTAATAAGACAAAAGTCAATCGTTTAAACATCCAAAATTGAAATTTCCCAAAAATGCTTAATATTACCTAAAAATTATGGTGATCACATGTATAAAATCAATTTCAGATAATTAAGCCTTTAAGGCCTCCAATTTCGATTCAAACCTTCTAATGTAACAGATACTTTTCTTGTTGAACAGATAGACATCCTTAATCATATGGTTCACTTACTTAATTTAAATTTCCAATAGGATTTCACAGTAAGCATTCAAATCACAAAATAGGATCCGAAAATATAACAAAGAACATGTACGGGGGTCGGGTTATTACAACTAATGGCTGACATGCACAACTAGTGGTTGACAAGGTTTAGGGCTGGCCGACAGGCCACCCTCCCTCCAGGTAAGAGACACTAAGCTTTTGGCCTAAAAACATGCACAAAACAAATAGGTTTAGAGGCTCAAAGACAAGGCATTCCGCTGAGGACTTCGGGTGCTCAAAATGAACATAAATAAGGACAATCATCGAGTGCACAAACGCTGACGTCCAAGTTTTAAGGACGGTAAAAAATGGGGTGTCTACAATTGTCCCTTTTTGATAGAACTCGGAAGTCATAAAATGATGTGAGTGAATGTCAAAGCCCAGAGACGACCCATTTTTGACAAGGCCGAAGACTCAGTCAAGCAAACAAACAAGATAAAGAACGGTTGCGCCCACAGGCTGCCTACGTATCCCTTTGCAAGGAATCAAATCAGCGTAGTTCTGGGGCAAGATGCAAATGATATGCACAATGCAACAACATAACTTATGATCATGTAATGAGGCTGTAATGAAACATCTAGATAGAAATTTTATGCAAAGAAATGCTTCATGCAATCTCTTACATGAAAATAAATAAGAAAACACACCACACGTGAGAAGCAAGAGCCAAACTGCATTTCATGCAGAAAGGATGTAAGAAAATTATGCAATCTTAACTATGCATCGCGCAGGGAAGGCGAAGAACAACACAACCATCGGGCGCACCCAAGGTGTCAAACAAGATCCTAACGCGTTGTACATGTGAGGAGAAAGATGGTATGAACACAGGGACACACCCGAATGCTCCTAACCAGAACGGTGATAAACATCGGAACACGTCCAAATATTTGTAACCAAAACAAGGAGTTGTGTAAGCATCGAAACTCGTCCGAATGCGTTTAACCAAAGCGTCCTAACACGTCGCATGCGAGAGGAGAAGAGAGTGGCGTAAACATCAGGCGCACCCGAATGTTTCTAACCGAAAGCGTCTTAACGCGTCGTGCGCGAAAGGAGAAAGAGGGTGGTGAGAGCGCTGGGCGCACCTGAATGGCTCTAACCAAAGGCATCCTAACGCGTCGCACGCGAGAGGAGAAAGAGGTAATGAGAACATTGGGACGCACCCAGATGTCTCTAAACCGAATCGTCTTAACGCATCGCAAGCGAGAGGAGAAAGAGGCAACGAGAACATCAGGACGCACCCAAATGTCTGTAACTGAAAGTGCCCTAACACATTGCATGTGAGAGGAGAAAGAGGCAATGAGAACACTGGGATGCACCCAAATGTCTATAACCGAAAGCGTCCTAATGCGTCGCACGTGAGAGGAGAAAGAGGTAACGAGAACATTGGGACACACCCAGATGTCTCAAACCAAAAGGAGTGGTGTAAACACCAGACGTACCTGAATGTTTCTAGCCAAAAGGAGTGGTGCGGCATAAGCAGCGAAACGTATCCAAATGCTTCTAACCGAAACAAGACGGATCAAAGGACAGGAGTGGTCTTACCTGGAACTCCTCTAAATGAACCGTACATATAATATCGTACTTGTATAAGAAAGCAACGTAACATGCATAACACAATAAGAGTGCATGTTCTACGCAAGATTAGCAAAGCATGTTCTATGCATTAATAACAAAAGCATGTTCTATGCGAGAGACGGAGGAATGCATATTCTATATAATAGGATAGGATGCATGCAATACCCAATTGCGGAAATGCATGTTCAATGCGAGATTAACAACATGCTCGATGCAAAATACCGAATAAAGAAATGGACGTTCTATGCAATGATTAAAAGCATGTCTAATAAAACTGACTCAGTTGCAGCCTTCGATTTACCTCTCGGAGGAGTTACAATATATTTAAAAAGGATACACCTCATTCATGCCGACTAGTGATGAGTCATGCACCGAAGAAATGGTTCAAAACTTCCCCAGAGACATTTTGAGTTGAAAAGTGAACTTTCTTTGCACTTTCTCGAGAACCAAGGACACAAAACAACATAAAAACACACAAGGAGAACACTGGAAGCTTGTCGGCCACAAATGGTTGCCGTCGGCCACCCGTGGTAATTTGGGCCATTTTGGTCTTTTTGCATATAGATTTTTAAGTACACATCTCCAAGCCTCATTTCCTCACACGTCCATTGCCGAAATTGCTTCCTCTTCTTCTCTAGAGACTTTTCCTTTCTAGATTCGAGCTTTATACACGTTTTCCAACACCCCATGCGAAGTTGATTTGTTAAAACCTCTTATTTCCTTTGTTTTGAACCGATTGGAATTTGTTTTCGGTGTTTTTTTCTCCATTTCGCCACTTGAGCTTTGTTTCCCTCGAGTTTCTCTTGAGTTTGGTGTCTTTTCCTAGGCTTTGACTTTTTCTCCCATTTTCTCTTTCCGAGAGTTGACTGTCGATATTTTCCACCCATTTTGCTCATTTTTGCCCACTTTTTCACCTTCTTTCCAGATGGCAGACGACATTGCCCACGACGGAGGTTCTCCAGGGGATGGAGGGAGATCCTGAGCATATACCATTACCACCCAGGGTCCGACCCTTCGATCCGGAGACATACCACCCCGAGGTGTATGTACTACCGCCAGATACAGTCCGTCATTTCAGTGGATTTGCACGAGGCGTGCCAAAGGATCTCTTGCTGCGAGAGCTGGAGTCTCACTTATCTTACGGCGCCTCCGAGGTACACACTGTTTTCTTACATTTTTCACCATGTACTTTGCATTTTCTGCAAAGCTCACACTGTCTTTCATTCGCCCATTCCAAACACATTCGTGCACTGTATTTCTTACATTGCCTTTCATCTGCTCATTCCGAACACATTCATGCACTGTATTTCTTACACTGCCTTTCATCTGCTCATTCTGAATACAAGTGGACTCTCATTTTACCCAAGGATGTGGGACCACTTCTGTGAAAGAGTGGTACATTGACCTCCCTATTGGTGTTCGCCAGATTGTCGATGAGGCCGGGTTTGGCTTGTTCTATATGGGGCTGTCGCATCTCATGGCGAGTAGATCCCTACTTGGCGCGTTGGTAGAGAGGTGGTGGGACACCACTAACTCCTTTCACTTCTCTACCACAGGAGACATGACGATGACCCCGTACGACTTTGCTATGCTCATCGGCATTGAGGTAGGAGGTCGGCCAATCCCATATGATACAAACATGGGAGAGTGAGAGGCTGCTTGGATCTACCTGCTGGGGGCACACCCACCTCTTTTCCAATTAGGGCTAGTTCGCTACAGCTGGTTTGTAGACCATTTCAAAGGGACACAGCCAGAGACCCTAGAGAAGTTCGAGCAGTATGCCTGAGGCTTCTTGATGTTCCTCTTTGGCACCACCTTATTCGCTGACAGGGCGAACACTGTCGGGCTATATCTTTTGAGTGCCTTGGTGGACTTGTCTCAGGTTCGGCATTACGACTGGGGCGGCGCTGGCCTCGTTACTTTGTACTGCTACATGAGCGCAACATCTCGCAGGAGCAGGAACAGAGTCGGCGGCTACTGGAGAGCCTGGGAGGCATGCTTTACTTTTCTGCTTTACATATCTTGTCGTGCTTTCTGCTTTGTGCTTTCTGTTTACTGCGCACACATAGTCTGATTTCTACTTTGCATTGGCACTTTTTGCACGCTGTACTACACACCCTGTGTTTATCTGTTGTATACTCACTGTCGCTCTTTTTCTTTTTGCAGCTATGGGTGTATGCCTATTTTTCGACACTTGCCCCAGAGCCGGAGGTTGAGATGCCTCCTGGGTGCCATACTCCCACCGGTATGAGGGGAGATGCCAACGGAGGATCTGGGAGATTCTTTTATTTTTTTGTCGATATTCAGTTCTTTCTATTTTCTGCTCCGATTCATACTGCAGATCTAATGACAACTAACAATCTGTGCATTTTTTGCCTGCAGATCTCATGGAAGCCCTGGGCGACGATGCCAGAGGGTGCTTGATATCAGTTCGCCGACGCTTAGGGCGCTTCTCGTTATCGGCTCATACTTGAGGGACCGATAGGTCGAGCCTGGTTCTTGGGTAAGCGCTTCCTGCGCCAGACTTTGGGTTTGCCACTGTAGACGATTCCCATGCCACCTCCGTCATCCATGCAGGCCACAGAGAGTCTCTCCTCCCAAGAGATGATCGACTTTACACGAGGTGTGGAGGCCGATTATTTTCTTAGAGAGGGAGACTATATGACATACGTCCAGACGCACCTCATGCCTCCTTTGACGGGTATTCATGCTTGTGGAGAGAGCAGCAGACGCCCTTTCGACGAGCAGGGATCGAGCACCGAGGGACAGGGCTAGAGGGGCGCCCTCCACTAGGCAGAGCTTTGGTTGGCTGGAGCTTCCCACAGAGTTAACAGGCTGGCGATATTCTGGAGAGGCTTATTAGATTCCGATTGGGCCTCCATTGCCTGGTCACAGATATGTCAGGACACCTGATTTACCTCCGGTATGTATTACAGTTGTAATTTTTCCATTCTTGTTCAGATACTCAGACATTCGTTTCTTTTGGACACTGATCATTCCAAATTGCATTTGTAGGGCGCCGTAAGGTACGTCGAGGGATTGCTCGAGATGTTGGCCTCATTCAAGGGCATGATCTTGAGGAGGGAGGCACTGCTCGGCTTCCACGGCATCCAGGTAATTTTCAGTTCTCTTGCATTTCGGTCATCATATTTCTACTGACATACTGAAACTGACACTTCAACTGAACATTTCCCTACACTGCACTGATAGATCACATCTGACACATTGCATTCACTCACTGTAGACTTCTGCATGTTCCCATTCCGCACACCATACTTGCACTTGATACACATACTATGGCTAACATATTCAAACTGCCTTTTCAGGTCCCACCTCTACCGATAGCACCGGCGGCAGTATGAGCAGGACCATCAGCACCCCCTCCAATAGCAGAGAGAGAGAGACAAGCTCCGACACGTGGCCGAGAGAGATGTCGTGAGCCTATCATGCACGATGACGATGAGACCAACGGGACCGGGGAGGCTGTAGATCAACATTCTGAGTCATCCGAGAGCAGAGATGATGATGTTGGCTCAGATTCTGCTAGTGGAGATGAGGTTGAACCAGGTTCTGATGTAGTGACGACGACTCTGGTTCTGGTTTTGATTCAGCATCAGGTTCAAATAGCGGTGTGGATGGAGACAGCTCTACCGAGTCCACTCCACCGAGGAAGAGGACGAAGAAGGCCTTTAGAGCTTGAGCTAGTTGGCGCTGATTCGCTGTATTTTGTTTTGTTTCTTTTTGCTAGTAGTGTTGGCACATTGTACAACTTAGATAGTTTTATTTTCTTAAAAACTTGTACTCTTTTGTAAAAAGAAACCATGATCAGACTGAAAATAGCTTTTGATGAAAATGTGTTGTATTTCTTTTGCATTCTGAGCATCACATAGCACCACATTGCATACAAACGAGATTGATGGACATTGAACTTTGTACATTGTATTGGCAATTTCTTAATCAGGTGATGAACCGACCAACACATAACAAACAGGGTAAAACAACTTGATAAACAATACAACGACTCGATAAACAAAACAAATACAACTAGATAAGCAACACAACAACTCGATAAACAAATTGGAGCAATTTGCAAGCAACTCAACAAAACTACTAAAACAAAACAGCAGAATGCATCAAGAGTAGAACAAAACACAAGTTCTTAGCACTTTCAACACAGAGGAACACCAAAGGAATTCTGCTAGCCATAAACAGGGGCTGTCAGCCACTTGTAGTGGCTATAAAAGGTGGCTGGTCAGCCATTAATGTAGGGGGCCTCTAGATTGCTGCCACCTGTCTTCCACTCAATGCCTTGTCTTCTATAAAAGTTTGGGACTTCGTAGTTTCTTCATTTCAACTCTGTTTTTGCCACAAATTAGGGCTGAGCAAGTGATCCATGAAATTCGTAATCCGATCCAGTCCAGTCCAATTCGATAGGTTTGGATTGGTTTTTTGAATCCGCGGTTCGGTTCCGGATTGAAGAATTAAAAATCCGTAGTCTACGGATTGGTTCTGGATTGGAACTGATCCGAACCGTATACAAATAGTCTATATTTTTATTATACATCCTCCTCCATAGTATCTTCTCTTAATTCTATGTAAAATCTAAACTCAAACTTAAAACCGTATAATATCTTCTTTTATTACTCTTGTTTGTTGGTTTTTAGTTTTAATTTGTAATGGTTTAAATACTTATAGTGAAACCAATTTTCTTATGGTTGTTAAAATTTTAGAACAGTATGTCGCTATTATAGAAAAGTATGTTGCTATTGTGGAACTAATATAGCGCTATGTTTATATTTTTATTAAATTAAAGTGTTTTAAATATATTTTTGTTATTTAATTATGTGAATCCGTGGTCCTAAACCGATCCAATCTGTATTTAAATGGATTGGTTCAGATTGGTTCCATGATTTAAACGGATTGGATTGGTTCCAATTTTTTAGGAACCGTAGATAACGGATTGGTCCTAGTTTTATCTCAATCCGGTCCAATCCAGACCATGCTCACCCCTACCACAAATGGAGCCATTCTTCACTAAAAAACTCTCAACTTGGATTGCAACTTTAGATGGCTTGAAAAAAGTGAATTTCTGGGGTTTCAGGATAAATGCACTATTCCCGCTAAGTCATACCCCACTGTGTTTTCCGTTCTTTCACGCCACGACCAGATGTTGGAACCCAGTTACACATGTGTTTAACTTTGGGGTCAAGAGATGTGTCATACAATTGAAGAATTCCAAGTTCTGATGGAATCCTGGCATGACGAGGAAATCTTGCCCCAGTCCCGTTTTGGCCACATCCAAGCTTTAGGAAGGATGTGTGAACTCACTCTACACGATGCCCGATCTTTGGTTCACATCGAAGAGCTAGATATTCCTAATTTGATTCATCGATTTTCTGACGCCAGCGACTGCGGTGACCGTCTTTGGCAAAGTTTTCGACAACATGCCCTTTGTTTGTGTATGTTGGCTCATTTCCTACTTGCCCCTGGTTCCGGAGGATCTAGCATTCGCTTGATCGAAGTGGCCCAAGGCTTGAAAGAGGGCAAGAGCTGCATTGGCTTGACACTAGCCGAGACTTTGATGGGCTTGGACTCCTTTCATCAACGAGAGGCAACCAAATTCACAGGAAGTCCACTACTTTTGTAGGTAATGTTTCCGACCCTATCTCACATGTCTTTCTCACATCACTTAACACTCATGCTCTGTTTTTCTCTCAAAACCCTTTCTTACTTTTTCTCTCTACATACACCTCTCTATTGTTTAATCTCTCTTATTTTTCATCCCTTCCCAGATATGGTTCATGGACAGGTTGAAGGTAGTGGATTCTCGCCCTGCATATTCAGCGTGAGGCTATTTCTTTCGCCAAAGGCTAGTTGATTTCCCGAACGAGGGATGGTGGTGCCATTGGATGTGCAACAGGTTTGCTGCTGACATTGCTTGGCGCTACCCCTGGCTTGATATGCCTGAAATGAGCTACAATATGTCTCGACAACCTGGCATTCAGTTGATTGGGTTGACACATTGTGTCTTCTATTTCCCATTACGGTTCAAGTGCCAGTTCGAACACGACCATACTTGCCCAGAAGAGGGGGTAGAATACCCAACTTCATTTCGAATCTGAGGCTCACAACTAGCTCGATATCTCACTGCTTGAAGGACAAGAGAACTTCTGGCTCTCGCTTCTAATTTCAGTTGCACCCTTTCTGGCGCATGCAAAACTTGGCTTGAAGAAGAGGCGCAAACCAGGCTTATTTTAGCATCTGAAACTTCCACAAGCTCTGGGAGGGGACACAGGAACATCTGACTCATCTGTGCCTTAAGTTTATTGCTTTGATCTAATTTTCAAGTTTTCCTTTTGAATGTAATAAAAAGTAACTTTGATTTGTATCAAGAGTTAGAGAACTCTGTATTGAAATCAATGAAATTGGAGCTGTGGGCACTTAAAATTTTTCCTTTTGGTCCAAAAATGGTTTAAGTTGTAAAAAGATTAATTTGAACAAAATCAACTTTTATTAAAGCTTTTCAAAACTATTTTCGATAAGGATCACAACTTGACACACATAGAGTCTATCCTCGAGATGTACAACCCCGAATCCCATAACTGGAAAGTTGCTCCTTGTCTGAATAGCACTGTACCGTAACCAGCTCTCATAGTGAAGATCACAACCGAACTCTTGGGTACAGAAAAGACAAAGATGGTTTGAATAATCTCATGGACAGGACAGTTGAGTTTGAAGTGTTTATGGCAGGACTTCAGAATGAAGTTGCCTACGTATGCCAAAGATGGGACTCAAGCCTTACGTAGTTCGGTTAGGGTTTACTCGGGTATTAACACTCTCCTTTTGCGCTCTAGCTTTTTCCAAGGCTGCCCTTTTTGGGTTTTCAACCTTGCGAGCTCAGTTTTTCTTCTTTCAAATTTTTTGTGCTCTAACCTGCTGGTCATTGCGGTTGTGTATTGATTACCGCAAGTTGAATAGAGTTACAGTTAAGAACAGGTATCCTCTACCCATAATGGATGATTTATTTGACCAACTTAGAGGGTCTCGTTACTTCTCAAAAATTGATTTGAGGTCAGGGTACCATCAGTCGAAGGTCAGGGTACCATCAGTCGAGAGTCCAGAAGGAGAACATTCGGAAGACGACCTTTCGTACTCGTTATGGCCACTATGAATTCCTTGTAATGCCTATTGGGTTGACCAATGCACTGCCTTCCTTTATGGATTTGATGAACAGAATTTTTCGGGAATACTTGCATCATTTTGTGGTCGTCTTTGTGGATGACATCTTGATTTATTCAACCTTTGAAGAGGAACATGAGACTCACTTGTGGGTAGTGCTGGGTTTACTTAGTGAGCATCAATTATATGCCAAATTTGAAAAATGCGAGGTTTGGTTAACAAAGGTGAAGTTTTTGGGGCATGTAATGTCTAGAGGGGGAGTGACTGTGGACTCCTCAAAGATAGATGCCGTACAGGATTGGGAACAACCCAAGAATGTTTTTGAAATCCAGAGTTTCTTGAGATTAACGGGGTATTATCGACGTTTTGTAAGGGACTTCTCTAGACTAGCTGTACCTTTGACTAGGTTGACTAGAAAGGGTATCAAATTTGTGTGGAGTGAGGCATGTGAAAAGTCATTCCAAGAGCTTAAGACTAGATTGACTACCGCACCGGTTTTGATAATTTTGGAAAGGGGTTTGAATTACACTGTCTATTGTGATGAGTCCGGGGATGGACTTGGTTATGTTTTGATGCAAGAGGGAAAAGTTGTGGCCTACGGTTCACGACATTTGAAAACTCATGAGAAAAATTACCCCACCCATGATCTTGAATTAGCAGCGGTGATTTTTGCTTTGAAAATTTGGAGGCATTACTTGTATGGTGAGAAGTTTGAGGTTTTCTCCGATCATAAGAGCCTAAAGTATTTGTTTTCTCAAAAAGACTTCAATTAACGTCAACGGAGGTGGATGAAATTTATGGAGGATTATGATTTTGAGTTACACTATCATCCGGGGAAGGCCAATGTGGTAGCCGATGTTGTGAGTCAAAAATCTGTGAGTAGTTTGGCAAGTGTGGCCATTCAGGAATGAGATATGCTAGATCTTATTGGCAAGTTTGATTTACACTTGGGTGAGTTCGGAGAGAGTGCTATCTTGTTTACTTTGAATACTCAACCTACCTTAGTTAGTAAGGTCATAGAGGCACAACGAGGAGACTGGGATGTGGAATCAATCCGTGTTAAGATTTCCAATAGAAAGGAAGAGAAAGGTTTGAACGTTCATTCGGATTTGAGTGTACGTTAACTAGACCGTTTGTTTGTACTAGAATCTTGTAGAGAGAAAGTACTTCGGTAGTTCCATCACTCTCGCCTTGCAGTACACTCGGGAGGCACTAAAATGTATCATGATCTTAGTCGTCAGTTTTGGCGAGGGGTATGAAATGAGATGTCGCTTTATTTTCATCGAAGTGCCTTACTTGTCAACAAATGAATGTCGAACACCAAAGACCAGCAGGTTTGTTACAACCCTTACTAATAGCCAAGTGGGAATAGGAACGTGTTACCATGGATTTTCTAGTTGGGCTTCCTAGAACACAACGAGGCAATGATGCCGTTTGGGTGATTGTTGATAGGTTGACTAAGTCTACTCATTTCATTCCGATGTGCACCAGCGACTCAATTGAGCGCTTGGTAGAGTTGTACATTAGAGAGATAGTTCGACTTCAAGGAGTCCTGTGACTATTGTATCGGATAGGGATCCTCATTTTACTGCCCGGTTATGGCAAAGCCTTCAAGAGGCGTTGGGAACTAAATTGACTCTTAGCACCGCTTATCACCCTCAAACCGATGGATAGTTGGAACGTACCATTCAGATTTTGGAGGACATGCTTAGAGCTTGTGTCCTTGATTTTAAGGGGCCTTGGAAAAGGCACTTACCATTGATTGAGTTTGCTTACAACAATAGTTACTAAGATAGTATTGGGATGGCGCCATTTGAGGCCTTGTATGGCCGACCTTGTAGATCACCGGTTTGTTGGGCTGAAGTGGGTGATGCACCGTTACTGGGTCCCAAAATTGTTAGAGAGACAGCGGAGAAAGTTGTTCTCATTCGGAAGAGGTTAGGTAAGGCCCAAAGCCGACAAAAGAGTTATGCCGATAAGAGGAGACAACCTTTATCTTCTGAAGTTGGTGACCATGTATTTCTAAAAATCTCACTAAGGCAAGGTTTGATGAGATTTGGTAAGAGTAGTAAATTACCTCCAAGCTTCATTGGGCCTTTTGAGATCTTAGAGCGAATTGGGGAAGTGGCATACCGGTTAGCTTTGCCGTCACAACTTTCGGGAGTTCACAACGTATTTCATGTTGCTATGCGTAGGAAGTATGAACCCGACCCTTCTCATGTGCTTGATTGGGTTGACTTGGAGGTAGATGAGGATGCCTCTTACAAAGAACGATCGGCTCAAATATTAGATACCTGGGAGCAAGTGCTACGGGGGAAAACTATACCGTTGGTAAAGGTGTTGTGGAGACACCATGGGGTTGAAGAAGCGACGTGGGAACGGGAGGTGGAAGTCCGCTCTAAGTATCTGGATTTTTTTTTGAAAATGCTTAAGTTTTTTTTCCTTGTAATATTCACTAGTGTTTGAGGGAAACGTATTAAAATTGTTGACCACATGTTATTATGTATGCTGTTATGTTAAGCATGAAGTAGTTACGAATTCTCATTTCTTTGCTTCATGTTTAGGTTAATGTGTTGTTGTTAATGAGATAACTATGGTGGAAATGGCAAAAAAAAAAAAAAAAAAAACTGGTTGAGAGTTAATATTGTGATTTTAAAATGAAATAGCGTGGTTTTGATCGCTAGAAACCCCTTTTGTTTGGGTAGTTTGATTTGAAATTTCGGGGATGGAATTTTTTAAAGGGGGGAGGTTGTAGTGATCCCGATTTTGACCCGTCTCTTGTGGTGTTCCGAACTCGGGTTGGTATGGTTTTGAACGGTGTTACGTATCTTAGTTTCCCTTGTGTTCTTCTTATTTTTGAAACAGTTAATGTCTCCAAACCTTTAGATGCGAATCCAACCCGAATTGTGCTTTGCAGAGTTGTATTGGAAGTTAATTCTTTTATGTTTTGCCACTTCGCTGAGTATATAGGGGGTCGAGTCACCCTATACAGCTTGCGGGGGTTGAGCTGCCCGATCAGCTCCCCGAAGCTAAAATGCAAAATGCATTCGAAGTTGCTTGTTCGCTCGAGCGGCTGTTTATGCGCTCGAGCGGAGAATGTTTGGTTCCAGAAGTTTAACCTGTCTGCAAAAGTACTAGGAAAGTGTATTCGACGCTCGAGCGAGGCTTTCCATGCTCGAGCGGACCATGTTATATCAGTTCGTGAATATGATATTTCAAATCACTCTTGTATATCTCTGTCTCTAAAAACATTTTATCTTCTTCTCTCTACATTTCTCTACACAAACTAGATCAGAAACCTTGATTTCTCAAGATCCATTTGAGTTTTTCCATTGCTTCTTCATCAAAGTGGGTTATCATCTCGGGGGTTTCGTTGTGTGTGGTAAAGATTGAGTTTCGACACCGTTGATTTTGGGGGTTTCATCTCATTTCTTCTTCAAAACTTGAGGTAGGGATTTTCTTAGAGTTATATATATTTTTTTGCAAGATCTATATGATTTTTGAAATCATCTTTCGATAGCTTTGGAAATTGATCGTTGATTCAAGAAGTTGAGCGATTTTGAAAGTGGGTTTGTCTATTGTTCTTTTAAAATGATCTTATGGGTTTTGATCTTCGTTGATTGAAGAAAATATGATTTTGGAAAGTTTTCTTTCAAAATATTTGAGTTGTATAGTTTTTGTAGAAAACCTAGAATTTGGGGATTTTTTTTTAAAGAGACTGAAAATTCATGAATGATATTGTTATACTTATTTTGTGTGTCAAAATAAATGGATGTTTGGAAAATTTCTTATTTATATTTATATAAATGATGAATTTTAGGGAATATGAGAATTGTTGTTCATTTTGAAAATTATTGTTCAAAACGTTGAAATAGTCTTATAATGACTAATTGTTGAGTATACTTGAGAAGAGGGAATTGTGTTATTCCTTGGATGATGAATTAGAATAAAAGTATTTATATTCATCTCGTGTTATTGGCATAACAATTTATTTGATTACATTAAACTTTGAAAGTTGATTTGAAAACTTGCATCGAGAAAAGAATGTTGGGAAACAAGTTTTCATGAAATAGTTTTGGGATAAATACGTTGGTAAGTCTTGATAAGTGGTGTAGATGATACTAAATAAGTTGGCTTGAGAGTCCGGGGTGAAAGACCAAAAACCTGCGTAGATAGGTGTCGAGCCTTCCGGTTAATACCGGTAAAAATGACAATTTGGTAGTACTTGCATAGTCTACTTGTAGATACCGACTTAGGGATTACTAGAGTCGTATTTACCGCCCTTGAAATAAATTGTTAAGTTTTGAACAATTGAAATTGGATGACATCATTGAGCATAATAGTTTTCAAAAGATAAAAATGTGATTTATCTTCAAAAAGGGCATAACATGGCATGTGCATTTCATCTCTTAAAACTTGTATAAAATGTATATACTTTGTTAAGGATTTCTTACTGGGTTTTATGCTCACCTTACGGGATTTTTGTACAGGAAAAGATATGGTGATGCTGCCTAAGTAAAGGTGAGGAAATGTGTGTTGAGAGTACAAGACTCTCATTTTGCTGTGACTCTGTGTGTAAGCCAAGGGCTGTATGTGTGTGGGTTTGAATAACCGTTTTGTGTAACCATGCTCAAGCCTTGGAAACTTATAAACCCTTGGGAATATTTATTTATTTATTTACTTGTTGTTAGATTAATGTTTTGTTGCATGAAGAACTATTATATTATGTAATGTAAGTTTGGAGATTTATATTCGATTTTCTTTGAAAGAGTTATGATTGTTGTATTATTATTTGGGTTTGAAATTTGGGACGTTACGCTGAAGATGGAGATATTTGGGTGTAGGCTGTGTTGTATATTCGAATAGACAAGTTGTGTGTTATCTTATGGCTAGTAATGAAAAGTTAAGGGATAAACTAAGATATTTTTAAATCCTAAAAATTATTATGTGTGTGTATTAAATAATGGTGTGTATTGAAATGATTAGTGGTGTGTAAGTAGAATTATCCTAATATGATAATCTAATAGTTTGGGCCCGGTGCGCACTCCAGGTCCAGCCAACCCTTGCGTCCGCCACTGAGTGCGTGACCAAGAAATATAAATAAAATGAAAAGCGCGGGCACTATAAGAAAACACACATTCGTCACTTCAGAAATGCTTCTGTTATATATGATAGCTTCAAATCTAGACAAATACTTTTGACAACATTACTAAACTGAGCCTTGTTTTTTTGTATTAATTTCTATCAACGCTATAAAAAATATCACTTGGTTAAACAGATTTGAATTGCAGAGATTTGTGACTAAAGTGTTCATGAAAAAATGATTTGTGATACCTAGACATAAACCACTTAGGAAAATCTTTGGTTATTCATTCATTCAAAGACTCAATTAATGGGCACCTTAATGGGCATTCACTAATTTGTATCTTAATTGTCAATGCGTAATGGTTCCTGTCTCATCTTTTGTTGTATATATCAATGTGCATAATTCTATTTTGGTTCATCACTGTCTTTGATGGTCATTCATATCAAGATGAGTTTTTTTTTTTGAACTTCTTTGAGATAATTAATGAGAGTTACGACCCCATTTCATACTTGAACTGTAGAATCTAACGTTATAATCTTTGGGTAATGAACTGTAGAATCTAACGTTATAATCCACTGGTCCCCCTTGATAATCCGAACCGTTTAATGTGTAGAACTCGTCGAGTACTATGTGCTTATGGAAAATCACGTTGATTGGATATTGATAGCTATGTGATCAAATTAGTTTTGTATAAAGAAAAAAAAAAAAGGCGGTGAACAAATTAACGGTTGACAAAAAAGTTTTTTAATCATGTAGCTATCGATATCCGATCAACTTGATTTTTTACAAGCATATAGTACTCGATGAGTTGCACATATTGAACAATTTAGATTATCAAAATGGGCCGTAATGGGCCCTCACAGGCCTAACACCACCGTCCAATCCGATCTTAGACTGGACCAAAGTTGGACCTAATTTTTTAATAACGAAATGTGTATTTTCTTGCTGTGAGGTAACCAAAATTGTTATCCAAATATTGAAGGGACAGCTCGGTCAAGAGTGAATATTTAGGTTAGAATTATTTGGCCAACAAACTTTTTGTGTGATAGTTTAAAGGGTAAACTTCACTTTACCCCCCTATGGTTTAGGCCATGTGCATATTACCCCCATGACGTTCGAATATCACTACATAACCCCACTATGGTTGATGGAGTAAAGTGTATAGTTAGCTTTTCCATCTATTCTAACAGGCTGTGCAGTACACGCGAGTGTGGTGCAGTTGGGAATAAAAATATAATTTTTCCTCCAAATAAAATGACTAAAATGCCCTTATCTTCATCATCAATTTCCAAAGAATACCCTCATATTATTTTCTTCATCTTCATCATCTTCATTTTCAAATATGAAAATGTGATGATTTTGATTTTGTTCTGGGGTTGGTATTAAAAAATAAAAGTAGAATGATTTTTTATTTTGATTTCAAAATCATCACCTATCACCGTTAATGATTTTGATTTTCTTCATCTTGATTATCCTCTCTTGTGATGCTTTTATCTTTATATTCATCAAATAAAGAAATCATAGAATTTAGACCAAAACCCAAAACCCCAAATGAGCAATTCAATTTTATTTCAAAACCTAAACCACAATAATAATTCATGAACACCAAAAAACAGATAGAGCTTTTACTGGGTTTCATCACTTCCTCATCCTCTTCATCGTCTTATTAGGTTTCATCTTCAATTGAAGAAAATGGGAAGTCGACGGCAATGGCAGCAACACCGGTGGCGGTGGTGGCGTGTGGAAGAAGTAAGTCAGCTGGATCTTCATTGAAATCAAAGAAGATTATATATATATATATACATATATACATATATATATAGCCACAAATTATATACATTGGAGTCCACTGGAAAGTTTGCTAACTTGCTCCATTTCATCCTTCTTTTTTCTGGATCTTCATTGAAATCAAAGAAGATTATATATATACATATATACATATATATAGCCACAAATTATATACATTGGATTCCATTGGAAAGCTTACTAACCTGCTCCATTTCATCCTTCTTTTTTCTGGATCTTCGTTGAAATCAAAGAAGATTATATATATATATATATATACATATATACATATATATAGCCACAAATTATATACATTAGATTCCACTGGAAAGTTTGCTAACTTGCTCCATTTCTTCCTTTTCTCTCTCTCTCTCTCTCTCTCTCTCTCTCTCTCTCTCTCTCTTTCTGTTCTCTGTCTAGATTGATGATTTTGTGTAAATTGATGTGATCATTTTTAGAAGGACTTTTGTGCTCTAAAAGAAGAATGATTTTGTAACTCTTAGATTATTACAAGAGAGGAGCAGTTGAAATGTCAACAAAATCCCACCTCCAGAACAATACCAATTTGAAAATATGAGATTTGGTGATGAACCATTTAGTTTAATAACATTGCAAGGATGCAGTTTAGATACTTCATTTGATTTTTACTTCACTGTAAGGGTTATATATACAAGGGTAAGTTGGTCTTTTTATGTCTATCATTAACGGTGTTAACTATGCACTTTACTCCATCAACCACAAGAAGGTTATTGTCACGACCCCATTCCGCCCCTAGTAGAATGGTGCCGTGATGGCCAGTAATCCGAGATTATCGAAGGCCAACTTTCAAAATTTACACACAATCAGAGTATTACATATGGGGCTAACATGTGCGGAAGCAATATATACAAATCTAATTAGTCCATAAGAGCTGTGCATAAGTCAAATGAAATGACATACATCCTTACATAGATTTACAACTTGAATATAAGCAAAATAAAATACATATTACATCTTGACTAAAAGGCTTCTTAAGCCGACATGTTCAAAATACATAAGCTTCAAGATTGCCGACATAACATGCATTCCAAAACATCTGGAAAAACACACATCTCGGCGTCACCGCCCTCTAACTTGTTACCTACATATATATATAAAGAGGGTGAGCTTGGATACTCAGTGAATGATATAAGAAATAAAGGGGTAAATGAATGATTCCCGAGGTCCTTGTCAAAACAATACATATATCATAACTTGTACAAAACAAAGCATGGGATGAATCAAGTTCATTAATCAAATCTTTCAAAGCTTCTTGGATGTTAAAACATCAACATGTACTTGGGGTGATGACATTCCGAACAAAACAAATCCACCCGTTCATAGACCGTCAGTGGGGGCTATCCGTTCATAGACCGTCGATAGCAGATTTAGACAAATCCACCCGTTCATAGACCGTCGGTGGGGGCTATCCGTTCATAGACCGTCGATAGTAGATTTCTCCCAAACATAATGCTACATGGGCTTAAAGTCCCCTAGCATGGGAGGACTTTCTAAGAATGTCATCCAAAACAAAGCTAATTACTTGATACACGAACTTATACTTGATACACAAAATAGGGGTAATCATTCATGCTTAACAAATACTTTCAAAACAAAGCAAAGCAAAGCCTTTATCAAAACGTATAACATAGCTTTATTAAAAATACCACTCACACAGTTCTTGGGATGTCGGGATCAAGGCAAAGGTCCAAGTCCTACAAATACATGGCAAAGTCTATTGAATGTACTCTTAAAAACAAGCTTTACATGAATGCAAATGATCTAGGGAAAACATGCTGGAAAACATCTAGGAAAAACATGTTGGAAACATCTAGGGAAAACATGCTGGAAAACATCTAAGGAAAACATGCTGGAAACATCTAGGGAAAACATGCTGGGTTCTTCTAGGGAAAACATGCTGGAAAACATCTAGGGAAAACATGCTGGAAACATCTAGGGAAAACATGCTGGAAAACATCTAAGGAAAACATGTTGGAAACATCTAGGGAAAACATGCTGGGTTCTTCTAGGGAAAACATGCTGGAAACATCTAGGGAAAACATGCTGGAAAACATCTAGGGAAAACATGCTGGAAAACATCTAAGGAAAACATGCTGGAAACATCTAGGGAAAACATGCTGGGTTCTTCTAGGAAAAACATGCTGGAAAACATCTAGGGAAAACATGCTGGAAACATCTAGGGAAAAACATCTAGGGAAAACATGCTGGAAACATCTAGGGAAAACATGCTAGAAAACATCTAGGGAAAACATGCTGGGTACCAACCAGGTCCTGAAATGGATGCACAGAGATGATCTAGGCTAAAATGACCTAGCTGGGTGAACTCAGGAGGTCTTGGCCGAGGTCCCACACCTCTTGACCGAGGTGTGGTTACCTAGGCTTCAATGTGTAGCTGTCTGCCGAGGTGTTACAAGGTGCCGGCAAGGGTGTACCATGGTCGGCCTAGGTGTGCAGTGGTTAGCCTAGGTGTGCATGCAAGATAAACTAACGTGCAAGTGATCATGCAAGGTAGGCCAAGGTGAGATACGATTCTTGGCCTAGGTGTGTGATCTAGGCAAGAGTGGTCTCAGTGATCACACCTAGGGAAATGAAGCCTGGAAATCTGGGTTTCCTCCTTGAAGAACATGAAGAACATGAGCATGAAGAACATAAAGAACATGGATACTAAAATCATAACTTGTTATTACAAGATCAGGGATTTCATGCTATGAGTTAGAAAACATGGACCTTGGTACCCATACTTGAAGATCATATGAAAACAAACACGAAAACATGCATGTTCATACAAACTTTCGGATCAAAACATGGTTTTCTTCAAGAATACATGAATATCACTTTCTCTTCCTAAAACCGAACTTCAAAGCAATGCATGGTTCATGAAACATGCTAGATCATGTAATACGATTAGATCAACATAAAGAATAACAAGAGTAGATCACGAATCTAACCTTAAAATATGGATCTAACGGTTCGATCTCTAGGGATCAAGCTTGGAAATCTACCTCTCTCTAGAATTCCTCTTCCTCTCTTCCTCGAGCTTCTCTCTCCTCCTTAGAACAAAGATATAGAAATGATAGGTTTCTCTCTCTGACGGCTGACTTAACACTCTGCCGGGACACGTGGCACTACCGGATTGGTTCTCCTAAAAAAGGTGACTAAGTGACAAGACATGTGTAAGACAAAGTGTATACAACAAGCTAGATGACATGGGCACCCCGGCAGGTAATGATCTCGGCTTAGGACAAAGGCTTCGGCAAGTAAGGTTCCAATGACCTCGGCTAGGAAGGATAACACTTGACCTAACTGTGCCACACCTCGGCCTAGATGTGCCACACCTCGGTCTAGGTCATTCCAGTCCCGGAACAAGATCACTAGGTGCAAGGATCAGGGATCTAGGACGCCTAGATGATAACATCTCAGCCCAGATGATGCACATCTCGGCCTAGGTGGTGCACATCTCGGCCTAGATGATGACATCTCGGCCAATATGCCTAGGTGATGGTGGAGGTCAACCAGAGTGGCTCCGAGATGGTCCTAGGGGTAAGAGGTTCAAAGGTGTGACCTAGGCTTGACATGACCTAGGCTTGGCATGACCTAGGCTTAACATGACCTCTAGGGGTAAGAGGTTCAAAGGTGTGACCTAGGCTTGGCATGACCTAGGCTTGGCATGACCTAGGCTTAACATGACCTAGGCTTGACATGACCTAGGCTTAACATGACCTAGGCTTGACACAGCAAGGAAGGAACAAAGCATGCATACAACACTTAGGGAAAACATGATAGCATCAAGACAAGACAAGAACCTTTACCTAGGCAAAACAAGTCTAACTCTACAAATGCAAGCTTAATAAGACAAAATCATAAAAATGCACATGAACATGACTAAGACATGAATGTGGGTTATTACAGTTATGTAGTAATATTCAAAAGTTATGGGGTAATTCGCAAATGGCCAAAACCATAAGGGGGTAAAGTGAAGTTTGCCCTAGGTTAAATTTGTCAAGGATTTGCAAGCATGCCAAACTTCTGCTTAAGATTATTCGGATGTCCTTGATATTATTGTCATTTCTAATATTTTTTTTTTGAAAAATTTCAAAAAATAAAAAAAAATTAGGGTTTAATCTTTGTAACAAAATAAACCATAACTTTTGAATTTTTTTCGATTTATACCCTAAGCTTTTGATTTGTTTTCAATATAAATCATTTACCTATTTTTGCCAAATAAAACTAATAAAAAAATAGATATTTTTGTCATTCAACTTAACGAAAAATAATATTTTAGATATTTTATATACACTAATATTGAGTTTAATATCTAAAATACCCCCTTTTCAATCAATTTACTTAACAACAATAGGGAAATTATTTAGATTGAAAACAAATCAAAAGTTTAGACTTTAAACTAACAAATTTAAAACTCAAAGTTTATTTTGTCACAAAGATAATAAAATTCTGAGGTTTTTTGAATTTGTGAAAATTTACCCCCTTTCCTCCTCCTCCTCCTTTTTTTATTTTTATTTTTTTTAATATTATTATTTTTATTTGTAATGTTGTATTTGGTTAATTAGAAATAGTAGAAATAAAATGATGATTCCATAATAAAGTTAATCTTACATTCAGTTAACTAAAAAATAATATAAAATATATTATAAATAAATTATCATTCATCATTACAAATATTGGTCATTAAATATGGAGGTTAAAGAATTATTATTCCATTATGTTGTACTTTCATTTTACTAAGCTAAATACAACCTAAGTATTTCTAAGTTATGGGTAAATTATATGAACTTCTTTGAGGTTTTGAAAAACTATATTGTGGCCTGCAAGTTTAATATAATTACATTAAACTCTTTTAAAATTTTAATTGCATATTATTTTTTTTTTTTGGTTGTTATGTAAGGTATTCTGGGCAGCTTTCGCACACAAGATTAAATCCTTATAACCCGAACAAGTATTTCAAAATAGGTGTCCCTATAGTCTGTGGCCTCTAGGTTAATTTACATAACCCTTAGTCTCATTTTCATCAATAATTCGTTAACTATGTAAATAGAAAAATGATATTATCATCTATTTTACATCGAAATTTATATTTATCTTAGGATAAATTATGCAAATAGTCCCTGTAGTTTACAAAATGTGTCAATTTGGTTCATATAGTTTCAATTTGCTCGATTTTGTTCTTTAATTTAATGGATTGTGTCATTTTAGTTCAATAAATAACGGTTGTTAAGTTTGATGGATGGAAAGTCAAATTATGTGTCAATTTGGTCTCTATAGTTTACATAATGTGTCAATTTGATTACTGTCAAAATCGAGCAAATTAAAACAATAGGAACCAAATTGACACATTGTATAAACTACAAGGACCAAATTGATACATTGTGTAGAATTTCCGTCCATCAAACTTAACAACCATTGTTTATTAGACTAAAATGACACAATCTGTTAAATTAAGAGGTAAAATTGAGTAAATTGAAACAACAGGCACCAAATTGACACATCGTGTAAACTACAGGGACATTTACATAATTCACCCTTTATCTTGCTATCTTTTTTTAGAATTAATTACACTTTCCCATCATATAGTTTGATCCAAATTTCATTTTAGTTCTTATAGCTTCAAATTGAAGAATTTGGTCATACCTTTAACTGTAATTTCAATTTGGTCTTTCCATCCAAATTGGAGGTTAAAATCAATGATTTTGGGATACTTGTCAATTTTCTAAAGTGTACATGTAGACAAAATTAATAGAAATTTAAACAGAAAGACTAAATTGAACTTAAAGTATAGTAACTAAGTTGTTCAAATTAAAACAACAGAGACTAAAGTCAAATTAGGTGAAACTATAAGAGTGAAGCATGTAATTAACCATTTTTTTTTAAAGAAAAGAGAATTTTTATTGATGTAGTAGAAAAGTATACAAAGAGTAACTTCCACATAAAATCATCTACCTTAGTTTTGGTCATTTTAATAAGATGGAGATTAATATAATTATGCTAAACTTACAGAACTTATGTATGACTTTGCAAAGACCTTTATAGTCGTCCCGAGCCTAGTCATTGCGGCCCATTTGGGAGGAGGCACCTCTATAAAATCTAATCTTCCGTTGTTCCTCTATAGTTCAATGGTATAGCGGTCAACTGTTGATTGATTGATCATAGGTTTGAATCCTACTTTGAGAGATTTGATTCATTATGGATTTCTCAAATCTTCTCTTTTCTTTTCTACTCACTATAACGTTATTAACCTCTCATATCAAGTGAGAGAAGTGACCAATCGATATTGGGCACAAGGAAGCACCCTTTTAGCAGACTCCAGTAACTCATTAAGAAAATTAGCGCCTGTTTGCACCCAACATCATTTGAAGTTCTCTTAGTACAATATTGAAGATCTCACAAAGATAAAATCTCAATGAATTTTCATTTATTGATCCCAATTATTGTATATGTATATATTTAAAAATCTCAAGAGTGGTCAGAGCAATTTAACCCTTAAGTTCTACTAGGTTGTACTCATCTCTTTTATGGCATATAATCCTGATTTTCTTTGCTGATTTAAAAAAAGTTAAAAAACAACCTTAAATTTTTGTTGTTATGACTTTCACTTATGTTGTATTTGGTTCTTAGCTTTATGAAGTAATTTGTGAATGGAAAAAAGGAAAAGGAACTTGTGAATTTTTTTACCTTGAGTTTCACTTACTTTTTTCCCTTTATAAATCTCTCTCTAAATCGAAGATAGAAACAAACTACTAATGTTTTATAACAACTAACCAATTAATCCATTGACAATATGTTCCAACTTCTATGCTAGAGAGGGAAAATTAAAATTTATACCTACTGGTTTTCCAAATCATAATAATTGGTTGCCCTTCTTCAGAAGGAAGAGGTGAAGCGGAATTGGTCATGGATAACAAAGTTCCCTTCGTTATTGAAAACAAAGTATGATGATTGCATTTGTAGGAAGGCATGGAGAGCAAGCATAATGTGGCTTGTAGGAAAGCTAAGCAATTTGGATGTTATCATTACATTTAGGTATTGAATGCATTTGCTTGCATTGTTAATCATTGGAAGTGATTTATAAACAAAATTTGTATACATAAAGACTATATTTGTTTGGGCGGACATGTGCTTAGAGTTGGACAAATAATCCAATAAAATTATTAATGCGATGTTTGGTTAAAAAATTTAAGTATGGATTAACAATTCATCCAGATATGGTATCCTACATATGATGGATTATTTAATCCCATATAAAGGGTGTGATATAAATTGGGAGACTAAATTAAAGTCTGGATTAACTTATCAAATGACCATAATAGAAGTATTATGATCAATATATTGAATGTCTCATATCTTGTCATATCTTATCTATTCCAATTCCCTTAAACAAATATCGGATTGGATAATATTTTGTTAATCTTTCCTTATAATCCTAACTCAATCCAAACATAGGATAAGATACATAATCCAAAGGGATTCGTAATCTTAGAACTATTAGTCATGGGAATGCTAATCCAATCTAATCTAATCCGTCCAAACAAACATGGCTAAACTGCATTAAAAAATGATCAGAATCCCAATCGGAATGGAATGATGCGGCATGCTTGTAATTATAAGGCACAACAGTGGGTGCTTTAGTTAGAATTGAAATGACAACAAATAGCAATGCCATTATGTATGAAATTTCTATTCAGGAATTGTGTTTGTACCGCATTACTACAATCATCATGGAGTAACCACAATTGAAGACTAAAGTGTGAAGATATGAAATGAAATCATCATTCTTTAACTTTTTTTATAAAATAATCATTCTCTTTTAATGATAAATGATAATTTCATTTAATCAATTCAGCTAGTTCAGTAGGTTACTTCTGTACACTTTTATCTAAGAGATCAGGGTTTAATCGTTGTCGAAGACAAAGATCGATAATTTCTTTGCAATTATAGGGGTTCTTTGTTGAGTTGGTTTAGGATTTTGTTGTGCTGTTTCATCTCCTCTCTATTATTGTGGTTAGATTGGTTCTTAGACGTCTATAATTGCTGAATTATAATTTTGTGGATATAATTCTTTTCATATTTCTAAATAATATCTTACCACTAACAAAAGAAAAAATGAAAAAATAAAAAAAAGAAAAAGAAAATGATGATTTTATTTGCTATTCATTTGCATCATTTTTGTAAGTAAACCAAACGCTTGAATAAATATTTTGATTGAACGATAATTCAATTTAATTCCATTCCATTCTACTTTTGTTTCAGTAAATTAAACACTACTTAGATCTTATCGCAAAGTCATGTTCATGATGTTCTTGGGCATGGGTAGCAACATGGGACCATAGAGAACCTAGTCCAATGGTAATCCCTAACTTGGTTTGGATTGAGATCCCTATGCATTAAATCAATTTTTAGTGCTTGGCTCTTGCCTCAAGTTGTATTTTCAAGAGTTTAATTTTTTATTGCGAAAAGGATTCTTCCCTAGGTCCAAATGCATTTTCTTAATCAGACGCCCAGTTCATCTTTTTGCCTTGTCTATTTTCATTGTTTGTGCTGCTATTTGGAATTGAATATCAATCTAAAAAAGAAACAACAGAGGGAATGATAAAAAAAGGAACTAATCCAATTATTTTAAGGAAGTAAATCTAATACCAACCTTTGGGTAGAATTGCCTTATTTGTTTGGTGATGAGAGCCCTTCTCCTGATACCTTTTTGATCCCATATTCAACATGATGGCTGACTTTTATATTAAATCTTTTGTACGAGTTATTTTTGAAAATCAACTTCGAACATAATAATATTTAAAAAGGCTTGCATTCATACTATACCAACTCCAGTGTCAAACATTTGGGTTGTACCCACGTACAAATTCCCCAATGTACTACTTGGGGACAAATTTGGAATTTTAATATAGAAGGCATGGGAGGCAAATTAAGTTACGCCTGAGCAGGATCAAAATTCCTGGTCAAAACAACTCCTTGGGGCAGTCATAGACCTGCCACTTGAGGGAATAGTAGTTTAGGCATTGGTGGGCTGAATCTAGCATGAAGGTTCAAAACCAGAATGGCAATCAGACATTTATGTTGTGTTTGGTTGGGGGATTTGGGGAGCGATTTGGAAAGGGAAAGAGAAAATGTGTGTGAAACTATCTGAAATATAGGCATGATTTATTCACATTTCACATACCTTTTCCATTTCCCTTTCTAAATCCCTTTCCAAATCCTCCAACCAAACACAACATTAAGGGTAGGATCAGGGGAGCAGGAAGCACGCCTTGAAAACGTGTAGACTTGGTCAAACATGTGCCCCTAAATTTTAGGCCCAAGTAACTCCTAGAAATCCGCGCTAAGTGGAACATAATCCCTAAGGAAAAGGGATTGACGTGAGGAGTGGAAGGAAGGCTAACCGCCCTCAATGGCTAGTGGGAGCATGCTATAAAAGGGAGATAATCTAAAAAACAGAGTTATACAACCACTTCAACTTGAACACTACTCTAAGTTGTTTTGCACCTTTGTCTATCTTATCACTAACTTAGTCATTAGAGTGTCCCTAGGCTGTTCCAGCTAGCCCTTTTACTTTCTTTGTGAGTGTTTTTCAGGTCTGAAGTAGAGCTCTATCGTTTTGTCTCCACCGCTACCAAGTGGTTCAATTTTTACTTACCACAATTTGGCGCCTTCTGTGGGAAATCTACAGTGAAAAGCTTTGCTCCATCTGCTAAGACTCCACTTTACATATGGTAGTAGAATATGCTAACTTGCTTACTAAAGAAGAACATGATGAAAACCTTTTCTTAAGCAAACGAAGGTGTCCCTTGAATGTCAGAGCATCACAAGAATGTCGTGAGCAAGAAGAGAGGGATTTGCTTACTATCGAAAATTCCGAAAGCAATAATTGGAGCAAAAGTTGGCCAGTTGTGATCAAACTATAAACATCATGAACCGGTAGTTTAAGGAACTTGCTAACCAACTTAGAACCTTGCAGCAAGCCCAAAATCAACCACCAACACACCAAGAGCTGGACAAAGGAGGCTCGCGCCCCCTACGAAACAATTCTCTCAACAATCCACGGGGAGGCCGCGTATTGAAGTAAACCTAAGACCTGCACCAACTAGTAAAGTTGGCTAGACTAGCCATGTAGTCTACCTTGCTCTGAAGAACGCCACTAGTCCTTCTATAAACGAAAAAAACATCAAACGGAGGACTACACTTGTTCAGATGATGTACCCCACATGGTTGTCTGACATCGTGGTAGTGAAAAACAAATATGGATCATGGTGTGTTTGTGTGGACTTCACCGATCTAAACAAAGCCTGCCTCAATGATTGCTTTCCTTTGCCCCAAATTGACCAACTTGTGGATGCAACCACCCAACATTAGCGCATGAGCTTTCTAGATGCTTATTGGGGCTATCACTATATTGCCATGGATCCAGCCGACTAGGATAAAACGGCATTCCTCACTCTAAGAGGAACCTACTTTTTTAATGTCATGCTCTTTGGACTAAAAATACCAAGGCAACATATCAACGACTAGGCACCACTATGTTTAAAGAACAAATTGCCCGAACCATGGAAGTGTACATCAACGATATGGTCATAAAATCCAAAGAGAAGAATGCCCACTTAGCCGACTTAGTCGCGACCTTTGACATTTTTGAAAATACAAAATGAAGCTCAATGCTTCAAAATGTGCATTTGGTATCGGATCCAACAAGTTTCTCGACTATATCGTGAATCATTGTGGGATAGAGGTTGACCCAAAGCAAATAAAGGCCATCTTAGAACTTGGCTCACCAAAATCAGCTAAGGAGGTACATAAATTGATGAGGATGGCTACAACCCTTAATAGGTTCGTCAGTCGTTCTTCGGACCTATGTAGACCATTTTTTCACACGCTTTGGCAGGGAAAAGCATTTAACTGGACCCCCGAATGCCATGTCGCTCTAGACGGGTTGAAAACATACCTCAGCTTCGTCCCACTTTTAGAAACCCCATCTCCAGGCGACGTGCTCATCTTGTATCTGGAAGTGTTCGAGTGAGCAGTAAGTGCCGTATTACTAAAGGAGGAACTCAGCGAACAGAAGCCTATCTTCTATGTTAGCAAGGTAATTGTGGATGCCGAGACTTGATATTTACCCTTGGAAAAGCTCATCCTGGTTCTTGTAGTAGTTGCCAGAAAACGAATGCATTATTTTCAAGCTCATACCATCAAAGTGCCGATTGATTTTGCTTTTCGTTCAGTGCTCTGTAGTGTAGAGTTGTCAGGGTGAGTTTCAAAGTGGGCATTAGAGCTCGGCTAGTATGATCTTTAGTTTTCACCAAGAACGACCATTAAGGGGCAAGTGTTGGCCAACTTTGTTGCCAAATTCATAGGGTGCCATGACAAACCAAATCTTAACTAGGCCCTCACACCTCAACCGGAGTGAAGAATGTATGTCAGGAATATCTGGCAGATGTATTGTGATAGGTCATCCAATCAGCGTGGCAGTGGAGTAGGAATCATGATTATGACACCTGAGGGAGTAATACTCGAACAGTCGGTCAAATTAGGTTTTGACAAGTCCAACAATGAGGCCGAATATGAAACTCTGTTAATCGACCTCTGAAATACATTATGACTAGGGGCTAAGTAGTTACAGGTTTTCTGCGATTCTAAATTGGTCATCAACCAATTAAAAGGGAGTACGCAGCCAAGAATGATAGCATGACAGCCTATATGAAGCTAGCCAGCTCTTTACTCGTGAAATTTGACAACCATGAACTGAATTAGATTACTCGTGACTAGAACACACAAGCAGATGCTCTTGCCTGTTTGGCTTCAGTTGTAAACTAGAAAATTAAACGAACCATTGAAATGGGCTTCATTCCAGAACCAAGTATCAACATCCATAATTCTACTATTGTGAATGCCATCAAAAGAAGGCCGAGTTGGATGGATCTAATTATTGCGTTTCTCTTTTTAGAACAGCTACCAGAGGACAAAAATGAAATCCATAAGCTACGAAACAAAGCTTTGTGATATTATTTGGACCCCCACAACAAACTTGATAAGAAATCTCTCTCTAGACCTTACTTGGAATGCGTACATTCAGATCTAGTTGAAGATTTCTTAGCCGAGATACACGAAGGCAACTATGGTGCCCATATTGGAGGACGATCTTAGACCATCGAGCCGTTACTCAGGGATAATGGTGGCTGACTATGCGAACCGATGTCGAGACCTACGTAAAGAAATGTGAACAATGCCAAAATTTCTCCCCTCTGACCCATTTGCTTGCCGAAGAATTGAATTCGGTGACCAGTCCTTGGCCCTTCGCTCAATGGGGTTTGGACATAGTTGGGTCATTGCCAAGGGCATAGGGAAATAAACGGTTCCTAATTGTTGCAACAGACTATTTCATAAATTGGGTTGAGGCAAAACCACTGGCACACATACGGGATGTGGATGTTAAACATTTTGTATGGAAGAGTATTATTACCTGGTTTGGCATACCTAGAGCACTTATTTCTAATAACGGCACTCAGTTTGATTGTGGTGTATATCAGGAATTGTGTGACATATATGGTATTCGGCCTTATTTCTCCTCTCCGGCTTATCCACGCAATGGTCAAGTAAAAGCCTCTAATAAGGTGGTCTTTGATGGTATTACGAAGTGTTTGGAGAGAGCCAAGGGCAAGTGGGTCGAGGAATTGCTAAGTGTGCTATGGTCTCGTCGCACTACTCTAAGACGATCTACTGAAGAGACACCGTTTGCTTTATGTTTTGGTGTTAAAGCCATTAACCCTTTGGAAATCGGCTGGCCAACCCATAAATCGAAAGCTTTTGATACAAGCTGAAATGACATAATGTTGGCCTTAGATCTAAACTTACTCGAGGAACGCCGAGATCGAGCTCTCGTGACTATGACACGGTATCAGTAACAACTTGTCAAATCATATAATCAGCGAGTGTAGCTATGTCGATGTACCCCTGGAGAGTTGGTCCTCAACAAGGTATTACCTACAGGCAAGAATCTCGCCGACGGTAAACTCAACCCCAACTGGGATGGCCCCTATCAAATTGATTCAGTTACTGGCATAGGGGCATACTGGCTCTCAGATATGAACAACAAAAGATTACCCCGACCATGAAATTCGACTCATTTATGCAAGTTTTACCATTAATATGCTCCTTGGCAATGTCTTTGTCTTTATTACCTCAGTTGTATGTTTGGTTCCATTGCTCTAACTTGCATGTATCACATCTTTGCGTAATACAACTCGTTATATCACTTTTTATCATTCGTTTCTTGAATGACTTCTTTTTTTTAGCTTGTTACGCGCCCTTTGTGCTCGGATGATTGGCCAAAAGCCTCCAAATTCGAAGCGCCCTTCGTGTTGGGCATGATTGGCCGAAAGCCTTCAAATTCGGAGCGCCCTTCGTAATGGGCACGATTGGCCAAAAGTCTCCGAATTCGGAGCGCCCTTCGTGCTTGGCACAATTGACCATGTAAAGGAAGGACTCTGACTTTGAAACAGGCAAACAATTAAATACCCATAGTTGGAATTTCTTTTTTATTAAAAGAAAATAGCATTACAACTTCATTCGAATTACATTTAACATTTCTTATTAGGCTGACTAAAGCTTTATTTTTACAAATAGTTAAAAAGCATGGGATTTTTAGCCTTAAGGTTTTCTCCAAGTTCACCGCTTCCTCTTTATCGTCTTTCTTCTTGGTATCATAGGCTTCTAACGACATTACAAAATTTTGGTATAAGGGGGATGCCAAATCTACTCTTGATACTTACAGAGCTTTGACCCATCCGTGTTTGAAACCACAGTTCTCGCATCAGCAAACATCGTCTGCTAATTTCTCCCTCATTTTATCAATGCTAATTTTTCGTCCTTCGAGAAATCCCTTGTTATAGATGTGAGCCTCTATCGCCTCCCTGGCAAAAATACTGGCAGTCTCACGATCGACTATTGCATGGTCTATTAACCGCTGAGTAACTGTGTCTCTTGTAGTAGAATCCATTGCCCCCATTGGCTGGACATCGGCCGACTTGGCTTTTTGAGCTTCATTCGCTGCCTGCTCTTTTGCCTTCTCTAATTGACGTTCGAAATTCTGAATACGCTTATCTGAATTGCTTGAAGGCGCATGCCGATCTCTTATGTATTATATAGTGCCCTGACAGACGTATGGATTCCTTCTCTAAAGACTTCATAGTCACCTTTACCAACCATTGGCTGCTGAACCTCAGACGGAAATATTTGCCGAGTAAACTCAACCGCCACAGTTGAGTCTCGAACGATCGAGTCAGCCTTTGTCATGGGCTTATTCCCAATGAAGACTGAAAAGCTTAGGGGCCGTGGTGGTCTGTTTGGCTCACTTTGCACAGAAGCCCGAGCACTAGCAGTTCACATGTTTTCTCTCTTTTGGATCCCGTCTCTGGGAGATCTCTATGTTTCACTTCTTCTGGGTGACCTATTTCGATGCTTGAGCGATCGACGTCTCTCTTGCTCCTCCGACGCCACATCTCTCGTGCATTTAGGTTCACCATTGACCCCACGATGCATCTCTACGTCTAGTTTTACCAAACTCTTTCATTCTCCTCTCATGTTGAAGAATAACCTTCCAGACATGCGACCTTGTTCACCTTGCTGAAAAAGAAAGCCTCTTAACGAACGAAACGAAGAATCCCCTCCCAGACATGTTACCCCTTCGTTACTTGTGTAGCATCTATTTAAACCATCTAGGCCATTAATACCCGGCTGCACTATCTATTAATTACAGATGCACCCTTCACTAAGGCGACCACGAATGCTACCATCCCAACACCTATTTGGCGTCGTCCGTACACTAGTCTCAATTGGGGTAGGGGAAGATATATGAATATATTCGATATCATTGCCATCCTTGATGAACAGTCAAACATAAGGCCGAATTGCCACACTACACCCCACTTGAAAACTCTAAAGTGGTGTCTTTCCTTTGGGACCTATTCGGCATCATTCAAAAATTGAACAATCAACTGGGGCAGGGGCAAATATATGAATCTATTTGGCATCATTAGTAATAAACAATCAAATGTGAACTCACATCACAGCAATTACATAATTGCTAGTCAACAATTATTTGAACAGTCTTATTTAACCAACATTATTTTCATTAATGAGCAATAAGACTCAATAAGAATATTTTCACTGATAAATAAGAACATTTTCATTAATAAACTGAATGGTTACAAACGTTTCACTTTATACATGAAAATGGACCTATTACAATACATGATAAAACAAAACCAACTAACTAATATAAACCAAAACAAAACATTCTAATTTTGATCCTCGTCTCCCTTGCTTTTAGAGCTCCTACGGATCCGACTCTAACAGCTCTACTTCTTGTTGTTCATATGGAATTAGCATGTCAAGCGTCATCTTTGTAGCCGCCAAAGCTTTGAGCTGGCCATGTTTAAAGCCTCGATTTTCAAACTTCCAAGCTTCATCGGCGTATTTTTCCATGGCTGTTGTTTCTCTGGCATCAAAAGCTTTGGTTGACCCGACTTTGCTTGTTCCTTTGCCTTTTTAGCTTGGAGATCAGCCTTGAGTCTCTCTATTTCCACTTTTTCCTTCGCGAGAGCGATTTATGTAATGTTGGCCCTTTTTTCGACAGCCCTCCAAAACAAGTCGACATTCTTCGTCTTTTCCTCTTCAGTAACAGCCTTTGCGCGCTCCTCTTCGGCTCTTTTTGCCTCGACTTTAGCTTTTTTTGTTGCAATTGCTAAGTCGGCAGTGGTTGATTTAGCCTTATTTTTCTTGGCTTCAACCTCTACTTTGAGTGAGTTGATTAGATCTATGGCGTTATAATGAAGGCAGCCAATTTTGGAGATCTGCTCTTCTGCATGGAAAGGAAACCAAATAAAAATGGTAAAGTAATGAACATGTAAAGTGCAATGAGTCTAAGAAACGATGCTCATTAGGATAGCGATTGGGCGGCCAAGGCAGTGGAAACAACGTCTAGCTCAGCACGAAATATCGCCTTATCCAATGGAAAGGAAATCGCCGAAGCCATACTTAATGCTACAGCATGATCCTTGACTGTCGACGCTCCAATGGGAACCAAAGATCCCTTCAGCTTAGGTTGGATTGAAAATAGCGCAGAAAGATCAAGCGGAGGCAAAAATCTCTGTCGTTTATCGATTAGTTGCTCAGATGATTTGGCCGTAACTTCGACAGATTCGACGGGACGCTTCTCCCCTCTTTGTTCGACCACTGTTTCCTCTGTTGATTCCTATCGTTGATGGGCCGGATCATCAGGTACGGTTTTAGCGACCGTCTTTGTGTGGACCATCGGAGGTGGAGGAATTTCTTGACTTCTCCTAGTACTTTCTGCTATCCTTGTTGCCGCCATCTTCTCGGCATTCCTCCTTCTAATGAACTGCGCTCCTGCCATGTTTTCAGAATTGGATCTAGGCAAGTCTTCTAAATCAATAAAGATATCTTCTTCGCGGGAGATTAAATCTACTTAGCTTGAAGAAGATGGACAACCAACTCTTTCTTGGAGTTCGACTTGATCAGGGGCTCGACCAATTTCTCTACCTAGCTCTTGTTCCTCTTCCAAACGGACCTCCAACTCAGCGAAAGAGTTTGAGTCGCGAGATTTGGATAAATTTCTTCGACGCCTTGTTTGCCACCTTATTTACCTTGGTTGCCAACTTCTCCTCTCTGTTCACTGGCAGAAGACTCTCCAAGTCCAATATCTTTTAGATTGGTACTTAGGAATATTAGAGCTATGAGCTGCCGTTGACCTCTTGGAACTGGAATATGATTAGCTGTCGAAAAGGTTGAGTATGTAAGGTCGTATCTTAACAGTAGATGGGTGCCCTTGAAGATTTAGATGACCAACAAAACTAAGGACAACCTTTACTTGAGTGAGCACAAATTTGTTCACCGAAGTGAGGGATTTTTTGAGGTCATTGCCTACACAAAAGAGAGATGATCAAATTAAAGAACTTAAGCTAAATAAGAATTGAATTGGCAAAAGTGGCAAAAGATCCATTCGGCCACCTGGTTTGCCTTTCTACCTAGGCAATAGGTCTAGGCGACCTTCTCCTTCGTTGAATTCCTAATTATGTCAGACTACGACAATGACATCATCTACCCTCTTGCCAGAGCTGGCAAGCATAGTCAGTAAATGGTGATCTATGTTTTTGGCTCTCAAAAAATAATGTCCTTGCCAGCTAGACGATTTGGCCAAGACATAACAATGCTGAACAACAAGGTCTCCTAGGTTAAGTTGGAGTTAATAGTTTAATTATATTATACCCATTATCATTCAGTAGACATTTACGTTAGGTTGGGAAGGGATTAAACAACAGTAGTGCAAGACGGATCTAAGAAAGGGATGGAGGGGGAAACGGACTCCATCCTTAACGATTGACAGTAAAGAGAAAATGATTGTGTTTACATCCTCCCTTTCCATGTCAACCACGTCATCACCAACGACGGTCAATCAGATGTCGTCTAGGATCAAAAAATGATGACGAAAGGCGGCAACTCAATCCTTAGATAGGAGAGCTTTCAAATGCTGCGCCATAACAACGGAGTAGGGGACCAACGCAAAAGCAAAGACAAGTAAAGAAAGAAGGCTTAGAAGACTTACAGGATAAAATAAAAGAGAGATGAATGGCAGATACGAAGATATAGTAAATTGCACAAAGTCTTGAAGATTGAGGGTTGCAAGAGATGGACAAAGGATAGAAACCTTTCAAAAGATGGAAATGAGGAGAGTTTTTCAAGTCGTATTAAATGAATGGAAGATACGAAAGGGAGGGAAGCTGCAATCATTTCATATTGCCTCCCCACCGACAAGTTAACAACAAAAGGTGTTCATGCGCCATATTTCTGAATTCCAATATGTTTTGACAACTCAAGCTGAGTAAAACATGCTTTTAACAACTGAGAATGTTAACTACGATATTTAGTCGAATACTTGGGGGGCAATTGTGGGAGCCGAATAAACGATGAAATATGGATAAAGAGGTTGACGACACAAATGTTATAAAAGCCCATTGGCCCACAAGACGTAGCAAATAAGCAGGGATAATCCTAATGGGTGCTGAATAGATAATAATAGACGGCAGACCCATATTGAAGCTAGGCTGTCCACTACAGGGAAGTGGGCATAGAAGAAATGAAAAGAACATAACGAAAGGAACTATAAAAAGGGAATGTGGGCTTAAACAAGAGGTATGAGTGATAAAATATTTAAATCTAAGGAGAGAGGAGAGGACTGAGAAAAAGATAAGTTGCTCGTCGGAGTGCTAATTCCGGTAATATCGACCGGAGTGTTCTTTTCTATTTCAGGTGACATTCCAAGGATCTCCAAGGTCTGACTGGATCGAAGAAGTATTTCCAAATCCATTTCACCACAATATATATATTGTACTTGTAACCAATTCAACTTTGATTAATCAAAACCTTAACTAGATCATGTTTAAAGGTGTAATTAAGGCTCTAACCATCATACATTCCTTTTCATCCTAACTAGATCCAAGCCTATTCAATTGAATTGGAACTAAAGACATTTTGGACTTTTCACCATTCTTTTTTTCTATAAATACACTAATTCTCTCTACGCTTTTGAGCACAAAACAGACTCACACACTTACATTTTGGCTGAGAAAGAGAGGAGTGAAAGAGAGAGAGAGAGAGAGAGAGAGAGAGAGAGAGAGCTTTGGTGGTAGAGGAGAGAAAAAAAAAAGAAGAACCTTTGTGAAAACTCTTGAAGTAGGCAACAAGTAAGCCAGATCACCATCTCTCCTTCTATTTCCTTTTTCAAATACATGTTATTAGAGATTTAAAATCATATTTTCAGATGTGTTGCAATGGTGTTTATGTGTTCAAAGTGGATGAATTGGGCTTTGATCCTTCTTCTACTCATATTTCCTCATAATAGATGCAAACTACATTTTTCTTCCCATGTCTCACATTATTTCCAAAGGCACACCATCTCTCTAAAAATATGATTTATTGATACATTATTTAACAAGTTTTCATCACAAAAGAAGTGAAAAATTTCCCTTAGCAGGCCTCTTTTCTCACCAATCTTCTTAGTTTGGGTATTATGCATGAAAAACCAGTTTTAGTGCTAACTTTAAAAAATTCTAGAAAATGTAGAAACATCTCCCTAACCTCAGTTTTATGTCAAAAACTTGCTTAAAGAGTTAGATTTCAAGGAAAATTGGTTTCATTGAAAAAGAGTGAGAGGTTTGAAAGAAAATTTGATTTTTGTAATGATCGATGAATCGGGACAGCATTGGAGTGTTTCTTAAATAACTAAAAATATAGAAAAGCTATTCCATTTCTAAAAAATGTTCTGAAAACTAAATAAAATTCTCTACGAACCATAGGATGGCCAGGCTCGGGAAAAATCTAAAATGGTCCTTTTGATTTTAATCTTTAAATGGTACTGAACCTGGAAAATATTCTAAGCTCCTGTCTTCATGAATATGCTTATTAGTATATTATCATGTCTTGGTATGATATTACATGTGTTATGGTAATGTTCCTTATCTTCTTCATTTGATGATGTAAATCTTGTTAAGTTGTTCTAACTTTAATTTAAGACATCTAACTTAACAGAAACCTTAATTGGGGTGGTATTGGGTTTTTGATCACTTGAATAATGAAGAGATGATAATGTGTTATGTATGGATTGATGGGATATGCTCCCTAATTGAAGGTTAAGTCTTGCGCAAGCAGTTATCGTGTAAACCCTAGAATGAAACGAACGTATTCAGTTTGTTTGCGATGATTTGATTTGGTGAGATAAGGTTGGGTCCAGATGGGACATTCAGGAGGATAAAAAATTTTTTTTGGAAGGATAAGGTTGGATTTAGGGTGATAAAACCTTTTTCTTGTCATCGTCCCTTTTGAGGTTAACCGATAGCGTTGCGCAATATGTAACCGTTGCAGGCATCCGTGAGCAGCAAAATGGGGAGTTCTAAATAGTTCGGTGTCCAATTCTTGTTGTTGGGAGGATGAAATCTCTTTTGGGGATTTCTAGATTACTAATATCTAACCTTGTAATCATTTATTATTGAATGATTATCATGCTTCATTACTTACTTGTTGTGATTGTGATGGTGTATTGGATTGGAAAAAATGGATAGGAGTGTGTGTGTGTTTACTGGGTATTCAAAGCTCATGGTGTTTCATGTCAAGTATTGAAGACTATTAGACCGGTCAAAGGCAAAGCTGAAGTATTTGAAGACGCATGGCTACCCTATGAGAGTTAGGAACTAGTTTTGTAAACACGTTTTGAGATTGTAAGTGATTAATCGCTTGTTGTATTTAAGACATGATTTGTAATTATTATATATATAATTTGTAACCTATCCTTACACTCCATCAACTCATGTAGGCCTTGTGTTAATGCTTTGTCAAGATATGTCAAAAGGTAGTTTTACTATCTAAGATGGTCGGAGTTAGAAGAGAGGCTATATTGACTCCTCTAACCTTCCTGAGATCTTACATGGTTATTAGCCAAATGACTCATTAGTGACGTTTTCTATTTTTGTAACCTTAGATAAACCTTGTATTTATTTGTTCATATATTATTTGATGTTCCCAATTTTTGGGGCGTCACACTTAAGGAGGATCAGAAGTCTGTAGGATAGGGAAGTGCACAAACAAGTACACAGAAAACTAGTACTCAGTGCAAGGAAACAAAAGAGGTTAAGGCTACTAGGAAAAAAGATGCAGACTATGTCATTCAGACTGTGTTCAGACTTCTAATTTGGCAGATACTTTCAGAAATCAAGAATAAGCCTTAGTTCAAGTGGCTAGCCAAAATGAAAGGAGACCTAAAAGCTAGTAACTAAAGGGCAAAATGTGCCTACCATAATGAGGTGGGCCATAGAATCGAGGACTTCAAAAGGTACCTAGGTGGACGCTTGAATGATTTTTTAGCAGAACAACAGCAGAATGGATAGAACGACCAACAGGAGGAAATCAAGCAACGACAGAGCACTCGAGGGGGATGATCCATGTCATCCACGGAGTTATGCATCCATACCAAATAACACAGGCTAAGGGAGAGATGAAAAAGGTGGCACATATTAGGGAGGTCTACAAGGCAGAACACTCTTTCAGGCATAAGAGGCCAAAGGTCGAATCTAGTGCTAAGGGTCAAGTAATTTCATTGTCAGAAGAAGATATGCAAGGGTTGGTCTAGCAGCACTCAAATGCTCAGATTATCAAACTGGATCTGGATGGGTTCGGAGTAGAAATGAAATTGGTAGATGAAGGAAGTGCAGTGGAAATTATGGACTACAAGCTTTATCAGAGTCTGGGTCTTAAAGATCAGGATCTCAAAAAGATTGACTCACCACTCCTAGGCTTTAACTCGAATCCTTTCTGGTCAGTCGGTGAAGTAATGCTGCCAGTGAAGGGAGGCTTTGTAAGTTTTGAAGTCTGCTTCTTGGTTGTGGACGTACCTTCACCATACAACGCCATCATTGGCAGACCATGGCTGTATCAGCTCAAGGTAGTCCCTTTCATATTTTATCAAGCTCTGAAATTCTCCAATAGAGAGGGGAAGATCAAGACCATTCGGGGAGACCAAGTTTTTGCACGACACTTCTTTATGTTGGCCTTAGGACAGAAAGAAGTCAAATTAACTCAGAAACAAGTGTACTCAATTGAGGTTCCAGATTTAGAGGTCTTAGAAAGAATTAGAAGAGATCTAGAGAAGCGAATAAAAGAGAAGCTGCAGAAAATCAAGATCTCGCCCAACAATCTTGAAAGGTACTTCCTGCTCGGATATTCCTTATCTAAGCAAGATAAAGAACTCCTTTTTAAATTTTTGATGTATAATAATGATGTCTTTACCTGGACACCTTATGAGATGATAGGAGTATACCCCAATATTATCACCCACTATCTCAATGTTGATCTTGCACATAAACCAGTACTACAAAAAAGTAGGCAATCACACGTAGATCATGTTAAGGCAATGGTAGAGGAAGTTGAAAGACTCTTAGATGCGAAGGTAATTAAAAAGTACACTACCCCACTTGGTTGTCAAACACTATTATTGTTAAGAAAAAGATTGCAAAGTGGAGGGTATGTGTGTAGATTTCACAAGCGTAAATAGAGTCTGTTCTAAGTCCAGGAAAATAAATATCCCTATTAGGGAATATAGGCTGATTTATGTCGTTAAGAGAACAATCTTGCTTAGGATTAACAGATAGTGTTTATCTTTACAAGAACTTAGGTTGTTTACTTTTATTTTTTTCAAACCAGCCAAGCTAGGGAGCAAGCAGGCTGTCATATACCCATTTATTCCCAAAACATTCATGCAACAAATTGACACGTACTTGGGCAAAGCACAAAAACTACTATTTATAAATTGTGGTTCAGAAAAGCACTACATCAAAAAGACTGAGCCTTACGAAGTTACTTGGCCTCAGTCAAGTTACTACAAAAAAAAAAAAAAAAAAAAAAAAAAAAAAAAAAAAAAAAAAAATTGAAAGCAAAAACAAACGGAAAAACTAGGGTTCTTTTTGTCATAGTAGGGTTTGGGGTAGCACCAGCTTCAACAACTTCTAAAGAAACAGCTCCCGCATTGCCACCTTCAATACGGGTAGGAATTTTTGTAGGAGGAGGAATGGATGGAACATTAGAGAAAGTCTTCTCTTGAGGCTCAGAGGCAGGAATTTCAACATCACCAGCTTGGGTAGAAACCTTCTGAGCATCTTCACCTTGAGTAGTCTCCATCTCTTCAGGATCTTCTTTCTCCTAAGATTCTTCTTCAGCTTCTTTTGCTGGCAAGGAGACCTTTTACCAGGGTAACACCGACTCAAAATACTAAGGAGAGTCAGGAGTAATCCCAGCCTTAGCCAGAGTAGCTAGCCATCAATAAATAGGCTATCCTGAAGCTTTTAAATTTGCTTTACGTATTTGTCATTAATATCCTTACAGCATTTTTCTAGCTTCTCCTTCTCCTCCCTCTTTAGCGCTTCATTAGCAGCAAGGGCAGATGCCAAATTCTCTTGAGATTTTTCAAATTGGACTTTAGCGACTTGGGATGCGCCCTCACCAACCTTCTTCCTAGCTTTTAGTCTCTGGAATTGTTCAGCCATAAGAGAGAGTTTCTTGTCCAACTCAGCTGCATATTTCAAAGCAGCAGAAGCCTTGATAGATTAGATATAGTCCTTGGCCTTATAAGCATCCATTCTAGCTAGACTTTCATGGCAAACCTAGATGGCTTGCAAATTATGAAGTAGTCAGCAGAGCTTAATAAAGAAAAAGAATAATGCTTGGGACCCCCTTTTGGGGGTCACCCCCTCACCCCCTTTGTCACGTGGCGGGTGGTGATTGGAGGAGCAGAAAAAAAAGAAAAAGAAAAAGAAAATGTAACCAATGAGAGAGAGATGGGGTCAAAGGGGGTGAGGGAAAAAGGAGGGATGAATCGTTGTTGAAAGAAAAATTACAAGGAAACAAATAAAAGGTCATGGTTAGAATAATTCACCCTTATGGCATTTGCCACGCCAGTTTGAACAAGGAGGTATCATCTAGCAGCTGAAGAGAGGCCATGGCCCTGGGTAGGGTGAACCCTTTGCTGAGCTAGAAACTCAGTTTAGGAACCTCCATAAGGTTGTCATTTTTGGACACTCGGCGGGTGAAAAACAGCATTTGAGGCCTAAATTGATCATCAAAAACTTTATAGGACACAATCTTGCTACCCCTTATGTTTTTGGACGTTTGGCAATAAGATTTTCTAGGTTGGTAAGAGGAATGTCCGCAAGTGGAGTGATTCGCTTTGGTGCTGTTTGGTAACACTTACGTTTTCAGTTTTCTGTTTATACTTATAAAAATTTAAAAAACTCAAATAAAAACTTGTTTGGTAAATTTTTGATTTTTAAATCAGTGGTCTCAGTTTATAAATTTGGCTAAAAAATGTAAACTCAAAAAATGTGTTTCTGTTTTGAGTTTTAAGTTTTTTTTTTTTTTTACCACCCAACACTAGCCCCCACCTGCCACCATTTTCTACCACCTACCACCCATCCCCCACCTACCACCCATCCCCCACTACCACCTGCCACCACCACTCACCACCCACCACCCGCCACCACCCACCTGCCACTCACTCGCCGCCACCACCACCACCCACCCCTCGCCGCCACCACCACCACCACCACCACCACCACCACCAGACACCACCCACCTGCCATCCACCCGCCACCACCCACCACCCGCCACTACCATCCACCTCCTGCCACCACCAGCCGCCACCTACTCGCCACCACCATTCACCACCCACCTGCCACCACCATCCACCACCCGCCACCAGTAACCTACCACCACCAGCCACCAGCCACCTGTCACTCACTCACCACCACCACCCACCACTCACCACTACCACCACCACCACCACCACTCACCACCCACCCGCTACCCACTCACCACCACCCACCACCGCCACCCACTCACCGCCACCCATCACCCGCTATCGTCACCCACCCACCCACCACCACCACCACCACCCGCCACCTACCCACCATCATCCACCACCACCCGCCATCCGCTACGCACCTGCCACCACCACCCACCACCCACTCGCTACCACCCACCACCCACCACCACTCGCCATCCGCCACCCACTTGCCACCCACCACCCGCTACCGTCACCCACCCACCTACCACCACCACCCGCCACCGTCACCCATCCACCCACCACCACCACCCGCCACCACCCACCATCCGCCACCCACCACCCGCCACCCCCCACCACTACCCACTCGCTACCACCCACCACCGTCACCCATCCACCCACCCACCACCAGCACCCACCTGCCACCACCCGCTACCCACCACCCACCGTCACCACTTTCCACCATCGTCTTCGCCGCCACTTGCCACCACGTGCCATTTCTCTCTCTTTTTTATATTTTTAAATTTTTTTAAACATTTTGTCAATTACCAAACGCGTTTGTAGTTTATGTTTTTCTAAAAGTAAACCAAAAATAAACAAGAACCATTTTATAAAATTTTTATAAGTATAAACTGAAAACGTAAACGTTACCAAACAAACCCTTTGATTTCACAGATTTTGGGGTGATGGACTCCCCAGCACTAGTGCCAGTACCAGCCGTAGCAGCAGTGGCGGTTGCAGAAAGGGTTGCTTCCACTTCTTGTTTTACCGCCAAAATTTCTACGTCTTTCTGTAGCTTTTTCTTTTTCTTGGCAGAAGGAGGTGTGGTGGTTTTCGATGTCCTTGAAGAACGACATGCAAACGCAGCGACCAAGTCTTTGATTTCCCTATCCATAGGTGGGTCAGTAAGATCAATGGTTGGGTCATAAATTTATTTGGAGTTTAGGCCACTAGCTGATCTTTCTTGTTGCTCAAAAGAAGCTTGGGAGGCCCTCTTTTCGTCTTTGAGGTGGTATGCAGTGGATTCAAAACCCAGGAGTTTGGGGGCAGACTTCTCTTCCTCAGAAAGGTTCCAAACTTTCTTAAGCTCTTCGTGGTAGATAATGTACTCACAAAGATGTTTTATAACGTTGATACTGGGATTTGAAAGCGAAGGAAGAAGCAGTTAAGAGCGAGTCAGAAATTCAAATTAAATAAAGGAAAAACAAAGAGGCAGATAGAATGGTTTTGGGTACTGTCCAAGTATTTGGAGTGCTCTCGAATTCCTAATTCTTAGAAATTTTCACAATGTTTTCTTCTAGGTCCTTGTTGGTTTTTAGGAGGACGGTAATAAGTTTCTTCGAGGCATTCTTTGGCCTCAAATAGTACTTAAGGTCCTTAGTAGAGACCTTGGAATTATTGGTTGTAAGCATGTAAACAGACAAAATTTCCATCTGTCCAAGATGGGTGACCTGGGCTCGGTTCAGTTCATAAAGCCCATTAACAACTCTGTAAAAGTTGGCTAAGAGTTGAATGAGGGCAAGGGACCAAGAACTCATACACTCTCTCAAGAGGGAATTGAGGGAAAACGTTATCCCTCATTTAGTAATAGCAATGAGCGGCATACATGTATAGTTTGGGCCACCCCCAAGGTTATTAGAATCTTTCTGTAATCGGACATGGACATCATTTGGGATGCCATGTTGTTCGTGGAAGGCGGCTAGGGCAGGAGGGGATTCAAGAAGAACGCAGCATTTGCCCATGAAACCAAAAAAGAAAGGAATGAAATCAAGAAACGGAAGAAAGAAAAAGGGAGTTATAGTTGTCGGAAATGAGACTGGTGTAGAAACTCGTCAGAAATGAAGATGCTACAGCCGAAATTCTCTCTCTCACTTTTCTCTAAGGGAAACAAATGAGTACTGAAGGATGTGAGGTTTCAGGATGGGGGGGGGGAGGGGATTTATAGCATCAGAATCATTACGAACAGACGTGCCTATTGTTTTATCAGGTAGAAGCTTCAGTCTAGATCTAATGGCCTTAAGCCATGTGTCTAGAGGTACCACTACAAGAATCTACACATTTTGCGACCACTTTTGCCGACTAAAAAAATTTTAGTCGCAAAAAAATGACATTTGGCGACCAAATATTAATTAGTCGTGAATGATCATTATTTTTGGTGACCAAATATTATTGGTCGCAGAAGGTTATATTTTGGCGACCAAAAAATGAGTTGGTCGCAAAAAGTGGTATACTTTTGCCGACCAACTACAAATTTGGTCACGGAAGGTCACATATTTTTTGGCGACCAAAAATTTGGTCGCTAAAAACTTATTTTCGGCAACCAAAAAAAATTAGTCGCCAAATTAGTACTTTTAGCGACTAATATTTTAGTCACCGTTGATTGAGATTTGACGACTAAAAAAGTTTGTCGGTGAAGGTACCTTTTCTACGACTAATATGGTCTTTTGGTCGCCAAAAGTTTGGGAGGGAAATTTGATTTTTAATGGGGCGGGAATTGAAATTTTTTGGCGACAAATAAATTTGGTTGCTAATTTTAAAACTACGTCGTTTTGTACCATGAAATCCTTAAAAGAAAAAAAAAAAAAATCAAATCAAATCGGTGGCCTCTCTCTTTGTTTCTCGGTCTACCCTCTCCCTCTCTGTGTTCTTCCTCTTAATCGGTGCCCACTCTCTGCCTCTAGGACCTCTCCACTGGCATCACTGCTCGCCGCTTCGTCGGCCACTCCAAAGATGTCCGCTCCGTCACTTTCTCCTTCGATAATCGCCAAATCGTCTATGCTTCCCGAGACCGCTTGATCAAGCTGTGGAACACTTTGGGTGAGTGTAAGTACACGATTCAGGATGGTGATGCTCATTCCGATTGGGTCAGTTGTGTTCGATTTAGCCCTAATAATCTTCAGCCTACGATTGTTTCTTCGTCTTGGGATCGGACTACGATTGTGTCTTCAGCCTACGGTTGTTTCTCTTCTATCTTATAATCAGTTTTATTGTATAAAGAAAAATAGTTGTCTGCAATCCTGGTTTTTATGCCCATTTGGGTTGCCAGGGTTATATGCCGGAATTTATAAATTTTGTAGTTGATTTCCAAATTTTTTGTAAACACCACACCCCCCTCCCCCAAAAAAAAATGTTCTAGTGGTTAATTTTTTTTATTGGTGAACAGTTCTGGTACTTCCATCAAATTCTTGAGCATAGATTTGCCAAGTTCACTTTTGAAAATTGATTTGTGTGGTCTATTCGGGAAAAAAAAAAAAAAAGAAGAAGAAAAAGTCTACATATGTTTTGCCCCTTTTCAGTTTGCATGGGCCTAGATGCCAATATTCATAAAAGTAATCTGAGGGTTGGCTAGTCTATGATAGTCTAGAAGAATCTGTTGCATATCTCTGGGTGGTTCTCTGATGAGGGTGAGGCAAATTGAATGTGAGGATTTACTCATAATAATTCAATATGTTCTGTCATTTTCAAGTTTCCATTTATAAAATATCTACAAACTCTATGTTATTATCAGTAATCTTACAACGGAATACTCAAATGTGAAGATAAGACTTGAAATAAGAGGTTATTGCTTGTTACTGTTTGAGATGTATAATTTAAGGAACTGCTATGTTCTTTATATAAATTCCCTTGTTTCTGTTGACAACTTTTTATTACTTGGATGAACTTGAGGACTCATTCTTGAGGCCTGAGGCCTTTTTTTGTTACTGCTTGAGATGTACAATTTAGTAACTATTATCTTCGTTGCACAAATTCTTTTGTTTTTGTTGGCAGGTTTTTTATTACTTGGGTGAACTCAATGACTCTTTATCGTATGCTCTGGGAGCTGGTCCTCTGTTTGATGTTTCTAAGGATTCAGATTACATTCATACCCTTCTTGGTAAGAATTTTCACCTTGCATCCTTTTCTTTTTTTTTTTGATAAATAACCTTGCATCCATTCTTTTCCAACATAAAAACTTCTATGTTTACTCCTCTTTTTTTTTTTTTTTTTTTTGAACAGACTTCCATGTTTACTTTGAGGTTTTAAGATCTGCTTATTATTCATTATTGGTTTCCCTCAAATTGGTTACATGTAAATGCAGTCTGTGAAAGCCTAAGCTAGATATCAACTCCTGATATATGTTGATTGTATAATGTCCATCATGGTTTTGATAGTTGATATTAACTTGTGAAATTATATGGATGAAATTAACACTTTTTCAATGTAGCCTTCCTAATTATTGTTGGCCATGTTCTACCTTCACTCAGCTAAAGCAATTGATGAATATGCCAGTCTCAAGTCAAAGGTGGCAGAGTCAAATGATGAAAACAAAATGGACCCTCAGTTGGAGGCAATCGTTGAGAGAATGTTGGATAAGTACATAAATTTTTTGCTTCTCTTTAGTGTAATGGCACAATTATCCAGTTGTCTTACCATTGTTGTATATTGGTGTATATTGGATGGAAGATATCAACTGTCAGGCTACTTGCCTCAATACTGAGTTTCTATTAGAGTTCTTAAATTTAATATTTTCATCCCTTTTTACCTTTTAGTTTACAATTTGCCTCCAGCTCTGTTTTAAAATTATAAAGGAAGCACTGCCGGTTGTCAAGAGAAGGATTGGTGATTTTGAGGAGTAGATCTTTGATTTTTTTTGTTTGTTTGTTTTTGAAATGAACTATTACACAAAGAATTCACATTTACAACCTCTTTGTTGTTTGATGTTTACTTCTACAGAGTTCTGTCCTACAGAAAACCAGAGACAGGCTTTGTTACTGTGACCTTCCTAAATATATGGGCCTTCCAGCTCAGTATTCCCCTTCTAACTCAGCATTCTTACCTTTTTTCGGTTCGCAAATTTGATTAGAACAGCAGCCATGAACTATTTATTGGATTCCGGAGTTCAATGTGGGGGAGCACCTGCAGTCAAGGTGATAAATAAATTATCGGTTCTTTTCTTCTTTCTACGCCTTCTCTGGTGCACACTATTTTAGCTCAACAATTAGTCAAATTGCTAATACTTTGCAGGGTGTGCGAGATGCTGCTGTAGAGTTACTGCCTACACTGGTAGCTGTGCATGCAGAGGTACTTATAATGCATGTTTTGTGTTTGGAAATTTTCTTGTTTTTGCTGTCAAATTCTTCCTGCTTTGTTTTCTTTTGTTTTTTTGGCCTACATGTCATGCGTTGTATTTTTTATTTCTATAAAATGAGAAGCCATATCCACATCAGTTTAAGGCCAATCTCTGAAGGTCATACAGTTGTTATCTATGCATTTCTAGTTTTGAGGGCTGCATCTTGGCTAAATGAACTACTGCCCGAATCAATGTTTTTCCATCCTGTTATTGTTATTGCTGCTAGTTTTTTTCTCTGTGAAGGCACGAAAAGGTCAAATCATAGCTCATTTATATGACAAAGAGTCTTGAATTTTGTTCACAAATAGTATATATTTCTTCTTCCAATTTTACAACAAATTGAAAATTACATCTTTGTAAGAATTCCCTTCATTCTGCATCTGATCATAAGCACATATTCAAGATCACCTCATTTTTTTTTAATTAAATTTTCTTTAATTAAAAAACATGAGGTGATGTTTAAGCACTTTGCAAGAGAATTGTCATGCATACTGGTGTGGTGTGACATATGACAATATACTAATTGAAATGGATTTATTTAGTTAGTCCGCAATGTGTGTAGAATAGCTGGGACAGAGTATTATCCATATATAGAGTTTAAATTGAAGTGGGAAGGATTTCAGGGCACATCTATGCAGTGGTTGGTGGTTATTTATTTATTACCTTTTAAAATCAAAAATCATTTGTGTCCAAAACCAACTTCAAGCTATTGGGATGTGAGTGTGACTGTGTATTAGTTTCTTAAATCATATAGTTCCCAGAGCCATTAAACCTTAGGTGCCCTCTATAGTAACCCTATTTCTTAGATCCAGTTGTTGATGATGGTTTAGTTTTTTAAAGCTTAAATATATATATCTCTGATCATGGGTGTTGCCATTGTGACCTGTTGCAAAGGTACTCAAGAAAACCATCTCTGTGTACATATGATTGCAGTTAGGACATTTTCAGATGTTCTTCATGATTCATGGGTTTATAAGTCCATATAGTTTTAACATGGTTTGTGTGGTTAGTCAAACTACTGAAATATAAGTTTTTTGTCCGACACGGGCATCAAAGTCATTAACACAAAAGAACAAGTGAAGAACAACAAAAATATTAATGTTTCTATGAACATAATTTATTAATTATTGTCAAATAAGTCAGTCTCTTAAAAGGTGTAAATGAATAATAGAATCTATTGATTTCTGAGGGAGCATCCTTCTTCCTGCCTGGTTGGTTGATTCTGCCATCATCTTTCTTCCAGCCTGCATCAGCCCTGCTGACATTAATGTTGTGGAAACTCTGAACACTCTCAAATATGCTAATCGTGCTCGAAACATTCAGAATAATCCTGTTGTAAGTAACCTTGATGATTATATGTTATTATTATTTTCTTTTTGTTAAATATTTCCACTTCACTATTTGGAGATGGATAGATTCTATTGGCATCAAGTTCTGTATCTTTTGATTTTTGAGGGAGCACATTATCTTGTTGTACAGGGTAACAGAGATTTGATGTCGAATGAGATGCAAAATATGCGGCAGCAGCTAGAGTACTTGCCGGCTGAACTTAATAAGGAGCTTTCTCGAGAACTACATGAATACCACAGCAGACGTGCTGCTGTAGAGCCGAGAGAAACAGATGCTGAAGTACGCTAATATAATTCCTTCTTTATCTTCGAAGAAGAAAAATAAAAGAATTATATATATATATATATATATTGCAATTTTAACTTTCCTCTTTATTGCCACTAAATTGTGGTCAACAGACCATATTTATTGAGGTTTTGGTCATTACACTAGTTTGATTGATAGTCATTTTTTTTGGTTGGCGCTTGATTGATAGTTATGTGACATTTTCTATCTCAGGATGGCTCCTGTTTTGTTAAAAGGGATGGGCTAAAGAAGGGCTTATAGAGCATGGATGCATCTGGTTATCCCATGGGTGAAGCCATGACAGGTAAGCTACTTAGTTGTGAGATTATTTCAGATGAATGAGGCTGAAAGCAGAGGGGAATAAGCTTCAAGATGCCATACCCTTAGTTAATGCATGACAGACTTTGATTTTTCTGTCATTTAGTTGGCATGTTATCAGTTTTTATATTACACAGTATGTGTAAGAGAGGTGTGTTTAGTCTCTAAAACATGCGACTCATATTGCACTTTTCTAGTTCAGTTCTTTATGTTTCAAATGAATTTGCCAAAAATTGTAGGTGAAAATTACATGGAAATTGATGAAGCTGTAGCAAAAGAGTGGGAGCATGCACTCCTACGAACAACGATGGGCAAAGAGTTTAATGAGTTAAACAAGCGTTTGGAGCAGAAAGAGGTTTCACTGATGGGCTTTGTTTTATGCAGTTTTCTGCCATACATTTGTTATCATATAGGCTCAACCCTTAACGGAGAACATATGTTAAACATCTAATATGCCTTTTTTTTCTAATCTCCCGCATAAAAACTGGTTGTTGGGTCACACATCTTGAATATTCAATTTTTTCTCTATGAAAGTTGATACACCCAAAGCTAATGTTTTAGTCTGTTATTTATGACATAGGCTTAAAGGAGAATACAACTAATGTACCTCTTTTTTGAGCAAAACTGATGTTTTCGACCCTTACAATTTTACCCAAACTACAAGGGTGGATATGCCCAGAGCTAACGTTCTAATTTGTAATGTAAATAATTCTGCTAGATTTTTTTTTTGGCTTAGGAAGCCTATTCCCCATTTTTGTCACTATTCCTTCCAAGAGATACAGCCGAGATGAAACTACAGGCTTGGGATTCTGATTTCTACAAAGTGTCTTGCTTTGCATCCTTAAAAATATGTTCTTACTTTTTTAAAAGCTGCTGTTGCCTTATTTTCAAAGAATATATTGATAATAGTGGCCATTTAGTGTCATTCTTATGTCTACACACATTGATACATGTTCACATGACGCTTGTATGGGGCTGTCCACACACATTGATATCCATTAGGAGCTCAGCACTTGTCAGGGGGAAAGTATGAAGAGTGCTTCTAGTGGTTTGTTTCACACGATACATGCTTGGGGCTGTCCACTCACATTCATATCCATTAGGATCTCAGCACTGTGTCAGGGAGAAAATATGAAAGAGTGCTTCTAATGGTTTGTTGAAAGACAGAACTGATTATGATTATTATACATAATTAACGTCTGCGAACATGATAAATGTTTTTGTAAATTCAGGATCATCTTTCTAACACGCGTTTCACATGGGATTCAATATTAAAGAGATTGATGTTAGAGGCTACATGATATCTTCATCACTGCCATTGCCTGTTTATGCATTCAAGATTCAATGTTTATATCTTTAGCGGTATTTTTTATTTCTCTCTTGGGATAGAGCTCCTCCACTTCTTTATATATATATGTGTATATATATTTTTTTATTTTATCCTTTTAATGTGTCATTTTATTAAAATAATGTAGGGAGACATGTTTTGTGGGTTACATGAATCCAAGGAACACTAATCAATGATCTTCAACAATGAAAATCTAACGACCAACAAAAAAGAGAAACTCCACAACGCCAACTTAAATGTTGCAACATAATTACTAGAATTAGTACCACTGGAATCTAAAGTATTTTTTTGCCTGCTCCTTTGATCTGCCACTGTAATTTTTACTGAACAATTTTTGTGAAATTTATTTGATTCCTTGGAAATTTTTTATATTTGACAATTGGTGAATGTTTGGAAATAGATTTTATTTTGAATTCCATTCTTGCAATTTACACTGTTTTTCTTAAAATTGTTTCTGTGACTTATGTGCAGTCAGAAATGAAACATTTTGGAGGGTCTGACACTGAAGCACTTAGTCAGCATTTTGAGAAGAGAATCTTGAAACTCGAGGAAGAGAAGAAAATAGTCCAAGTTATATGGAAAAATTTTAAAATTTTCCATTGTTAGTTGTTTATTTCATCACTACAGAGGGTGGTGATGGTCTGTGATAACTACAGCAAGAGAGGGACCGTTTGCTAGCTAAAATTGAAAACCTTGTTGCTGCTTCTGATGGACAAAAGCAGAAAATGCACAAAGCTTATGCACAGAAATTAAAATCACTTGAGACACAGGTATTTTTTGCTCTCTCCAATGTCATTATGTTGTCTCAAACCTTTGTCATTATTTAAATGCTAAAAATTCCGACCCCCAACCCAACTTCAGATTTTAGATCTTAAGAAGAAACAAGATTGTCAGCTTCAGCTTTTAAAGCCAAAACAAAGAAGTGAAGAAGCAGCAAAGCGGCTTCAAGATGAGATAAAGACCATCAAGGTCCATAAGGTTTGTTCTCATTCCAATGGTTGTATCAAGCAGACAGGACATAACCATGAAGCTGTTATTTATTATATGACTTCAGGATCCGTCCTACTAATTTTCCCTTTCATTTGTAGGTTCAATTGCAGCATAAGATAAAACACGAGGCAGAGCAATTTCGACAATGGAAGGCCTCTCATGAGAAGGAATTGCTTCAGGTACTTGATGTTTCCCAGTTATCCATGTAACCTGGGAAACATGTTTCACTTATAAAAGTTTTAACTTATGCATGCTTCGGATTTAATTAATCAAAAAGGAAAAAAAAAAGAAAAAGAAAGAGGCAAACAAGTTGAACATGTTATTCATGGTATGCACGTATATCATTGAATGTATTGTTGATGACGTTTTTTCTCAAGCAGCTAAGGAAGGAAGGCAGAAGAAATCAATATGAGCAACATAAACTTCAAGCTTTAAATCAGCACCAGAAAATGGTAAAGATTTCTTTTATACAAGTGCTTCAGTAAAATTATCTAGGGCCTTTCTATTTTTATTTTTATTTTTATTATCTGTCTGTACACATCACTAACTTCATTGAACAGTAAGCCTTGGTAGCTGATATGCTTTGAGACTCACTTTTTATTTCCTTAATTATTCTACATTTGGATAATGCATATGAATTATCAGGCAAGTTTCTAGAGCCTTTGTCAGGTTTGAAGGGCGTTACGGTTTACAGGAAATAATTTCTCATTATGTTTAGTCCAATGTTGATGATTGAAATGCTTAACCAAACCCTCTCCATCTGCTTAAGCTTTTAGATTAGTTGTCTAACAGCATTGCATTTGGATCATCTCACCTCCTACCCTCAAACATAGATACAAGTACAAGAGAGTACTAGATTTCTGCTTGCATAACAGGTGAGGGAAACATTTCTTGTACATTGCTGTCAATTGAATTGATTCTTTTTTTCCAACATCATTGTGAGGCGGGTAATTAATTCAGATGTACATGGGTAATTAATTGATGCTGTCAGTGAGCTACATTGCCCTGAATTACAACAGCCCAACAGTCAGACCAAACACAATGCCTTGAATTTAGATCAAACAATTCTATATATATATTTTGTGAGTTGGAGGTCATAGTCCAGGAAGGAGAAATCTTCCTTGACTCTTAACAAGGCAATTAACAAGGCACAAAATTTTGATCAGCCCAATTAGATCCACTTGGTTCACAAAATTAATTTTTTTATGCTTCTTTTTTACTTTATATATGCGTAACTGTTTTAAATCACATATAGTAGGTTTAACATATATGACTCTTGGGACATGCACGAGGAAATGATAACGAACTCAGAAGAGTTTTACAAGATGGTATAGAGCTTTCCTGCCCTCAGAATTGTAGGGGAATGATGTGTATAATTTTTGGTTATTTCTTCGTTATATTCATTTTTTTTTTAATCTGGAGATGCTTGATAATGTTTCTTATAGTACTCATATAGATTATCTTGCCAGGTTTTGTAATGTCATGTAAGATGAGTGATTTTGGAATTGGTTGTTTTGTTTGGTTAATGCTAAAAAGTCTGCCACTTGACGCCAAAGAAATTTGAGGGTCCTATATATGGGCTCCTGCTGATGACGAATTGATTTTTCTCTATTTAATTATGCATTTTTCTTTCCTACAAGTATGACATAATTCTCTCTATTGCAGCTAAAACTACCCTATCAAATTGTGGCTATTGTTTCCGGTGCTTTGAATGATGCAGCTGCAAAGAAGTATGATTTGGAAGGATGGTTTCCTGTATCCAGCACTTACAGAGAACTTGTTTCCTGTTCAAACTGCACTGACTATCAGTCCAGGAGATTAGAGATTCGATATGGGCAGAAAAATGGTAGACTAGTAGTTATATTTTTGGATACACTAGTAGTTATATTTTTGGATGGGTGTGTATAGAAAATATTTGGTAGACTACTAGTTATATTTTTCGGTTGATGTACATGGATAAAAATTTTAAACATAATAACAAGTATTTGTTATGTCTTAAATTTTTATGCTAGATGAAATATTTAGTTTGGAATTATTTGTGGATGAAAACTTATAATAGTTGCTGATTTTAATTAAACAGGTTCAGAAATGGTTGATCTATGTATTTTGTTGAACGTTCATGATTCAATTTATTTGTTGGTTTGAATGATTTTTGCAAATTACAGATTATATTGAATAAATTGAATGGATTATTAAAAATTACAGGTTTATTTTGTTGGATGTTGGCGACCAAATGTGACAATTGGCGACCGAACTAATTTTGGTCGCAGAATGTCACAATTGGTGACCAAAATTTTTAGTCGCGGAATGTGACAATTGGCGACCAAACTAATTTTGGTCGCGAAATGTCACAATTGGTGACCAAAATTTTTGGTCGCAAAATGTCACAATTGGTGACCAAACTAATTTTGGTCGCAGAATGTCACAATTGGCGACCAAAATTTTTGGTCGTGAAATGTCACAATTGGCGACCAAATTAATTTTGGTCGTGGAATGTGACAATTGGCGACTAAGAAATTTGGTCGGCAAAAGGCAACTTTTCGCGACCAAAGTGTTTGAGCGACAAAATGGATTAGTCGCAGTAAATAAATATTTAGCGAACAAAAATTTAGTCGGCAAATGCAACTTTTCCCGACCAACGAAAATTTTGGTCGCGAATTACTTTTGCCGACCCTCAATTGGCGACCAAACTAGCGACAAAAAAAATTGGTCACGGATAACTTTTGCCGACCAAAAATAGACTTTGAGCGACCAATTTTTTTGTTGCCAAAAGTGTTAATTCTTGTAGTGTAGATGCGGTGCGTCAAACGAAAAGACACCTGCTACTTTTGGTGGTGTATAGGTTGGTTTAAAAATTGAAACGCCTATCTGTAGACCATCCGAACTCCGCTCCGCGTGCGAGAGTACGAATTGTTGTTCATAGCTACTGCAGTTTGGACTCCTGTCACAGTTCTGGATCTAATATCACAAAGTGCAATGTAAGACTGATAAATCACCAAAGAGTCCAAATCCAGCAAATCATTTTGGAAAATCGATTTTAATTAAGAAGTGTCAAACATGGACTGCTTTGCTAGATTTCAGAGTCGCCACCTAAATATTTTGTTTTGGAAAATTTAGGAAAGCCTGACTCGTGCCTAAGGCCACATGTCCGTCATCACCAAAGTTGCCTCGGCTCGGGAACTTGGGTACGAGAGGGGAATGTCCTGAAATGAGCACCCCCGCTCTCCCGATCAAAGATCGGGCTCTACTAAACATGATATGTTATTTTTGAAAACACATGTGTTCTTATTCCGGTTTATTAGCTAACTTACTATGTGATGCGCACAACACACAAGTATAGACTAAATCACTCAAGTTGGAACAAAACATCTCATGTTTGTTTGTTTTTTTTAAATGGTTTGAAAGTGCTACTCGCAAGCAGGCTAAGACGCGGATTTGCCACCCTCAAGTGGGCTTAGAAAACAGCATGATTTGCCACTTCAAGTGGGCTTAAAACTCACATTTCGATGAATTGTTCCAATTCAAGCAATGAAGCCTTCATCCACAGCCATTCATGCAGTTAAACACTTAAGCAGTTAGCCTCATGGCAAGCATGCTATCATGGCAGTCACTTGCACTCATGCAAGGATGCTAAAGCATAAACACTCACCGAGTACTCCGAGCCAAAACAGAAGCTAGTTAGTAATCGATGCATGATCCTAACTATGTCAACAATGCCTAATGCAACACATGCAAAATGCAACTAAAATAGGCTTGGCTATTTAGAATGGCATATGAATGCAACACTTGATAACATACTTTGAAACACGTATTCAAGAAAGTATATTGAAATACAATGCAATTTGAATGATGCGCCGAGCCCGGTGCATGCAAGACGAATGAATGATGCACGCATGCAAAGCATAAGTATGCTAATTGAAACATGCCCTAAACTAACCATCGAAAGCTGATAAGTAAAAGGGAGAAAGAAATGGGGTTGGAAGACATGCGTCACACACACGTACACTTATTACAACATTTGCCCTCTCGACGAAGGGTCCGAATAAATAATACAAGCTAGCTACGCTAAGCTAAGCTACTTAACTAATCTAATAATCTAATTAGACTAATTATTACACAATACAAATCGAATAACTAGCTACAACTAATTATTACAATACTTTAATTAATTAACAAATTGACTAATCATGGTAACTAACTAAGCATGTGAGGTATGTGAACTAGGCTGCCACAGCTCTGCCTTGAACAATGAAGGATGCATGCTCTCGACTGCCTTGCTCGAAAATCCATCGCCATGCCCAGAGTTGCCTCTGTTTGCATATGATTTGTTCTCTGAAAGTTGCACAAACCTCCAAATTGCTTCTTCTCCAACATGGGGACCTCTTGGTGGGCTGCCGACCAGAAAATGGGGGTGTAGACCAGGTGTAGACCAGAAAAAGTGGTCGGTCACTGGTCTGCCGACCAGAAAATCTACCAAACTCCAGTTTTGCTGCAACAGAGAACAACAATCGGTCGACCACCTTTACTGGTCTGCCGACCAGAAAATCTACCAAACTCCAGTTTTGCTGCAACAGAGAACAACAAGGGCATGGCAGTGTATTTGCAAGGGAATGTGTGCACAACCACCCTCCCTATCATTTCTTAAGCTCAAGGGAATGTGGTACTCGACTCTCGGGCCACCAACCGAGCATCGCAATGTACGATGGCCGAGAAGCCAAGTTTGCACAATTCAATGTCAATGAATGCACAAATAAGACATAAGGGCCTCCACCTCTATCATGCTTGATCAAGAGGGTCGGCGATCGAGAAATGAGGCGCATTTCATCACTTCAAGTATGAAACGCCCCTCGTTTCTCGTGTTTGGATTAACATCCAATCCAAACACAATGCAACACAATAACATTCCAAACACAATGCAACAACATGCAAACACCATGTAATGCAACAACAAGCGAACAACATGAGCATGACAAGTTAGAGTTCTTAAGCATTGAAGGACACAACCTAAGGGCTATGTAATACAATACTCAATGGACCAAACCAGCCCCAAACTGACCTCATACATGCCAAAATAGTGGCCAAAATGCTCTGAAATGATGGCATGGAAGGCAAGATAATGATGCTCATGTAATGACTCATCAACTAGGCATAAGGGTCAACTCTCAAACATAATTAAGAAATGACGAATGTGAGAGTGTAGCTACACTATATGCACTGAAACCATGTGCGAAATGATGCTAAATCATCCAAACAACATAAGCATAGCATCCTAAGGACCTTGAACCATTAGGCTAGTCAAAGCCATTGCCCTACAACCATGCACAACAAATCCCATATGGCCCAAACTACCCAAAACAGAGTTGAGGCATGCTAAATCAAAGCCAAAAGCATGCTAAAACATAGGCTTAAAAGGGAAGGAAAGCATGTTCATTTATTGGCTCGCAAACAAGGCATAATGCATAACCCTCGAGAGCAATGAAAGAGTGATAAACATGGGAGTATAGCAAAGACAAAAGCTCTGAAATTACATTCCAAATGATGCCAAATCATGCACATATCACAAATAAGGCATGCTAGGAGGCTCAAAGCTTAAGGCTAGCAAAGGTACTTGCACCATAGCCATATCAAGCAAGCCCCAAAGGGCAAAGATGGTTGAAAACAGTCCTAAAACATTTCAAAACAATGCCAAAACATGCTTGGGGCAGAGTCAACACATGCTAGAATGGGAGGCATAAAGCATGATGCATGCAAGGCCAATGAGCATGATTACACTACAAGTGTAAGAAGCAAATGAGGGATGCTCTAACCAACAAAAAACAGAGTTGTATCATGGCAAAATAAGACCAAAAACACACTGAAATGGTAGCCCAAAAAGCTTAGGCAAGCATGCATGCCAATTGGCTCATGATTGAGGCATAAAGCATAACCCTCCAAAGCATTGAAAGAGTGATACATGCAAGAATATGACAGAGGTATATGGTCTGAAATAACATGCCAAATGATGCTATGCCATGCAAAAAGCTCAAATATGACATGCTAGAGGTCTCAAAGTGCAAGGCTAGCAAAGTCAAATACACTATAGCTATGCAAAGCCAAGAATGCATGACCAAAACCACTCAAATTAAACCTAAAGCATGGCAAACCATGAGTAAAAGCTTGCTGGAGTGGAGCCAAAAACATGCTAAATGGTGGTCCAAAGCATGATGCCTGTTAAGGCTATAGGGAGGATTGCACTACAAGGGTATTAAGCATACATGAGGCAATCAAACCGATCCAAAATAGAGCTAAGGCATGCTAAATAACACCAAAAACATGCTAAGATAGGACCAAAATAGGCTAGCATGATGGATCAAAGCATTGAGCACACAAGGCTAAATGGAAAGATTACACTACAAGTGTAAAAAGTATGCATGAGGTAACCAAACCAACCTCAAAAAGAGCTATATCATGGCAAAACAAGGCTTGAAACATGCTAAGATAGGGGCCCAAGATGGTAGAAAAACATGCTAACTTGGTAAGCTAATAACACATGCAAGCAAGGTACAAGAGGGGGGGACCACCCCCACCTATTTTGAGTCCCAAAACACACTTTTCACCACTGAAATTTCTCTAGAATTCAGTGGTTAAAAGGCCAAGAGAAGGTTATCTCAAAGGCCTAAAGAGATGGTTCAAAACAAGGCAAAATAAGGCACAAAAAGGGGTAGACCACCCCTAACACCAAAGAGGCCTCAAACAAACACTTTAAGCACTTGAAAATGAAGCTTTTTTCAGTTGAAATTTAGGCCAAAACATCATGCAAATAGGGCCAAATAAGCAATGAAAACAAAGCTTTAAAGAGGCTAAAGACTCACCCTTGAAGCACAACTTCAAAACAGCAACTTCAAAGGCAAAAACCAAGCTAACACCACTCAAATGCAACCACCAAGAACCTCAGCTCAATAGTGAAGGTGTTTCACTAGGTATTTGTGTGCAAAAGTGTGAAGAAATGGCACTTTTGAGCACAAAATAACACAAATATAGAGAGAGGGGGAGAAAACAAGAGAGAGATATATGTATAACCCTAAGAAAATTTTATAAACCTAAAGCAAGAGGGAGGAGGCTCCCTTCTATAGAATTCATGCCTCAAGCTTGTTTGACAAGCTAGAGGCTTGAAGTAATCCCTCCATACGTGTATGGAGGATGCCTTCTGTGTCCGACAACTGGCACAGCTGGCAAGGAAAATATTTAAAGAAAATGCAGGATGGCCGTCGACCAGTTAAAGTGGTCGACCGACCACTCCTACTAGTCAACCGACCACAAGAAGTGGTCTACAGGGACAAAAACTGGTCGGCAAGGGAGATGGAGGGTCTGCACAGAGAGTAGAAGGTGGTGGTAGGCTGCCGACCACCTTAGGTGGTCCAAAGACCACCCACCCTACCTGGCCGACCATCAAAAGTGGCTGACGGGGAAGAAAAGTGGTCTATAGGGGGAGAAACTGGTCTACACCCCTGTTCCACCCTCCAGGCAAAGGGTAACAAGGCTTGGTTAAAAAACAAACCAAAAAGGGAGCAAGACAAGAGTCCGCAAGGTGAGGCACTCAGCCGGAAGCCCCGAAAACTAGTCTTCGGGTACAAAAGGTGGCCTACGAGAGGGAAAGGTAGTCTACAGCTACAAAAAGGGGCCTACAGGCCTCTGTTTCCCTCTAGGCAAAGGCAGCGAGGCATGGTCCAAAAACCGGCCCAAGAGAAGAAAGTTAAGAGGTCCCGAGACAAGGCGCTCAGCCGAAGGCTCCGGAAACTCAAAACGAGTACAAACATGCACAATCATTGAGCGCTCAATCGATGACGTCTGAGTCTTAAGGTCGATAAAAAATGGGGTGTCTACACTATCCTAAAACTCTAGAATTACGAGACAGGACTTTTGCACTTACCTCCAAAACTTCAACTTCTCTTTTCAGCCTAGAAGGTGAAAAGAAGCTGGAGTTGGGGGCAATTGTGGAAGGCAAAATAAGTTACGCCTGAGTAGGACCAGAATTCCTAGTCAGAATAACTCCCTGGGGCAGTCATAGACCTACCAATTGAGGGAATAGAAATTTAGGCATTGGTGGGTTGAAAATAGCATGAAGGTCCAGGACCAGAATGACAGTTAGACATTAGGGGCAGGATCAAGGAATTAGGAAGCGTGCCTTGAAAAGGCACAAACTTAGTCAAATACGTGCCCCTGAATCGTAGGCCCAACTAACTCCTAGAAATCCACGCCAAGTGGAACATAATCCCTATGTAAAAGGGATTAACGTGAGGAGTTGAAGGAAGGCTAATAACCCTCAATGGTTAGTGGGAGCATGTTATAAAAGGGAGCTAATTTGCGCAATGGAGGTACACAACCACTTTAACCTGAACCTTACTCTAAGTTATTTGCACCTTTGTCTATCTTATAACTTAGGCATCGGAGTGTCCCTAGGTTGCTCCTGCAAGCGCCTATACTTTTTTTGTGAGTGTTTTTCAGGTCTGAAGTAGAGCTTTATTGTTCCATCTCCACCGCAGCCAAGTGGTTTGATTTTTACCCACCACAGAAGGTAATATATGTATTAAGTTCAAAAAACAAAAAAAATTACAAAAAATTGTTTCATTTTTATAAATGAACATATTCTCTTAGATCCATGTTGTCATGTTGACTTACAAAAGATAGTAATTGTAAGAAAACTTATCTATTAAAGCGAGTCATCTTGAGTTGTGTTCGTCGCTCTTTTATGTCATTAAAAATATTTATGATATAATTGACATTAATATCCCCCCAAATATGTTTCTCAATGAGTGTGATCAACTCACTTATTAATTCTTCCCTTACTCTCTTTACTTCTCTACAGGTTGGGGATTGTAATCAACATAGGTATGAGAAATTAATTCCTTTAGTTATATTTTATCCAATTTTTGAAATTTTATACTTTGATATCATATTTCTTAGATACAGGGGGATTGTCACTTTAAAATTAAAAAAAAAAAACCTTAAGAAAATTTCCAATTATTATTATTATTATTATTATTATTATTATTATTATTATTATTATATTTTGTCAAAAAAAGAAAAAATAAAAAAAAATCCTCAGGAGTGAGTCATATAAGTTGAAGATAATTAATAGATCATTTTATTATACGAAAGAAGTTCCTTCAAATTGCAGTAGGCGTGATTACCTCCTCTAATCCATTTTTGGTATTACTACTAACCATAATTACGCTGCCATTGAATTATGCTTCCATTAATAACCATTCCCTCAAGATGAGTGTTAGTTAAAAAGTAGAAAGTCATAATAGAAGATGAAAACAAGCACACCAATGAAGCACACTTCAAGATGCAACACTTTTTCCATATCATGCCAAAGTTTATTGATGTAAACAAAAGTGCACCACAGACACGAGAACATATATCAATAAAGGAAAAAGAAAGAGCAGATTGCATCATAGCAAAACCATCCCATCCAAGCTAAGTTGGAACGGAAAGACAAGCAAAATAATATGTGAACACTTACAATGGATGAAGAGGTTGGTAAGATTCTAGCCTAACACCAAAAGGAAAAATAACAAGAAAGAAAATCAACAATGAAACAAATCCATTAGCAATCCAAAGAACAAACACTAATCCCAAACAAACCACATTAGCTGATGGGATCTCCTGAAGGGTATGTGTAACATCCCAAACATACCGATATCTGATCCCATAAATACAACTCACATTTATAATAAATTTCTCATCCTTCATGCGGAAAGCTATAGTCAACAATGATAATCCAATGAGTAATTCATACTAAAACGTTTGTATTTCATTCCATGAGTTACAAAATGGAATTACATGCATCAATACATTCACCATCTCTATGACATGAATCTATAGCATGTGACTATGATAATTGAACACTAAACAAATTCAAGAGTTATGCCCTAAGTTCCAAGGCCTTGCCCAGTTACAACAAAAATTGAATTTAAATCCAAGACATAAAAGCCCAATGGCTATACAAAAATGAAAGCAAATAAACAACCCTGAATTAAGCTCCAAAACCCTTCCAAGTTTTCACCTTGGTAGAGGCACACTGTCAACACCTGAAAAGTTGTTTGCACATAGGGATGAGCATAAAACCTAGTAGAGATGATCTAAATAAATTTCATGAGATTTAACAATACCATGAGGTGAATGCATATGAAATACCACGCCAAAGTGTAAGCTAGCGTTTGGTTTACTTTTGAAAACTCAACTCTCTTTTTGAATCATGATTTGAATCAAAATTTATAACCAAACAAACTATTAAAATACAACTCAAAATTACTTTCAAAACTCCTCTCCTCTCTTTTTTATTTATTTCCTATTATTAATCAATCAATCAATCACTTTTTTCTCTCTCATCTCTCCTCTCACATTCTATACGTCAATCAATCAAAAAAAAAAAAAATCATCCCAAAACTATGTTCAAAGCTCATAACCAAATAAAATTTTGTCTTTTCAAATCATGATTCAAAAACTCAAAACTCAAAACACAACTCCACACTGAAATCATAATTCTAAAACTGAACCCAATGGACCCTAAAGTTTCTCATTTTGAAAATCTTATGCCATGCACTTGTTTCAAATCAGATCCAAATCAATCATTCATTTGAAAAAATAAAAGGGCAGTAAATATGACACTGGTAATTCCTAAGTTGGTGTCTACAAGTAATCTCATCGAGCACTACCAAAACCACCTTAATGTCTCTTAACCGGAAAGAAATTGGGACCTAATTTGCATGTGTTTTTGGATTTTCACCATGGACCTAAAGCCAACTTAATTCTCAACAATCTACACATCCTAACTAGATTCACCAAGATGATTACCCCATTTTCTCAATACAATCCAATCATTCTCAATAAATTGATTTTTGAAAGCATTTCTCAAATGCAATGCGGAGATAAAATCATAAGAGTGTGAAATGATTATTGCCATGCATGGATTTGTAAATGTTTCAATTTACCTAGTTCATACGCAATTTCTATAACAAATAATACAACCCTCCACCTATTCTCTAATCAATATATATATTAGAAAATGAACAATATATATATATATATATATATATATATAAAGAGCACAATTCAACATATTTTAACTCTGCAAAATTGATAGATTTTCCAATAATCTCATCAATTTCAATATACATACCCAATATTCACAAATCACTGTGAATTTGACAAATATCATTGATACAATCGATTTCTCAATTTTGACAATTTCTAGGGTTTTGACAAAATTAGGAGTTTCTCATTTCAAAAGTGATTTTCTCAACCACCGTTAACAAATTAATTGAGAGGTTTAAGAAATATTTGAGAATTTTCCCCTCTTTAATGCATTAATTATAAGTTAACAAAACCCTAATTTTCTAATTTGTTTTAATTATCAAAATGACAAATAATAAAGTTATATTCCATAGACAATGTTTAGAAAATTCCTACCTTAAGAGTTGAGAGAGAAATGAAGAAAAACCCTCAAATTTTGGATGCACCAGAATTTCGATCGCTCAAATCACAATGACGCTCTTGGCAGACACCACACTTTGGTCCAAAGAATTAGGTCAAAATCCTCTTTGATTTTGTTGGATTGAGAAATTTGTACATAGAACAAAGGTATATACCGACATACGAGATGATAGTAGCAATTGAGGATGTTCAGGATGAGAACCCATGGTATCATGATATTTGAAACTTTCTAGAGAGTGAAACATTCCCACAAAGGGCAACTGCAAAAGACAAGAAAGGGATATGACGTTTGACCGTTCAATTTATCATTTGCAGAGGGAAGTTATATAGAAGAGGGCATCTAGGGATGCACAAGTTATGTGTGGAGGAAGACAAAGCGAAGCTCATCATCGAATTAGTCCATAGTAGTGAATATAGAGCACACATGAATGGATTGATGTTGGCTAGGAAAATCCTTCGATAGAGATATTATTGGCCGACAATTGGAAATGACAGCCTCGACTTCATTCAAAGATGTCAAAAATGTCAGATACACACTAATAGCATAAACATACCACCGTCTAAGCTGTATAACATGACTTCACCATGGTCTTTTTCAATATAGGAAATAAATATTATTGGGGAAGTCACACCAAAAGGTTAAAATGGGCATGAGTTCATTCTAGTTACTATTAACTACTTCACTAAGTGGGTAAAAGCACAATCAACTCAGTATTGAAAGCATCACATGTGGCCAAGTTCATCAAAAACAACATCATCCACGGGTATGAAGTGCCGAATGAGATAGTTTCAGACAATGATTAGCACTTCAAAGGAGAAGTGGCTGATTTGCTCGAAAAATACAATGTGACTTTATATAAATCATCAATGTATAAGCCATAGACCAATGGAGCCATTGAAGCCGCAAACAAGAACATCAAGAACATCATGCGGAATATGATTGAAACCTACAAGGATTGGCCAGATAAGCTACCTTTCGCACTTTGGGGATATGGAACGACCATTCGAGCATCTATTGGAATGACACCATACTCATTAGTATGTAGAATGGAGGTTGTTTTGCCCATAAAGATCAAAGTTCCTTCACTAAGGGTCATGATTGAGTGTCAATTACAAAAGCGGATTGGTAGATGAATCGGTTTGAGGAACTGATGTTGTGTGATAAGAGAAGATTGAAGGCACTATCTCATGTCCAAGGCTACCATCGCAGAATAGCTTGAGCATTCAACAAGAGGGTTGAACTAGAAATCTGAAAGAAGGAGATCTAGGGTTGAAAGTTAACCGCTCACCCATTCATGACCCTAGAAGGAAGTTCAAACTTAATTGGACCTGTCCCTACATCATCAAGACCATTTGGTTAGGAGGAGTAGTCATTCTCATGGATTTGGATGGTTTGGAATTCACACAACCGATCAACATGGAGAAGCTAAAGAAATACTACCCTTATGGGGAATGCTAGGCCAAAAACCTGAAAGGGCTACCCAAGCAAAAGTTAGAGCATTCAAAATGAAAAAGAGAAAAATAGCTCGCAAGGTTGAAAACCTGTAAGGGCGACTTTGGCAAGGAATGCAATAGGAGAATGTCAATACTCGAGTGAGTCTTACCGTGAACTACGTAAGCCTTGATTCTCATCTTTGGGATATGTAGGCAACTTCATTACAAAGTCTGGCCCCAACCATATTCACATCAACCACATTTACCCATACCATGTCTGACTTGGTAATCTCCATTCGTGTTGTGTTGAATGCTTTGGGTTATGTCCATGTGGAATGCCTTTGAAGATTCAGTTGCAAGTGTAAGTTGTGGTAATTTAGTGGTATACTATAACGGTGGTAAGTTTTTGTTCAGTCTTAACTCGGGATTGTACCTCCTAGGAATCGATTCCATACTTGTCAAGTTTTGACCATTTTAATTGTTTTGACTTTGTTTTAACAAAGTTACTGGTTTTTCTCACTCTACTTGTTGCAAGCATTTGATCATTCATGGAAGAAAGGGTACTTCTCAGTAGTCAATTTTTTTTTTTTTCATTTGCATTGATTTCAAAACACAAGTGCACTGTGTATGTCTAACAAAGTCTCATTTATATCAAAACATTAAAAGTCAAAAGCAGTAAACTTGGGGCATGGAAGAAGAGTTAATCGTCAGTCCTTTGTCTCTTTCCGTTTCCCTAGAGTCTCTGCCATCTATGTCTCATCAGCTTGTATCTCATCCTCTAGCCAGTGATTGCACTTGTCATACAAGGCATAACTAAACTCATCAAGAGGAGATAAGAGCTCTCAAGCTCTCCACGAACTGTGGGAAATAGCTAGTACATAAAGAGTAAGCAATTGGGTACACCATAGGTCCAACTGGACAAGTCTGCTTCCATCCAAACTGTTGCAAGTAGTACATACAATAGGCTAGCTTAACCATCTAAATGCTCAACTCTCAAGACATGCTATAGGTCATGGCCGGTAGATCCAACCGAGGGCATCTCCAAGTAATATCAGTCTTTGATTGGGCAGACATCCAATCATACCAGTGTCTCTTTGTCGTAAAGTCCACTAAACAGGCTCGAGAGTGGTAGGATGCTGTAGAAGACTGAGTGGTGGGCGCTACTACCCTCAACTTATCCATAAGCCATTTTTGGGAAGGGATAAAAAATAAGAGAGATTAAAGAATAGAGATGTGTGAGATGAGTGGAAAAGGTGAGAATAGAGATTGAGAGAAAATGAGTGTTAAGAAACCAAGTGATATAAGGAAGAAAAATTGAGAAAAAGGTAGGAAACACAATACTTGAAGGAGTAAGGGGTTGTCCGCAAAGCATCTAGTCTCCCCAATGCCAAGGTCATCAAGGCCCATCAAGGTCTCTACATGCACTAAGCCTATACCACTCCAACTATGTGCAAGAAGTTGAGCTACCTCGATTAAGATAGTAGTAGACCTGCCTATGCCAAAAGCCAACAAGAAATGTGCAAGCATGTATACGCAAAGGGCAAACCAATGTTGTCGTTGAAAATGATTGTTGCTATGGTTATAAGCGTCAAAAAATCAGCACACCAACTGAGGGATGGAAAGCTCTCCTCCAACAATCAATAATGTAGCGTCACCTTGCGACATCACACAGATTTGGGCAAGAAGGCTACAATGACTAATTTGAGGGGAAGGCAAGATGATCATATATCGTATGCATCCCATCAAGGCCCGAAACTCCTTAAAAGTTAGGCACATCTCTTGAGAGATGAATCTGAAAACATGAGCCATAGGTCACACAATTGAGCTACGGTGTAAAGAAATGTGAAATCTCATGGAACACAACATAGGTGGAAAAGTGCAGATGAAATTCAACTTGTCGCACCCATTTAAGCTAACTATTCAATCCTCAAGTCTTGAAAAGCTTTGCGAATCCATTTCTTGCGAAAAAGAAGAGAGAAAAATACTATTTTGAGCGCTGAAAACAAGGAGTGCTTAAAAAGGAAAAATGGTTGCTTTGGGCACAAGAAAATTGATAGTAAGTGCCAGTATAAGATGGCTAGATTACTTCTTATCAAATAATTTTGTAATGCAGTGGACAGAATTTCTGTAGCAAATCTCGGCCAGAGCACTTCATTGCGGTCGGACAGTTTGGGCAGTTACAGTGGTGTTTTTGCATTTTGTAGAGTTTCTTTTTCTATTTCTTTTCTTGATTTTATTTGTTTGAATTGTATTTTGTATTTCTTAGAGAGTTTTACTTTTGTTTGAGGTTGTCTATCATTTGATTCAAGAACCTATGAATTGTGGAGCTTGTCTATTTTTGAAATGAAATAAATTTGTTTTTGCGCTCAAGTGCTCTGCCGATCATACATCAACGTACAAATAAATTTTTCAAAAACCTTTTCTATTAACAGAGGTTTCGAACCCTAATCAAGTTTCTTCAAAAAATATTTTCAAAAAATTCTCAAAACGGAGCAAGTGCTGTGCAAAATGTTTCTTCCTAGCCTCTGAAGCAAAAAAGATAAGGCAAAAAGAAGAAAAGAAAGCTAGCAGTATACCCTATGCCTCTTTTGTGGTGCAGTGGAGGAACTCGAAGCATCTGGTGGAAAAAGGTTATCATTATCATTTCTGCCATCACCATCGTTCTCCTCATCATCACCCTCTTCGAAATCAAATGGAGAAGACTCCTCTCTCACTAGTGCAAGAGGTGGTGGAGGAACTATCTAAGCTTGTACAGAGTATCAAATTTAGGATAGTGGTTACAGCATGCAAAAGATATAGTGAGAGCAAACAGAGCAGAATTAAGAAGTGCAAAAATGAACAATAAATGTATGGGGAAACGAGTAATACCGGAGCGCGGGTGGTAATCAGAGAAAGCTCTTTAACCCTAGCCATCATCATCAGACCCTCAATAATATGAAGGTACTGCTGTGTGAAAGCCATTAGAACCTGTAGGATGAAACAGAATACCATAATGGAGATAGGAAACAGAAGGATACATTATGTAGATGAGAACAATAGAAAAGGTTATACCTATTTAACTTCTGCTGAGATGGTTAACTAGAGGTTGACTGGAATCTAAATGGGAAGCCGACAAAAAGTCCCTCCGGGTCGTTGGAATAAGACCTCACCAAGAATATCTGGGAGCCCCTGGACCTCCCCATAGCAGCATGTCCGCTACCTCTACCTCCACCCCCACCTCCATCTCCACCTCCACCTCTTTCTCTCACATGACCTCGACCAACTATAGGAGGCATGAGGTGAGCAGACATATGAGTAAGAGCACTAGTAGGAGCATCAACAATTAGTTTCAAGAGGTGAGAATGGATGTACTAAGTATAGTCTCTCTTTTTCAGGTAAAAGCGTGCATCAAACCCAGTCATCATCACCTCCAGCAGCTAGAGATTGATAATAAAGTGAATGCTCCACATCGAGGTTACGGCTGGAAAGGGGATCCAAGGAACTTACATGCCCAGAGACTGGCGCACCATGGAATGAGCAAATATATGTGTAGGAGCACCAACAGGAGCGTTAACAATCAACTCCAAGAGGTGAGAATGGATGTACTTAGCATAGTCTCCCTTTTCTAGGTAAAAACTAGCATCAAACCTAGCCATCATCACCTCAAGCACCCGAAGATCAATAAAAGTGAGCGCTCCACATCGAGGTTGTAGCGAGAAAAGGGATCCAAAGAACTTACATACCCAGAGACTGGCGCACCATGCGCTTCCCCACATACTAATTTGGCTAAGAGGCCCTTCAAAGAGATTCCTCATCAAGGTAATGTCCTGGGTACTAGCATAGAGGCCATAGTCAATGGAGGGACAGTCGCATGCGACTGCCAAGCAACCTATAGAAAGAAGAGGAGATGTTCAAATCAAAAAAGTCGGCAGGCTACAGAACTCAAAAGAGAAAGATCAGTATGAGAGACACACCGAATGAGCAGTCACCTGGTCAAGACATTGTCAGCCCAAGACGAGGTTTGAGATCTTTATCGGGTGGGTATGTAGATGCCCATCATAGTATTGGACAAAAGGAAATGCCTGGAGCTTGCTATCCTAAGACACTAGAGCCATGGCAAGAAAGTAATAGTAGAACCAGATTTGAAGAGCACATGAGCAAATATCAGTGAACAATTTTAGAATGATCAAGACAGAGAAAATGAAAATGAACACAAGTGGTTGGAATACAAACAACAAGAGTAGAATGGCATACCTTCCACATGTCCCAGTAACCTTCAAGCAATTCTTTCTAATGTTGGGAGACAGAACTCATGTACATATATAGGGTGGTGAGCCCAACATGCTGTACATTGATCAGCGTGCTCGAAAAATGAAGGCTCATGGTATTCTCTCTATTTGCAAACAGGGTCATACCGAGAACATATAGAACAAAACTTGGGTGTACCAAGTAATTTCCTCTAGGGGTGCCAACTAAATATACCAGAAGTAGCCGATCAAGTGCTCATGCAACATGATGCCCGACTTTCTCATTATCACCTAAAAGGCAAGGAAGAAACGCTCGGCAGCTAGCCATGAAGCAAGGTCTGGATCATAAGGTATCAGGAGACCCCTAACATTCAGTCCCATGATCATGCTGAAATCTAGTGGGCTCATGGTCATCTCTCCAATCTTGGCAAACTGAAAAGTGTTGGTGGTGTCCTACCAACGCTTGACCAATGCATCAATATGATGATGGCTCAACATCAAACTCTGATAGAATAGACCAAACTAAATAGCGAACCGGAGTCGACAGCTCCTCGTACCACTCTCTAGCAGTAGGGGGTCCTGTAACCATGAATTCCTAAATGGGGAACCTGAAGAATAAAAGAGAACAATTGTTAGATAATGGTAAACATGTACAGAAGAAAGGTACACTAAAGGTTCATACAGATATATATATATATGTATATATATATATATATCACACAAGCACCATGAGAGAGGTGGCAGTCTCTCTCCTCTAACACAACATTAGCTGCAACTCCAACCGCAAATTCGATAAATCTCTAGACACCTCACAGATGAACTCAAAATAAGCGAGGGTTATATGTAGCTGGATCAATGGATAGGTTTCTTAGATCAGGAACATTCTCAACCTCCTCCTCCTTCTCACCCAAAAGGAGTGGCTCAAAAAAATATCATTTTCCACAAAGATCAATGATCAAGGGAATATCCAAAACCCTAAAAACTCAAGGAAATAATGGATGGCAACAATGAGAAGCTGAAGAGCCAGCAATGGCGATGCACTACCAAGAGGGGAGTGGTAGTAATGACAACAACGGTGGAGATAGGGCCCAAATGAACAACACCGATAAAAGGAGCAAGTGAGAACATCCAAATAGAAAATGGAGGTTTTGGCCCAAACTAATCGATGACAATGAAGAGAAGAGGTTGACAGTCATAGTGGTGTGGGCCAATGGCAATGGTTGAGCAAGAAGAGGAAGGAAAATGAAGAAAGAGAGGGTGAAATCTAGAGAGAAATGTAGAAGGTTTTTGGAAGTGAAAGAAAAAGAAGAGCAAAGAAAAGAGAAGGAAGAGCCGCGGTTTTGTAAGTTTTGAATCGAGGGCACAACTGCCTTTAGAAATTTCCAGAATTAGAGTTGAGAAATTGTGGTGCTTGCCCATAAGCACCACTTCCCGAGACGCTTGAAAAAACATTGCTAAGGTGCTTCTCCATAAGCGTCGCTTTTTGAGATACTGGGAAACATTGCTTCCCTAAACAAAGTGATTCGTACACTAAGTTTTCAAACCCTATGAGATGCTCCCCTATAAGCACTATTTTTCAATAAAACGAGATGTTCAAAGAACACATTTTTCCAAAAACCTATGAGGTGTTCCCTTGTAAGAACCAATTTTCAAAATTAATTGTTTGAAGAACATCACTTTTCAAATAAGGTAGCTCCATATGCCAATATTTCAAAACATGCCAAATGATACATGTAGCATTTTGTCCCGAGATGTTTAAAAAACATTTCTTCCCAACACAAGGCGTCTCCATGCGCTGAATTCTTTAAACTTATGAGGTGCTACCCAAAGCAGTGCTTCCCAATTATGAGGTATATCTTTTACATAGCTTTTTCGCACATCTATCACACTTCATGTTACCTCCATCACACCACTTTTGTGCATCTATTGCATACCTTAATTCATTATCTCTATGGAACTACCCTTTTCACATGAAATGCATTTAGGTTTGTTGGCTGCAACTTCACCGTTTTCACACGAAGTGTGATTTGGCTTGTTTTCACTTTTTTTTCATGAAATATATTTTGATTTATTGGCTACAATTTCACTCTTGTCGCACAAAGTGTGATTTGGCTTGCACCTTATTCATTTTTACATAAAATGTGATTTGGTTTGTTTTCACCCTTCTTGCATGAAATGCATTTAGGCTTGTTGGCTACAATTTTTTCCCTTTTCACACGATGTGTGATTTGGCTTGTTTTTACCTTTATCACATGAAATGCATTAGGCTAGTTGGCTACAACTTCACCCTTTTCACACGAAGTGTGATTCGGTTTGTTTCACCCTTCTCATATGAAATGCATTTAGGCTTGTTGGCTACAACTTCACCCATTCTAACACAATGTGTGATTTGACTTGTTTTCACCATTCTCGCATGAAATGTGTCTAGGCTTTCGATCATTTCAAGCGCTTGTTCACTCCTTAATGTGGGAAAGCACTAAGAGGTTTCAACCTTCATATCTGCATCTTTTATTGTACTTCATATCATTTGCATGAGGGTTGCCTCACATCTTTCCATCTTCACATCTTTATCATCATTCTATTGCATTGCATTGCCTGTCATCAATTTCCATACAATTTTCAAAATGCCCAGTATTGTGAAACATATAAGCCCAACTTTCAAACAAACTAGCCTTCCAAAGCGCGTAAGTCTAACTTCTAAATAGTTTTCCAATGGTTGGGCTAGCTTACAATGTTCATTACTTCTCATTCTGGACCTGACGCCAATTTGGTTGGGAGTACTTGTTTTGTTGGACCTATGGTTTACGTAGCTACTTGCTCATTTCGCACTAGCTACTTCCTTAGGTTCCATCCTACATGGAGAGTGAGGCAGCTTTTATCTTCTTTAGCTGAGTTCAGTTGCACATTGTCTGATGAGTATCATCACTAGTTTGAGGATGAGATGTGCGCTGACGAGACATAGATGGCAGAGACTCCTGGGGAAGCGGAAAGAGACAATGGAATGGCGCTTGACTCTTCTACTATACCTTTAGTTTACTGTTTTTGACCTTTTTTAATTTTTGATGTAAAAAGAGTTTTGATCAAAATGAGACTTAGTTAAACATGTACATTCCACTTTTGTTCTTAAATCAATGCAATTGAAGAGGGTTTGAGTACTGAAAATCACCCTTTGTTCCATGAATGATCAAATGCTTGCAACAAGTACAGTGAGAAAAACCAGTCACTTTTTAAGAAAAATCAAGATAGTTTCTTATTTATTTATTTATTTTTTATTTTTTTTTAAATTGTTAAACTGTCAAAGCTTGACAAACATGGAATCGATTCTTCTAAAGTACAACCCTGGGTCAAGATGGAACAACAACTTACCGCAATCATTGCACACCATTGAACTTCCATAGCTTGGAATCACAACTAAGTCTTTAACAATTTTCAACAATGACACTACCCAAATGCATTCATCACAACATGGATCGGATAATCAAGTTGAACATGGTACAAATGTGGTCAGAAGAAAAATGGTCAGGAGAAACATAGTTGGAAGAAATATGGTTTGGCTCGGACTTTAGAATGAAGCAGCCTACATATCCCAGAGATGGGAATCATGCCTCACATAGTTTATGGGGTAATCAAGTCAAACATGGTTGGTACAAATGTGGTTGGAAGAAACATGGTCAGGAGAATCGTGGTTGGGAGAAGCATGGTTGGGTCTAGACTTCAAGATAAAGTAGCCAACGTATCCTAGAGATGAGAATCAAGCCTTACATAGTTCACGGGTAAGACTCACTCAGGTATTAGCACTCTTCTTTTGCACTCTAAATTTTACCAAAGTTGTCTTTTTAGGTTTGCAACCTTGTGAGCTCTTTTTTCTTTTCATTTTTCATTTTGAATGCTCTAACCTTTACCTAGGTTGCCCTTTCAGGTTTTTGGCCCAGCGAGCCTCTCAAGGATAGTATTTGTTTAGCTTGTCCATGTTGATTAATTGTGTGAACTCCAAATCATCCAAATCCGTAAGAGTAATTACTTCTCCTAACAAGATGGTCTTGATAAAGTAGAAACCTGCCCAATTAGGCTTGAACTTCTCCCTTGGATTGTGAATGGGTGCGCAATTGTCTTTCAGAACCAAATCTCTTTCTCTTAGATTCCTGGACTTGACTCTCTTGTTGAATGCTCTAGGAATTCTACACTAATAACCTTGTACATGGTATAATGCCTTCAGCCTTCTCTCATCAAGCAACATTAGCTCCTCGAACTGGTTCCTTTACCAATCCACCTCCGTAATCTGACACTCAGCCATGACTCTTAGCGAAGGGACCTCAATCTCTATGGGCAAAACGACCTTCATTTCGTATATTAATGAGTACGGGGTTGCTCTAGTAGATATTCGAATGGATGTTTTTATATCCTTAAAGTGAAAAAGGTAGCTTGTCGGCCAATCCTTGTAAGTTTCAATCATCTTCCATAGAATGTTCTTGATGTTCTTATTTGCAACTCTAATGGCTCTATTGGTTTGTGACATGTATGTTGATGACTTATGGAAAACCACATTGTATTCCTCAAGCAAGTCTATCAATTCTCCTTTGATGTGTGAACCGTTGTTTGATATTGAAGGTGTTTGGTATGGATTATTTTGGCCAACTTATGGATTTTCGCTTTGGAAAAACTATTTTCGACTGTTTGGGAAAACTTATTTCAAACAATTTTTTATTCTATCAACTTATTTTAACTCAATAAAAAAAAAAAAAAAACTAATTTTGAGAAGTTGCTCACCTTCTATGGACACCCCATTTTGACGCACTTGCAAGCCCCCCAATGATGAAACGGTAATTACTTCATCCATGGAATATATAAAGTTGTTTGGAGTTGTTGTATAAGCCTGTGTTGACCAAAAATCAACTTTTTGTGAAAATGACCATTTTACCCCGGGACCCGTTTTTAGCCAAAAACCAAGTTTTAACCTTAAGAAAGAGAGAGAAGACCAGTTGCATTTTGATTAAATATATTTTCCAAAATTAGTAACCGATTTTATCAAAAACATCAATGAGAAGGCAATTCAAGTTTACTTAAGCCACATGCAAGCCAAGGGCATAGGACCTTGCACTTGTGTATGCATGCATGGCATGTATACCAAGGAAAAATAAGCGTGTACACAAAGCCTGTGTGTGTGCACATTCAAGCATGACAGAATTATTTTTGGTAACTCAATCTTGGTGCATTTCTAGTAAGAAGCGGAAGAGAAACCGATAGGGGTTGTGCTAGCTTGCGCCCCGAGCTTCCAGTGAGTATATAAACACCCTCTCCTGCTCCCTTAAAAAAAGTGAAGATTTTGAGAGCTTTTGTGAGGATTTGAGAGCATAATTGGCACCTTTCTCCTCTCATTTTCCTTGACTCTAAAAATAGCACACCCCAAAGCAAATCCAAACCTCTAAAAACATTCGAAGGCTTGAAGAACACGAACTATAATCAGAACCCAAGCTTGAAGGAAGCTTGCAAGTAACGAACTTGGCCATTCTTGCTAACTTTTGGTGTGCTCTTCGGTTTATGTAAACCAGCAGGTAAAACTCTCATGTTTTGATTATTTCAGTACCTTGTTAGTCTTTATTTCAGTATTCAGGCATGCTAGGTTGTTAGTTCATCATTCCATCATTTAGTTTTTTTATTTAATTAGCTTATTTGCCTTTCTCTTGCATGTTCTCTTTATTTTATTAGAACAATAGATTTTAGTCTTTATTTAATTGTATGCATGGCCCAGTTTGATCATCATATAATTTTCTAGTATTTTTGTTTATTTTATGCATAATCATCATGTTAGTAACCTCAAACTGGGCCTAGGATCATTCTTACACATGTTAGTTGCATTTTAGGTCATGTTTATTTTTATGCATGCATGGAAGACGCTAAAAGTGGGCATTGGGGTAAGTCCTCTCAATTTCCTTAGCATGTGCTTACTATTCACATCACTTTTCAATTATGCAAGTTAGATGCTTTTCTATGCAATATTGTATGTTTTGAATGCTCTTTACGAAAGTTATTTATTTTAGGTTGAGTTTGTGGCCATGGGTTGATAAAACCCACATTTTTATTAAAAATCATCATTTTTGGAAAATATGGTTTATTCTCTTAATTTAAAGTAAATAATTTTTGTTTTATTCAAATCACGTAGTTTTAGGTTAGTTAAAAGTTTTAGCCTTAAAAGTGAATTGTATGAATAATTAATCACTGAAATCATAAAATAGAAAGTGAGTAGATGCCAGTTTTTGGATTGAGCAAAAGGGGGTGATATCAGTCAATGACCTTTCCTTTTTGTACCTAAGCTCTTAAACTCAAAATTTTCTTTGTTGTGACGGACTGGTCCTTAACTTAGTCTTCATTGTTAAAAGGTTTCTTAATTCCCCTTTAAAAATTAAGTGGCAACTTTTTGTTAGTCAAAACAAGTCGGTGTGAGAAACGGACCTTAGACTCAAAAACGGCATGGTGCCCATAGTTGGCGACTTTGCTAGGGACATTCAGTTAGCTTGACTAGAAAGTTTCTATTTTATGAGATTTGTGGTTAATTATTAATTGCATTGCATCACTGTGCTCCCAGAAAACCTAGCTTTGTTGCATAATATCGCGGACACTATTCGCGGGCTATGTTATGTCAACAAAGTGAGCGTCAGATTATGCTATTAGTACTGTTTGATCATCCCCCTATACTTTAAGGTGGTATGAGAGGTATATTGATAGCCATAACTGATGTACCCTCTTGACCAAACCTACTTGTGGGATACCTTTCGGGTTACCAAGCATGCCTAATAGTTCAGACATCCAATTTCTGATCTGATATCACCAGTGCAATGTGAAATATAAAATGAGAGTCCCAATTTGGCATTTTATTTTATTTTATTTTTTTTGGAAAATCCAATTTATTGTAAAACATTTTCCATAAATGGACTACATCACCAGATTTCAGAGTCGTCACCTAATCTTTTGGGGAAATTAGGAAAGCTGTAACTCGTACAAAGGCCACCGTTCGTCATAACTAAAGTGTCTTAGCTCTGGAACTTAGGTATGAAAGGGGAAGGTCATGAATTGAGCACCCCCTTCACTTGATCATAAGATCGGCCTCTACTAAGTCATGATGTGGTTTTTATAATCAATATATAGTCATTTTTAGATTAATAATTATGTTACCATTACTATCTAAGGCATGAAAGTATAGATTGTGCCATTAATTTTAGTTATGCTTTGATTTCATGCATTTTTGAAAAAGTCTTTCTGTACGAACTCAATATCATAAAAAGCAAGTACATTCCAATATTAGCGACACAACCTCCATCCATCGGCATTCAAACATATATCTCACTTAAGCACTTAGCCTTATGATATAGCGACATATGTGATAAAGAGCATGCACGTGTGATATGCTAAAGCCAAACATATCTACATGCATGATCCTATATACAACCGACTAATGTGATATATACACAACATGTGCTTAGGAGTCCAGATACTAAGACATGACATAGCTATCATCTCAAGACATAAAACTATGCACGTATTCATATTTGCAAAAGATTAAGTTTCATAAGTGCGGATGAACCATACCCAAATTTATGCAATATACAGGTAGGATAAATAAAACATGATGCAGTACCGAATGCATGAAAATAAAAGGGTTAGAAAGCCATAGGGTTGGAAGATTATTACAACAATTCAAATAAGAAAGGAGAGAGGGGAGAGAGAGATTATTACAACATTGATTGGATTCAGCCAAACTATTGCTGAATCTAACAAATCATGTTAAATGAAGCACCTAGGAGTTCCAGAATCATCTAGGAGAGCACTCCCCAAAAATTGTGTGCTCTGTTCTTGGAAGCAGCTAGCCAAATTCTTCTTCTGGCTAGGGTGTAGGTTAGTGCAAATTTCCAGAATAGAGGCCAAAAGGACATTTTGTGGGGGATGCACATTCCTTCTACCTTCTTTACTAACAGGGGTCACTTGGGGAAGAGGTGGATGCACTACAATCCTCAACAATGATATAAACAGATATTTTGCAATAATTCAATAATTAAATGAATCAAAATCAAAAACAAATTCAAGCCCAAGAAATGGATAGGAACCTACATCTTCTCTTTGTGAATAAGGGAAAATCAATACCTAAATCCATGTTATTAAGTGGAGAGTGTAGGTTAATGTAAATCATTTATTGGTGGAAACTTTGCTTATTAAAACAAGGGATTCATGAAATTTGTTTAAAAATTCCTCATCTAGTCACAGAACAAGAATGGTTACACCCTTTCTATGTTCAGAAATGACTGAGAAGGGAGGTTTCACCTTCCGTTGACCCAAAATCTCTTGAATTATGCTAAAGGAAAAAGTAAATACACAAATTTTCCAACACCAAATCCCATGGATCACCCAAGCAATTCTATGAAACAACCCTTAGCACTCATTGATGTTGAGCAAAGAGTTGGAACACATGGATTGATATACTTGAGAGATATGGTAGATGAAGGAGAGGAGTGGGATAACAAGAAAATCTATTCTACTTTCGAAACTTGTGAATAGATGGCTAATAGCTACTCTCAAATACAATCACAAGGGTCTAACAAGTATAACAACAATGAAGTTAACGCTAAAAAAAAGTAAGAAAGTAAAGAAAAGAAAAAAAAAACTATCAACTCAATAGATGGGTGACTAAATTCCACTCCCTCCACATCCATGAGGACTTACAACAATCACATGTTTAAAATGAAGTTAGAACTGAAGGAAAAGTAAGAGAAAAAAATGATTAAGGATGCAAAGAATTCACCTGCTAAAGAGGATGAGTCCTTTTGTTCACAAACCCCCTTTTTGGTTTCCTCAAGAGCTTTTAGATGTGTTTTTTAATGCCCAAGTCTTTTTGTCCCGAGCTTTATGATCAAGCTTTAATGGAGCTTTTAATGTTAGAAAGTAAAGGTGGTACGTAGGGAGCAAGGGAGGAGGAGGGAGAGGTCCAAAAGCTTGTATAGGCTTTGGGCAAGTTTTTTTCAATGCTTAGAAAGGGTTTGTCGAGCTCTATATATAGAGCCCAGTGTTTAAATATCTAAGATATTTGTGGTAGGTAAGTAGAACAAGCTAAAATTCCAAAAAATACTCTGTACCCGAAACATTCAGCCGACCCTTCTTTTTGGTGATCGGCCGAGTGCTTTTCTAGCTAGCCAGTATAAGGTGTCCGACTAGTTAGCGTGCCTATCATTAGATCAACGATAGAAGATTAGCCTGAATTAAACGGAGAAATAGGTATTTTAGAGGATTTCATCCCTTCTATTCATTCCCACTGTATTCTTTGCTCAGTTTGTTTGAAAGAATACAATGCTTAGACTTTGAAAATATGAGCCTTGGAATAGTGTAATAATGTTTGGAATTGCAACATTAAATTCATTTTGGAAGAGGTCTCCATTTTTGTTGAAAAATATTTTGTCCAAAACAAGTCTTTGGATGTTTAAAGCTTGATCCTTAAGCTTCTCACCGTAGAACTTGTAAGATTAACACATCTTGTCTTCATCACCAGGAACTCAAAAGAGAGCGCCCAAGTCTTAAGGTTGGTAAAAAATGTGGGGTCTACAGCTGCCCCTCTTTCACATAGCTCGATTCTTCATTTCATGATGTGAGTGAATGTCAAACCAGAAGAAAACCCTTTTGATAAGGCCATAAGACTTGGGAAAATAAAAAAAATGCAAATAAAATTTGGTTGAACCCAAGGGTTGCCTACATATCCCTTTGCAAGGAATCAAATCGGTGTAGTTCAGGGGCAAAATGCGAATACCATGCTCGAAACATATTTGAAAAGTTGGGCTTACATGACGCACACTACCATGATCTGATAATTGGGCTTACATGTACCACACTGCCAGAGTTTTGAAAAGTTTGATGATGCAAATGCCATGGAAGTTGACGAGCTGGAACAAGGATAAAGTTGTAAAGATGACAAAAGAAAGAGGTGGACCTCTGTAGATACCCCATTTTTGACCGTCCTCAAGACTTGGACGTCATCATTTGAACACTCGATAATCATCCATGTTCGTGTTCGTCTTGAGTTCTCAGAGGTTTCGGTTGCGCGCCTTGCCTCAAGACCTCTCGACTTGTTTGTTTTGTGCTTGGTTGTGTACCAAACACTTGTGTTTTGCTTCTGAGGCCAGGGAATGGCTTGTTGGCCATCCCCACACCTCACCGGCCTTGGCTTGAGGCCACCGGCCCTGTTTTCTTGCTACCGGCCAAAGATTTTGGTCGGCCGACAATGTTTTTGGTCGGCTGGCCATTTTTGTTGGTCAATTGGCCATATTTTCCAGCCGACCCCTTTCCATTTGCTTTTGGCAGATATTTTATGCCAACTGTCACAGCTCCACAATACACCCTCTCCATTTGCTCCCTTGTGTTGGCTTCTCCAAGAAGCTTAGGAATTGAATTCCTATAAAAGGAGGGCCTCCCCTCCCTTTCCAGAGGTTGAACAACTCTAAGATACAACTTATATATCTATATCTCTCTATATCTCCCTCTCTCTATATAGTTGTATGTGTAATAGTGTTCTAAAGGGGTTTTTGTTTTTAGTTTTGCACTAAGACACGTAGTGTTACACTATACTTTGGTTGCTGAGGTTTTAAGGGGTTGATTTCAGAGTTTTGAGTTGGTTTTTTGATCAAAAGGAGGTGCTGAAGTTGGTGTTCTTGAAGTGTTCTTCAAGGGTGAGAACTTACCCTTTTATTCCCCATTTTTGCTTAAGGTTTTAAACCTATTTTCATATTGTTTCAAGCTTAGTGTATAACTGATAAAAGTTCTGTATTTTCATGCTTAAGATGTTTCATTAAGGTCACTTTTGTGTTGGGGGTCGTCCACCCCCTCTTAGGCCTTGTTTGGTCTCTTTTTGTGCCTTCCTCTTTGGGCTTTGTAACCCGTTTGTTTTGGCCTTCTCACCACTAAAATCCAGAGGATTTTCAGTGGTAGAGAAGTGGTTTTGAGGTCTTGTATAGGGGAGGGACACCCCCCTCCCCTTGTGACTCATTTGCTTGCATTTAGGGCTCATAAAGGTAGCATGTTTGCATAACTTCATTTGGCTCCATTTCAGCGGGTATTTGGTGTTAGTCTATCATGTTAGACCTCTGTTTCATGTTGGTTTGATGTCCTATTATTTGCATCATGCACTTGCTTTGTAATCTCCTCTATTGTCATAACATGTATCATGCATTTAGACCATCATACTTGCATGTTTTAGCTTGACTTCATAAAGCTCTTATCCATGTTTTGACATGTTTAAGCTCTGTTTGGTGTTGATTTGGTCATGTTTTCCACGTTTCGTATAGCCACCATGTATCCTAGCTTGTTAGCTTTGAGTGTATGAGTCATGAGCATGCTCTATTTGGGTTATTTCAGTGATTTGGAATCATTTATCATGCTATTTCACTCCATGCTCCATGCTTGTATGCTTGTATTTACCATCCTTTCAAAGCTTTGAAGAGTTGTTCTTTTGTGCCTTAAAATAGGTCATTGTGCATGCCTCTTTGTTTAAGTCCTTGGGCTGCCATATCAGTGGGTTTTGGGGCTCCTTTTGGCATATTATAGCTCTGTTTTTCTTTGAATAATCCATGCCATGTGTGGTTGAGGTAGTTGTAGTGGAGTGCTCTCTTTGTGGCTTTGAATGCCCCTCATTTTTGCGCCCATTTCCTAGCATGTTTTGGCCTCATCCCATGCATGTTCTAGCATTATTTTGGCCTGCCATGGGACTATTTTGGGTCACCTTGGTCCTTTGGGGCTTGGTTGACATAGCCATGGTTCAAGTCCTTTGGCTAGCTTTGAGTTTTAAGTCCATTAGCATGCCATGCTTGTCTTGTTTAGTTGATTTGGCACCACTCTTAACATGATTTCAGAGCATATTGCATTGTCATATTCTCATGTTTATCACATCTCACTCATATTTGAGGATTGTGCATTGTTGCATAGTTTATGGATCAATGTGTGAATATGCGTGTTTTGCCCTTTCGGCGCCTTAATTCATCACTTTGGCTACTGTTTTGGACGTGGCTAAGGTCTTCCTACTATGGCCAAAGTCCATCTTTGTATATAGCCGCATACTTAACATGGTACATCTTGTTGTATACTTGCTAGTTTACCTTTTGTCACATGCTCGTGTAGGTTGCTTTGCATTTGGCATGCTCGCTACTTTAGCCTTTGTGTGCATGCTTGAGCCATGTTGCACTTGGCATATTCATGTTACATTGCATTACTTTGAGTCGGCATGCTCATGTTGCATTGTTTGCATGCATTGCACTATATTTGGCATACTTGCATGCATTGCATTGTTGTTTGGTTTGGGGTGTCAAACCAAACATGAGGATCAAGGGACGTTTCGTACTTAAAGTGACGAAGCGTGCCTCAATCCTCGGTCGCCGACACTCTTGACCCAACATGATAAAGTGTGTAGCATTTATCTGTTTATTGCATTCATTCCATATTGATATGCACGTTTGACACCTTTGGCCATCATGCATCGAAATACGTGATTGGTGGCCTGAGGGTCGAAAGCCATACTCTCTTGAGTTCATAGCATGATAGGGAGGGTGGTCGTGCATACATTTGACTTGCAAATTCCATGTCATGCACTGTCTGTCCTCTATTGCAGCAAAACCAGTGTTCTGCAAGAACAAATGACCGGTCGGCAACTTTCAAGCCGGCTGACTACCAAAATCGAGCCGATGATCGCATTTTTGGTCGATGACCATATTTCCATGGCCGGTGGTGTTTTCTCTTGGCTGGTGGTATCCAAAGTGCTCAGGGAGTGGTTCAGAAGCAACCTTAGGATTTTCACAATTCTCAGAGGTGCAGAACAGTGCAAATAGAGGCAACAGAGGCATGGCAATGGGTTTCCGAGTAAGGCGAATTGAGCATGCATCATCCAATCATTTCGAGGCGGAGATGCGGCGACCTCTTTAATTTTATACTTATATTGTTTTGGAATTAATTTATTAATTAATCAAGGGCTTTGTAATATTTAATTAGCTAGGGTAGTTGATTAATCATTCGGTCTGTATTATTTATTCGGACCCTCCGAGAGAGGGCAATGTTGTAATAAGTGTGCGTGTGTGTGATGCATGTCTTCCAACCGCACATCTTTCTCCCTTTTATTTACCAGCTTATGATGGTTAGTTTTAGGGCATGTTTCAATTAGCATCCTTATGCTCTCATGGTTGCATCCATTCATTTTTCTTGCATGCACCGAGCTCGGCGCATCATACTAACTGCATCGTATTTCGATCCCAAGTTGAATACATGTATCAAGTTGCATTTCACATGACATCTTAGAATAGCCGAGTCTATCTTAGTTGCATTCTTGCATGTGTTGCATTAGGCATCTCAGCATAGTTAGGATTCATGCATGTTTATTAATTAGCTTCTTTCTTTGGCTCAGAGTACTCAGTAAGTGTTTATGCTTTAGCATCCTTGCATGCGTGTGAGTGACTGCCATGATAGCATGCTTACCATGATGCTATGTGCTTATGTGATATAACTGCCTGAATGCCTGTGGGTGAAGGCTAGGTTGCTTGAGTTGGAGTAATTCGTCGAAACCCGTGTTTTAGCCTACTTGCGAGTAGCACCTTCAAATCATTTTTCAAAATGAACATGAGATGTTTTGTTCCAATTCAGGCAACCCAGTCTATACTTGTATGCTGTGGGCATCACATAGTAATTCTAGGCTAATAATCGGAATAAGAGTACATATGTTTTCAAAACTCGATATCATGCTTAGTAGTGATCGATCTTTGATCGGGCGAGCGGGGGTGCTCATAGCTAACCTTCCCCAATCGTACCCAAGTTCCCGAGCCGAGGCAACTTTGGTGATGACGGACACGTGGCCTTAGGCATGAGGCAGGGTTTCCTAAATTCCCCCCAAAACAAAATATTTAGGTGGCGACTCTGTATCTAGCAAAGCAGTCCATGTTTGGCACTTCTTTATAAAAATCTATTTTTCAAAATGATTTGCCGGATTTGGACTCTTTGGTGATTTATCGGTCTCGCATTGCACTTTGCGGGATTAGATTCAGAACCGTGACATTTGAGTCCGAACTATAGTGAGCCCAATGAACAAAATGGGATTTCCTCCCGGGACGTTCGGGGACGTCTACAACCTCATGCAAATGACACAAAGCAAGCTAACAATTATGGGAAATATGAAAACCAGCTCACAACATATACAAGCATGCTCTACACGAATAAAAGAAATACAAAACCCATAGGTGCCATGGCATAAGAGGGAAAAAGGATATGGATGGCCACAACCAAAGTCACATATGACCAGCAATCATAGTTTCAAGTAACTCCATAACACACTCCAACATGCCATAGCGTAAAAGTACAAACGATGGTGTTAACTACCAACCCATGCAGGGGATGGTATTAACTGATGGTGGTGCTAACCGCCAACCCCGTAGGGAGCTTTATTAACTGAGGGTGGTGTTAATCATTAACCTTATAAGGGGGTATTAAATAAGGGTGGTGTTAACCGCTAACTTGCACCAGGGGCGATATTAACCAAGGATGGTGTTAATCGCCAACCTGCGCATGGGGTAGTATTAATCGAGGGTGGTGTTAACTGCCAATCCTGTATAGGGTGGTTTTAACTAAGGGTTGTGTTAACCGCCGACCCACACAGGGGGCGGTATTAACCTAGGGTAGTGTTAATTGCCAACCCACACAGGGGATGATATTAACCGAGGGTTTCACGCCTTACACACTTTGCATGTGTGGGCGATTGCAACAATAGAAGCATTATGCTGTTGAGGCAAATATAGGAAAAACATAACAAAAATAGGACAAACATTCCTCTGTGTTGGTGCTGCTGAACAAACGTAGCTTAGAACACGATAGGGATGTCTGCTCACCTCTAGGTAACCACTGCATACTTCTGGACACCTCATTCCCAACATATTGTTGATGCTTATTTGGCTGGCTAGAAGTTCGGCTGGCTGAATTAAAAGGGAGTTAGCTAGCCCTATTGAGCTTTTACAAGGTCATAGCAGTCTTTTCACTGTTTTGAAAGTTTATAAAAAGGCACAACCATACGTTTTACTTTCATTTCCACCCGAAACCACTCTCCTAACTCTCTGAACTCTTTTGGATTGTCACCTATGGCTAATGATAATTTCCTTCCAACTCTCCAATTGAACTCATTGACTCGAACACACTGAAGAACAGTGATACTTCCTACGGTCATACTATGGCAGAGGCTCTTACTATGGCTATCACCGATGGCATTGACCCAAAGCTCGCTTACATTGTGACACATACGAGGAGACATGGTTTGGGATAACCCTACGAGGGTACCAGCAATAGCAGACAAGTAGCGATTGATGAGTCCATACAGACTTGGGCTCATGGGCAAGGATGTTATTATGGTCTAAGATAGGCTTCTTATTAGTGACAAGGTCTGGGAATCCGAAGGTGGCGAGGACAGGGACGCAACCCTTTGTCACCGAGTTCACTGCCTCTATACTTTCTCGATGTTCATCATGAGGTTAGTCACCTAAAACTAATCATTTCATCTGAATGGTTGTATACAACATTTCCCATTTTTTGACTCAAACCTCTTCTTTTGTAGGGAAAGATCCCCATTCATGAGGTGATCATCATTAGCAGTGATGACGATGAGGAGGATAACGAGCTGGGTGGGACCCTCGATGATTCTTCTGCTGGCAACAATGTTTTTAGCAATGATGATAGATCTGGCGGAGTTAGTATTCCGCTTCCTGTTGCGACGGTTGCTCCAACTGCTTAGTTTGTATTCCATTTTTAAGTCATATTTCCTCCTTTGTATAGCTAATAGGAACTTCAAATGTAATTATTCAAATGCCATGGGAAGTTTTTGTAGCTACCTTTTGTAAACAACTTTTGTCGTTCGTGGCTCACATATATGTATAACTATCTTTTGTTTGTGAATGACTTATAAATCTTCACCATGCTTCCCATCTGAGTGTTTATACTCGTCTGAACACCCTTTCTCTCCCAAATTCTATAAATACATCCTTGCTCCTGTTCTGATACTTTGAAACTCATCAGATCACTTGGACTAGCTTTCCCAAAATCTGCCAAGTAATACCCCGACTGGTCGGCCAAACATGAGTTCGGCTTGTCTCTTTGGGAAATTCCCGAGTTGGTCTTTACTTTTCCACTTTTGATAGTTCATGAAAAGGTGGTACTTCGACTATAAACTACTCACAACCACCAAAAATTGTTGTTTATGTGGCCTTATGCACATTTTCTTACTTCAAATGGCTCACAACATTTCTTGTCCTTCATTTTATAGCGTTCCTCAAGATATGGACCATCTTGGAAGTGAAGGACCCTGAGATAAAGGCAGCCAATGAGAAGGCCTTTAAGGAAAGGCAAGCCGCTGTACGCGATTAGTACAAATAACAAGTCAATCTAACCTGTAACGAAGGCTATTACTTAGGCTGGATGGCTGCGCTTAAAAATCTATATGTCTCTAAGGACTCGCCACTTTAGGATATCAGTCAGCTCAAGGTGTCTTTCCCTCATTCACCCATCCATTCTAAGGTCGAAGAAGAAGAATCCGAGGCCGAAAAAGAAACTGAGGCCGAGGTTGCTGTTTGGGCCAAGTCCCCGACTTTAAATGATCAAGTCCTAGACTTGACTGAAGAGGAAGGGGATGAAGTCTCTTAAAAGCACCTCGCTGAAGAAAGTTGACACCTCTGACACCGAGGTCGCTTTGGTAGAGAAAATCCTTGATCAAACTATCGCAGAGAATGACGTCGAGGTCACAGTGGAAGCCGAGGCCAGAAGGAGTGAAGACACTGTCTCCGAGTCTAGTACTTAGGAATTTTTATTTTCTCTAATTGTACTTTTTCTTTTCAATAGTTGTAATCTTTTTTGCTTTTGTCAGGCCGATGTGCCATCTTTTGTAATTGAACAAGTTTTCCTTTACGTCGAGCTTTTCTTCTTTCTTCTAAGTGTTGCATGTTTCTTAGCTTTATGCCTTGTGTATCTCTCTGTCTTGTATGTTTCCATACTTAGATTTTTTCACCAATTTGAAATTCTTCTAACTACAACTTACTTGAGTGATCACCTTGGATTAGAACATGTCGATAAGAATCTTCTCGATTAATCATTTCCTTAGCAATCATCTCGGGTTAACAAACCTCGGATAACACGTTGGACCAGAATACTTCGGATATTAGTTATCTCGGGTACCATCTACTTGTAAATTTTTCTCACAATTGTTACAAGTGTTGTTTCTGCACTTATACTTGCTGTCTCCTGGCAAGACTTCAGCCTTCCAAGTCTAACAACCTGGCTGGCTATCTCAGCTAAAACTACCTCAGGTATCTCTTAGTTCATTTATCTCAGATAACTTCAACTTGTAAAATTTTTCAAAAATTTTCACAAGGGTTATGCTCATTCCATTTTCCTGCCCCCTAATGTGTACCTAAGTACCACTTTTGCTCACATTAAGGACACATCACCCAGTTATCGCCTAAGTCTTACTTAGACACTTTGGGTCGTTGTTATCATGTTTGGCTCGCCCAAACAAAGCACTTAAGGCTTAACTTTAGTGCAACGAAAGTACTAATTACCTCGGCTTTTCTTACAAATTGACCAAGTCGTGGCTAGTTTTGCCTTGTTTTGTGCCGAAACATCATTGACTTAGTTCAACTCTACCATCATGGAAAGTCTAAGTTAATTTTCATATTTCATGTTGAAACATCGTTGACTTAGTTCAACTCTGCCATCATGGCAAGTCTAAGTTAATCATCATGTTTACCATAGGAATATCACCTTAAGACTTTTTAGTCTTATCGCACAAATTTCAACAACATTTTCGTAAAACAAAATCAATCTACTATTTCATTAATACATTGGCTAATAAACCTTTACATAGAGAAAACCTGGAAAAATAGGAATTAATGGTAGAAAAACTTCAAATTGCTTATGTTCCAAGGTCTGGGCAGCTCTTTGCCCTCAGTGTCCTCAAGCTGGTAAGCGCCATTGCCCATGATGGAGATGATGCAATATGGTCCTTCCCAATTTAGGCCAAGCTTCCCCTTCTTGGGATCTTTCTTATTGCCAACAACCTTCCTTAGGACGAGGTCCCCAACTTGAAACTCCCTGGGATTGAGTTTTTTGTTGTATGCCCTAGCAAGTTGCTGCTGGTATGCCCCCAGCCAAATTGCTACTCTTTCTCTTTTTTCTTCTCTTAGATCAGGATCTTGGGCAAGGAATGTCTCATTTGTTTTGTTCTCCACTCCTTAGGTTCTGATTCCTAGGATGCTGATCTCTAGTGGAATGACTGATTCGGTGCCATATGCATAGCGAAAGGTGATTCTCTACCCACTTCGTGAAGTAATCAGTTGCTACCAGTAGGAACTTTCTCTGTTCAGTTGCCTGGAGTAGTTACCTAAATAGATCCATGCCCCACTGGGCAAATGGCTACGGAATGGACACTAGATTCAGATCTGTAGCTAACTGGTGTATCAAAGGTGCAAACCTTCGGCACTTTTCCTACTTCCTTACATAGGCGTCAACGTCCTTCTGTATATAGGGCCACTAGTATCCCTGAGATATGGTCCTGTGGGCAACTGATCTGCCCCCAGCATGGCTTCCACATACTCCCTCGTAGATCTTGTATAGAAAGTCCTCCACTTGAGATGGGTGTACACATCGTAGAAGGGGTCCCGTGAAGGATCTCCTGTACAAATGGCCTTCTACTGGCAGGAATAATCAGGCCGACTTCAATCTGATCGTATGCATTTCCTTTCTATCTTCAGGCAGCCTGCCATCTCTGAGGAACACCACTACGACATTCATCCAGTTTGAGCATATCTCTACACATATTGCTTCATACTCTGTTATTAGAGGCTCTATACTTGGGCCTGAAAGGTAATCCACCATTATGGTCCTTGCCTCACCTGACTTCATCGCAGTGGCGAGGTTAGCCAAGGCGTTGACATGGCTGTTATCATCTCAGCTAACTTTCTACAGCCGGCAGCTTTGGAAACATGTTAACAACTTGACAACCTCCTTGACATAGGCTATCATCCTCTCGTCCCGGGCTATGTACTCGCCCGTTGCTTGATTTACAATGAGTTGAGAGTCATAGAAGACTACCACCTCGTCAGCCGTCAAAGTTACTATTAGTTTCAGTCCAGCTATCAGTGCTTCATACTCTGCTTCTTTGTTTGAGGCCTTGAATCCCAAACGGATGGACTGTTCTATCATTTGCCTATCCGGTGACACTAGGACCACTCATGCCCCCGCTTCTTGTCAGTTTGAACTACCATGTTGGCATGTTGGCATCCTATTGAATCCGACCATAGGGCTGTCAGATTGCTCTAAATCATCCTTGCAGAGGCCATGCTCCTTGTAACATTTGACATACATAATGTCACAAGAGATGCCCTGATCAATCAATATACACCTCACTTGGAAATCTCCAATCTTCAAAGTTACCACCAGGGCATCATTATAGGGATGCTGCACAATATCCAAGTCCACATCAGTAAAAGAGATCATCGGTCCCTGATGTTCATTTGTTCTAGGCTTCTTCGGTTGGACCTGATATACATGCTACAGCTACCTTACTCTCTGGATCTCCCCTCGAACTTCATTCTTATTGACCTTCGAGTGAATCACATTGATTACTCGAGGTCCATTCGCCTGCTACGGTGATGGTAATAGAGGTGGAGCTGTAGGTGCTTGGGGCAGCCTCGTGTGTTCTTCCCTTGTGTTATCCTCTAGGTATGATTTCAGAGCCCTGCATCCTTGAGTCATGTGCCCATCCTCGTCATGGTAAGCACAATGTTTCCCAGTGCTCCTACCCATGTACTCGCCAGGGACTTTCTCTGGCGCTCTATAGTATAGCTGGTTCCTGATCCTCTAAAATATGTTATAGATTGGAATCCTAAATACCGTGTTGACTGCCTGCATAGCCCTTATTTCTTTTTCGGGCCTGTCAACACTGGTATTCCCTCGGCCTTGCTTCGGCGAGCCGTTTTTCCTTTCTTGTTTTAGTGTCCTCTTCCCTTTCGTGTCTTCCTTTGCTCTGGCAGACTTCTTGATCCATGCCATGAGCTCTTCTAGGTTCTTCGATAGGGTTTTTGTAAATGATTGCCAAAGTGGGCAATCATTATCTAGGCCGTTCTTGAAAAAAAACGACCGCTAACTTCTGGTTACTAACCCTAAGGCCTTTGCCATCGCTAATATTTAAAGCCAATAAGGAGTCTACCTCGGTGGCTGCAACTTGTTTGTAACAAACCTGGCAGCAAACATCTCGGCCAGGCCTTCCCAACTCTTTACCCTCTCTTTTGGCAGTTTACGGAACCAATCTGATGTTATCCCTCCAAAGGATGATGGAAATACTTTGCATAGCAGTTGCTCGTTCTTACTCCATAAAGCCATCGAATTTAAATATAAGCCGACATGAAAGCTCAGGTTGGACTTACCGTCATAAACTTGAAACCTCGGAATGCTAAACCTCTTTGGTGCCTCGAACGCATCCAACTCCACCGAGAATGGCGTCTTTGGCTAGGCATTGGCTAGGCATTGGCTGTGATTTCGGCATTATGCCTCTTTCTCTAGAGGTAATCTCTCAGGTCCTCCTTTGTTCATCTAAGGGCTCAGCTGTCAATAGACTTCAGCCTTTTTGATGTGTTGCTTCCAGTTTAATTGTGCGCTCTCTTGGACTTCCCTTCGTCCACTGCATCGTCAAAACAGATGCCTTGCCCTTGGATCGGCCAAGATCCTCTAACATAGGTTCCCTTGGTCCGTAGTGTCCTCTGTAACTCATCTCATACTGACTCTGTTCGCCCGACATCCCGTGATGGATGATGTGAGTTTCCCTGTTCCTTGCCATGCTATGAGACAACTAGGATAGTCTTTTTCCCCTTTTATGGGCATCATGTTATTTTATATCATGAAGTTAACTACCGTCTGTAGGGCTGTCAACTTGTCCACCATGCTCTTCAGTTCCTTGTCTCTTCTCAGACACTTATCCTTCCATGCCTATAGATTTCCTTCATGGTAATACTCATCTCGGCCTCCCTTCTTCGGGCTATTGTATCCATTATTGATATCATTCGTCCCAGGATTCAGGTCCTATACTTCTTCATTATCGTTCTTTCCTCTAGTGTTAGGAACCACATGTTCCTCCTCATCACTATAGATGTTGTCTCTAATTCTCACTTCCCATGCGTTGTTGGCCATCTATCCTAACTAAGTTCTCACAAACGGCGTCAAATTGTGGGTTTTGATTTTCGACCACACAACAAAACAAGGAACTTAGCTAGAGAGCACGTGACAGAATAAATTAAGCCGACCACTTGCCAACAAAAAGATGAGAATACCACGGTGGTTCATCCACCAGGAGGACTCCGACAATCAAATCAGTCAAAAAATCTCTCAAAGATGCCAAATAAGTACTAAATTCACAAACAAAAGCATACCTTAGACTCACAGGAATGCCTCATTTTTTTAACTAGCAGTGACCTAGTCTTCCAGAAGTCTCACTTCGTAGGACTCAGACCCAATGCTTATCTAAAACTCTTAACTAGATAAGGATAAACTCCTTAAGAGCCCTATCCTTTTCCAGACTGAAAGCCTTTTCTGATCTAGGACTCTTGTCCCTTATCTGAATATCTCAAGATTCCGGCATTACCGCAGAACATCTCGACAATGCTGTGATTGCCTCGGTGAAACATGACCAATCCACATGGCACCTCGGTTGAAATCTCAACAACACCTTAGCCACCTGGTGTCTTTCATAAAATGCTTCCCTACATATATTATTTATTATCATTGTTATTATAATATTCATGCTAAATATTATGTGTAATTGTACTGTTAGACTAATAAATATCCCTAATCAACAATCTCAAAGACAACAAACAGCTCCAAATGAGTATTAACAGCTTACGAAGATTCCTTTGATGACTTAAAGCAGGAACAAAACTATTGGTAGACGGTGAGGGCCTCCCTGTTCAAAGGAAACAATGCTACCCAAAACTTTTTTGTTATTACAAATGGCCCGTACTAGTCCTATCTTACGTAGGAATTGTAACGAGTCGAGTCAAATTTAATTTAATTAATTAATTAAATGTTTTTGGTTACTTGTTTAGTAATCTACTTAATGTGTTTGCGGGCTCGGGTATTATTGGAGTTGGATAGGTATGAATTTTCAAATTGTTTGATTGTGTAGTTATTATTATTATAGTTGTGGTGTCGTGGACCATTTTATTTAAATTAGTGAAAACAAATTATATTACTTCTCGATTTCGATTTATTTCGATTTCGATTTCGATTTCATAAGGCCCGCTTGGCAATTTTTTTTAGTTTTAATTATTCTTGGGTCTTGATTATTGAATGTGGATATAAATTTAATTTTTTAGGATTTCATTTAATTAATCCAAATTATGTTATTTTAGTTCATATTTGACTATGGTAATGGTGGGGATCACCTTGAATCTATTTAAATTATTTGATGCTTTAATTTTTAGCTGAAGGTTTAGTCTAGATTATTAAATTTCATTCATTTTGGATCTAATTGATTGAATCACGACTCATTTGTAACCATATATTATTATTATTATTATTATTATTTATTTTATAATATTGAGAGAGTTACAAATATTTATATGATGTATACTAATAAACAAAATATATTTTATAGTGACAAAAATTATAATATTTTATAAATTATGTTATAAAATTTTATAATGTAATTATAATGTGCTTTTCATTTTATATATATATATATATATATATATGAAGATGAGTATAAAAAAATAATAAAAAAAATAAGAAGAAAAAAAAATTAAATTAAATGTTTGGAAAGAGGTAGACCCACCTAAGGGTGTTCCTTCCCCCCGGCGCTCGTCCTTTTCTTTTCACTTCTTTCTCTTTTATTTATTTGTTCTTGAGCAGCAATGCTCCTCTCTCTCTCTCTCTCTCTCTCTCTCTCTCTCTCTCAGCTCTCGATTCTCTTTTTCTTATATTTTTTTTTTCTTTTACAATTATCCTGTAAAAGCTTTGATCTACCAAAATTTATTACGTTTTAGACCCCAGTTCTTGTGGTCAAAGTGAAAAGTTTGACAAGAGCAACGTTTTGACCAGTGGAGATTGCCCCCCTCCTTTTCTTTTCACTTCTTTCTCTTTTATTTATTTGTTCTTGAGTAGCAATGCTCGTCTCTATCTCTCTCTCTCTCGGCTCTCGATTCTCTCTTTCTTATATTTTTTTTCTTTTACAATTATCCTGTAAAAGCTTTGATCCACCAAAATTTATTACGTTTTAGACCCTGTTTCTTGAGGTCAAAGTGAAAAGTTTGGCAAGAGCAACGTTTTGACTAGCAGAGATTGAAATTTAACGAAGTTGAAAATTAAGGTTTTTGCTTGTTTCCTCTTCCAGCTTTTGAGGTAGGGAATTTTTAAACATTGTGTATGTGTTTTACCTTTATTATGTGTTATTTTGATAGTGTGATATTTGAAAATATTAGGATTTTATTAATGGTATATTAAATGCATAAAAGGGGAGAAGAAGTTCTCAATTTTTAAAAAAAATCTCTTGTTAGTTGAGTATGATTTTTGTATGACTCATGGATTTTGAGGAATATATTTTTTTTTAAGTAAGAAATCCCCAAATTTTAATAAAACTCTAGAAATTTAAAATGTTACGATTTAAATTTTGGGCTAAGTTTGTGAAAAACTTGTAAGTGTTAAAAACATATGTATATTTGAACAAATGAGTATTTGAAAGTGGAGGTTTAAAGGGATGAGATTGATGAGAATGTTGTTGGGAATATTCGAAAACATGAAAGTTCCTTTTGTAATAATTTGAAAATATTGAACTCTTGAGAAAAATGAAAATATTTATCATGTTGAGGTATTAAGAAAAGTTGAAAGAAGCATATGTTATTTTTGGCATTATGAAGATTTTTGGTGAATTCTTGAGTTTGAACAAAAAGGGAAAATTGATAATAAAATAAATAAATAAATAAATAATTGGAGGAATATGATGATTCTTGATTTAGGAAAAAGGAGATTGAACATGTAATTGTTGCTCCTATGTTGAAATTATTGAAAATATGAGTTTATGAGTTATATTTGTCTCTTAAAATTTATATTTTGTATAGAGATAATTGTTTAGTCAACCGTGGAGGGTTGTATTGATTATTGTATAAATTGTATGTGAAATAGATAAATTGAAATATTTGCAAATTCATGCATGGCATTGAATATTGTATAATTTCATGATTTAATCCTCGCATTGGATTTGAGAAATTGAATTTTTTTTTTAATTGATTAATTGGGAATATTTGAAATGTGTTGAGTTATGTGGTAAATAAGTTTGGTAAGTCAGGATAGGGTTGTAAATTGGTATTGTTTAAGTTGGCTTGAGTGTCCAGAGTGAGAAACCGAAAATATGCACGGAATAGGTACTACCACGTGCCTTTCGGTTAAGAGTCGGTAAAGTGGAGATTGGTAGTGCTAATTATGCTTACTTGCAGACACCAACCTAGGGATTACCAGTGTCGTATTTACCACCTCTTGTTCTATCAAACGGATGATGGAGTTGGTTATGTTTTTGAACAAGTACATGGTATGAGAATTTCAAAATGAGAAGACCTATGATTTTGGTATTGGCATCTCATATGCATTGCACCTTATGATATTGTTAAACTGTATGCACTTTATTTAGATTATCTCTGTTGGGCTTTATACTCATGCTTTAGTGGAAACCATTTTCCAGGTGATTTTGGTGTGCTTTTGCCGAAGTGAAGACATGGAAGATCTTTTTGGAGTACAATGCTCAATTATTTATTTGTTTTATTTTGTTTTGCAAGTCAAAAGCTATCTATGTATGAGTTTGAAACTACTTTGTTGTAACAGGGCAAAGCCTTGGAACTTGTAGCCATTAGTATTTTGTTACTTTAATTTGTTATTATCACATGCTATAGATTTATATCTTAAGAATGTTGACTGTATTAATGCATATGGTCTCTCTTTTATGTAATCTAATGTTGGATATTGTTAATGGAAAAATGGAGATTTAGTATGAATCTTGACTATTGAAATGTCTATATTATTCAATGTTTTTGTATATAATAATGAGAAGTAATGAGATTTAGATTATGTTTATGAGTTAATTTAGATATATCGGACGTCAATATTTTTTTGGGGGCATTACAAAAATATTGAAAACTTAATGTTTCTTGATAAAAACAAGTTTCCCTGTACAAAAGAATTGGAACACTGGAAAAGAAAAAAAAGAATTATTATCTTTTTTTAATTTATTTAATAAATGCATCATTTAATAGTAATAATAAATTAATTATATTTCTTTTTATCACAATTTATTTATCAACTAAAGAGGCATACTTATAGTGCTAATATCATATTAATGAGATTCATATGATACCTAGTGGAAAACTTTTGAAATTTGGAAAAAACAAAAAATGACTTTCAGTTTAATAGATAATTGAGTTAGCATATTCAAATAATCAATTAACTTATGATTTCTCTTTTATTTATATATTAAAGTTGTTTTTTTTCTTTTTTCTTTTTTTGAGAACATAGGAAACATTATATTAATAAACTAACAATAGTACATAAACAAGACTCCAAAAGGCCATCCCAACAAACAACAAAAATATAAATCCGTAAAAAAACCAATTACGATTCAGGAAAAACCACTGATCTACTCAAATATGTGGTCTGGAAAGCAAGATTTACTTGAAAGTCTGTCGTCCCCATCGACGTCGTCCCTATTGTAGCTGCCCAGCTCCGCCGCCGGCAGAGAAGGAAGTACACCAATAATGATATGGGAGAAGGTTTTAGAGAGGAAGGAACCATTGTGGGTGTTAAAAATCTAAAAATCTATGCCGAAATGGGAGGAGAAAACTCTCAAGACCCCTATTTCGGACATAAAAAGTTCAGATCTACACTCTAAAATTGTAGATCCATACTTACGAGTGTAGATCTACACTTTACAAGTGTAAAATGGGTCGCCGAAATGTCACCGGAGCACCAACAGAGTAGTGCCGGAAATCACCTAGAGATATCTCTCTCTAACCTCCACATTTATATATTAAAGTTGAGTAGATATGACTTCTTTTTTGATCATGTTAAATAGATGATAATTTTTTATGTATTATTTGATCATTATTGATACGTAAAAGATTTTTTTTTTTTGGTCATATCTTGACCCGTATGTAGTTGAAATTCCGGTTCTGCCCTTGAGTCAGAGTAATACCAAAATAAGAAGAGACAACCACTAACGTTGTTGCTGTCAATTTTGTTGATCACCTATGATGAAAAAGTTTCGCCCAGCACCAAACAAGATAAATGAACCCCCGAATCAACACCCAACACCAAATTAGCAACTTTACTCAACATAATAAGTAAAAATAAACTTGCAATCACAAGCTTATACAAGACTATAGATAAATTTATGAACACTCAAGAGTATGATAAAACATGTGCCTCTATGTATTTAACAAGTTGGCTTCTGTAGTATGAGTTGAGATGAAGAAAGACTATGGAGCATAAGAATGCCACAGTATACGATGCTCCAAAGCTCCAGTAAAACATGAGTTCGAATGAGTCATCTGCTACCAGTTCTGAAGACGGTGGAGCATGATGGTCAGTGTTGGTACAACTTTTCTTTAATGGCTCTCCACAAAGAAAAATGTTTCCTTCATAACTGCTTTTATCAAATGTGGCAAATTGAGCCCGTCTCTCTGGTGTTCTACCAGATAAGTTGTTGTAACCGACTTTGAAGACTGACAAGAAGGTTAACTCTATCAATTGTAAAGGAATCTGACCACTCAACTTATTGTGAGATAGGTCCAAGCTTTGTATTTGCTTTAGGTGGGAAAATGTCTCCGGGATTGCACCAGTCAATTGGTTGTATGAGAGGTTCAATGAAATAATCCAACTTAGGTTTCCAATTTCAGAAGGAACTTGACCAGTTAGATTGTTACAAGAAAGATCTATTCCAGACATGAAGTACAAAACATTTCCCATGTAGGTTTCATACCTGCTCTTTGTTAGAAACTCCACTCCTTCAGTCTCATCGAATGTATAATATCCTAAATAATAATCCAACGCCTTTATAGGAAGTTGAGTTTTGTATGAGCTTACAAACGAAGACATATTTTGGTCTCTGATAGAAAATGTACCATCCAATGTTCTTCCCCATCCAAAAGTGATATCTTTCAAGCAAGGTGGAATGGATCCAGAAAAATGATTATGAGAGAGATCCAATATGCTTATGTTTTTGAGTTGACACAAATTGATAGGAATGAGACCATCAAGATTGTTACTTTTCAGGAGCAGGATCCTCAAATTTGACAGTGAAGTGATCCACTTAGGAATTTCACCTGATAATTTGTTGTCGCTCATATCTAATGTTACTAGGGAAGAAGCTTTAGATAGAACAATTGGTATAGTTCCCCTAAAATCATTTCTTTGCAAATGTAGGTAATTCAAGGACAACATATTTGCACAAGGTGGTATGGTTGGGCCAATATTGTTATGAGAAAGGTCGACATAGCGAAGTTCATTCAACTTGCAAAATTCTATTGGTAATGGACCTTCCAAAGAATTTTTGGACATTATGAGAAAAGTTAAAGAGGGAATGTCTTTTATCCAACTAGGAATTTTCCCAAACACTCTGTTATTGCTAATATCTAGCAATTCCAATTTGGAGCTATTTAAAAGTCCAGGTGAGAGCTCCCCTGAGAAGTTATTGTTGTTCAAATATAAAAACTGTAGCTTTGCAAGGTTTGCATTGATAGGAAGTATTTGGCCATGCAAATTATTGTATGAAAGCCTTAAAATTGTCAATGATTTGCAACCACTGGCTAGATGCTCTGGGACTTGTCCATATAACTTATTGTTGGACAAGTCTAATGAAAATAACCCTCACATATCACCCAATGACGAAGGGATATTACCGTGCAATCCATTTTTGGATATTTTTAAGAAATACAAATTTGGAAGCACAGAACCAATATAAGATGGAAGTTGTCCATCGAGAACATTGTTGGAGGCGTCAAGCACAGTCATGTTGACATTGTACGAATTAGGATGAAAATCAAGAGACCCACTGAAGAGATTTTCGGTAAGGCATAGGAATTCCAATCTTGTATTATTTGCTAACAACCAACTTGGGAACTTTCCTATCATTTTGTTGTAGCCAAGGTCAACAGCTTTCAAGTCATATTGATTTAAGAGAAAGCTCGGTATAGTTCCATGTGGCTCGTTGAGAGTACAATTTGATAAGTGGAGGACTTTCAATTGAAAGTGAAGGAACATATGTGGGATCTCTGTCTCCACCCTTAAAAGATTGTTATAATTTGCGAGTTTAAAGACCACAAGTTTGGAGTTGTTAGCAAGCGAACTGAATGAGAACAAGCCTTCAAAAAGATTTTCAGAAAGAGAAACATACTCCAGTGACTTGAGACTAAAGAAGAGGGTTGAAGGAATAGTTCCTCTGAAATTGTTTTTCGAAAGTTCAAGCGAACGGATGGATGTCAAATTGGAGAGACATGGAGGAAGCTTTCCCTCTAGACCACACGAAGACAGATCCAACTCTTCAAGGTTCTTCAAGTTGCACATGCCTGCAAAAACGAACAGTGCAAGTTGTGTGATTATTGTTGCAAAGTTATTAGATCCATTTCCCTCTAGACGTACTTAATTTTCACTAAGAGCATCACATAAATATGGGGAAAAATTACCAAATGCTAAGAGCTAGTAGCCAAAACGAGAACACATACGGCTTGTTTGGTTTGATTTTGGGAGATGAGTTTGGGAGATAAAAAGTACGAAAAGTTGTTTGGTTTGGTTTTTTTGGAAAGATGTTTTGGAAAATTATTTTGAGAGAGAGTTTTGGAAAAAGTGATTGATTTGATGTGTATGAGAGAGAGATTTGTTTGGAAAACTTGTTTGGTTTACAAGTTTTGGGAAATTTTTTTGAGAAAATTTGTTTGGTTTGAGTTTTTCTGAAAACTCATTTGTAGAGAAATTTTCCCAAAAATTTTTGGGAAATTCAAACCAAACGAACCCATAATTTCTTTTTTCTTTTCTTGGACATAAATTGGAATTCTTAATTGATCTAATATTTAGTAGATTCCATGCTAAAGATACAAAATACTAATAATAATAATAATAATAATACTAATAATGACTTAAATCCAAATGCAAACATGTTCACGATCTTATAAGCCCGTAAAACATGAGAATTCATTCACATCATTGAACACTTACGATAATTGTTTTGAATTACCTTCAACTGGCCACAAGCCATTTAGTTTATTGTCTGCTAAAGATAAGGTCTTAAGAGACGTGAGGCTCGCAATAGAGGTTGCAAAAGAGGTTGCAATCTCACTGGTAATCGAATTATTGCCCAGCTTCAACACTTCCAAATTGCTCAAAGTAGTTAACTCTATCAAACATAGAACATAGTAAGTGTTGGGACATTAAATCTCCTCAACTACAAGTCAAGATATTCTTTAATGAAATGAAAATCTATACCTTCAAAATTGTTTGAGTTCCCCAAAAAATTGGATACAAGATCTAGGGATGTAAGGGATGGTAGCCCACCCAAGGATGGGAGTTCTGTGAATTCATTTTGATGTAAATTCAAATTTTGTAATTTATTCAATCTAAGCACTCCTTGGAAACCTGCATCAAAGCATCATCAAGTAATGTTCCTTCCTTTTGTTACAGCGTAAAATATTTTCTTTTCATAACGTTTTTTTGTCGAAAATAATTTCAGAAAGGGCAAATTACGCCTGTAATTGCTGTATTTTGATCATTGTGTTATTTTGGTCCATGTAATTTCAATTGCCTAGATTTTGACCCTAAAATTATGACTCTATCTCAATTTAGTCCAATTGAAAACAACTGTTAACATTTTTTAATGAAAAATACACACATAAGTAGCATTTGTCATTATTTTAGGAGCAAAATTATAAGTTTGCTCAACTCAGTGAGTTAACCTCAACTAATTCAGTAATTATTTTCTGTCAAAAATACCAACAACATTATCAATTGGATCAAATTGATACAAAATCTAAAATCAATTGTCAAAATTGAACCAATTGAAATTGAATAACCGAAATGACACAATGGGCCAAATATAAGGAATACTAGTGTAATTTGCCCTTTCAAAAATGTTTTCCATAATTATTTTTTTTCTATATTTGATGGCGACCTCAAAATTAATGTACTAGTGGTTGCATTAGTGGTGGTGTTGGTGCTGGTGATAATATGGTGGCGTTGACATGACTTTAGACCCCCCAAAAAATTCCAATATACAAAAGTGAAAAATATTTTGCATCTCAATAAACTTGTTTTTTTTGTTCAATTTCATTTTTCATCATATAAAACTCCAGAAAATAATAAAAAAATGTTTTTCTCTGAAAAATAGGGGTAATATCAAAATGTGTTCTTGATATTACTTTTGGGTTGTGAGAGAGAGAGAGAGAGAGAGAGAGACCTCTCAAGCCGTTCCAAGATAATGTTAAGACCTGCAATTCTGTGAAGGGAAGAAATAATGAAGCATCCAAGGACGAATTAAGCTGCTGGGGTTGTAGTTTGCTACTTAGAGAAAGTTTGATCACTCTTTTTGTGGTATTATCACACTTGACCTTCCTCCACCTACAGCAATCACTCTCTTCACCACCCCATGAACTTAAAAATGACCTATTCTTGAGTGCTTCTTTAAGTTTCAGGAGCCCAATCCTCTCTTCTTCCATGCATCCTAAACTTCCATAACTTTGAAACACAAGCACAACTAGAAATAGTGTTACGAATGTCCCCAAATATAATTTTGAACTACACTCCATGATCAAACTTGTTGTCAATATTAATTGGGCATTGTATTGATATTTATAGACGTTCTTCCACACTAGTTTATATTTTCAATATTGGGTTTAATTGTTCATGTGGTCTTAATTCATCACATATATTGTGCCATAATAACATATGTACAAAAAGTCCATGAGCCCATAATCTTAGACTAGAAAATTGGTATGCGACTGAAATCCATTCATGACATGTTTGTGGGACTCACACATGAAATTAATTTTAACCATCTAATGTATTTTCTTGATATTTTTTTGAGAACATAGACACGTCTAAAATATTTTGATTCTTTCATTTTAGCTATTGATATGCATGATAAGAATTTATTTATTATTATTTTAACTTGATAAGAAATTTATAAATAAAATATTTAAGTTATGTTTGGTAATATTTATAGTTTTTTGGTTTTTGTTCAAAAAATACATTAAACTTATTTATATTTATTTTTTTTATAAAAATAAATTAAAAATATATATTTGATATACACATGTTTTAAAAATTTATTTCAAAAATATGTGATATTTCTGAAAGTGTTTATTCGCAGAAGGTGGTGGTTGAAAGTGGTTTTAGGCCCAAATGCAGTTTCAATAGAAGTTGGTAGTTGGAAGGATTGGTAGCAGTGGTCATTGGTGGCCCTGCCAATAGGATGGTTGCCAGTAGTGCAAAGTGTTAGTCAGGTGGTTGTCAGATTAGGTCTCTGGCAACAACAGCAAGAGAAGGTTCTCCGCAATGGTGTCAAATGTAGTAATGAGCGATGTATGTTAGCCGGAGAAGGTAAGAGCTAGAGGAAGGAATGAAAAATTAGTCTAAACAATTCAAATTATTATTTGTGTTTTGGGGCAAAAAAAAAAAAAAGAACGAAAGAAAAAGGACTCAAACTTTCACTTTTGTAACAAAACAAACTTTATGTTTTTATTTTTATTTTTTCAATTTAAATTTGAATATGTTGGTTTGTTTTTAATCTAAATCATTAGCCTATTTTCATTACGTAAAATTTATGAAAAAAATATATTTTAATTATTAAACTAATGGAGGTGTATATAAAATGTCCAAAATACCCTCTTTTGTTGAGTTTAATGACTAATTTTTTTTTTTAAATTAACTTTACTTAATGAAAATAGACAAATGGTTTACATTTAAAGCAAATTAAAAGTATGAGCATCCAGTAAGAGATTCTACAATTGCTGATAAGGAACAATACTGTTCGATCAGCCCAAATCCATTGATCAATTTTCAATATATACAACTTGGCCACTATGGTCTGATAATAGTATGACCATCCGATAGAGATTCTACGGTCCACAACAAATACAACTTGGCCAGTAACAAAAGTGACCCCTGACAAGAGGTTAGTCGTCCTATCAAAGGAAGATCAATGATTTACGATAATACCTTAATCAAATACAAAAAATGAGAACCAGGTAAAGAAGAAAGGACTCACTAAGATAATACACAAAAAAATAAATAAATAAAACAATAAAGAAAGAATTTTTTTTCCCGAAATTACTAATTTCATTTATATTATAAAGAATATCCAACCAAATCATTGACTTGATCGTTAAGAGGGTTATTACTAACTTTGGTTTCTCATGCAGATAAAGGAGTAGGCGAATCATCTCACTAATCCCGCACTACAAAAAATTAAGGTTTTAGAGACCAAAATTAGAGAGAAAATTATTGTTTAGGAACCAAATATTTTTGTTGCGAAGAGTGTTGTTATTATATTTTTATTAAACATTAATGATGAATTATTATCCTTTTGGGACCAAATTTTTTATCTCAAAAAATACACCATTTTGAGACCTAATTATTGTTCTTAAAAGTCTATTTATTTGTGACATTTTAAAAATTTTGTCGCTAAAAGCCTTGTTTTTGACTTTTTGGGACGATCTTTTAGCAATTATCCTCATGGCGATAAAAATTTATCCCTAAATGTCTGTTGTAACAAAATTTTTACTTTTAAAGACCAAAATATTTAATCTCTAGAACTCTTATATGTTATAGTGTCGCGTGAAGGCAATTTCACCATCCACACATACTTTAGCCTTTAAACATTAGATTTTCATTTTGAAAAGATAGAGAATCAAAATTTGTCAAATATTTAGAGAATGTATATCATTTTGTTGGGCCCATGGAGTATGTATCTTTTGTCTTTTTATTTTATTTATTTTTTTTACTTTTTATTTTTTGTTATTTATTTATTTATTTATTTATTTATTTGCTCGACTGCACTATCAAATTGATGTATGATTAATTCATAAAAATAGAGAATAGCAAAGTAGGGGAGAGATTACACAGTGCAGTTGCACATTGTAGAAAAAATTAAATGTTTTGTAAGAGAAGTTGTACATTTTGTGAGATGAAAGTTATAATTTTTAAAATAAATGTTATGAATTTTGAAGTTATGATATACATCTAAAAGTCATATATAACTAAAATAATACTTTTTGTGAGAGAAGTTAGGCATATTGTGAGAAGTAAAAGTTTATATTTATTGTAATAAAATTTATATATTTTTGTGAGATAAGGTAAAAAAAATAAAAAATAAAAAACAAAATATAAATTGTCAAAAGTCTTTGCAAAACAGACTCAGCACACATAATTTCATTTCGCTAGTCTTTCCATTAGAATCCTTTTTGTCAAAGCAGATACATTTGACCGTTCCGTCTATTTCGGTAAAATAATATTTTCTTACATATGGAAAATACTTTTCTAAAATGGAATGGTTTCTATCCAATTAGTTCACATTTGTCTTAGTAGATCCAATTTAGATTCATGTATGATAATTCAAATTGTTTATTTATTGGGTGAGAGGCTGTTGCTATGCCATGAGGCACAACAATCCTATTGTGAGAGCTTATGAGAGTTTGTCTCAATCCTACTTTGATAATCCGAACTATTTGTGGAAAATAGTAATCTGATTCACATTACTATGAATGTATGAGCAAAGCTCATATATATATATACAAAATACAAGAATTGACTCTCTGTAAGAAACTAACAAACTCACTAACTGACTAACAGAGTCACTAACTAACTAACTATATTTTCTTTTACACGTGCATCAATAGAGGTGGCTTTAACATGCCCCTGCAAACCCATGGGGGAAGACACCATGAGTTTGGCTTTAAGGTACTGAAAGCGAGAGACAAACAATGGTTTGGTGAAAATGTCGGCCAACTGATCAATGGTGGGAACATACTGAAGAAAAAGACGTTTAGCAAGCACCTGTTCCCGAAAAAAATGACAATCGACTTCAATATGCTTGGACCGGGAATGAAACACCAGATTGGAGGCCAAAGCAAGTGCAGACAGATTATCGCACTAGATCACAGGCATAGTAGGAGAAGTGACAAACAAGTCAGCAAGTAACATACGGAGCCAACTAACTTCAGCAGTAGCATGGGCTAATGCCCGATATTCAGCCTCGGTGGAGGAACGAGAGACAGTGGCTTGTTTCTTGGCAGACCAAGAAACAAGATTGGAACCCAAAAAGACACAATACCCAGATGTAGACTTACGATCAATAGTGTCGCCGACCTAATTAGAATCAGAAAAAACATGAAGATCAAAGGTGCTTGGTGTATAGGTGAGACCATGAGAGAGTGTACCCTTAACGAAGCGAAGCAAACGTTTAACAGGAGAGAAATCACCATTGGTAGGTGCATGCATGTGCTGGCAAGCTTGGTTGACAGCCAAAGAGAGATCAGGACAAGTGATTGTCAAGTATTGTAAAGCCCCAACATGAGTACGATAGAGAGAAGGATTAGAAAAAGGAAGATCAGAAGTAGGGGAGAGACCAGGTTTAACTGAAATAGGAGATGGGCAAGGCTTACAATCATCCAGCCCAGCTTTGTGAATGATCTCCTGAGCATATTTTTGTTGAGAAAGGAAATAATGTGTATTAGAGGTTTGAACAGAGATCCCAAGAAAATAAGACAAATTGCCTAACTCTTTCATAGAGAAAGCAAGATGCATTTGAGCAACCAAGGTTTGAATATGAGAAGGATCACTGCTAGTGAGCAAGATGTCATCAACATAAACCACTAAAATGGTAATGGAATGAGAGGTTTTGTGAATGAAAAGGGATGAATCACAATGACTATTATGAAAACCTTGAGAAAGTAAGAAGGTAGAAAATGTAGAATACCAAGCACGCGGGGCTTGTTTAAGCCCATACAAGGCCTTATGAAGCTTACAAACATGGGTAGGAGAGGAAGAATCAACAAAACCAGGAGGTTGGGTCATGAAAACCTCTTCTTCAAGCTTACCATGAAAGAAAGCATTGGATATATCCAACTGTTTGAGAGGCCAGTGATGATGTAAGGCAAGGCAAAGAATAATCCGGATTGTGGGAAGCTTGGCAACGGGACTGAAAGTCTCCTAAAAATCAATACCTTCCTATTGGAGGTAACCTTTAGCAACAAGACGAGCCTTATAGCGAGCAATCGAACCATCAGAATTGCATTTGATTTTAAAGACCCATTTACACCCAATTTGATTTTTATGAGAAGACAAGGGAACTAAGGACCAGGTGTGCTGCTTTTGCAAAGCTCCAAACTCTTCTTTCATAGCCTTAAACCAAACAGGAGATGTAAGGGCTGCTTGGTAAGTAGGAGGTTCAGAATCACTGTATAAAAAAGAAGAAAGATTGAGAGAAGTAGAGGGACTAGAAGATTTGGATCGAGTGATCATAAGATGAAGATTTGTAGAAGAAGAAGAAGGAAGAGATGGAAGGTCAATGTGTAGAGAGTGAATAGGATAGGTATGTATAGTAGATGTAGGAGGCTGATCTGAAGAAAATACAGCAGCAGAAGGCAAGACTGGAGGCACAACAGCAGAGGGTAGAACTGATGGAGGCAGAGCAGCAGTAGGTGACAGAACTGGAAGCTGAGATTGAGCAGGCACAGCAGCAGAGGGTAGAACTGGTGGCAGCACTAGAAGCTGAGATTGAGCAGGCACAGCAGCAGAGGGTAGAACTGGTGGCAGCACTGGAAGCTGAGATTGAGCAGGCACAGCAGCAGAGGGTAGAACTGGAGCTGGAGACTGAGGCAATTGAGAAGGAAATGACAAACCAGATGGAGGCAGAGCAGCAGTAGATGGCAGCACTGGAAACTGAGATGGAGCAACAGACAGGGAAGACAGAGCTGGCAGCATTAGAAGCTGAGACTTAGCAGAAGGCTAAGAAAAAAGAGCTGTAACTGGTGCACAAGAAGTAGCTGGTGCACAAGAAGACTGATGAATAGTGGGAGAAGCCCAAAAGAAAGTCAGAATATCTCCCAAGGAGGAAGGTTGAGATAAAGCAGTAACAGAAGAAGAAACAGAAGGCAGAGAGAAAGGAAAAATATGCTCATGAAAAATCGCATGTCTAGACAAATAAAGTTTACTAGATTTAGGATCAAAACATCGATAGCCTTAGCAAATGGATGATATCCCAAAAACACACAAGACACAGATCTAGGATGAAGTTTAGATGAACTATATGGTTGAAGCCAAGGAAAACATTGACAGCCAAATACTCTAAAGAAAGAATAATCCGGGATAGCATGAAAAAGCACTTCATAAGGAGATTTATTAGCAAGAATAGAAGAAGGCATCCTATTAATAAGAAAAGGAGCAGTAGCAACTGCATCAAACCAAAAATGTAATGGAAGAGAAGCATGATGAATCAAAGCAATAGAAGTTTCAATAATGTGTCTATGCTTGCGCTCAGCCACACCATTTTGAGCGGAGGTGTAAGGACAGGAATGTTGATGAACAATCCCATTGTTTAAGAGAAAGGTGTGCATTTTATTATTGAAATATTCTGTACCACCATCAGTGCGAAGAACTTGAAGAGAAGTAGAGAATTGCTTCTCAACATAAGATTTGAATTCAACAAATTTAGCAAAGACCTCACTTTTGTAAGCTAAAGGATAGAGCCAAGTAAAGCGACTAAAATCATCTACAAAAATCACATAAAACTCGAAGCCAGATGTAGATTTATTAAAAGGACCTCAAACATCACTATGAATCAAAGACAGGTTGTTTGACAGTTGAATTTGACAATTGAAATGGCAATCTATGACTTTTAGAAATGTAACATTCTGAACAATCAATAGTAGTAGGCTTAGTAGGTTTACAAGAAAAATGCTTTTGTTGAGAAGAAAATTTCTGAGAAGAAGGATGGCCTAATCTATGATGCCACATTTTTGCAGAAACAGTCTTATTGAAAGCATGAAAATTAGCTTGAGGCACTACAGGTGAATGCAGAGGAGGTTGAAAATGATATAAGCCATTAGTGTGGGAACCTTGGTGAAGAATTCTCTTTGATTTCTTGTCCTGAATCAGAAAAGTAGAAGCATCAAAAATAATGTTGCAGTCATTGTCTTTGGCAAGTTGATGAACTGAGAGAAGATTAGAGGAAATAGCAGGAGAATACAAGATATGATTGAGACGAAAAGAGAAATGAGGAGTAGGTAAAATACCTTGACCAGTGTGATGAATAGGAACAGACTGGCCATTACCAACAGTAATACGATCAGTACCTGGATAGGCTTGATAGAGATTGAAATTGTTCAAATCATTGGTCATGTGATCAGTGGTAGTCGAATCCAAATACCAAGTCATGGCAGAGGAAGAGGAGGAAGAAATGGACGGAGTTGGAGGAGAAGAAGAAGCCAAAAAAGCTTTAGAAGTAAACCCAGACTGGGACGAAGAGTGACCATGAGGTTGATATTGTGCATCCAACCGATGCCAGCAATCAAACGCTATGTGACCAAAAACACCACAAATTTAACAAACTAGTCCATTACGCCCTCGGCCTCTAGAAAAGAATCGACCACGGGATTGAGGAGAAAATCAACCTCCTCTACCTCCTTTGGAGAAGTAGCGACCTGGTGAACCACGGGAATATCCATAAGAACCAGTCTGATTTGAACGGAAGCCTCGAGTAGCAGAGAAAGCAACATTAGGTTGCTCAATAGGAGATGATTTTTGTGTTTTCAGTTCAACATGAATTGATTCAGAACAAAGCAAAGCACACAATTCATCCATGGAAATGCCTTCTGATCGTGCGCGAATTGCAGTCTTGAAGGAGTCATACTCGTCAGGAAGGCCATTCAATGTGATTAACACAAGATCTTCATCTTCAACTATCGCAGATGCAAGTGCTAATTGAGTTCACAATTCCTTGATCTAAGTCAAATACTCCTCCATGGATGCACCTTTCTTGGACACAGTATTCAACTTATTTTTAAGTTGATGAATATGTGATAGAGAGAGAATGGTGAATCTCTTGATCAAAGCATTCCAAACTTCATAACCGTGCTGAAACTAGACAACAGTGGAATAGATTTGAGAAGATAGAGTTGCCGTAAGACAACTGAGCAAATGTGCATCTATGAGATCCCACTGAACTTGTGTGGGATTAGATACTTCAGATCCAGAAGAGTCCTTGATCTGTGCTGGTGGACATGGAATCGATCCATCGACATATCCAAGCAAACCAGTAGCTCTTAACATATTGTGGATTTGGTTTCTCCAAATCAGAAAAGTTGAAGCATCAAGTTTCACTATTACAAATGAGGACATATTGGAGATGAGAAGTGTCAGATTTGGAGGCAAGATAGTTGAAGAAAATGAAGACACTAAGACTGAAGGAGTCGCAAGATGATCAGCCATTGAATCCAAGAATCAATGCTCGTTGGAGCTTATTTTTGCTTTGATACCATGTGGAAAATAGTAATCTGATTCACATTATTATGAATGTATGAGCAAAGCTCATATATATATACAAAATACAAGAACTGACTCTCTGTAACAAACTAACAAACTCACTAACTGACTGATAGAGTCACTAACTAACTTACTATATTTTCTTTTACACGCGCATCAATAGAGGTGGCTTTAACACTATTCATATTATAGAATTCGTCAAATATATGCAAAAAATCAGGTTGATCAAACATATGTAACTCTATGATCAAGTCTTAATTATTTTTTAAAAAATTATCAAAATGATGCTAATTATTTATTAAAAAAAACAAAAACAAATATAGTCTTGTTATGGGACTATAAATGTCCAAGTAACTTATTTTTTTCATGAATGATCTACTCAATTAATTCTACAATAGGAATTATTCGAATCATCAAAATAAATTCGTGAATAAATAATTCATGCAAAAAATGATCCTTCCAAAAATCAAGTTATCGAAAAATGATATACCTACATAATTTTCATTCAAAATTTAAGACAAGAATGATGTAGTAATGATATTTTTGAAATTATGAATGGCATTTTAACTTTCAATAAATGACAATAAATGAGACGCATCATTATGTATCAATCTTTTATACACAAATTCTATTTATATAGCATTGCACTATTGAATATTATTAATCATATGATTAGATCACATTTATCTTAGACATAGATTCTTCATTTTTTTTAAGGCATGAGAATAGACATTTCATTTCTTTTATAAGACAAATGAAAATAGATCGTTAATTTTTTTAAGATAAATGAAATCTCATCATGAAAATGTCTAATCAATTTCATACTTTACATCAATGATCTTCTTAGCAAATCCTACAAAAAAATAAAAAATAAAAATAAAATGGATTTGGGAGAGAAAGCTAGGGAAATTGAGGATACTGGTTTTAAACTTTATTATAGTGGTAAGGATAGATGCGGGAATGGGGTAGGAATCATAATTGCCAAGGTCTTGTGGAAAGTGTGGTGGCGGTCACTAGGAATGAGATAGGATTATGCTAGTTAACTAGTTATTGGAGAGAATATAGTGAACATTATTAGCGCTTACGCCCCTCAAGTAGGGTTAGATGATCAGACTAAGAGAGATTTTTGGGAGCAAATGGATGAGATCTTACACGAGATACCCGTAGGAGAGAATCTAGTTATAGGTGGAGATTTTAATGGCCATGTGGGTATAGATAAACTAGGTTATGAAATGGTGCATGGTGGATACGGTTTTGGTGACAGAAATGAGGAGAGAGAATCTTAGATTTTGTGTTGACTTTTGACCTGGTGGTGGCCAATACTATGTTTAAGAAGAGAGAGGAGCATTTGATAACCTTTAAGAGTGGATTAGTTAAGAGCCAAATAGATTATTTCTTAGTGAGAAAAGTGGACTGCCTAAAATGCAATGATTGTAAGGTGATTCCTGGAGAGAGTCTGGTCTCTCAACATAGGATTTTGGTACTAGATTTATGTTTTAGAGAGCAATACCAAGCTAGGAGGATGGTGAGCGTCGTAGGACGAGATGGTGGGCCCTAAAAAGGGATAAACTAGAAATATTTAAGAATCGAATGAATCAGGAAGGTACTTGGGACATAGAAGGTGATGCTAACACTATGTGGAATTCGATGGCCAATTGTATGAGGAAAATCTCAAGGGAAGTGCTTGGAGAGTCGAAAGGAACGGGACCCAGCTCTAAGGAAACTTGGTGGTGGAGGGAAGAGGTTCAAGCGGTAGTTAAGGCAAAAAAAGAGTGCTTTAAAAAGTGGCAGAAGGATAGAACTGAGGAAAACCTTAAGAGCTATAGATTGGCTAATAAGGAGGTCAAGAAAGTAGTGAGAGAGACTAAGTTGAAAGCTTATGATGACCTATACACTAGACTAGATAGTAAGGAGGGAGAGAAGAGGATATACAAACTCGCTAAGATACGAGAGAGGAAATCAAGAGATTTTAATCAAGTAAAGTGCATCAAGAGTGAGGATTCTAAGGTATTGGTGAAGGATGACGAGATTAAGGAAAGATGAAAGAATTATTTTGAGAAACTGTTAAATGAGGAACATGGAAGTACGACAATAGGGGAAGAAATAGCCAGTAATACGATAAACCAAGACTATAGATTCTATCGCAGGATTAGGAACTTTGAAGTGGAGATTGCACTTAAGAAAATGAATTCAAATAAGGCTTTAGGACCCGATGATATCCCTATTGAAGCTTGGAAGTGTTTGGGTAAAAAGGGAGTTGCTTGGTTGACTAGGTTGTTTAGCAAAATTTTGTTGACTAGGAACATGCCAGATGAGTGGAGGAAGAGTATTTTAGTGCCAATCTATAAGAATAAATGTGATGTCCAGAATTGTAACAACTATAGAGGAATCAAGCTAATGTGTCATATAATGAAAGTGTGGGAGAGGGTGATGGAACGCCGATTGCAAGACATAACAGAGGTGTCAGTGAATCAATTTGGGTTTATGCCTGGTAGGTCAACAATGGAAGCGATCTATCTTTTGAGGAGAGTAATAGAAAAGTATAAAGAAAAGAAAAGAGGCATTCATATGGTGTTTATCGACCTTGAGAAAGCATATGACAGAGTGTCCCGAGATATAATATGGTGGGTGTTAGAGAAGAAAGGGGTGACAAAAGGCTACATTGACGTGATTAGGGACATGTATGAAGGGGTGGTGGCCACTATTAGATCGCCAGCTGGAGAGACAAATCAATTTCCTATCACTGTAGGGTTACACCAAGGATCTACCTTAAGTCCTTATCTTTTTGCTGTAGTTATGGACGAGTTGACGATAAATATTCAGGATGACGTGCCATGGTGTATGCTTTTTGCAGACGATATTGTGTTAGTGAATGAGACTAGAGAAGGAGTTAACACAAAGTTGGAGATTTGGAGAAAAGCTCTTGAATCTAAAGGATTCCGGATAAGCAGAACTAAGACAGAGTACATGGAGTGTAAATTTAGTAACAGTAACAATGAAAGCAGAGGAGAAATGAAGATTGAGAACCAAGAACTGCCTAAGAGTGAATATTTTCGTTATTTAGGGTCGATTATCACAACAGCGGAAGAGATTGATGCAGATGTGGCCAATAGGATTAAGGTGGGATGGTGTAAGTGGAAAAGTGCGTCTGGGGTATTGTGCGATAAACGAATACCCACTAGACTAAAAGGTAAGTTTTACAGAACGGCTATTAGACCAACTATGTTGTATGGGACAGAGTGTTGGGCAACCAAGAAACAACATGTAGATAAGATGAGTATGGCTGAGATGAGGATGCCAAGGTGGATGTGTGGTAAGACTAGACAAGATAGGATTAGGAATGAGTGTATTCGGGAATGGGTAGGAGTAGCACCGATAGAAGATAAGTTGAGAGAGAATCGTTTGAGATGGTTTGGTCATATTCAACGGAGACCAACAGAGGCAGTAGTGAAGAGATGCGATGCTGTAACGGTAGATACAAGTGTTAGGGGACGTCGTAGGCCTAGATTAACGTTGACTAGCGTTATAAATAGAGATATGAATTTACTTAATTTGACTAATGAAATTGCCTTTGATAGGGCCGCGTGGAGAAGAAGGATTCATATAGCCGACCCCATTTGATGGGACTTAAGGCTTGGTTTGGTTTGGTTTGGTTTGGATTACTGAGATGGACCCATGGTGGACCCACCTAGCCCTAATAACACCTATCAACTCAAGTTGAGTCACCAAATGGAGAGAATCATAAGCGTTTTTCAAAAACATTTTTCATAGAAAACGTCCCTGTTTGATTGTGGTTTCGAAATGGATATACTAGTGGTTGTGATAGTGGTAGTTCCAGTGTTCATGTGCACTAGTAATAGAATGGTGGATGCATTACAAGAACAGTGATGGTGGTGTGGTGACAATAGTGACATGAGAGGGTCTTATTGTGATATTGTTAAAACTTTAATTCAACAATATTTTTACTTTTTGTATCTATTTGGTATATTTATTAGTGTTATAATATTATTGATTCTCCAGTCATGCTTGGTATTTTCATTCCATTTGTAATGTTTTAGGGTGAGTTTGGATTTTGGGTATGGTTTATTTGTTTATTATAAAAAGACGTGTAGAAAAGTGAAGACGTTATATGACTAATCGTTTGGCATGAGCTTATTTTGGCTTAAAAGCAAAAAGTTATTAAAAAAAATCAAAAAGCCTATAACATATACTAAAAAGTCAAAGATTTCATTTTCTCTCTACTTTTTGCACATCTTTTCATAAAAAAATTAAAAAATCATTCCAAACATACTAGTTTTTGTTATATTATATTTTGGTCGAAAAGTTACTAAAATAGCTTGTTTCCAAACGAGGCCTCAAATAAGTCAATAAGCAGCTTATTTATGATTTTACGAAAAAATGTACAGAAAAATAGAGAGGTGATATGACATAAATAAACAAACAAAAATGATTGAGGCCTCAAATTTTTTGGCTCAAATTTGCCTCGAATTTGCTTTTTTTTTTTTTTTTTTTTTTTTTTTTTTTTTTTTTGCTGGGTTGATGCTTTGCTTATTATTATTATTATTATTTTTATTTATTTTTTTCTGTAATGATTTAGCCCAGAAAAAACAAACAAAAAAAAAAAAAAAAAAAAAAAATTGCATTCGAGGCAATTTCGAGGCAGAATTTCGAGGCCTCAATCACTTCTCATAAACAAATAAGCAACTTATTGATTGTTGTCAAACTCACTCTTATAAAAAAGGAAAATTGTCGATAAAAAAGAAAAGAAAAGAAGATTTTATTTCACTATTTTTTCTTTTCCATTTACTTATCATTCTATAAATTTCTAGCAAAATTTAAAGTTTAAATACGACGCCAAATTGAATTTGTAAGTGAATTTTTGTTTTGATGTGAATCAAAAGATGGAGGGTCCATATCCATAAATTTCCTAATTACACAATATTCCCTATTTGGTAGGGGAGGAAAGAAAAAAAAAAATCAGTAATATATTTCCATTTTTCATAGGCCATTTTTATTTATTTTTTATTGGTAAGCAATCAATTATTATGCAGGTTAGTTTTTCAGGGGATGGTGTATCTATGGAATATTTTTGGGGCTTAGTTTGGCGCTTGAAAATTTCTTCGAAAATCATGGTGTTTGCATGGAAATTGTGTCTTGACATTCTTCGGATCAAATTGAATTTCGTCCAGAAGCGAATACCTGTGCACGATGTCTGTGATGTTTGTCTTGAAGGTTCGGAGACGGTTAGACATTGAAAAATCTAAAACACTCTTAGATATTGATTTGTGATTATTTATCAATTAACCAGTAAATAGAAATTCCAATCAAATAATCTAAGACAAATCGATACAACAATTTTACGCGAAAAAATCACAATTGGAGCGCCTTCAATTGTGATAAACAAACCACGAGAAAAAGCCATAAAACAATCCACTAAGAAGACAAAAGAAATTACACAAGTGTACTCTCAATTATCTAGCGAATCGACGCCCGAATTAAATCGACCCCTATGTGTCTTTTCCAACCTCGTCTTCACCTCGGAATTGTCTTGTGCAACGTTGAATTCACAACGCCGATGTCGAATCACGGCGATGAGCCACTCCGGAATCTACCAAAGTTTCAAGCCCCGAATTCTCCAAAATCCACCGAAGAACAACTTTCCCTTTTGAATAAAATAGACTAAACAAACCCTTTGATATAATCCACTCAATTCATGATTAAACTCTCACAGATATCAAAGGAAACAAGCAAAGAAGTTCCAGATGAAAACCCTAATACCCAAGAACAAGATCTGGAAATTGTAACCCTAAAATCTGATAGAACCACATATTTATAGAAAATAGGGCTGCGATCTCCGCTTGAGCGCAGGAATGGATGCTCGAGCGGACTGACTAAAATGCTAGTTTCAGAACACGGATCTATGCTCGAGCGTAGGAATGGCTGCTGAGCAGAAAAATACAACTCCAGTACTTTTGCAAGTGTATTGCTTCTTTGTCTAATAGGATTAAGATTACAAACTCCTCCGCATAGCCACAATTCGGGTTGGATTCGTATCTAAATACTCATAACCTCACTTAAATAAAAGATCTAATAAAATTACAACTGAAAGGAGTTTCGTCAAACGAGATTGCCAATAACAAAAACCTAACAAACATGGTTTGTGTTGGAAATTGAGTCGGGTTTAGAACTCGTATCCGATTGGGTCACCCATGGTCAAATGACTTAAAACCCCGTAAGGCGAGACCCAGTCAAAGTAGCACTACAACAAAAGACAGATTTGGCGACTAATTTTTTAGTCGCTAAAGGTTCAATTTTGGTCGCCAAAACCTTTTGCCAACTAATATTTTTGGTTGCCACCTTTGTTGTTGAAAGATAGTCGGGGAAAGTGATTGGTGACTAAAAAAATTTTAGTCGCTAAAAGCACACAATTGGTGACTAATAATTTAGTCGCCAAAAGTGTTTCAACTAAATTTAACATGACATTTTCAACAACTAATATTTTTGGTCGCCAAAACCTGAACTGTTTAGCTACTTAAACTTTAGTCGCCTAAGGTCTAACATTTTCTGTTTGGCTACTAATATTTTAGTCACCTAAAGCACTTTTCAGCGACTAGTATTTTAATCGCCAAAGCTCAAATTGCTTAGCTACGTTTCGTCGCCTAAGATCCAATATTTTCTGTTTTGGCTACTAATAGTTTGATCACGATAAGTGTTTTTCCTTTTTTTTTTTTTTTTTTTTTTTTGGCTACTAAATTATTAGTCACCTAAAACCTTATTTGTTATGGCTACTAAATATGCCGTTTGGTAACATTTACGTTTTCAGTTTTCTGTTTTCTGTTTATATTTACAAAAATTTTAAAAACTCAAATAAAAACTTGCTTGGTAAAATTTTTTATTTATAAATCAGTGGTCTCAGTTTATAAATTTGACCAAAAACTGAAAACACAAAAAATGTGTTTCCGTTTTGAGTTTTGAGTTTTTTTTTTTTTACCACCCAACACTAGCCACCACCCGCCACCATTTTCTACCATCGTCTTCCGCCACCACTACCACCCACCCCCCGCCACCACCCTCCAGCCACTACCCACCTGTCACCCACTCGCCACCACCACCCATCCCTCGCCACCACCACCACCACCACCACCCACCTGCCATCCACTATCCGCCACTACCATCCACCGCTCGCCACCACCACCACCACCACCCGCCACCTACTTGCCACCACCACTCACCACCCACATGCCACCACCACCAGCCACCCACCACCTACCTGCCACCACCACCCATCACCACCACTACCACCACCATCACCCACCACCCACCTGCCACCACCACCACCATACACTCGCTACCACCTACCACCCGCCACCGTCGCCCACCCACCCACCACCACCACCACTCGCCACCTACCCACCACCACCCGCCATCCGCCATCCGCCATCTACCTGCCACCACCACCCGCCACCACCACCCGCCACCACCACTACCACCACCACCACCACCACCACCACCCACTCGCTACCACCCACCACCGTCACCCACCATCACCACCCACCACCTACCACCACCAGCCATCCGCCACCCACCACCCACTACCCGCCACCACCACCACCGCCACCACCCACTCCCTACCACCCGCCATCGTCACCTACCCACCCACCATCACCACCCACTATCCACCCACCACCACCCGCCATCCGCCATCCACCTGCCACCACCACCCACCACTCGCCACCACCACCACCCACTCGCTACCACCCACCACCCGCCACCGTCACCCACCCGCCACTACCACCCGCCACCACCCACCACCACCCACCATCCGCCACCCACCTGCCACTGCCACCACCACCACCACCCGCCACCCGCCACCACCACCACCCACCCGCCACCACCCACCACAACCAGCTACCCACCACCCACCACTCGCCACCACCACCACCCACTCGCTACCACCCACCACCCGCCACCGTCACCCACCCGCCACTACCACCCGCCACCACCCACCACCACCCACCATCCGCCACCCACCTGCCACTGCCACCACCACCACCACCCGCCACCCGCCACCACCACCACCCACCCGCCACCACCCACCACAACCAGCTACCCACCACCCACCGTCACCACTCTCCACCACCGTCTTCCGCCGCCACTTGTCATTTCTCACTCTTTTTTATATTTTTAAATTTTTTAAAACATTTTGTCAATTACCAAACGCGTTTGTAGTTTATGTTTTTCTAAAAATAAGCAAAAAATAAACAAAAACCAGTTTATAAAATTTTTGTAAATATAAACTGAAAACATAAACGTTACCAAACACAGGTTGCCAAAAGATTTGTTTTCATTTCATTCTTTTTTTTTAGCTACTAACTATTTAGTTGGCAAAAATATTCATTTTGTTTGGTTTGAGTTTTTTGGATTAAATTTTTTTAAAACTAAATTTTTTAGTTTTCATGTTTTTTTGTTTTTAGTGAATATTTTTAAAATTTAAAACATTTTTTTTTTTACTTTTTTAGATACACCTTACTTAGATGTATTTAAAAAGTAAAACATTTATGAAAAAATATTTGAAAAAATTAATAAATATATAAAAATACAAAAGAAATGTACTGAATTCTCGTATATATATATATATATATATATATATATATTTTACATTTTTGGTATTTAGTGAATTTTTAAAAGTTTTTTAACAAATTTTTTTATTTTTTAGGTTTATTTATGTTAGGTATGTCTAAAAAGTAAAAAAAAAAAATTCTTAAAATATTAAAAAAATTCAGTGAAAACAAAAAAATACGGAAAACAAGAAAGTAGAATTTTCTGAATAGTGTTTTTGGAAAATGGAACCAAGCAAAGTGATTGACTTTATTTTTGGCTACCAATTTTTTAGTCGCCAAAACATCATTTTTATGTTGTTTTTTTTTAATTTTAAATTTGTCCACACCCAGAACCTGTATGTATTCCATGCAACATGTTCGATATATACAAACTAGTTTATACATATATTATCACCCATTCAACAATCTACATCCATTTCACTTCCAACCATCTAAAAATTAATACCTTCAAATGTCAATAATTCCATACAAATCAAAAACATTAATTCCAATTTAAAATAATAATTCCATACATAACATAAATGATCATAGGGAAATTTCATCCTCCGTATACAAAAATATATTTACTACTATGCCAAATGACCATTTGGCATGGTACCAAATACCAGGATAATATGTACCACGGCATCAATTATCTGTTTGAAGGCAAAAATATTATGTACCCCGCCAAAAGTATTCGGTACAATTAATACAAACCTACACAAAAAGCAGAGGACGACAAAAATGCAGGAGTTTACAAAAGTGTAAATTGTCATCCGTCCACAAAAATAGAATATCCACAACTCCATGCCAAAAATCTTTACAAAAAAGGAAAATTAAAAAAAAAAAATACACCAATTAGTTCCATATATAGCATTTGGGCGTAATGTCATACCCCTTGTAACTGTAATAGAACTTTATCCTAACATTCGTAATTTGATATTGGTTTAACAATTTTCTACCTCTTTACTTTTTCTCCAGCAAGGCTTGTTTTCTTCCATCGCCAAAACATCATTTGACGTTCACTGTTTGGTAGGGTTGATAACATTTTAGTCATTGAAATATGTACTTCCTTTTTTAGTACGAATTGTTGAGCTTCCAAAAAAATGGTCTTATGTTTTATCACAAAATTGTAATTTCTCCACAATCTGTCTATATTACATGCAACCTGTAGTATGTGTATAAACAAAACAATACATATTTTATCAATCATTCCACAATCCAAATTACTTCCATCCATCCAAAAATAAATAACTGTAAATGTACATATTCCATACAAACCAACTATTGTCCAAACTAAACTTATACTTCCACACAAAATAGAGAAGCATATGAAAATCCAACCATCCATATACAAAAAAATATATTTAGTACCATGTGAAATGTCCATTTGGCGTGGTACAAATTACCATCGTAATCTGTACCACAACAAAAGGTGATCTATATTCCATGCTAGTAATTATCAGTTGGAATGCAAAAGTTATCTGACAAAAGCTGGTTGTCACATCCGTACAGTGGTTCGGGGGCCGATTCACATTTTCGCCTTCTAACGTCCTTTTTCAATTAACTTTAAGGCATTTTTGGCTCTAACTCCCAAGCTACACAGGGTAATTACGATTTGTCTATTGTCAGAGGTCCTATTTTCGTGAGGAAGATGGTTGTGACATCCGTACAGTGGCTCGGGGGCTTTTTTGCATTTTTGGCCCCTTAACGTCATTTTTCGATTAAGTTTAAGGCGTTTTCGGCTCTAACTCCCAACCTGCACGTGCTAACGACAGTCCATCTGTTGTCACTGGTCCTATTTGTCTTGAGGAAATTGGTTGTGACATCCGTACGGTGGTTTGGGGTCCGATTCGCATTTTCGCCCCATTTGCGCCCGTTTTCGTTTAAGTTTGAGACGTTTTCGACTCTAACTCCTAACCTACAAGTGCTAATGACAATCGGTCTGTTGCCATTGGTCCTATTTTTCATGAGAAAGCTAGTTGTGACATTTGTATGGTGGTTTGGGGGCCAATTAGCATTTTTGCCCCCTTTGCGCTCTTTTTCGGTTAAGTTTAAAGAGTTTTTGACTCTAACTCCCAACCTTCACGTGCTAACTACATCCCGTATGTTGTCACAGGTCCTAATTTCTATGAGGAAGCTGGTTGTGACATTCGTATGGTGATTCGGGGGTCGATTCGCATTTTCGCCTCCTTAGCACCCTTTTTCGGTTAAGTTCAAAGCGTTTTCAGCTCTAACTCTCAAGCTACATGTGCTACTTACATTCTTTCTGTTGTCATAGGTCCTATTTTCTTGTGAGGAAGCTAGTTGTGACATCTGTACGGTGGTTCGAGGGCTGTTTTTCATTTTCGCCCCCTTAACGCCCTTTTTCGATTAAGTTTAAGGCATTTTTGGCTCTAACTCCCAATCTGCACGTGGTAATGACAGTCCGTCTACTGTCACTAGTTCTATTTTTCATGAGGAAGCTGGTTGTGACATCCGTACGGTGGTTCAGGGACCGATTCGCATTTTCGCCCCCTTTGCGCCCTTTTTCGTTTAAGTTTAAGGAGTTTTCGGCTCTAACTCCCAACCTACATGTGCTAATTACATCTCGTCTACTGTCACAAATTCTAATTTCCATGGGGAAGCTAGTTGTGACATCCGTACGGTGGTTCGAGGGCCGATTCGCATTTTCGCCCACTTAACGCCCTATTTCGGTTAAGTTTAAGACGTTTCCAAATTTAACTCCTAACCTACACGTGCTAATGATAGTCTGTCTATTGTCACAGCTCTTATTTGTCATGAGAAAGCTGGTTGTGACATTTGTATGGTGGTTCAGGGGCCGATTCGCATTTTTGCCCCATTTGCGCCCTTTTCCGGGTAAGTTTAAGCCGTTTTCGGCTTTAACTCCCAACCTATACGTGCTAATTACATTTTGTCTATTGTCACTGGTCCTATTTGTCATGAGAAATTTGGTTGTGACATCTGTACGGTGGTTCAGGGGCCGATTTGCATTTTCGCCCTCTTTGCGTTTTTTTTTCGGTTAAATTTAAAGAGTTTTCGACTCTAACTCCTAACCTACACATGCTGATTACATCCCGTCTATTGTCACAGGTCCTAATTTCTATGGGAAAGCTAGTTGTGACATCCGTACGGTGGTTCGGTGGCTGATTCGCATTTTCGCCCCCTTAACGCCCTTTTTCGGTTATCTTTAAATTGTTTTCGGCTCTAACTCCCAACCTACACGTGGTAATTACATTCCGTCTATTGTCATAGGTTCTATTTGTCATGGGGAAGCTGGTTGTGATATCTTTACAATGGTTCGGGGGCTGTTTTGCATTTTCGCCTCCTTAACGCCCTTTTTTGGTTAAGTTAAAGGCATTTTCGGCTCTAACTCCCAATCTACACGTGCTAATTACATTCCGTCTATTGTCACAAGTCCTATTTGTCATGAGGAAGCTGGTTGTGATATCTGTGTGGTGCTTTAGGGGCGGTTTTGCATTTTCACCTCCTTAACGCCCTTTTTCAGTTAAGTTAAAGGCGTTTTCGGCTCTAACTCCAAACCTACATGTGCTATTTACATTCCTTCTATTGTCACAGGTCCTATTTGTCATGGGGAAGCTGGTTGTGATATCTTTACGATGGTTCGGGGGATGTTTTGCATTTTCGCCTCTTTAATGCCCTTTTTCGGTTAAGTTAAAGGCGTTTTCGGCTCAAACTCCCAACCTACTGTAGACACTCCATTTTTGACTGCCCTTAAGACTTGAGCGCCACTGATTGATCACTCGATGATGAAAGTTGTGCTATGTAAATATTTGATTTCTTCATCAAAAAGAACTTCTAAATCCTAACCTTACACTCCATTTTGGACCAAAACTATCTTGACCAAAAATTTTTTTAGACCTTAAAACCCTCTCTTTGAAAATATTTTTCAAAACGTTTCTACCATGTTCCGAGGCTTGCATTTCAATGTTGCACTTTTTGGTAAACCGGGCAAGGACAAAGTGGAAATAAATGGAAGAGAGGTGAACTCTTTGAAAAATCCATTTAAATATCTTATTTAGAGGTTTGGAGTTGAAGAAAATAAGAGTGGAGGGAAGAAAACTAGTTAGGGAAGTGGTTGAGATTGAAATCATTAAGGGAGAACCGGGCAGCCTTCACTAAATTAGGCCTATCTTTTTTGGCACTTAAACTTTAGTTGTGAGGCCATCATCATTGGAAAGTGGACTTCCGGGGCTTCATTTTACACTCAAGAATCTTTTAAAACCGAATCCGGATGAGGGAGATATGGCTGGTTGAAGTTAGGCATCAATTTGATTAAGACCAAAACTTAGCAACCTTCACTAAAATAGGCATATCTCTTTGTATACTTAGAATTTAGATGTGAGGCTACCACCGTTGGAAAGTAAACTTTCGGGGCTTCAATTTAGACTCAAGAATGACCTGAAAATGAGTCCAAATGAAGGAGATATGCCCATTTGAAGTCAGGCCTGGAGGCATGGCCGACAAGTGGCCGACAACCACTATTTATGGACGGAAAGCCACCATTTTTGGCTTGCTGGCCACCAATGATGGCCGGCCGGCCACCACTGCTAGCCTGCCAGCTACCAGTGTAAAAACTAGATATTTTCTCCAGCTGTTTCCATAAAGCTCCAGTTGTCTTTTTTTAGATATTTTTGACCCAAGCTCATATATTTCTATATATAGAGGACCTCTCTTCTTGCTTTGAAGGTTAGAAAAGTTTGGGAGTTAAAATTCTCTCTCTCTCTCTCTCTCTCTCTACAATTCTCTCTCTCTTTTGTAACTTGCATAGCCTTAGCCCAAACACTCTAAACTAAACCTAGAGAGCTTCTTGATGAGGTTATTTGAGCTTGAATTTGAGCTCTTGAAGCACTTGAGAGTGTGAAATTGGTAGTTTGTAACTTAAGGGTTCATTCCTCTTCAAGAGGTATGCTTTCTCTTGCTTTTGTACCATCTTTACACCACTTGATTTCCATCTTTTCTATTGATTTTTGGGCTGTATAAAATCTATATTTTTGGGCTGAAACTTGTTGTTTTAAGGCCAATAAGGTTGAGGGGTGGTCCACCCTTCTTTATACCTTGCTCTCAAGGCCTTTACCCTTGTCTTTCCTACCTTTGCATTATCTTTTTTTGAGCTTTTAAACACTATTTTTCAAAGTCATTTCAGTGGCTAAAATCATGTTTTGAAGTCCAAAATTGGAGAGGTTAGCTTCCCCTCCTTGTATCTTGCTTGCTAGCCTAGTTTGCTTTATGTGTTACCTTATTATTCTAGCTATTTTTGTCTTAATTGCAGCATATTTTAGGACTATTTTTAGACTGTTTTAGGACTGCTTTTGGTTGTTAGTTGCATTTGAGGTTTATATAACATGCTTCTAGTGTAATTGTCCTCACAAGCTTGGTGTTTTAGGCCTCTAGACACCACTTGTTTGAGTTGATTGCTTGTTTTAGTGCTTTTCTCACTTATTTTCAGCACTAATAATCTCTGCAATCTCTCCCCCTTTCTTGGGTTTTGTTTTTCTTTGAGAGTTATTTCAAACCTCTTGTTCTTTTAGGTATGAGATTGAGGTTGTTTTGCTTAATGGTTTAATCCCTTTCAGGGGTTCATTATCAACAACATGACATCTCTTTCATGTCTTAAGTTAACTCTTGGTTTGGTACTTCACTCCCTTAGAGGACTTTAACTCATTCTTGGACTTAATGAATTAAAGGATGGTTGGTAATTAAAATGGAGTTAAATGGCCTAAAATGGTGTAAGATAATCAATTTGGTAGGGTTAAATCGGACGTTAATTGAACCCTTGAGTCTTGAGTTGTTTCATACTCACTAGTGATCAAAGCGGCTCAAGATTCATTGTCAACTACTTCCCTTGATCATTCATGATAGGGAGGTGGTTTTTGGAGTCTTGTTTTGTTACATTTATTGAACTTGCACGTTGGTCCATAAGCCATCATGCAATAAAATTGCTTGATTAATGGTTTGTGAACCAAATTTTGTCCCTTCATTGACCTGTTTGCTGATAAAGAGAGGCAAAGTGTGCAGACAATCCTTGAGAATACCCTATTCTTGCTCTGTTTGTCCTTTGTTGCAGCAAGGAAGGACTTGGCTTCAGTGGCCGGCAACCCCTCAGCAATGGCCAACAAGCCACCTCTAATGGCTGGCAACCCCTCAGTGTTGGCCGGCAACCCCTCACTTCTGGCCTGCCAGCCACCAGTGAAAAATTCAGCAGTGTGCTTCTAAAGCAGAGCAGAGTTGATCTAGAGAAGGAAAACAGTGTAAGTGTTGTGCAACAGAGGCATAGAGCAGCAAGACATCAGTTGTTTTCAAGTGGAAAACCTTGCATCCTTGTGCATTCCTCATTTCTTGAGGTGGAATAGCTAGTTTAGCATAGTATTTCATTGTTGTAATTAGTTAATTTCTTGTATGTAATTAATTAGTTAGTTGTTGTAATTGTTTAATTAGTTAACTAGAATAGTTAATTAGTTGTTTTTGTAATTAGCTAGAATAGTTAATTAATTAATTGTAATAATTAATTAATTAGCTTAGAATAGTTAGTTAATTTATGTATTCAAGTTTTGTAATAATTAGTTAAGTAGTTTAGCTTAGCTAGTTAATTCATTCGGGCCCTCTTGTGTGAGAGCATTAATGTTGTAATAACGTGCATGTCTTTCAACCTCATGTCTTTCTCCCCTTTATTTTATTCGCTTGTGATGGTTAGATTAGGAGCGTCACGTTTCGTTTAGCATGCCTTATGCTTGCATCCATTCATCTTGTATTGTATGCATTGAGGCTCGGTGCATCATTCTAACTGCATTATTGTTTAAATACTTCATCGAATACGTGCTTAGACCGCATGTCTTGAATTGAGTCATATGCCATATTAGTAGCCGAGCCTAGTAATTGCATATTGCATGTGTTGTATTAGACATTTGGCATAGTTAGGAACATGTTTTTTCTAACTAGCTTCTTTTTTTTAGCTTGGAGTACTAGGTGAGCCTTTACTCGCTTTAGCATATCGCATGAGTGTGATTGTTACCATGACTAGCGTGCTTGCCATGAAGCTAAGTGCTTACTTGGTAAATTGTTTGAGTGCTTGTGGATGAAGGCTTGTTGCTTGAATTGGAATGATTCGATGAATGTACGTTTAATCCCAGTTTGTCAAGTGGCAAATTCACAAACTTCATGCCCACTTTGTTAAGTGGCAAAATCTAACCCTTTGCAAAACAAACATGAAATTGAATTGTTCTAATTGGGGCAAACTAGTCTATACCTTGCGTGCGCGCATCACATAGTAAATACTAGCCTAATAAACCGGAATAAGAACATATAATGTTGATAAAAAATCATATCATGATTAGTAGAGGCGGATATTTGATCGGGCGAGCGGGGGTGCTCAATTCATGACCTTCCCCTCTTGTACCGAAGTTCTCGAACTGAGGCAACTTTGGTGATGACGGACACGTGACCTTTGGCACGAGTCATGGGTTTCCTAAATTTCCCAAAAATAAAAATATTTAGGCAGCGACTCTATATCTGGCAAAGCAGTCTAATTTTGGCATTTTTTATTCAAAAAATGATTTTCCAAAAGATTTGCCAGATTTGGACTCTTTGGTGTTCATCAATTTCAAATTACGCTTGTGAGATTAGATTCAGAACTGCAAGAGTCCAAACTGTAGGGCTTCTTTCAAACCTCCAAAAGGGGGCACGAAAAAGTCGAGCTACACTTACACGTGCTAATTACATTCTGTCTATTGTCGCAGGTTGTGATATCCGTTCGGTGGTTCGGGAGCTGTTTCGCATTTTCGCCTCCTTAACGCCCTTTTTTCAGCTCTTTAACGCCCTTTTTTCGGTTAAGTTAAAGGCGTTTTCGGCTCTAACTTCCAACCTACACGTGGTAATTACATTTCGTCTGTTGTCACAGGTCCTATTTGTCATGGGAAGCTGGTTGTGATATCCGTACAGTGGTTCGGGGGCTGTTTTGCATTTTCGCCTCCTTAATGCCCTTTTTCGGTTAAGTTAAAGGTGTTTTCGGCTCTAATTCCTAACCTACATGTGCTAATTACATTATGTCTGTTGTCACAGGTCCTATTTGTCATGGGGAAGCTGGTTGTGATATCCGTACGGTGGTTTGGGGGTTGTTTTGCATTTTCGCCTTCTTAATGCCCTTGTTTGAATAAATTTTAATAAAGAAAGCTACATAGGTTTGTCTCTAGGTATCCGATTCCTTTAATTTAACCTGAGATCCATGTACATTACAAAATATTCCTATTTCTTAATAAATTTCATTTATTTCTAGAATAGAATGGTGTGCACAATATGCCACAAAGCATTTTATTCATATTTTCTGTATAGTTTTACGATTAGCTCGAATTGGTAAGTACGTTTGTAGGTGAATGTCTAATTACACATATTGGCTACATATCTCATACTCATATCCTTATCCAAGTATAATGTCTGACAATGATACTCTATACATTTAGAAACGGATAAACTACATAGACCTATCCTAAAGTTTACAGAAAATACAACCATTAATTTCGGTACATTTAGTAAGACTAAATGCACCAAAATTAATACAAATAGTGCAAAGATACAAAGAGGAATAAGGTAAAATATACATTTCAATGTAAAAGAGTTGATAAATCTTTTTTTCATAAATATGAATAAATTATTGATGAAAAGGGGTTTAAGTGTTATGTAAATTAAAATTTTAGGAATCCCAATGTAATTATGCCAAACTTGTGGAGTTCACTGTATTTTTTTTTCTTTCAAATCTTAGGAGAGTTTAGTGAAATTTACCCTTAGGAAAGTATGTAACATAAAGATAATGAGATCTATATTAATAAATACATATGAAATCCATTGTCTTTGAGTTTAGAAGTAATAAATCAAAAATTGGGTAAGAAACAATACTCAACTAAATTATAGCATTTCACAAAACCATGGAAAATGGTATAACATCACCAAAAAGAGATTAAAACAATTTTGCAATAGCAGTAAGTATCTACCCTCAAGTTTAATTGACAGAAAATTTATTTCTCTTTGCTGCCAAAAAACATCCAAAGCATGACAACAAACATAACTTGACCAAAAAAATAACAATTAGTCAAGGAACATAAACATTAAACACATAACTTGACAAAAAATACATTGACGAAACATGATTTTTTAGAAGTGAGACCGTCAACTAATTTTGTAGAAATCATGTTCATTCATGTGTTTCTAGGTCTGGTTTTGTGTTTGGTTTACATATTCCTAAACTTACTGAAAAACTATTAACAAAAGTATATAAAATGAGAAAGGGCACGAGAACAACTACTCTTGGGGAACTAAGCTAATCTCACATTTATTTAGCAAGTCATAGAATCCTGTGGTTCTTTTCTTCATGTCCCACTGTTTCTTCTTCCACACGCTGGCAACAGATAGATTGATTATAATCCCTAAACAAATCTCCTTGATCACCCCTGGACCTTTCAAGGTGACCTGATGACCAACCATTTTCACTCTAGTTGTAAAGAAGAAATCTCAGTAGTTTAGAGAAGCATCATGAAGGGCATATCTTAAGTTAATCGTTAATTAACGTAACATGATAATTGGTTCAATTTTCTCTCCACTCCCCCCCTCCCCCAAACAAAAAGATATATGATCAACCAATTATTCGCCACCAAAGTATGACAACCTAGTATACGAATCTTTTTTCTAAAGCGAGTTTTGAGGAAGGCAAGATGTATGCAATCTTAGTCTCAATTTTGAAGACGTTGGCCACCAAAGTATGGGATTGAATTTCTTTAAAAAAAATCTTCAATCTTATTAGTGACATGAATGTTCAGGGTGTTTTCCCTCGCTCAACTTTTCTTTCTTTCTTTTTTTATTTTTATTTATTATTAGGTTTTTTTTGGTGCCCACAACTTTAGGCAAGGAATTTAAGGTCCCCTAGATCTTTTAACCTCAATCAAACTTTATCTACTAATTAAACTCAATTTTCTTAATTTAACCATTATAATTGCAACTTGTTCTAGCACTGTTAGCATGTATGAGGCCAAAGAGAAACACATCGGTGTACAAACTTAATCAAAATATAATAAAAAATACAAAAGTTCCCATTAGACTGCAACATCCACTCCGTGCTTTAGGCCCTCATATGTTGCTTCTTAATTCATTTTAATACATGATATTCCCACCCTCATTATCTCATGAAAAAATTAACACTAATTGGAGAAACTTTTTCAGTAATGCTTGGTGGCCCGAATTTTCATGGTCTGAATGGTTCGAATGTCTCAAAACGACACAAATTCGGATCACCAAGCATTTTTCAAACTTTTTATATGTGCTTCCTAGTTTTTATGAAATACGAAAGTCCCTATTAGACCGCAACACCCACTTAATGCTTTAGGCCATCATATGTTGCTTCTTATTCATTTTAATACATGATACTCCTATCCTCATCATCTCATGAAAAATTTAACACTAATTGGCTAAACTTTTTACGTCTGCTTCCTAGTTTTTATGAAAGCTAGAAAATAATAAACTAGGCTTTTCCTTTTTGGATTTTTAATTTTTGCAATGTGAAACTAAATAAAACGATGATGGAATTGGTGTTCATGAAAATTTCTTAAGAGAAGTGTTCTATAAACAATCATCACTTGAAAAAATAGGAGCTTCACAACACACTATTGCATATCATAGAGTTAGACAAACCAAATTACAATGAACAAAGCCGTGCCTTAGGAATTTACATAATATAAAGGGGAGATGAAGGAAGCAGTTATACAATACCTAATTGATTAGATGACCATCTTTTTCATTACTTATGGTGAATGTAATTGTAAGTTTGGCGAAAAGCCTCATATAGCATAACCCCCAAGTGTTAATACAAGTATAAGAGTGATGCAATGTTATATTAGCAAGGTGCCATGCATGATGTGCGTGAAGTTTATTTATTTTTCTTTTTATCCGATCAAGTTTCACACTTCTCACTTTGCATTTGCAACAAAATAGAATGTTGAATTTAAAATTTAAAATAGTTATAAGCTAAAAACATATTATATCGCTTGCAAAAGCTAGAACGTAGAGATGTTTATGAAAAACAAATGGTGCACTAGGAAAACTAAATATTGACCTGGTTTCAAAAACAAGTAAGGGTGTTCTCTCATTGGAATTTTATAGATATGGATTATAGATAGATATATGGTGTCCAAGTTTAGGGCCAATTTATTACTACTTTTCTTGAAAGATATCTTGAGTTGAGAATCTCTAATAAAATTGCAAACAGGGGCCTTCAAAGTTTCTAAAAGCATCATAACAGTTCCATTTTCCTTTGTTTTGTCAACAAAACTGGAGAATGAAGACAAAAAAAGAAAAGAAAAAGACATACATATATATATGACATCTGGCCCAAACAAACTTCATTACAAAGCATATAACTTAATTAAATGTTTCCTCAAGTAGATCCAGTTAGCTGAACAAAAAGGACATGAATGTAGGTTCGATATAGCTCAAGAGAAAAATCAAATGAGAGAGATTGATATGAATAAAGCGAACAAGTCAAACCAATTCGAACCTAATTTCACTCCAAACATCTATTTGATACTAAACAAAACAACGCATCATAAAGAGAGAGCAGGTCCTATATTTCACAACATAATGTCACAGATTCATGGATCTGAAACAGGAATTAATGGAAAGCAAATGACACAACTCATAAGTACAGAACCACAATACAGAGCTTGAAGCTAAGGATCGAATCATAGAAAAGCAAAATGAATGCCAAAGTTCTACATTTTGGTTTAAAGTTCGTAATCCATCTAGGTTTCCCACATTCGCTTCAGTTTTCTCACCATCTTGATTGAAAGTGGACAATACATTCTGTACAAGTTCATTACTGTTACTAAATAGTTTAGAATTAGAATACCCCAGTCATGCCCCAAATTCTTGCTCAATCCAACTTGAATTTGGGATTTCTGTGTAAAAATCAACACAAACCCTATACCAAGTATGGGAAATCAACACAACATTAACTCAAATACAACACAAAATTAAACAAAAATATATAAAACCCTAGGGCAAGTGTGAGATAAGGGAAAATAGAGGAAGGAAGAGAGCGAGAGAGAGAGAGAGAGAGAGAGAGGGGGGAGGGGGAGACCGAGATACACAGAGAGGGAGAAAGAGCTCCATCGACAGAGAGGGAGAGAGACCGAGAGCAACAGAGCGAGAGAAACATACTTGTGATTAAGTGGCGCTGGTGCTTTGCAGGTGGCGGTGGCGGTGGCGGTGGCGATGGCGATGGCGATGTGCGACGGTCTCTCTCACTGGTGGCCAACGACCGTGGTGAGCAAGGTGAGGCCTAGTAGTGTCGAAAGAGAGCGAAATTTGTTTGAGACAGTGTATATCATGTGTGTGTATGTGTATGTGAGACAGACATATCGGGCGCCAAATTATATTTGTTTCCCTCTATAAAAAAAAAAAAAATTCAACTTTTAGCGACTATTTCACATCTTAGTCACCAAATAGTATTGAATAACGACAACCTGTTTTGCAGCCAAAGATTACGTATTAGTGACTAATATATTGGTAGCCAAAGTATCTTTTGGGTACTAATTTTATTTTTCGTCGGCAAAAAGTAAATACACACTGACTAAATTGTTTACTCACCAAAAAGTGTAAACAATGTCCATTATATTTGGCGACTAAACTATATTTTTGTCGGCAAATCAGCTTGTTCTGCGAATAAACTTAGAATTAGTAGCGTAAAATATTAACATTTGGCGACTAATTGTTTTTTAGTCGCCTATAACTATATGTTTCGCGACTAAATTTTTTTTTAGTCACCAAAAAACAATGTATGTTGACTAAATTAAAATGGAAACCAAAATTTGAACCTTTGGCGACTAAAAAAAAAAATAGTCGCCAAAAGGACTATTTTTGGCAACTAAAATTGTTTTGGTTGCCAATTTTGGTCACCAAATGTATAAATTCTTGTAGTGTAGACTTGAATTAACTTGTTCTAATGATAAGTATGAATGACCCACTATCTCATCTTTTTAAGAAATAGAGTTATGGGTGGTTATAAAACTTCCATTATAATAAACATATTATACGGATGAGACTAATTTAGCCGTATAAAAAATATATTAGTCTCTTTCTCATTTTTCTGTCTGTTTTCTCTCTCCATAGAAGTCTTTTTACTGGGAAGACTGTGGATAGTTCTCCAGTAGTCCTACTCCATTGCTGAGAATTATTCAAAGAGATCAATGAAGGCACGTGATTTACATATATGATCTATGGATTCGGTTTGAGGGTAAAAGATATACCCGAATTCATTTATTTTTATTGTGTATTATTTCTTTTTTTTTTCTACAGTTTTTTTCTACAGTTTGTTTTTGTTTGCAAAATAAGGTTGTTTGGCATGACGGACTGACTTGTAGCTTTCTTTATTGGGTTTGATTTATTTCTTCGAATCATCTTCCGAGGTGTTGGATTTGGTATTTACGGTGTGTTGGAATATTTGGTTGCACCGAAATCAGGTGGTGTTTGCCGATACTCAGCGGATGGTTACGGAGGTGGCAATGATTGCCATCACAAGTCAGTTCAAATTCATAGCAACTCAGGTTTGTGTATTCCTTCGAACAATTCTGTTTCTAATATTGTCTGGTTGGCACTAATGGCGGGGGTCTACAAGGTTATTGCTTCTTTGTCTGAGCAAGTGGGACTAATTCCTAATGTGGATTTTCTGGAAGCATCTGCAGCGCTAAAGGCAGTTCTTTTTGCGCAGGATGTTGGTTTGCGTGATGTTCATTTGTAAGAAGATTCGTTGACGATGGTTAATGCTATTATGGGTTCCAACTTCGAGTTTGCGTCATTTGGTCATGTGATGTCAGAAGTTCGCAAAGTTGTTATCTCACTTCATTCATTCAGTGTTTCCCATGATCGGAGATCTGGAAATCTGGAAATGAGGTGGCTCATCGTTTAGTAAGTATGGCAATTTCTCATGCGGGTTTGCAAATTTGGATGGAATATTGTTTTGTCCTCCATAATACAGGGTTTGTTTGAATTGATTTGTTGTCTTTCTGCTTTGTTGACCCTATCTTTAAAAGAAAAGAAAAGGATAAGCCCTCTTTGAGAACAAGTTAATTTAATAATTTTTTTATCTATTTGACTAACATATGAGTTAAAAAAAAATTAATATGTTTGGGATGATTTTTTAGCTTTTTACGAAAAGATGTGCAAAAAGTAGAGAGAAAAAAGAATCTTTGACTTTTTGATATGAGTTGTTGACTTTTTGGCATGGGTTGTTGACTTTTTGACTTTTTTAGTAACTTTTTGACTTTTTAACTAAACCGGTCTGTCTGTAGTTGGCCTTGGGAACGCAATTTAAGTATTGGCGTGAAATAGTCAAATTTAAAATTTAAATTTAAATACAACGTAAAATTAAGTTTTTAAGTCAGTTTTCATTTGAGAAATGTTGGGGATCATGAAATTTTTTTCATGTTGATCATAAAAAATTTGTGACCCTTAGATTACCTTGATTAATGTGTGGTGCTTTATTCTAAGTGTAATCCAAAAATTACAAATCTTTCATAATCATTTTCATGAAAAACTTTTCATGATAACTAGTATTGTTATTTTCATTTTGATGTGAATCAAAAGGTGGAGGGTCCCATATCCAAAAATTTCCCTGTTTGGTAGGGGAGGAAAGAGAAATTTTTTTTTGGAGTTTTTAAGTGAATCCTGATTTGGATGTGAATCAAAAGAAGGGTCCCATATCCATAAATTTCTCAATTACGCAATATTCCCTATGTAATTATCGACTAGTCTTATGAAGTAAATTTAAATATTATTATGTCATGTTGACCTTTTTAATGAGTCAATAAGTCCTATAATATTACTTATCAAATTATTTCATCTTGGCTTCTTTCTATCTCTCTTTCTTCACTATATTTTCAAAAGTTTCACACTACTATATTGTCTACCACTAGCATTGTCATTGTCGTCGCTATCAACCTGCCACTACTATTGTCGCCATCTACCCATCACCACCACTTTTATCGTCGTCTAACTATTGCCTTCCCTTCCCTTCTCTTCTATTTTCTCCCTCTCCACCATTTTTTCAAAAGTTTCACACCACCATTATCTACCACCATCGTCATCCACCCGCCACCACCATCGTTGCCATCTACCCACCACCACCACCACCGTCATTACTCAGATGCTGTCACTGTTCACCAATTATCTCTACCATTGTCCTAGATCTATATTCTACCGTCGCCAATCTACACTTAATTGTCATAGATCTACACAACCACCATATCACCATTGCCTTCTTTGTTTCAGATTTTGATTTATTTTTCAGTGATAAATTTATCAGTCTCTCTTGTTTTTTATGTATGTGGAAGAGGATATTCTTATAAGTGGGTGAGTGAATATGAGTAAAAATGATGGATATTTATAAATAAATTTATTACCATAAATTTATGAGTAAATTATAAATACACCTCCTGAGGTTTGCTTAAAATACAGATTGTCCCATGTGGCTTAAAAGATTACAAATACCCCCTTATTAGAATGTTTTATTTTACAGAATTAACTAAAAACATGAAATTTATAATTACTCTCTTATACAATAATAAAATTACTTAAATTATTAATTGAAACATATTTTTAATATCATTAAAAACTATTAATTGACTTGACGATTTATTAATAAAAGAGACAATTTGTTATGAAATTAGAAATCTCAAGGGGTGGAAAGTAATTTTCAAAATCACAAGGGGCGATTCGTATTTTAATCAAATCTGAATAAGATGTATTTATAATTTACCCTAAATTTATCAGTCAAAATTTATAAGTAAATAAATTTAGTTAATGGGATCGGCATGCATTTATTATTATTATTATTATTGATAAGCAATCAATTTATACTTTCAATATTGGAGCAGTAACTTAAGTGGTCTTGAGAACACTATTCATTATTAGTGTGAAATAGTAATTTAACTACTAACTTATTAATATCTTATCTTGTGTAAATAAATAAAAGGAAAGGTCAATTGGTGAAAGGTTTAATTCTATGGATTCATATTATTTGCTCAAGGTTTAATCTTAGGACATTTATTTATGAATCTCTTTTTATTTACTTATATTTCACTTCGTTTAAACTATTTTTTTATATTCCAATAAGTTTCATGAGTGACATAGTTATCAAAATACTCTTAATATAATATGGCGAAGTGCGCATTAATGTTCATATTAGCAGTGTGAATGTTTCATGATGTGTACATTCACATTGTCAACGTGAACATTCATATTGTCAAGTTTATTTAATATTTATATTAACATCACCAAGTTCCTAAAGGTTTAAAAAATATTTGTAAAGGTAAAATTGTCCATAAAATAGTTTAAATATAAGAATTAGGATTTGGTGGATCAAATGTTAAAAATAATTGGATTCATCGAAATAAAAAAAATATCGTACGGACTAATTGAAAGAGGATTTTTAAATAAATTTCCCTTTCAACATTTTTTATTTTTTATTTTATTTTATTTTGTTGGGTGATAGGGGTACGCATTAAAAGTTTTCGAAAAAAGTCATCGTTGCCTGAAAAGTAGCTTATGGCTAACAACAATGGCTGGTGACGGTGGCGGCTAGTGATGGTGAGGTGGACATATAGGTGATTATGATAGATAGATGACCCATGTACAAATAGGTGACATTTGGACAGATAATTTGACAAATAGGTGACATGTATACAGATAGATGAGATTTAGAGAGATATGTTACCATTTGAATAGATATGTTACGTTAATGTTTGGTTCTATTGGCCCAATATTTGAATACATAGACAGTAGGTAAACTTTTGAACAAATAGGTGTTAATTTGGATAGATAATGTCTTTTTGATTCAAAAATATTTAAGTTTGGATCTATTGGTCAAATAATTTCAAAAGTAAACCTTCGACCTGGTTGTCTAAAAAATTATGCAATTTGTGAGTTTGATTATCACAAACGACATAACTCAATACTATAAGTCATAATTAAAAATAAATTGAGTTATAACCAAACATGATGTATAGCCAAACAATTCTTGAATTATAACCAAATAATGTTATAACTAACGTCACAATTTGTCATAACTAATAACACAGTAGGTTATAATTAAAGACACAAAAATGGTAACCAAAGGCAATGTTTTAAGAACCGGGCCGGACCGGCCGGTTCAACTAGTAGAACTGGTGACCGGGCTTAGTTCAGGTTTGAATGATCCACCAAAACCGGACTAAGCCAAAAACCGGCCTTGTTCGCAAAAACCAGAAAAACCGGTGGTTCAACGGGTAAAATTGGCGAACTGGTCCTGGTTCTCGACCGACCCGATTAATTATTTATTTACTTTTTCTTCTTTTCTTTTCTTTATATATATATATATATATATCAAAATTTTGACTAAAAACTCTTACTTCAAGAGTCTCTTCTCATGAGGAGAAGTCTCATTGGAAGTTTGAAGAAATTATGAAAGTTTATTTATAAGAAAAAATTGTACAAAGAGAACCTAAAAATTTAATATGGGATTCAATCAAATTATTTGAATCGTATTTAATTGGAGGGAGAGTTGAAAATTTCATTTCCCTCCAAAATTAAATCTAGCATTCAATCAATTTGTTTTGAGGGAATGTTAATTTTTTTTAATTTCTTTAAAACTAGTGACTTTTTATTTTATTTTATTTTATCAATTATGATTTTATGAGATATTATTAGTAAATTATGCAACACTTTTTATTATTATTTCAGCAATTATATATATTTTTATTTATTTAAAATTTAAAATTATATAATATTAATTATGACGTTACGGTTCGACCGCTTCAACCCGATGGTTAAATTAGTGATCCGTCTACCCGGTCCCTTTTCTGATTCACTTACCGTTCCTGTTTTCAAAACATTGACCAAAGATGCGTATGGTACACATTCTATTTTTTTTTTTTTTGTTGCTTTCTATATATATATTTAATATATTAGCCAATATATTAATGTTCTATATGTTAAGATATCAGTTTCATTTACTCATGCTATGTATAGACTCCCTTTGTCACGTAATCCATACAATACGATGAAGGAAACATTTTTAGCTGAGGTCAAGTCAATCTTTGGTTGTTGAATTCGTCTCAGTCCCATTCTCAATGTATTAATTTAGATGGTCCACAATTGTCAAATGTAATACAAAGTAGGTGCCGTAAATTAGGGAAAATTAATAGTTAGCAAGTGTATAGTTTGACATTGAGGGAGATGTGTTCGTATCTATTAATAAGATTTTGGTTTACACGGGCTATTGCGACAAATACTTGTAAAAAAGTGCATATAACTAATTGTGTAGGAGATTTTGTTTTACTATTAGGCCTCATTTGTTTTCAGAGGTAGAACGGAAGAGATTAATAGTGAGGAGATTGAGAATGAGAAGATTAAGTAAAATTATATTTGTTTTGATGATAACTGTTAATGTAAAAATTGTTAAATTATTACCCTATAAAAGAAATATAAAATATTAAAAAAAATAAAATTATGATTTTTACTTAAAAAAAAATACAAAAACATTAAACATTTATGTTAAAAAAATGGCCAACATGTTAAAAAAAAATAAAATAAAAAAATAACCTAGTCCTATGGGACTAATTTCCTAATACCGCCTCTACTTCCTCATCTCAATCCCAACACCAAGACCCATCCTAATCTCATGGGATTATGAATCCTCTCTCTATCTCTCAAAACAAACGCAACATATAGTGGGTCCTGCATCCATCTCAATCCCAATCTCACCTCTATCTCCTAAAACAAATGGGGCCTTAGAAATTTTAAAATTTTATTGGATAATAGGTAGTTTTGAATTTGAGATTTATTCAAAATATTCTATAAATTCATATATTATTTAATCTAATGCTTAATATACATATATATATTTTTTGATAAAGACATGCATTGAAAGTCGTTGAAAAAAGCATTAGCACCGGAAAAAGTCGTTGAAAAATTGACCGAAAAAGTCCTCAATGGTCGATGGCGATGACTAGTGGCGATGAGATGGATACATAGGTGACATCATACAGGCAAGTGCATAGATAGGTAATGCATGTACAAATATGTGGTATTTTGATACATAGTTCGACATATAAGTGATACATGTGTATGTGACATTTGAACAAATATGTTACATTTAAATAGATAGAAAGATAGGTAAATTTTTAAACAAATAAACATCTTTTGGACAAATATTGTCGTTTCTACTAAAAAATTTTAACTTTAAACTTATTAATCTATTATTTCATAAATGGACTTCAGACGTTACTGCCCTTAAAAAAAATTCATGTCATGGGTTGGGAGAACATCGGCAAACCTAGAAAGCAAGGAAGTCCAAGCATTAGGCAATCAGACTAATCACCAATAGAATTGCAAATCTATATATCATATTGTAGAGGGTAAAAATTTGAGGTCGAAATTAAGTATGGACCTAAGTGTTGAGGTCGCCCATAAAGGGAGAAAAATGGCTAAGTCAAGTTGCAGAGGCAATACTTGTAGCGGTCAAGTTGCTGAGGCACTTTGTTTCAGTGCTGCCATTCCTAGTATTGTTGGTGCCACCATTCCAGGTATTGTTGGCGCTGCCATTTGAAATTTCCGAGGGAAGGAGAAAACCAAAGCAACTAAGCTGCAGAGGCAACACTTGCAGTGGTCAAGTTACAAAGGTACTTTTTTAGTGCCACCATCTCTAGTATTGTCGGCGTCGCTATTTGAACTTGCCACAAGAACCAGCACCGTAGCAACTACTATAATGGCTCTGGTTTAGACTCGACCCATTTTATGCTCTTACATCCGGGATTCCATACCTTTAATTGTTGTTAATTTCTTTGGTCATCTTGTTAGTAGTCGAGTTGAGTTGTTGGTCGTGTTTGAAACAAGTTGGGAGTTAGTTTTTCATAAGAGTTTGTCACGACCCTATTCCGCTCATAATAGAATGAAGTCGTGATGGCTAGTAATTCGAGATTATCGTAGGCCAACTTACAAAGATTCACACAAATAGAGTATACATATGGGGCATACATGTGCGGAAGTAATAAATTTAAATCTAATTAGTTCATAAGAGTTGTGCATAGATTAAATGAATTGACATACATATTAACATAGTTTTACAACTTAGATACAAAAGTAAAATAAACTTAATATTACATCTTGATTAAAAGGCTTCTCAAGCCAAAACATACAAGGCAAATGATCTACAAAACTAAGAAGTATAATCTTCAAGATGATACAATGACAAAAACTAAAACAACTTCCACATAAAGCTTAGGTGACATCGTCTTCTTGTTCATTACCAACATATATATAAGGGAGAGGGGTGAGTTGAAAACTCAGTGAATGATATAAGTAATAAATGTTTGAATAAATGATATTTGAGATTTCACCAAAACAATGCATATCATAGCTTGTAACAAAACAAATGATGAACTAAGTCCATCAATCAAAGGCTTTCAAAGCTTCAAGGAATGTTTACTAACATCCCCTAGAACTAAGGACCTTTCAAGAATGTCATAGAAACAGACATAATACTTGATACAAAAACTAAGGGATAATCATTTATGCTTGATCAAATACTTTTCCAAAACAAAACAAAGTTTTTATCAAAACATTATAACATAACTTTATTAAAAACACCACTCACAATAGGTCTTCGGTTGTGGGAATTAAGGCAAAGATCCAAGACCTACAAGTACATAGTAATTCCATTGAATGCACTTCAAGAAGGTAAGAAGATATGCTCAAACATGGTTATGAAATGCACCCTTAAAACAAGCGTCAAATGAGTGAATTAGATTCGGATATTTCTTCCCAAAACCAAGTCAAAACAAAACAAAACATGTGATGGGAGTTAAATCAATGTTTTTCTTCTTGAAAAAGCATGTTGGGTACAAACCAGGTCTTGGAATGGATGCACAGAGATGAACTGGGCCGAAATGGCCTAGCTGGGTGAACTCAGGAGGTCTTGGCCGAGGTTCCACACCACTTGGCCGAGTTGTGGTTTCCTTGGCCGAGATGTGGGTTGCTCGCCTGGGATGTTACAAGGTGTCGGCAAAGGTGTACAGTGGTCGGCCTAGGTGTGCAATGGTCGGCCCAGGTGTGCATGCAAGATAGACTAAGGTGCAAGTGATCGTGCAAGTTAGGTCAAGGTGAGATGCAATGTTTGGCCTAGGTGTGAGGTCTGGACAAGAGTGGGTCTCGGTGAGCACACTTAAAGAAATAGTGAAGTTAGGAAGTCTGGGTTTCCCCTGAAGACACATGAATGCTAAAATCATGCCTTCTTATTCAAAATCTGAGATTTCGTGATATAAGTTCAAAAACATAAACTTAGGTACCCAGACTTGAAGGTTTCAAGAAAACAAACAAAAGAATATGGAACTTGATACAAACTTTTGGATCAAAATATGGTTTTCTTTCAAGAACACATGAACATCATCTTTCTTTTTAAAACAAAACTTTAAATCAATGCATGACTCATGAATCATGTTAGATCATGCAATGTGATCAGATTAATGTAAAGAGCAACACGAGTGGATCAAGAATCTAACCTCAAAACACAAATCCAATTGTTCAAACTCTAATAATCAAGCTTGGTAAATCTAGCTCCCTTCATGAACTTCTTATTCTTCCTAGAATTTCTCTCTCTTCAAGACAAAGATATGGAAAATGATATGGGTTTCTTAACTCCTAACTGACTTAAACCTACTACTGGGACACGTGGCATTATTTGATCAGTCTCCTCAAAAAGGCGCCAGAATGAAAAGACAAAAATAGGTCAAAGTGTATATAACAAGTAAGGTGGCATGGGCACTCTGACAGGGCAATGATCCAGGATCAAAACATAGGCTTCGGACAGGTATGGTCTCTCTGACCTCGACTATGAGGGGTAACACATGGCCTAGGTTATACAACTCAAGGAACAAGATTGCTAGGTTCAAGGATCAAAGATCTCGGATGTCTAGATGATACACATCTCAGCCTAGGTGATGCACACCTCAGCCTAGATGATGCATGTCTCAGCTAAGATGCAAGGGTGAAGACGAAGGTCAACCAAGATGGTTCCAAGATGATCCTAGGTGTTGACGCTCAATGGCCTAGGTGTAAGAGATTCAAAAGTGCGACCTAGGCATGAGCCATCAAAGATAGATGGCCTACGTTCATTACACAAAGCAAGGAACAAAGCATGGATCTTATACTTAGACAAAACACAACAACACAAAACAAGACATGCACCCATGCTTAGACAAGATATTAAAGTTCACAAGATGCAAGCTTAACAAACCAAAATCATGTGAATTCTTATGAATATGACGCAAAATGAGGGTTGTTATAGTTTACCCCCCTTAAAGAAGTTTGGTTCCCAAAATTTAAGTTACCTTGCCCCGAAAACAACTTCGGATATCGAATTTTCATCTTCTCTTGCATTTCCCATGTAGCATCTTCGCAGTAATGCTCTTTCCATTCAATTTTCACCATTGGTATCGACATGTACCTCAACTATTTCACTTGCCTATCAATAATCTGTATCAGCTTCTCCTCGTAATCGAAATCTTCATCAACCACAACCCCAAAATGGTCAATCACATGCACTGGATCCCGAATATATTTCCTCAACATCGAAACAAGAAACACATTGTGGACTTGACTTAATTCTAGTGGCAAAGCAAGTCGGTAGGCAATGGGGTTAGCTCTCTCAAAATGTCCTGATGTAATGAGGGGCTAACTTACCTTTCTTCCCAAACCTTGAAACTTCTTTCATTGGTGAAACTTTCAAGAATACGTGATCTCCAACTTTAAACTCTATCTCTTTTCTTCTTTGGTTGGCACAACTCTTTTGTCGACTCTGAGTGGTTTTGATCCTTCGTTGAAAGAGCTTAATCTTCTCGGTTATCTCGGGACCAATCATTGCTTTATCTCCTACTTCGGTCTAACAAATTGGTGATCTACACTTTATCTCATACAAAGCTTCATATGGCGCCATGCCAATGGTAGCTTGGAAACTATTGTCGTAAGCAAATTCTACTAATGGCAAATGTAATTCCCAACTTCCCTTGAAGTTCAATACACATAACCTGAGCATATCTTCAAGTGTCTGAATCGTTCTCTCTGTTTGCCATCGGTTTGATGATGAAAAGCTGTGCTAAATCTCAACTTGGTTCCCAAAGCTCTTTGTAAACTCTGCCAAAATCTAGAAACAAATTTCGAATCTCGGTTTGAAACAATAGACATCGGCACCTCATGAAGTCTAACAATCTCATCCATATACAATGAAGCAAGTCGGTCGACATTAAATGTAGTCTTGATAGGTAAAAAATGTGCTGACTTAGTTAATCTATCAATAATAACCCAAATCGAATCCACACCTTTTTGTGTCCTTGGCAAACCGGCAACAAAATCCATGGAGATGTGTTTCCATTTCCACTTGGGAATTGACAAAGGTTGAAGAAGTTCGGCTGGCCTCTGATGTTTTGCTTTCACTTGTTGACAATACAAACATTATGATACATTCATATGCCACTCCCTTTTGAGTCAACTGTGTCAATGGCACTGCACTCTTTGAGAAGTCCTTCCCAAACATTCTGTAATAACTTGCCAAACCCAGAAAACTACAAACCTCAGGCACATTAGTTGGTCTCGGCCAACTCACAATGGCTTCAATTGTGCTAGGATCAACAAAATTACCCTCTTCATTAATCACATGACCTAGAAATGAAATGCTTGAAAGCCAAACTCACACTTGCTAAGCATAGTATACAATTTTCTATCTCTTAAAATCTGTAGGGAAAGTCTCAAATGATTCTCATGCTCATCTCTACTTTTGAAATATATCAATATATCATCAATAAAAACAGCTACAAACTCATCTAAGTATGGCTTAAAGATGTTGTTCATCAAATCTATAAATGCAACAGGAGTGTTGGTTACTCTAAAAGGCATTACCAAAACTTCGTAGTGGTCATACCTTGTCCGATAAGCAGTCTTCTCTACATCATCGGCCTTAACCGTGAGCTGATGGTAGCCGGACTTGAGATTAATTTTAGAAAAGACCCGTGCTCCCTATAGCTAATCAAACAAATCATCAATCCTCGGCAATGGGTATTTATGCTTAATGGTTACCTTATTCAGTTCTCAGTAATCAATACAAAAAAGAAGTGTGCCATCATTTTTCTTAACAAATAAAACTGGCGCTCCCTAAGGTGAAGTGCTTGGCTAACGAAGCCTTTATCCAACAACTCTTGTAACTGAACTTTTAACTCCTTAAGCTTGGTTGGGTCCATCCTATAAGGTGTTTGGAAATAGACTGTGTTCCCGGTATAACATCAACAGTAAATTCTATCTCCCTATCAACCAAATCGCCAGGCAAATCATTCGGAAAAACATCAGGAAATTCATTAACAACTGGGATATCATGCAATTTGACATTTCCATTTAGATTACTTAGTACACTACACAAATAACCTTGACATACTTTTTGGGTCAACTTATAAGCTTTCATGGATAAAATCAAGTAAGGTAGGGAACCAGTGTTCTGTTGCCTTGCTTGCCTCAACTCATGGGTCAAACCTTCTACCATCATTTCTAATCTGTCCAACCTATCCTTGGAATGATCTCATCTCATTGGAGGTCTTCCCTTCTCATGATGCTAAAAGTATGCGAAATGTGACTTTAAAACAAAATGAACAAATAGGCAAGTAGGCAAGTAGCAAATGCCAGAATAATGTACACCTTCTCAAATAGCAAGCAATATGATGCAATCCTAACATCATTCTAAGGGAAATCCTATGGTCTTTAGGACCAAAAGTGTGCAAATAAATGTACTATAGGGAACTTGTGCTCTAATACCAATCTATCACGACCCCATTTCATCCCTAATATAATGAAGCCGTGATGACTAGCAATCCGAGATTACCGAAGGCCAACTTACAAAGATTCACACAAACAGAGTATACATATAGGGCATACATGTGTGGAAGCAATAAATTTAAATCTAATTAGTCTATAAGAGCTGTGCATAGATTAAATGAAATGACATACATATTAACATGGTTTTATAACTTGGATACAAAAGTGAAATAAACTTAATATTACATCTTGATCAAAAGGTTTCTCAAGGAAAAACATGCAAGGACAATGATCTTCAAAACCAAGAAGTATAATCTTCAAGATGCTACAATAACAAGAACTAAAACATCTTCCACATAAAGCTTAGGCGACATCGCCTTCTTGTTTATCACCTACATATATATAAAGAAGAGGGGTGAGCTGAAAACTCAGTGAATGATATAAGTAATAAATGTTTGAATGAATTATATTCGAAATTTTACCAAAACAATACATATCATAGCTTGTAACAAAACAAAGGATGAACTAAGTTCATCAATCAAAGGCTTTCAAAGCTTCAAGGAATGTTTACTAACATCTACATAATACGAAGTATGACATTCATTGAAAAAACAAAGGAATAACCAACCCATAATTGATTAGGCAAGTCCATCCGTCGGTGTCAAAGGAGATATCTCAAACAAAGGTACTAGTTGCATTAAAGTCCCCTAGCACTAAGGATCTTTCAAGAATGTCATCAAATCAAACATAATACTTGATACAAAAACTAAGGGATAATCATTCATTCTTGATTAAGTATTTTTCCAGAATAAAGCACAGCTTTTAATAAAACGTTATAACGTAACTTTATTAAAAATATCACTCACAATAGCTCTTCGGTCGTGGGAACTAAGGCAAAGATCCAAGACCTACAAGTACATAGTAATTTCATTGAATGCACTTCAAGAAGGTAAGAAGATATGCTCAAAGATGATTATGAAATGCACTCTCAAAACAAGCTTCAAATGAGTAAAATAGATCCTAGCATTTCTTCCCACAACCAAGTCAAAACAAAGAAACATGTGATGGGAGTTAAATCAAGGTATTTCTTCTTGGAAAAGAATGCTTGGTACAAACCAAGTCTTGAAATGGATGCATAGAGATGAGCTAGGCCGAAATGGCCTAGCTGGATAAACTCAGGAGGTCTTGGCTGAGGTTCCACACCCCTTGGCCGAGGTGTGGTCTCCTTCACCGAGAGGTAGGCTGCCTGTCCGGGGTGTTACAAGGTGTCGGCAAAGGTGTACAGTGGTCATCCTATGTGTGCAGTGGTCGGCCTAGGTGTGCATGCAACATAGACTATGGTGCAAGTGATCATATAAGGTAGGCCAAGGTGAGATGCAATGCTGCGCCTAAGTGTGAGGACTAGACAAGAGTGGATCTCGATAACCACACTTAGGGAAATAGTAAAGTCTAGAAATCTGTGTTTCCCCTTGAAGAATATGAAGACCATGAAGGCACATGAATGCTAAAATCATAACTTCTTATTCAAGATCTGAGATTTCTTGATATGAGTTCAAAAACATGGACTTGGGTACCCATACTTGAAGGTTTCAAGAAAACAAACATAAAAACATGGAATTTGATACAAACTTTTGGATCAAAACATGGTTTTCTTTCAAGAACACAAGAGCATCATCTTTCTTTTAAAAACAAAACTTTAAATCAATGCATGGCTCATGAATCATGCTAGATCATGCAATGTGGTCAAATTAACGTAAAGAGCAACAAGAGTAGATCAAGAATCTAACCTCAAAACACAAATCAAAAAGTTCAAACTCTAATAATCAATCTTGGTAATTATAGCTCCCTTCAAGAACTTTTTCTTCTTCCTAGAGCTTCTCTCTCTTCAAGACAAAGATATGGCGAATGATATGGGTTTCTGTACTCCTAACTGACTTAAACCTGCTATTGGGACACGTGGCATCATCTGATCAGTCTCCTCAAAAAGGTGCCACAATGAAAAGACAAGAGTATGTCAAAGTGTATATAACAAGTAAGGTGGCATGCATACTCTAACAAGGCAAGGATCCTAGATCAAAACATAGCCTTCGGACAGGTAAGGTCTCTCTGACCTCAGTTAGAAGGGGTAACACTTGTCCTAGGTGAGACACACCTCGGCCTAGGTTATACAAGTTAAGAAACAAGATTGCTAGGTTCAAGGATCAAAGATCTCTGATGCCTAGATGATACACATCTCGACCTAGCTGATGCACATCTCGACCAAGATGCAATGACCAAGATGGTTACAAGATGATAGGTGTTGACGCTCAACGGTCTAGGTGTAAGAGATTCAAAGGTGTGACCTAGGCATGAAGTAGCAAAGATAGATGGCTTGGGTTCAACACACAAAGTAAGGAACAAACATGGATCTTATACTTAGACAAAACACAACAGCACAAAACAAGACATGCTCCCACACTTAGACAAAATATTAAAGTTCACAAGATGCAAGCTTAACAAACCAAAATCATGTAAATTCTTAAGAATATGACTAAGGCAAAACGAGGGTTGTTATAGAGTTGCTGTTCTGTTTTCTACTTGTTTGCTCAAGCAGTGTTTTGGTCACTCGAGAGGTCTGTGAGTTCTCCAAGTATTTTGTAGGTCTGCAAAAGTTCTAGATGTAGGGTATCTTCTCTTGAGTGGTATTTTCTTGCGCTCGAGTGGTCTTCTTCAGTCTACAAAATTTCTAGAAAGGGGTCATTGTGTGCTTGAGCGGTGTCACATATTGTCCTTGACGCTTGAGCAGTGTTTTGGTCGCTCGAGCGGTCTGCGTGTGTATCAGTTCAGGAAAAGGGGTTTTTCAATCACTTTTTCATTTCTTCTCTCTCTCTAAAACCTTCCAAACCATAAATCCTTCATTCTCAGTCTCTCTCTCTCTCTCTCTCTCTCTCTCTCGCTTAAAACTTCAAATACGCCATCACCCATTAATTTCTCCACTATAGCTCCGTGGAGAAAAAGTTAGAGCTCGTCGAAAGCTTTATTCTAATTGCAGAGGATCTTATTTTTGGCTCCATCAAGTTTCAACCCTTATTTTCTTCATCTTCTAGACTTGAGGTAGGGATTTCTTCAACTTTCTAGTATGATTCTTAACTTAGTTATATATTCATTGTCATGCATTGAGATTTGGGAAAAATGGGATTTTGATTCAAGTTAAGATTTTGAAAAGAAAAAGGAGGATTTTCTATGGGTTCTTATAAAGGGTTGTCGAGATGTGTTTATATTGTTGAGTTATGTTGAAAGGTTGTAAATCTCTTCTTTAAAAATGTTTTTGGAAGAAAAAGGTGTGTGATTTGAAAATCATAAATGTTTGATTTATGAAAGAAAAAGGAATGTTGTTTGGTTTTTATAAGGATGAAATTAATGTAACGTTGATAATAAGGGTGGAGTTGGATATACGTATCACTGCCACTTTTAAGAATTATGAGATTATAATTGTTGTTCAAAAATTATCTATTGATTAGAAATATCTGTTTTGGGCTATTAGTGGAGGATAGCTTTGATTGTTGTAGAATTGCACGAGGATTAGGTTAATTGAAACTAATTACTCATACATCTTGCATTGAGCATTGTTCCATACTTAAACATTGAAAATGTATTGTTTTGAGCAAAAAATGGGGGTGTGGTTGCGGTTTTTATGTTGGCATGTGTGTCCTTAGTGAAAGTCCAAAAACCCGCGCGGTTAGGTGCTGATCCTTTCGGTTCACACTGGTAAAATGGCTTTGGTAGTGCTTGTATAGCATACTGGCTAACACGTACCTAGAGATTCCTAGTGCTTTGTATCCACTGCCCTGTTTTCTAGATATAAAAGTGTATTTTCATGAATTGAAATATATTGACAATGGCATTGCTTTGTTTTGAGATGGAAAAGTGTAATGTTTTGGCAAAAGCATGGCATCACATTGTATCCACCATATGATTTTGTTAAGCTTCATACATTGTGTTTGGATATCTCTACTAGGTTTTGGCTCGCCCTACGTGGAAAACAACTTCAGGTGCTGATGATATGCTTCCACCAAGGACGTAGTTTGGGAGGACCTAGACCTAAGAGCTTCTTTTGTTTCTTTTGATGTAATTATCTTGTACAAGCCTTGGGCTTTAACTGTGTTGAGTGGAACTCACTTTTGTTGTATACAAGCATTGTCTTGGAAGGATGTAGCCATTAGGGCATTAACTTATCTATATAACTTTTTATTTTAGTTCACTCATATGTGGCCTATGCTATAGATCCAGGATCTAGGATTTATGAATGTATAATCGCATATATCATATTTTGTACAATAAAAGAATATAAATGAATGGTTATTATTTTGTATGCTATGTTTTCTTTTGATTGTCATGAGACGGGTTGTCATTATTTTTTTTTTTGGGCGTTACAACTATAATCGCTACAACTACCTTGTGAAGGGAACACTCTACCAAGGTGATAACAACCTTTGAGAGAAGCTTCCCATCTACAAGTAAGAGGCTAATGCTTGGTGCTGATAGCAGGCCCCAAGGCTTTACTAGCCTAGGGCTGATAGCATGCCCCCAAAGTCATTATTAGCCTGACGTTGATAGTAGGCCCCAAAGCTCACTACCTTGGAACTGATAGCAGGCCTTAAAGCTTACTGGCTGGACCCAGAGACATCAGTATACCGCGGCAACCCCACGAAGATGGGAGCAGGGCAGCCCGTAATTAAGGGACTCCCTTCCCATTAACCCAGGTCATGAACCTACCTTGGTTGCATAAGCAGGACCAAGGAAGCCCCCTTAGGCTTGGTACTAAGACAGAGCATGGCTGGTAACAGGCTTAGCTGTGGCCTTCACCCTAGGAAGCTGGGGAGTTTGTGGTTAAGTGGTTAAGTGGCTAAGGGTGGAGGCATCGCCGAGGTGAATACGAACATAGCTGATAGTAGGCTATGAAGTCCTAAGAGCACATTTCTTGGCTAAACTAAACTAAGAAGGTAAGTGCAACGACAAGCACTACCCTCGCAAGTGCACTTGCTGAGGTTCTAGTTAAGGAGGCAAGTTGTGATGACAAACACGACCGTTACAATTGCACTTACTGAGGCATCTATGCCAAATAGATAGTACATAGTACATGTAGAGGGACATGTGGCACCTTTAGCTTCATGGTCCAAGGCAGAATATTCAATGTGATTAGTAGGGACACGTGCCCTCACTTTGTTTGGCCACTTGGTGTCCTTTGGCGCCAAGGAAAAGCCTATAAATAAGACCCATTTTCCAAGATCCAAGAGGAGGATTTTTTGGGGCTTGGGAAGACGCTGGCCATTTCTGCACTGCCATTATTTTCCTCTTGAACTACTTGTTCCATCCTCACCTAGTTGTTCATTTCTCCTACAAGCCCAGATCAGTTAGAACATTAACATTGTTTTGCCTTTCTAATCACTCTCCTAATCACTGTTCACTTCGAAACCCCCTACTTATAGAAGCAAAATAGAGTTTTTAGTCAAAAAGCCTCTAAGGCCTCCATATGCCCAATCTCAATTTCTTATTTTTTTAATTAAAAAAGGAATAAACTATTCATATGTGTCACAAAATTTTTGAATTAAAATAAATAAATAAATAAATAAAAAATCTTCAAGTCCATCTCTTAAGATCATTGCCTAAAAGATGATCATTACCTAAAATCAAATATAGAAACATGGTTTGTTGATATTCCAATTTATTTGTCCATCTTTTAAAATCTCTACACAAAATCCTTCAATTTTTAAAATAAATTAAACAAAAATCAATTCAAATATTTTAAAATTGTTTTGTTTGATTGATTTTATTCCTTATAATTAATTTGAAAAACTGATTTGGTTGTTTTCCTATAATTAATTATTTTCCTATAAAAAAATTAAATAAACTAATTTGGTTGTTTCCATACTAAATTTGTGAATTTTTAAGTTTAAAAACTAATTTAAAAATAACAAAATTTCATGATTTATGATTTAGAAAAAGAAAAAATGAAAAAGATCATTTTTCTCTAACCAATTCTTTCTCTTACCCCCAAACCCTAGCCGTCATACATTACTGTAGATAGGGCTGTGCAAAATACCGCGCAATTCGCTAAAACCGCACTGATCCCCATCAATCCGCACCGCTCTAACTGCTAACCACGGTTTAAACTTTAAAATTTGTAATCCGCCAACCGAACCGCTCCACTTCGCTATAATTAATACGTGTATATTTTTTAACTTCCAATGAAATATCAATGTAAAAATGAGTGTGAGAGATATTTAAGATATGAAATTTATTACAAATTAGTGGTTTTATCTATGAAACATATTATGTAAAATTACTGTGTTATATATCTAAAAAATATTATACAAATTAGTGTTATATATTATGCAAATGTATGATAATTAGTTAGAATATTCTTCAATCTGCCAATCCGCCAAAAACTGCCCAAACCGCAATTTGTCAATCCGCTAATCCGCTAACCCGCCATTCGGTTCGTAATTTTACTCTCAAGCCGCCCGAACCACACCGCGCACACCTCTAACTGTAGACACCCCTTTTTTGACCGTCCTCAAGACTTGGACGTCATCGTTTGAACACTCGATGATCATCCATGCTCGTGTTCATTTTGAGTTTCCGAAGGTCTCGGCTACGCGCCTTGGCTAAGGATCTCTCAACTTGTCTGTTTTGTGCTTGGTTGTGGACCAAGGACTTGTGGCTTTGCTTCTGAGGGAAGAGGGTGGCTTGTTGGCCATCCCTACAACCCATCGACCAAGCTTTGTGTTTATCGGCCTTGTCTTCTTGCCATCGGCCATTGGTGGTGGCCGATCGGCACTCTTTTTGGCCGATTGATACCCTTTTTGGTCGATCGGCCATATCTTTTGGCCGAGACCTTTCCACATACTTTTGTAGATATTTTTGTGCCAGCTGTGACAGCTGGTGAGCATAGATTTCATCCTCCATACACGTGTATGGAGGGATTGAATTCAAGACCTTAGCTTGTCCAACAAGCTTAGGAATTGATTTTCTATAAGAAGGGAGACCCCTCTCCCTTTCCAGAGGTTTTCAAATCTTGATATAGAAGATATATATCATACTCTCTCTATATTTCCTCTCTCTCTCTCTCTCTCTATATATATATATATATATTTGCACTTGTTTGTGCTCAAAAGTGTAATTTCTTCACACTTTTGCACTAAAGCACCTAGTGAAACACCATACTCTTGGTGCTGAGGTACTTGAGGTTTTTTTTTGAACTCAAAGTTTGGTTTTTAGCTCAGAAAGTTGTTGAAGTTACCTCTTTGAAGTTGTTCTACAAAGGTGAGTCACTAACCTTTTAAGCTTTGTGTTCATTGCTTACTTAGCCTTATTAGCATGCTTATTTTGGCTTAACTCTCAACTGTAAAAAGCTTCATTTTCATGTGTTTGAAATGATTGTTTAAGGTCTTGTTGGTGTTGGGGGTGATCTACCCCCTTGAGTGCCTTCTTTTGCCTTGTTTTGGGCCGCCCCTTTAGGCTTTTGTTTTAGCCTTTGTTTGACCTTTCTACCACTGAATTCCAGAGGAATTTCAGTGGTGGAAAGTGTGTCTTGAGGCCTTAAATAGGAGAGCGTCATCCCCTCTCCTTGTGTCTTGCATGCTTGTATAGATGGCTCATCAAAGTAGCATGTTTGTCTAGCATGTATTGATTCCATTTCAGCAAGTTTTTGGCATTATTTTAGCATGTCTCAACTCTGTTTTAGGTTGGTTTGATAGCATCTTACATGCTTCACATACTTGTAGTGCAATCTTGCATGATAGCCTAACATGCATCATGTGTTTGAACCATCATTCTAGCATGTTTTGGCTTAACTCCAAGAAGCTTTTGGCTATGTTTTACCATGCTTAAGGTCTGATTTGTTTTTTTTTTTTTTTTTTTTGTCATACATGCATTGCTTTGTATAGCCATGGTTCATTCTAGCTCATTAGCATTGAGTTTCCAAGCCACTAGCATGCATTGCTTGGGCTATTCACACAATTTGGCATCATTTGTTATGTGATTTTAGAGCATGTTTCATTGCCATGCCCTCACATTTGTCACTATTTTCATGCTTTGAGGAGTTGGTTCTTTATGCCTTAAGAATGAGTCAATGCATATGCCATTTTGCCTAAACTTGTAAGCTGCCATACCAGTGTGTATTTGGTCTCATTTTGACATGATATAACTCTGATTTTTGTTGTTGAAGTCACCTCATGCTTGGTTTTGATAGGTGTAGTGTAATACTCTTTATTAGCCTTGCAAGTTCATGCTTCATGCCCTTCAGGTTAGCTTGTTTTGGTGATGCTCCATGCATGTTTTAAACTCATTTTGACATGCTCTAGGACTGTTTTGGGTTGCCTTGGCCATATGCTTCATGTATTGCATAGTTATAGTGCAAGTACCTTGCTAGTTTCAAGCTGTGGGCACCATAGCAAGCTTTATTTGTATCATGTACATGATTTGGCATCATTTACCATGTTATTTCAGAGCATATAGGACTGCCATGTTCCCATTTCTTTCACTCTTTGAATGCCTCTAAGGGTTGAGCATTGTTGCCTAGCTTATGGACCAATATGTGTGCATGCATGTTTTGTCTTTTGGTGCCTTAGTTTTGGTGTTATTGGCCACTGTTTAGGCATGACTGAGGTCTATCCATTTTCAGTTTAAATCCATTGAGCATGTTGTTCAAATGTTGTTACATTGCATCATGTTTGCATGCTTGTTGCATTGCATTGTGTGTGCATGCCTTGCATTGCATTGCATTGTGTTTGGGTAGGATGTTCGTCCAAACATGAGGAACGAGGGACGTTTTATACTTGAAGTGATGAAATGTGTCTCATTTCTCGGTCGTCGACCCTCTTGATCAAGCATGATAGAGGTTAAGGCATTTTTGTGTTTTTGTGTGCATTCATGTGATATTGATTTGTGCAACTCGGCCTCTTTGGCCACCATGCATCGAGATGCGTGATTGATGGCTCAAGAGCCGAGCACTACACACCTTTGAGCCTTAGACATTATAAGGGGTGTAGTTGCACACACATTTTCTTGCAAATACATTGCGATGCCTCTGTTTGTGCTCTGTTGCAGCAAAAAGGAGAATTTGCAGGAAGTGTTGGCCGATCAACCATCAGAACTGCCGACCAACCATCTTAGTCTGCCGATCGGCTATCAATTTGGCCGATAGCCATAAGCTCTGGCCCATGGCCATTTCTCTTGGCCGATAACCTCTCAGCATGTCCATGAGGTGGATTAGAAGTACTTTGGAGGTTGGCACAGTTTTCGGGGGTCTAAAACAGTGCAAATAGAGGCAACATGAGGCACGGTAGTGGATTTCCGAGCGAAGTCGACCGAGCATGCATCTCTTCATCGCCCTCGAGGCCATTTCAGTATTCATGATTAGTTCGTGCAATTTAATCATTTGATTGATTTTGTAATATTCATTTAGCTTAATATAGCTATTTGTTTCAATTCGGTTGTGTAATAATTAATTAGCTAGTTAGCTTCTTATTCAGACCCTCCGCCGAGAGGGCCAAATTTTGTAATAAACGTGCGTGTGTGTGATGCATGTTTTCCAACCCCCATTTCTTTCTCCCTTTTACTTAACCGCTTACGATGGTTAGTTTTAGGGCATATTTCAATTAGCATCCTTATGCTAGCATATTTGCATTCATTTGTCTGTTTTGCATGCACGGGGCTCGGCACATCATACAAACTGTATTGTATTTTAATTCCTATTTGAATTCATGGATCAAGTTGCACTCATATGCCATCTTAGAATAGCCGAGCCTATCTTAGTTGCATTTTTGCATGTGTTGCATTAGGCATTGTTAACATAGCTAGGATCATGCATTGATTACTAACTAGCTTCTTTTTTGGCTCGGAGTACACTGTGAGTGTTTATGCTTTAGCATCCTTGCATGTGTGTAAGTGACAGCCATGATAGCATGCTTGCCATGAGGCTAACTGCTTAAGTGATTAACTGCTTGAATGCCCGTGTGTGAAGGTTGGATTGCTTGAATTGGAACAATTCATCAAAATGCGCGTTTTAAGCCCACTTGAGAGTGGCAAAATTATGTTTTCTAAGCCCACTTGAGGGTGGCAGAATCCACGACTTAGCCTACTTGCTAGTATTACCTCTAAACCGTTTTCAAACAAACAAACATGAAATGTTTTGTTCCAACTTAGCGATCCAGTCTATACTTGTATGCTGCGCGCATCACATAGTAATTCTAGGTTAATAAACTGGAATAAGAACACATGTGTTTTCAAAAACAAAATATCATGTTAGTAAAGGCCGATCTTCGATCGGGCGAGTGGGGGTGCTCATTGCATGACCTTCCCCTCTCGTACCCAAGTTCCCGAGCCGAGGCAACTTTGATGATGACAGACATGTGGCCTTAGGAACGAGTCAGGGTTTCCTAAATTTCCCCCAAAATAAAATATTTAGGTGGTGACTCTGTATCCGGCAAAGCAGTCCATGTTTGGCACTTCTTTATAAAAATCGGCTTTCCAAAACGATTTGTCGGATTTGGACTCTTTGGTGATTTCTCGGTCTCACGTTGCACTTTGTGAGATTAGATTCAGAACCGTGACACGAGTCTGAACTGTAGTAGCTAAGAACAAAGCGATTTGCGTCCTCGCAGCGCGGAGAGTAGAGTTCCGGGGTGGTCTACAGTTTCTGGCGACTCTGCTGGGGATTTAGAGCGCTTGACTCAAACTCATGATATGTTGTGTTGTCTACACTTATGTGTTTCTTTGCATTACATTTGCATTGGTGCGCCTAAGACACCGTGTTCGCCGTCTGCTATTCCTGAGCGGTTTGTTGGAGGTTGCGTGCTATAAGGTTGACCGGTTACGGGCTCTGCCACGATGGGAACACAAACCTCGGTTGTTACTGAGGCACCCTTTTTGACCATTCGACCTAGTGCATATCGGAAACTGTCGTGACTATTCCAAGCTAGGACAGGTTGTTTACCCGATTGTAGGTTGTTTGAAACCGTTGTGTGCGTAGTGAAACCCTAGTTCTTGACAAAACTAGGACAGGGAAACCCTACCCCTCCATAGGGGTGTTTTGGCTCTCACTTGCTTGCTATGTGCTTTTAGAGTGTGTCTTCGTAGGAATGCACGTATCAGTTTGCAAGTTTGGGTATCAGGCCTGCGGGCATCAGTATTTGGGGAATCAGTTTTACCTGAGGGTATCAGATTCGGGGCAGTGATTTGGGAATAGTAATTAGTGGTTGAGAACAGTTCTTTTAGCTTGTGTTTGCCAACTGTGTGTTGTCTTTATTTAAGCTGCTATGTTGTCCATTTTTCTGCTTATTGTTTCCTTATTATGCTTTATTTATCTTTTTGCAAGGTAGTTTAGCACCATTGCTTCCGACCAGGCAGATATTCCCCGAGCACTCTGGGTTAGAGGTCGAAGACTTAATTGATCTGAGGATCTGATAGACGGACAAGCAGTGTTCCTTTCTTTACCCTCGGTTACTAGACGGAGGTCAATAAGGCACAGTGTATCGGTACAACGGTTGCCAGATCAGTGGTCCTTCCCGCCAGTGAGTAGTCAGACTGAGGTTTTCGAGTCTACCACAGAAACAGATATACCGGTTATTCAGCTAGATCAGAACAATATGGCAGGTGTGGAAGAGATGATGCTTCAGCTCCAGCAGACTATGCAAGCCATGCAGCGGGATGCTACCCGCCAGGTAGAAGTGGCTGCACGTCAAGCAGAAGTAGTGGCCCAACAGGCAGAGTTAATTGCCAAGCTACAGTAGCAAACTGGAGCATCTGCTTCACACCCAGCTCCTCCCCCACCAAGAGTTCCAATACTCGGGGAGACCGCAAACGTCCAGGAAAATACGGGCATTCCAACGGGGCCAGCTCTGCCCCCAATCCTACCCCAGCTGTCTAAAGCGCCTACCAACTTAGTGGATACACCCTTTGAGTTCGAGGTGGATCCCACAGTGCTAAAAGTGAGTAAGCTAGAAAAGCTATTCAAGAAGTTTCAAAGTGTGAAATCCATTCCAGATATAGAGGGTGGATACACCGACTCGGCCGTGACTCTGCCAGACCGGTTTAAAATGCTGCACATAGACCGTTTCGACGGGTCTGGGGATCCCATGGTATATTTGCGGTTGTTCTCGGATATCTTAAGCCCGATGGGCCTCTCCATATTGTAGAAGCTTTCCCTATTTGGCCAGGCCCCGCCGGGTGTTGCGGCTATTTGGTACACAAAACTGGAGGACTATGTCAAGAGAAGCTAGGAGGAGATGGTTGAGGCCTTTGTAGCTCAATACTCCTACAATACGCAGATCGAGGTCACAACTCGTGATCTCGAGACAACTAGGCAAGAGTTGAAGGAGAGCTTCTCTGATTTTGTGACCCGCTGGAGGGCTAAAGCCTCGATGATTACCATTAGGCCGATCGACCAGGACCAAATACAGATGGTTGTGCGCAACCTCCAGCCCAAGCTCATGCAGAAGATGATCGTCCTCTGCCTTCCCACCTTTGCAGATCTACATGAGATTGGGGTACAAATCGAGGACGCCATGAAACAGGGTCTAATTGACCATGAAATAGAGCAGCCCAAGAGGGCATTCAACCGCAGTACGAATACAGGCACAAGCAGTGCTTCAGCTGCCAGATCTTCAGATGTGGGTATGGTCACCACCACCACTACCCCAAAAACCCTTGCAGCTACGCCATTCACCGCTGTGTCCGGAAGTAGCTCGCAAACCGCCAGGTATCCACCCTGAGGCTAGAGAACCTTTACCCCGCTGTATCAAATGTTGAAGTATCCCCACGGGAAGGGGGTGGCCATAGTTTTTGGGAATTCGTCAATACATCTGCCGCCTGATATTTTTACATCAGTTCTAGATATCGAGCATGGCGCGGAGGATGTGTTCCTGTCAGGATTTACCCTAGCTGAGGCCCGGGTTGTACAGAACATACTAGCCGTTGATGAGGGGCTATATGTCAGTGCCCAGTCTATGTACCTCATGAACAAGCTCCAGCACATCCCCGGGATGGGATTAGGAAAAAGTGGCCGGAAGGGCATTGCAGCATCGGCCGAAGTGCCGCACAACCCACATACCTTTGGCTTAGGTTATCTGCCTACCAAAGAGGATTGGGTGAGGAAAGGCAAAGAGATGGGCGGAAGAGCTAGAGCAAAGCAAGCTGGGAAGCCTTATGAGTTGGTACATCGGCCTATCCAGGGCACCCTAAACGGACGCTTTGTCCGAGAGGGGGAAGACTTTCCATTCTGTGGCTTCACAGAGCCATGGCTAAGTGCAGAGAGGCGGCGGTTGCTAGGGTTCGAGATCTTCTTTGACTTGCAGTTATACAGGGATGATGTTGCCGAAGAGCAGACAGACCCACCAGCTGAGGCTGAGCAGTGCAAGGAGGAGGTTTCCGAAAGCACAGAGATTGAAATGGGGGTAGCATTCGCTCGTCTACTCTCAGATCCTCAGATCGTAAAAGAGTGCTTGGGGGATAACTTCTCGATGTCCATGATTGGGAATGAAGCAGCTGTGCGCCCATCTTCAAACATTCTGGATGTGTCCATCGCACCCTCCCTCATCTGGCAATACGAGGAGGCCTTCTTATCGAGTAGCACCGGGTCAGGTAGTGAGCCAAAATCTGATTCCACTGAGTCTGTAGAGTCAGAATCAGGTTCCAGCTCGTCTGAGTCTGAGTCTGGTATTCTTGGGGGTGACAACCCAGATGCCACAGTCCTGTCTAGGTCGTCTTTTTCTTTTTCCTTTGAGTCTGTTGTAACAGAGGAATCAGGCGGTTTGGAAGTGATTAATGAGAATTATGCAGCTGTGGCCTTCGAGTTCTTTTCTATGCCTTTGATTTATTGTATTAACCAGGACTTTCAAAATTTCAATGAAAACGACGAGGAAGAAATTCCTCCAGTTTTGAAATATATGCTTGATCGAGAGCATGAGAGGTTTGTAAAACCCTTGGTTGATAAAATCACCCAAATTAATGTTGGTACTGAGAAGGACCCGTGGCTGGTCCAGATTGGGTCCACGTTGTCTTCGGAGAAACGCAAGCGCTTAGTCGCTTTGTTAAAAGATTTCAAAGATGTTTTCGCGTGGTCCTACGAAGACATGCCTGAAATCGATCCTAAGATTGTTCAGCACCGGATTCCTCTTGATCCAGAGGCCCGACCTGTTAAGCAAAAGCTCAGAAGGATCCGCCCAGACTAGGCTCTCAAGATCAAAGAAGAGGTCACCAAGCAAATTGGCGTAGGGTTCCTGCTGGTATCTGAATACCCAACTTGGTTGGCCAATATAGTTCCAGTGCCGAAGAAGGACGGCAGAATTCAAGTATGTGTGGACTTCAGGGATTTGAACAAAGCCAATCCGAAGGACGACCTTCCTCTGCCGCATATCGACGAATTAGTGGACTTCACTGTTGGGCATGCGTTGCTCTCATTCATGGATGGATTTTCAGGCTACAATCAGATTTTGATGGCACCCGAAGACCGGGAGAAGATTACTTTCACCACCTCGTGGGGAACCTATTGTTATAGGGTGATGCCATTTGGGCTGAAGAACGCTGGAGCTACGTATCAACGGGCTGCGACCACAATTTTGCACGACATGATCCATAAGGAGGTAGAGGTGTACGTGGACGACATGATTGTCAAGTCCAAGGAAAGAGAGGGCCACTACACCGCCTTACAAAAATTCTTTCAACGGATCAGAGAGTATCGGTTGTGCCTGAGTCCTCAGAAGTGTACGTTTGGTGTTACAGCATGGAAAATGCTGGGGTTCTTAATCACACAAAGGGGCATCGAGGTCGACCTTTCCAAAATCAAGGCCATCTTAGAAATGCCACCACTAAGGACTGAAAAGGAGGTGCGAGGCTTTCTGGGTAAAGTGCAATTCATAAGACGGTTTATCGCAAAATTAACCTTGACTTGTGAACCACTCTTTGGCCTCCTGAAGAAAGGAAAGAAGCTCCAGTGGGATGGCCGATGCCAAGTTGCTTTCGAACAGATCAAACAATATCTATAGAACTCACCTGTGTTGTCACCACCTGAGCTGGGGAAACTGTTGATTCTGTACCTTTCAGTGACTGAAACGACAATGGGCTGCATGCTTGCATAGGAGTCTGAGGACAAAGTGGAGAAAGCTATCTGCTACCTGAGCAAGAAAATGCTGGATTACAAGACCCGCTACACTTCGCTAGAGAAGGCTTGTCTGACCTTGGTATGGGCTACCAGGGAGCTGAGGCACTACCTGTTAGCTCACTCGGTAATGCTGTTTCGAGATTAGATCCTATCAAATATCTCTTCGAGAAACTGGCATTTATGGGTAGGCTAGCCCGTTGGTTGGTTCTGCTTTCCAAATTTGATCTAAAGTACATGACGCGCAAGTCAGTGAAAGGGAGAGCGGTAGCGAAGTTTCTAGCCGAACACCCAGTGGACGGGGATAAAATAGTTGAGTATCTGTTCCCAGACGAGGCCATTCTGCACGTCGAATAAAAGACCTGGACGATGTACTTTGACAGAGCGTCAAACCAATACGGGTATGGGATAGGGGTGTTGCTAATAGCACCCGACAATTCCCGCATACCTCTAGCATTCAAACTCCGGTTCAAAGTGTCGAACAATGAAGCAGAGTATGAGGCATGTATTGTCGGACTAGAAACCGCCCTAGAACTAGGGGCAAAACGGTTGGACGTCATTAGGGACTCAAACCTTGTTGTATCTCAAGCTAAAGGAGATTGGAAAGTTAAAGAAGAAAAGATCAGAATCTATCACCAGACCTTGGACATTCTGATTCCTCGGTTTGAGAAACTAAATTTCGCTCATCTGTTAAGAGAGAACAACAGGTTCGCTGATTCATTAGCAATTTTATCTTCTATGATAGACATTCCTTTCGGAGTCCGGATGCGTCTGATCATCATTGAACATAAATTTGTGCCGGCCTACGAGCTAATTGTTGCCGTAGATGAAGTACAAGATGAGAATCCCTGGTATTACGATGTCTGGAACCTCTTGGAAAAGGAAGCGTATCCACCAGGGGCAAATGCAAAAGATAAGAGGGAAATTCGAAGAATGGCTGCTCAGTTCATCGTCTGCGGGGGTAAACTGTACAAGAGTGGTCATCTTGGGATGCATAAGCTGTGTGTTAATGCTGAAGAATCCAAGCGCCTAATGGAGGCCATCCATGGAGGAGAGTGCGAATCGCACATGAACGGGGTAATGCTAGCCCGGAAGATCCTTAGGCAGGGTTATTACTGGTCAACCATGGAGGAGGATTGTATTGGCTTTGTTCAGCGATGCCACAAATGCCAGATCCATGCAAATCGCATGAACATTCCGCCGTCGAAGCTGTATAATATGACTTCGCCATGGCCTTTTTCAGTTTGGGGGATTGATGTAATTGGGGCTGTCACTCCGAAGGGGTCCAATGGGCATGAGTACATTCTGGTAGCTATAGACTACTTCATGAAGTGGGTTGAGGCCCAATCTTATGTGGCGTTGAAGGCATCGCATGTTGCTAAGTTCATCAGGAACAACATCATCTGTTGCTACGGGGTCCCGAATGAGGTTATTTCGGATAATGGCTCTTACTTCAAGAAGAAGGTGATCGACTTGTTGGAGAAGTACAACGTGGCCTTTCATAAGTCATCTACATATCGGCCGCAAACCAACGGAGCAGTTGAGGCCGCCAACAAGAACATCAAGCACATTCTGTAGAAAATTGTGGAAACCTACCGGGACTGGCCAGATAAGTTGCCATTTGCTCTATGGGGCTACCGGACTTCAATTCGAACTTCTACAGGGGCGACTCCGTATTCCTTGGTCTATGGGATCAAAGTTGAGGTTCCGTCATTATGGGTATTGGTTGAGTGTTAAATAGCCAAGGCAGATTGGCAGCAAAGCAGGTTCGAAGAAGTCATGCTCTTTGATGAAAGAAGGCTGAAAGCACTATATCATGTCCAAGGTTATCAACGAAGAATTGCCAGGGCTTTCAACAAGAAGATTAAGTCTAGGAATTTGAAGGAAGGGGATCTAGTGCTCAAAGACAACCGAGCTCCCATCTATGACCCTAGGGGCAAGTTCAGACCCAATTGGACTGGTCCTTACATCATCAAATCAATCTAGTCGGGTGGAGCTGTCGTTCTGATGGACCTAGATGGCCTAGAGTTTTCCTAGCCGATCAACATGGACAAGTTGAAGAAATACTTTCCCTGAGTGGTTCGCTAGGCCGAAAACCCGAAAGGGCGACCTAGGAAAAAGTTAGAGCATGAAAAAATTTGAAATAATAAAAACTGAGCTCGCAAGGTTGAAAACCTAGAAAGGGCGGCCTTGACAAAAGTTAGAGCATAAAAGGAGAGGGTTAATACAAAAGTGAACCTTAGTCGAACTATGTAAGGCTTGATTCCCATCTCTGAGATACGTAAGCAACTTCATTCCGAAGTCCAACCATAAACACTTCCTCGATCAACTTTTTCCATGTGATCATGATGGTCATCTTCGTCTATTCTGCATTCAAGAGCTCAGTTGTGATCTCCGGTGCAGTGCTATTCAGACTAGGGGCAACTTTCCAGTTGCTGGGATACGGAGTTGTACATCTCAGTGATAGATCTCAGGCGTGTCCAGTTGTGATCCATATCGAAAATGGTTTTGAAAAGTTTTAATAAAAGTTGATTTTGCTCAAATTGTTCTTTTTACAACTTAGACCAGTTTTGGACCAAACTGAAAATTTTCAGTACCCATAACTTTCAATTATGTTGATTTCAGTACAGTGTTCTCCTTCTCTTGAATACAAATTGAAGTTGCTTTTTATTACATTCATAAAGAAAACTTGAAAGTACTGATAAAGCAAAAAATTCGGGGCATAGTCAGGTGTTCCTGCGTCCCCTCCCAGAGCTGGTTGAAGCCTCTGATGTCAAAGTAGGCCCAACTTGCGCCTCTTCATCAAGCCAAGCTATACACTCGCCAGAAAGGGTGCAACTGAAAGTGGGAGTGGGGGCCAGAAGTTCTCTCGTCCTCCATGCGGTGGCATACCGAGCTAGTTGTGTGCCTCGAACTGGAAATGCAGCAGGGTACTCTATCCCCTCTGCTAGGTAAGTCTGATCATGTCCAAACTGACGTCGGAATCAGAATGGGAAGTAAAAGACACAGTGAGTCAGGCCGATCAACTGAATCCCGGGTTGGCGGGACATGCTATAACTCATTGCCGGCAGCTTGAGCCAAGGGCAGTGCCAAGCAATACTGGTAGCGCATAGACTGCACATCCATTCGCACCACCATCCCTCGTCAGGGTCATCGACTAGACGTCGTCGGAAGAAATAGCCGCAAGCTGAATATGCTGGGCATGAGTCCATAACCTTCAATTTATCCATCAAACATATCTGGGGAGGGATGAAAAATGAGAGATTAAAGAATAAAGAGGTGTACGTGGAGAAAAAAAGTGAGAATAGGGTTTTGAGAGAAAAACTGAGCCTGAGGGCCGAGTGATGTGAGAAATATATGTGAGGTAGGGTGGGAAACATTACCTGCAGCAGTAGTGGACTCCTCGCGAATCTAGTCGTCTCTCGGCGATGAAAAGCATCTAAGCCCATCAATGTCTTAGCCAGTGTCATGGCAATGTAGCGCTTGCCCTCTTTTAAGCCTTGGGCAACTTCGATCAAATGGACGGTAGACCCTCCGAAGCCTGAGGCAAGCAAGAAATGAGACAGCATGCACAGGCAAAGCGCATGTCATCGAAAACCCTGCCAATGATGGTCGCCGCGGTCACCGGCATCAGAAAACCGATGAACCAAGCTGGGGATGTCCAATTCCCCGTCGTGGATCAAAGACCGAGCGTCGTGCATAGTGAGCCCACACATCCGTCCTCAGGTTGGATGTGGCCGAAAGGGAATTGTGGCAAAATCTCCTCCTCGCGTTCGGACTCCATCAAAGCTTGGAAGCCTTCGAAAGTGGGGCACATCTCTTGTCCGCCAAAGCTAAAAACGTGCGTAATCGGATTCCAATACCTTGCCGCGGCATGAAGGAACAGAAAACGCAGCGGGGTGCAGCTTAGCGTGAATAGTACATTTATTTTGAAGCCTCAAAAATTCAGCTTTTCTGAGCCATCCAAGTTAGCAATCCAATTTGTGAGATTTTGGACAAGAAATGCTTCCATTTGGTGTAAAAACTGAGCTGAAAGGGAGAAACTACGAAGCTGAGGCTTTTGTAGAAGATAAGGTGTTGAGTGGAAGATAGGTGGCAGCATTCTGGAGGTTCTTGCCATTTTTGGCCGATCGGCCAAAAAGAGTGCCGACCGACCATCTTTTTAGCCGATCGGCTAGTAATGTTGGCCGATGGTCATTTCTCTTGGTCGATGACCTTCTACACTGGCCGATGGCTTCTTCTCTTGTTCTCTGACCTGTCTATGCGTTGGAGATGTTGAGAATTTGTGACTTGTTCCAATTCAAATGCCTTTCGGTGATGATTTTGCAAAGTCACGCTTGTGTTACTTCAATTTGTTTATCGAGTTGTTGTACTTTTGTTTATCGAGTTGTATTTTGTGTTCTTTAGTCCTTGTCTTGCTTATCGAGTTGTATTTACATTTGGTCAGGATGTCAAGTTCTTTGTTTTGCTTATCGAGCTGTTTTGTTGTCAGTTGGTTCACTACCTGATTAATGCAATTCGAGCGTTTAGTTTTCAAAACAAAGTTCAATCTCATTTACATTGTTATGTAATGTGAAGCGATGCAATGCGATGCTTAGAATGTACGAATGTAACACTTTTTTAACAAAAAGAGCTATTTCATTCCATCATATTTTTGTTTGCAAAATTACAAAGTTTTAAAGAACATATATCTACCTGACGCAATACAACGTGAAAAAACTACTAGTAAAAGAAAAATAAAGCAAAAAAGAAGAACAACATATGGATCGGCGTCGGTCGCCTCAAATGCGAGAATCCCTCCTCGTCCTCTTCCTGGACGAAGGTCCAGGATCGCTGCCGTCACCTCCGCTGTCTCAGTCTGAACCTGAGCCATCTCCAGCCTTATCCTGAGACGACTCTGCCTCTGCTTCAGACTCGTCGTCATCTGGGACAGGAGCCCATGAGCTACTCCCAGAGTGAGTACGCCCGGCTCTGCTACAGCTGCGTGCTGAAATCCCTCGTCCTGCTCTCCCCGCTCCTTGGGCAGGTACTGATGGTCTTGCTGAAGCACCCGCTGCAGCCGGTATCTAGAATGGGGCCTAAAAAGAACAGATTAGCAGATGCATTAGTTACGCTATGCAAAGTCGAGTATGGTATCGAATACAGTGTATGATTACAGTGTATGAATGCTGTGAGCAGTGTATGAATGCCGTGAGCACTGTATGATTACAGGGTATGAATGCTGATAGCAGTATATGAGTTACAGTGTATCAGTGTCGTGAGTGGTATGTGAGTATAGTGTAACAAGTGTCGTATTGATAATGTAATGCATCAGATCAGTATGGAACAAATTATGCAAAGTTTTGGGGCTGAGGTTGAAAGAACTCATCGGGATACCGTAAATGCTCAGTAGGTCTATGCTCCTCTGTAGCATCCCCATCACTGAGGCTGACAACTCCAGAGCCTGCCCAGTGTACTCGATGGAAGCCTGCAAAAGTGTTGAAGTAAATAGTATTTTATGGGATATCAACCGAAATGAAATGACTGTACAGAATGGAAAGCATAGCACATACCGAGGTCGAGCCGCGAACTCCGACGAGCTCATGATCAGCCGGAGGAGGAGCGATGGGTATCTGATAAGTCTCTCCGCCCTGTCCTCAGCATGTCATGGTGGTGGGCAGCTCTGGCCACTTTACTCTCTGTTTCCTCCGAGAACCACTCCTGTCGTGGGCCTGAGTCGCCCTCGACGCTCCTATTCCTCCAACTGGTGCTGCCGGCCTCTCTCTCTCAACTCGGTGAGCACTGGCCAGAGGTCGCATAAGATGAGTCTCGATGAAGACGGTGTAGTTGCCCTCATCTCGGAAAAAGTCAGCGTCCCAACCGATCGTGAAATCGGTCATCTCCTGCAGGGTGTACCTCTCTGTATGCCTCATATGGGTAGGAGGTGGCCTCGGGACTATCTGATCAGGTAAACCAAGGGTCTGCCGCAAGAAGCGCTCTCCCAAGTACCAAGCCTGGCAGACCGGACCCTCCAGCAAGACTCAGAACCGGGTAGTCTCCCGAGCACCCATGTACTGGTCTCTCACTGCATCAGGCAACACGGCCCAGGGCTGCCAGGTGATCTGCAAATGACAGGATATACAGTTTGTTATCTGCTATTGAAAGTACAATGTAAAGCAAAGCTTAAATGAACTGTAAGGTTCGAAATACCTCTGTTGCGGCTATGGTGTCAAAGTATCTGCGGAAGAACATGAAAGACTCCTGCGGTTTGCGCTTGCACCTTACATCATATCGATGAGAATATGGGACAACAAGGGGCATCTCCACCTCCGGATCTAAAGCAAGCCTCGGAAAGTAGGCATGCACCCACAACTACAGAATGTAACAGGGCAACAATGAGTATGTTTATCAGTAAAGCAGAATATAGATAAAGCAGAAATCAGAGAATGATGTGCGGTGTACCGTGCAGTGTGTGAAGTGTCTTGTGCAGTGCGTGCAGTGTACAACCAGTGTGTGAAGTGTCTTGTGCAGTGCGTGCATATATACAGTGTGTGTGGTGTCCAGATAATGTAAGGCAAAACTGTAAAACAGAAAGGAAAGGTGTACCTCCCAGGCTCGCCAGTAGCCTCCTAGCAGATGTCCGTTGCGTCGGGATGAGGAACTCATGTACCCGTACAATGTGGCTAGGCCTACGCCACCCCAATCATAGCGTCGGATCTGGGTCACATCCACCAGTGCGCTCAGTAGATAGAGTCCAACTGTGTTCACCCGGTCGGCGAAAAGAGTGGTACCCAGCAGAAACATAAAAAGCCCTCGGGCATACTGCTCGACCTCCTTGCAGGTCGTCGGCGCCTGTAGCCTGAACTGGTCCTCGAACCACGAGTATCTCACAAACCCTGGCTGAGAGAGTGGTGGGCGAGCGCCAAGCAAGAACATCTGGGCAGCATCCCACTCGCCCATGTCGGTGTCAAAAGGGATCGAACCACCCCCTACTCCGATGCCAGTGAGCATGGAGAAGTTGAAAGGAGTCATCGTCATCTCCCCCGTTGCGGTAAGGTGGAAGGAATCGGTGGTGTCCCACCACCTCTCCACCAGTGCGCCTAGAAGGGGTTTACTCGCAGTGAGGCGCGAGAGTCCCATGCAAAAAATGCCGAATCTGGCCTCGTCAACAATCTGGCAGACCTCATCAGGCAACTCCATGTACCAACCTCGGGCGATGGTATTCCCATACCCCCAGAAGGCATGGGAATCTCCCTGTGTTCAAGACAAACAGATGCGAAGTAATGTCAGAAATACAGTGTTTAAATGCGTTCAAAATTGATAAAAATGCAGTGTGTGTGCATGTGTTCAAGTTGGCACAGATATCATGTATGAACGTGCTCAGGGTGAACTAAGCATATGATCTACAAATGTGTTTGTGATGATCAGATAAAGAGCAGTATCAATTATCCAAGATATACGACCTACATTGCAGAAAGTAAAGAGGAAGGGTATACCTCAGCGGTGCCGTAAGAAAGGTGCGACTCCGGCTCACATAGCAGGAGCTCCGATGGCATACCTCGCGCGAAGCTCCTGAATTGGCGAATACTGTCGAGAGGCAGCACATCTATTGCAGGCTAGTATGTCGCCGGGTCAAAAGGCCGAACACTGAGAGGCAAGAGCTCGACCTCGGGATCCATATCTATCTCTGGAGGAGCCCCACCTTGTGGAATATCGTCTGCCATCTCGAGAAGAGTGAGAAAATGGCTGAGGATATGGAAAATGGGCAAGAATGCCAAAAGTCAATCCCGAGGGGTGAAAAATCGGAGAAAAGGTCGAAGTACGGAAGAAGGCATGGAAACCAAGGCTAACTCGGGGGAAACAAACCCCAAATGAAGGAAATCAAGAATGTGGCACCGAAATCATGTTTCGATCAGTTCAAAGTGTTTGAAACGAAGAGGGTTTCGCGAATTGAAAGTTGTGGAGGCTTGGAAAAAGAGGGAAAAGCTCAGATCGAAGGATGGAAAACAACCTAGAAAGGGAGGAGAATGGTTTTCGGCTTGGAGGAAGTGAGGAAATAGGGTTTGAAACCCTATGCTTAAAGACCTGAGGTGAATGGACAAAACTGCCCCGAATCTGCCACTTTCAGCTGATCGGCCAAATTGTTGGCTGATCGGCTAAATTGTTGGCCGATAAGCTCTTTTGATGGCCGATGGCTCCCCCTTGTGGTCGATGGGCCTCCAATGCCCATGTTTGGGGTATTTTTATTGATTGGTACCCTCATCTTTCAAGAAAGTGCAAGAAAGTACACTTTTGAAGCTTAAGCGGCCTTCGTGATGACCTCGAACCGTGTCTTCCGTGTGCGGCGCTCGATACGCACGAGGTGTATCCTTTTTTCGTATCCTTTTGTATATTGCAAGATTCAAGAATTGTTCAAGAATTGCTTTTGAATATCTTGCCTTACGAGTGTTTTGTCACGTTTGTAAGACGTGCATTTGTTATACGCCTTTTCACTATTACATTGAGCATGCCTCATCTTGTTTTGAAGTTGCATCTCGACATTGTGGATAACATGCCTTTACCATGCTTACATTGAATATGTGCATCGTCACACTTGCATAGCGTATGCATGTTGTATTGAATGTGTATCCACCGTTACATTGCATAGAGCATGCCTGTTGCATTGTCATGCACACCTTATATGCGTTGTCACGCACGTTTTGTTCGCATTGTTATGCACATCTCTCTCGCATTGTTATGAACACACTACTTGCATTGTCACGCACATTTTGCTTGCATTATTATGTGCACCCTTAGGTTGCATTGTCTTGCACCCCTCTATCCGCGTTGTCACGCACTCTTAGGTTGCATTGTCTTGCACCCCTCTATCAGCGTTGTCACGTACCCATAGGTTGCATTGTCTTGCACCCCTCCATCTGCGTTGTCGCGCACTCTTAGGTTGCATTGTCTTGCACCCCTCCATCTGCATTGTCAGGCACTCTTAGGTTGCATTGTCTTGCACCCCTTCATCCGCGTTGTCACGCACTCTTGGGTTGCACCCCTTCCATCCGTGTTGTCACGCACACTTAGGTTGCATTGTCATGCATCCCCTTACTTGCATTCCATTGTTATGCTTGTTCCAGTTGCGTTGTCACGCACTTTTCACTTGCATTGCTATGCATGTTTCTATCAGCATCATATGTGCATGCATTTATCTCATATTGAAATGATATCTTGATCTAACATTGAACATGTGTTTCTACTATATTGTACTTGTTGAATTTCTTTCTTTTGCAGGCACGATATTGTATGTACGGTTCATTTGAAGTTGGTGAAACCAGACCATATTGTATGTACGGTTCATTCAAGAGAAGTTCCGGTTCAGTTTGACTACTACCCTTCTCCACTCGCGTTTGACATCGTTTGGACGTATCTCTCTCCTCTCGCGTTTGCCACGCGTTTGGATAACTGCGCTTTCTTGCACAGTCCTTTCCTCTCTTGCGCGTGATACACTGAGAGATGTTGTGTTTAAGACTCCGAGTATCCTCGGTAGTCGCTTTTAGCCTTTTCCGCATGAGATGCAGTGAGAATTGCATAATTTTCTTACATCCTTTCTGTTGGAATGTGTGGGACTATTCTTTCTTACTCGCTTGCTTAACTGTTGTATTTATTTTGCCTAAATGCTTCATCACAGCTCTCTTTGCATGATCATAAGTTATGCTCGGCATTGTGCATGTCATTTGCATCTTGCCCCTGCCTGCGGGCGCATCTCTTTGTTATCTTGTATGTTTGTTTAAGTCTGCAGCCTCGTCAAAAATGGGTCGTCTCTGGGCTTTGACATTCACTCACGTCCTCTTGTGACTTTCGAGTTCTGTCAAAGAGGGGAAACTGTAGACACCCCATTTTTGACCATCCTCAAGACTTGGACGTTATCGTTTGAACACTCGATGATCATCCATGCTCGTGTTCATTTTGAGTTCCCGAAGGTCTCGGCTGCGCGCCTTGCCTTAGGATCTCTCAACTTGCCTGTTTTGTGCTTGGTTATGGACCAAGGACTTGTGGTTTTGCTTCTGAGGGAAGACGGTGGCTTGTTGGCCATCCCTACAACCCATCGGCCAAGCCTTGTGCTTATCGGCCTTGTCTTCTTGCCATCGGCCATTGGTAGTGGCCGATCGGCACCCTTTTTGGTCGATCGGCCATATCTTTTGACCGAGACCTTTCCACCTGCTTTTGCAGATATTTTTGTGCCATCTGTGACAGCCGGTGAGCACAGATTTCATCCTCCATATTGAATTCAAGACCTTAGCTTATCCAACAAGCTTAGGAATTGATTTTCTATAAGAAGGGAGACCCCTCTCCCTTTCCAGAGGTTCTGAAATCTTGATATAGAAGATATATATCACTCTCTCTCTATATTTCCTCTCTCTCTCTCTCTCTCTCTCTCTCTCTCTCTCTCTCTCTATGTTTGCACTTGTTTGTGCTCAAAAGTGTAATTATTCACACTTTTTCACTAAAGCACCTAGTGAAACACCATACTCTTGTTGCTGAGGTACTTGAGGTTTTTGTTTGAACTCAAAGTTTGGTTTTTAGCTCAGAAAGTTACTGAGGTTACCACTTTGAAGTTGTTCTACAAGGGTGACTCACTAACCTTCTTTTAAGCTTTGTGTTCATTACTTACTTAGCCTTATTTGCATGCTTATTTTGGCTTAACTCTCAATTGTAAAAGGCTTCATTTTCATGTGTTTGAAATAATTGTTTAAGGTCTTGTTGGTGTTGGGGGTGATCTACCCCCTTGAGTTCCTTCTTTTGCCTTTTGGGCCACCCCTTTAGGCTTTTGTTTTAGCCTTTGTTTGACCTTTCTACCACTAAATTCCAGAGGAATTTCAGTGGTAGAAATTGTGTCTTGAGGCCTTAAATAAGAGAGGGTCATCCCCTCTCCTTGTGTCTTGCATGCTTGTATAGATGGCTTATCAAAGTAGCATGTTTGTCTAGCATGTATTGGTTCCATTTCAGCAAGTTTTTGGTGTTATTTTAGCGTGTCTCAACTCTGTTTTAGGTTGGTTTGATAGCATCTTGCATGCTTCACATACTTGTAGTGCAATCTTGCATGATAGCCTAACATGCATCATGTGTTTGAACCATCATTCTAGCATGTTTTGGCTTAACTCTAAGAAGCTTTTGGCCATGTTTTATCATGCTTAAGGTCTGATTTGTGTTTTTTTGGTCATACATGCATTGCTTTGTATAGCCATGGTTCATTCTAGCTCATTAGCATTGAGTTTCCAAGCCACTAGCATGCATTGCTTGGGCTATTCACACGATTTGGCATCATTTGTAATGTGATTTCAAAGCATGTTTCATTGCCATGCCCTCACATTTGTCACTCTTTTCATGCTTTGAGGAGTTGGTTTTTTATGTCTTAAGAATGAGTCATTGTGTATGCCATTTTGCCTAAGCTTGTAAGCTGCCATACCAGTGTGTATTTGGTCTCATTTTGACATGATATAACTCTGATTTTTATTGTTGAAGTCACCTCATGCTTGGTTTTGATAGGTGTAGTGTAATACTCTTTAGTAGCCTTGCAAGTTCATGCTTCATGTCCTTCATGTTAGCTTGTTTTGGTGATGCTCCATGCATGTTTTAAACTCATTTTGACATGCTCTAGGGCTGTTTTGGGTTGCCTTGGCCATATGCTTCATGTATTGCAAAGTTATAGTGCAAGTACCTTGCTAGTTTCAAGCTTTGGGCACCATAGCATGCCTTATTTGTATCATGTACATGATTTGGCATAATTTACCATGTTATTTCAAAGCATATAGGACTGCCATGTTCCCATTTCTTTCACTCTTTGAATGCCTCTAAGGGTTGAGCATTGTTGCCTAGCTTATGGACCAATATGTGTACATGCATGTTTTGTCTTTTGGTGCCTTAGTTTTGGTGTTATTGGCCACTGTTTAGGCATGACTGAGGTCTATCCATTTTCAGTTTAAATCCATTGAGCATGTTGTTCAAATGTTGTTACATTGCATCATGTTTTCATGCTTGTTGCATTGCATTGTGTGTGCATGCCTTGCATTGCATTGCATTATGTTTGGATAGGATGTTCGTCCAAACATGAGGAACGAGGGACGTTTTATACTTGAAATGATGAAATGTGTCTCATTTCTCGGTCGTCGACCCTCTTGATCAAGCATGATAGAGGTTAAGGCATTTTTGTGTCTTTGTGTGCATTCATGTGATATTGATTTGTGCAACTCAGCCTCTTTGGCCACCATCCATCGAGATGCGTGATTGATGGCTCGAGAGCTGAGCACTACACACCTTTGAGCCTTAGACATGATAAGGGGTGTAGTTGCACACACATTTTCTTGTAAATACATTGCCATGCCTCTGTTTGTGCTCTGTTGCAGCAAAAAGGAGAATTTGCAGGAAGTGTTGGCCGATCGACCATTAGAACTGCCGACCGGCCATCTTAGTCTGCCGATCGGCTATCAATTTGGCCGATAGCCATAAGCTCTGGCCAATGGCCACTTCTCTTGGCCAATGACCTCTCATCATGTCCATGAGGTGGATCAGAAGTACTTTGGAGGTTGGTACAGTTTTTGGGGTTCTAAAACAGTGTAAACAGAGGCAACATGAGGCACGGTAGTGGATTTCCGAGCGAAATCGACCGAGCATGCATCTCTTCATCGCTTGCGAGGCCATTTCAGTATTCATGATTAGTTCGTGCAATTTAATCATTTGATTGACTTTGTAATATTCATTTAGCTTAGTATAGCTATTTGTTTCAATTTGGTTATGTAATAATTAATTAGCTAAGTTAGTTAATTAGTTGTGTTTCAATAATTAGCTAGTTAGCTTCTTATTCGGACCCTCCGCCGAGAGGGCCAAATTTTGTAATAAGCGTGCGTGCGTGTGTGTGATGCATGTTTTCCAACCCCCATTTCTTTCTCCCTTTTACTTAACCGCTTACGATGGTTAGTTTTAGGGCATATTTCAATTTGCATCCTTATGCTAGCATGTTTGCATTCATTCATTCATCTGTTTTGCATGCACGGGGCTCGACGCATCATACAAACTGTATTGTATTTCAATTCCTATTTGAATACATGTATCAAGTTGTACTCATATGCCATCTTAGAATAGCCGAGCCTATCTTAATTGCATTTTTGCATGTGTTGCATTAGGCATTGTTAACATAGCTAGGATCATGCATTGATTACTAACTAGCTTCTTTTTTGGCTCGGCGTACACTGTGAGTGTTTATGCTTTAGCATCCTTGCATGTGTGTAAGTGACAGCCATGATAGCATGCTTGCCATGAGGCTAACTGTTTAAGTGATTAACTGCTTGAATGCCCGTGGGTGAAGGTTGGATTGCTTGAATTGGAATAATTCATCAAAATGCGCGTTTTAAGCCCACTTAAGAGTGGCAAAATCATGTTTTCTAAGCCCACTTGAGGGTGGCAGAATCCACGACTTAGCCTACTTGCGAGTAGCACCTCTAAACCGTTTTCAAACAAACAAACATGAAATGTTTTGTTCCAACTTAGGCGATCTAATCTATACTTGTATGCTGCGTGCATCACATAGAAATTCTAGGTTAATAAACTGGAATAAGAACACATGTGTTTTCAAAAACAAAATATCATGTTAGTAAAGACTGATCTTCGATCGGGCGAGCGGGGGTGCTCATTGCATGACCTTCCCCTCTCGTACCTAGGTTCCCGACCCGAGGCAACTTTGGTGATGATAGAAACGTGGCCTTAGACATGAGTCAGGGTTTCCTAAATTTTCCCCAAAATAAAATATTTAGGTGGCGACTCTGTATCTGGCAAAGCAGTCCATGTTTGGCACTTCTTTATTAAAATCAGTTTTCCAAAACGATTTGCTGGATTTTGACTCTTTGGTGATTTATCGGTCTCACATTGTACTTTGTGAGATTAGATTCAGAACCGTGGCACGAGTCCGAACTGTAGTAGCTAAGAACAAAGCGATTCGCGCCCTTGCGGTGCGGAGAGCGGAGTTCTGAGGCGGTCTACAATTACACCTTCTCCAAGTCATTCACGTTCTCCTCATCTTATAAATATTACATTTATGCAGTGATGCAACTCATTATTTTTTCTCTATCTTTATGAAACAATTGGAGGTTAATTAATATTTAGTCTCTTACATTCTATAAATAAAGACTCTTTCATTCTTTATGTACATTTTTTTTTTTTTGGGTTTAGTTCTGACCATTTTTTATTTTTGCATTTCATATTTTACGTATTATTTATCCCTCTACTCTCTACTAGCCATTATTTGTTTTTGTTTTTGTTTTTTTTCTTATAACTATTTTTTTTGTTGAAAATTTTATTTTCACTAGAATTTTTATGCAAATTTTATCCTAAAACAATGTGATAGTTTCATTTGTATGAATAAAAAAAAAAAAATTGTCAATGGACTCTTTATTGTAAAGTTATAGATCAAAATCCAACCAAATCATTATTAACAATTTTTTTTTTTTGTATTGATTTTATGTTTGTATATCACTACATTTTTTTTTTTGAACTTTTTATATTTTGTGACATCATGATATGTGGCATAGGGTTTCTTGAACCATCAAACTTATCGATGTGTGGCATTTTGAACTTTTCAAGAAGACACACAGTCACCCTTACGTAAACCAGCATTTAGGTTCGGAATACAGTCAAGACCCTTAGTTTTCTTCATAGCCTTCTCTAGTTTGGTTATTCTATTAGCATTGATGTCAAGGTTTGGGACTTTAATCTTAGGCTCATTCTTTGGCTGATCTAGTGATGGAACAAGAACAACTGGCATTTCCTCCCTCATAATTTGTTGTGGTTCCAGCGGTGGTGGTGGCGGTGCAACTGCTTGGGCTTGTAGTAGGTTTATAGTTTGGGCTTGGGTGTCCACAGTTATAGACAAAGTATCCATGGATCTCTACAGTACACGGATCAGATCAGTTAACTCTTGGGTTTGGGCCATCAAGACCTCTAGTTCTAGGCTCAAAACCGGAAGTGTTTTGGGCTTGGTGGTACTAACAAATGTGCGTTGTCTTGTTCCGAATCCACTAACTTTGAGTTAGGCTGAGTTGTTTGGATGGGCTTGGGCCTGGGCTTGGGCTTGGGCCTGGGCTTGGGCTTAGGCTTGGGCTTGTGCTTGTGTTTGCAGATTTTCCTTTCTAGTGGCTTCAGTGAGACTAACATAGGCTATCCGTCAACTATATCTTGAGTATGTGACAAATGACTGAGTCTGGCCCACTTAGCTTGGGAAATTTCCTTTCTAGGAGTGATGGTTACAAAATAATCCTGTGAATAGGCAGATGTACCCAGTCAAATTATGTTCAAACTTACCATAGGATTTCAAAATCATCATCATCATCACTAATTAGGTGATAGTTTCCCAACCAAAGAGTTTGAGATATTTTCAAAATTTTTACGAAAGCGATCAACCCAACAATTGCCTTTCCATCATTTATTACTTAATCACATAAAAATATCCCATTTTTATTGAAAGGCACGTGATCAAATTACTACTTCAATTTATTTTTTTTCAAAATTATTTTTCAAGGTAAAATTTTTTAGGAGTGCAAATTTTTTTTTTCTCCAAGGAATTAATCAAATAATCATCTCTTAGCTAAATACCACATAGAGGAATCAAAATTTTATTCAAAATGACAAACTTGGTCACCACTTCCTTACCTACCATTTTTCCAATAAAATTAAGATTCCTCCAAAGTCAGCAGCTCAAAGATTTTTACTTAAAACACCTTCCATAATTTCCAAACTCTACTCAAGTTTTTTTTTTCTTTTCTTTTTTTTCAAAAATTTTCTAAAGAACTCCAGATTTCACTCCAAGCATCTAATCAAACAACCATCTTCTAGTCAAATGTCTTGCAATGAAATTCAAAATTCTATTTCAAAGTGGAAGATTTGGTCATTACCTCATTGTCTAACACTTTTCTATAAAATCAAAATTCCCTCCAAAATCAATAACCTAGAGATTTTCATTCAGTCAGGCACCTTCCATGATTTCCAAGATTTAACTTAGATTTTATTTTTTCAAAATTCTTCCCCCTCTCCAAGGAGCCTCGTATTTTATTGCAAGCACTCAATCAAATAATTATCTTCTAGTCAAATGCCCTTTAGGGAAATTTAAAATTTTATTCAAAATGGAAGACTTGATCATCACTTTCTTGACTACCATTTTTCCATAAAATCATAATTCTCCCAAAATCAATAACTTAAAGATTTTCATTCAATCAAACACCTTCCACAATCCCCAAGGCTCTGCTTAGGATGTAAAGTTTTTTTTTTTTTTTTTTTTTTTGATTTTGAAATTCAAACTTAAATCCTTTTAAGTTAGGAAACCACCCCCTAATTCATCATTGATTAATAGAATCAAGACCAAATCAAATCACTACCTAACGTGAACCCTAGATTTCAAAATCAGATCATTGTCTAGAATTCCTCAGACTTCCCAGAATCAAATCACTGCCTAATTAGACCCTCAGATTTTGGAATCAAATCATTGCCTTTCTAACTTCTAATTTCGGAATCCAATCACACCATTTCCATTCAAGACAAGATATCACATAAGAACATAATTTGCATGCACGTCTATTTAGGGGTAGGGTTTCCCTATCCTAACTTGGAAATAGGATCTAAGATTCACTAAATCATACAAAAAGGCAATAATACAATCATAGAAAGGAAGGTACCATGTCATAGTTTGGAAGGTGCTAAAGCTTTCTATATGCAAAGATAGATTTACTTAAAAAGTTACATGAGCTATGACTATCAATATACCTCTCATGCCACCTTGGAGTGCAAGGGGATGATCAAATAGTACTAATAGCAAAATCTGATGCTTGCTTGTTGACATAACATAGCGTGAATAGTGTCACGACCCAAACCCACCCATATAGGTTTAGCACCATAATCGGCCAGTAATCTTGGGATTACCAAAGGCCTTTGAACAAATTAAACAAATTAAGGGCCTAGCGGAAGCAAACACAAGTATACAACGTTCATAGAGCTGTGTAGACATATATGGAACATAAAATTTAATACTTTATTTACATAATTATGACATCGTCCTCGTGTCACCATATGTACAGATAAACAAAAGAAATACAAAAAAAAAAAAAAAGTCTTAAACGTTTTTCACAAAAACTTGACCACTTCGAAATGGAAACCTCCTCAGGAGGCACAGTGGTTGGCTAACTGAACGGATCTCCAGGCAATCATCATTGAGCCTAGTCACATGCCTGATCACCTATATACATAAATAATACAGTGAGCTGGAGCCCAATGAATAATAGCAGAGTAAAGGGTTTAATGACTGATGTCCATAATAGAAAAAGATTCATAGTCATATTTATATTCATACTTAGAATTCACATAAGATCATACGCAGTACATCCATTAGCGCTAACAAATCTATAACCCATAATTATATTGGGCGTGGTTCCGATGACTCATGTGCACAGAGACGTTCATAGCTGATGACCCATAAAGGGACTTGATGACCTATAAGGGAGCTAATGACCCATAAAGAGACGTAAGATATCATACTATGCTAATGATGCCATGAATACATTTCAGAAATTTGGACAATCATTCATTTAATCACAAGATAGCATTTGAGAAATAGATCGTATCATATCATTAAGAAAATACACATAATTGAAAATAGCTTTATAGAGTTATTACTCACAGATGGCTCCAAACGTAAAACAGACAGTTCAGATGGACTATGGCGCGTGACCTACACAAACATATAATAGATACACAATGAAACACAAGCTCGGAAAGCACTCAACTCATTTCTTTTCTATCTTGGTGTGTTTCTAATCCTTATCCTTATTATTATGTTGTACTTAAGGCTTAGAAATGCCTAAGATGCAATGAGGATGCCAAAATGTAATTTGAAACACGTAATCAAATTTGTTGAAAATAGGGTCTTCGCTCATGCACAACTTTGGTCGCTTGAGCAGTCTGCAAAACTTTGCAAAAGTACTAGTTGCTTGATTTTTTCGCTCGACGGTCGCTCAAGCCAGCAAGCACACACTTTGTCGCTCAAGTGATCGTGCAATTGTTTGCAAAACTTCTAGGAGCTTGCATTCTTTGCTCGAGTGTAGCTTCTATCGCTAGAGCGAAGCCTACGAATTTTGAAATTTTCAGATTGCACTCCCAGCTTCAAAACTTGATTTCAAAGCACTAATACACATCCTTTTGGGCCAAAACTTGAGAAAACATTTGTAAACTCATAGGACTTCATGAATTGAAAGCCATTTCACCAAAATCAAGCCCCAAAGCAAGTGAATTATTCAAAAGCAAACTTGACATTTGGAAAACAAAACATGCAAGCAATGACTTGAAATCTAAGCTTCCAAAACATGCAAACTTAGAATAACTTGATGGAAAACATGGGGAATTCTCAAAAGAAGGCTAAGATAGATGCATGCATGTGTGAATTCTTTGAAATCTATTTCAAAACGTCATGAATTATGCATGCATGTATATAATCAACCTTAATTCTCTCCTCTAAGCTCAACCCAACACTTAAACCTCTTGAATTCTTATGTTAGCTAACTTAAAGTCTCAAATTCATGGTTGAATTTCTTACCTAGGCTCTCAATTCTCTTGAATCTTAGCAATTGTTGGTATGATCCTTCCAACCCTTTCAATTTTCCAAACAATTCTTCGACCTCTAGCTTTGATCTCAAAGTTCTCTCTCTTCTCTCTCTCTCTCTCTACGTTTTTGTTGAGAAGATGATGACAATGAAGTGTATCTAAGGCTTCTAGAATCAATTGGCCTTATATAGGCTTAATTAGTGGAGCTTAATTAACTTGAGTTAAGGGTAGTCAATTGGGATTATTTTATTCTAATTATTTGATTCCAAATCGAATTTTGATTAAACCTACCATAAAATTCTAAAAATTCTAAATAAAACATAAACGGAGTCAATTTTGCGTTCGGACGCTGATAAGGCTTTTAATTTGTATAATGAAATAGAAACACAAATAGATATTTCTATGACCGACAAATATAAACACAATTAACACATAGCATATACAATTAACTCATAATTTCTCTTAATTACTTATTAGGCATTCTTAATCATAGTTTATTAGCTAATCACAGGTTGGGGTTGTTACAAATAGTGTCCAGGATATCATGCAATGAAGCTAGGTTTTTCGAGCCTACAATGATGTATTGCAACTAATAATTAACCACAAATCTCATAAAATAGAAATTTTTCCCAACAGAGTTGCCAACTATGGGCGTTGTGCCTTATTTGAGTCTAAGGCCCGTTTCCCACACAAACATTAGACTAACTTGTTTTATCAACAAAGAGTCATCACTTAATTTTTAAAAGGGAATTATGAGACCTTTAACGATGAAAACTAAGTTAAGGACCAATCTGTCCTAACTAGAAAATTTCTAGGTTTGGGACCTTAGGTACAAAAGGAGAAGGTCATTTACATGAAAGCACCTTATTTTGCCCAATCTGAAGACTGATCTCTACTCACTTTCTATATTATGATTTCAATGGTTAATTATTTTATACAATCCACTTTAAGTCTAAAACATTTACCAACCCTAAAGTTATACGGTCTGAATAAAAAAGAATGTAATTCATCTTAAAGCCATATTCTCAAAAGTAATGGTTTTTCCAATAAAAAGCAGATTTTATCAATTTGTGGCCATAAATCCAACTTAAAATGAACAACACTCACAAAAACATTCAAAACAAACAATTTTGCATATAAAGAGCATTTGACTTAGATTATTGAAAAGGACAATGTAACAAGGATACACATATGCTATGAGGGTTTAGAGGACTTACCCGGATGCCAACACTACGCATGTTACATGCTAGACATAAAATAAATCACCTAAATATGCAACTAATCATACAATAGTGATCCTAAGCCCAATTTGAGGCTACTAAATGATGCTTATGCACAAAACAACACTTAACAAATAAAAAGAGAAAATATGTAGAATATTTACATGATTCAAACTAGGCTTAATGTATGAATACTATATGATTACATGGTCCTAAACATGTTGTTCTAATGAGAAGAGAAGAAACATAGTGAAAAGGAAAAAAAAGAAATAAATATGCAAACTTCATGATGTATAGGTGAACTAAAACCCTAAGCATGATTGCTATTGAAAATATAGGTCAAAGAAGTACAAAAATAATAAAAAGAGAAGAGGTTACCTACTGTTTTGAAGAAAACACAAGAAAGAGTAAGGAAACTTTGTTTTAGTGCTTGTTTAACACACATATGCTATGATTACATGGTCTTAAACAAGGGTTTTTGCTTGTAGTTCAAAACTCCAAGCCTTAGGTTGTTTTTGATTGCCTTAGGGTTGCCTTAAGGTTATTTTCCATTCCTATCTGTTAGGGGAAGGTGTAGCCGCACAAAAGAAGTGCGGTTGTACCACGCATGTGCGAATGAACGTGTGGCCAGGGGTCCATGTGTTAACTTTGTAGGTTAGGTGCGGGTTTAAATGGGTAGGTGTGGTTTGCATGGCTTTTGCCTACTTATGGCCCAAACGAGCCCAAATTGTCCTTAGACCAGTGTTTTTGATAAAATCAGTCAATAATTTTGAAAAATATCATCAATCTAAGTGAAATCGGGCTTCACTTCTTGGGGTTGAAGATTTAGTTTTTCGTTGAAAAAGGGGTTCGGGGGTATTTTGGTCGTTTTTGTAAAAAGTCAATTTTTGGCCAAAATAAGGTGTCATAGTAACTTTAAGCAATTTCCAACATTCTAAGGGTGGAGATATCACAATTTCACCATCAAGAGGCCTACAAGGGCTCGAAGTCTTAGGGTCAGTCAAAATGGGGTGTCTACACATGCGAAGAAAATATGCAAAGAAACTAAAGTTTCTTGCTTGCAATCCTCTCTCAAGCAAAGGTTTTGAGTTAGGGTCCAAGTTCCAAGATTTAAATAGTTCTTTAGTTAATTAGAGTTGCTGTGAGGATGTATATTTCAAAGCTAAGGAAAGGGAGTGGAAGAGAAGATGGTGTTTTGCTTTTAAACTCTCAAAAAAGCTCTCAAGTTTCTAACCCCTTGAAAGGGAGGGGGATGGGCTCATTACATAAGTAGAAGGGAAGCTTGTGGAGCACACTAGGGCTTCCTATTGCTTCCTCTTGCCATCTCCTTCTAGAAATGCATCAAGATTGAGTTTTCAAAACAGGCTATGCCACGCTTGGAAGTGCACACGCACAAAGCACGTGCTTGCTTTTCGTGCTCCTTAGAGGGGTTTAGTCTCTTCGGATACAATAGCAATACAACTTGGACTCCTGCGATTCTGAATCTGTTTTCACAAGTGCAATGTGAAATAGATAAACACAAATGAGTCCAAATCCGACAAAAATCTTTGGAAAATCGATTTACAACCAGAAATGCCAAAAGTGGACTGCATTGCCAGATTTCAGAGTCACCGCCTAAATATTTTTGGGAAATTTAGGAAACCTGTGACTCATTCCAAAGGTCACTTGTCTATCATAACCAAAGTGTCTCGGCTGGGGAACTTAGGTATGAGAGGGGAATGTCATGAATTGAGCACCCCACTCACCCGATCAAAGATTGGCATCTACTAATCATGATGTGACTCCTATATACAGTATATGCTCACGTTCTGATTTATTATTTCTAACATTACTATGTGAGGCACACAAATATACACTATTTCACCCACTTTGGAATTCTTTGATTTCATGTTTTTCTGAAAAGTGTTTTGACTATATGCCACTTGAAAAAACGAGATCATAGGTACATTAATCGAAATCATCCCAATTTAAGGGAAATAACCTTCATCCACCGGCATTCAAAGAGGTATATCAAATAAGCACTTAGCCTCATGGTAGTATGCTTGATATGGCAACACAAGCATACATGCAATATGCTAAAGCAATAAATGCTCACCTAGTACTCAACTGAGGCAAGCCAATATAAAAGAAAAATAGTTAGAAAAAATGCATGATCCTAACGATGCAAGTGACTAATGCAACACATACAAAAATGCAACTATCAGGTTCGAATTCTTAGCATGTCATACGAATCAACTCAAAGCATGCGACAACGCATATATTCAAGCAAGTAGGAAATAAAAACAATGTTAGAATGATGAACCGAACCCAATGTATGCAAACATGGATATGAAGCATAGTAATGGAACTAAAACATGATACTACCACGGTAAGCACGTAAATAAAAGGGAGAAAGAATGGGGGTTGGAAGACATACACAATATTTTAAGTGTGTACAAATTGGCCCTCGCACAAGTGAGTCCGAATGAATGTCCTACTTAGACTAATTATTATAACATTAAATCAATGGAGTAAACTAATTAACTAATTTTAAATTCAAATGAATCTCAGCAATTACTTACAACATACTATTTATAAAATCTAATTTAAAGGACTTAAATAGGAAGTGAGGGCCTGAGCATATGTAACCGAGAACATCCTCCCGGAAACCCCTCTGTTTGTACCCAGATTCTGTTCTATTTTGCAGTCCGAAAATTGTTCTGTTTTTGCCTCAGCTTCTGCTTTGCTCTGCAAGAAAAATACCACTGTTTGTACAACAAAAGGTGGTCTGTTGGCCTTGGAAAGTGGTCGGTCGGATGGAAAGGTGGCCGGCCGGCCACTTTTTTTGGGTACTGCCCTGCTGCCACAGAAATGAAACAAAGCAAAAACAGAGTGTTTCCAAGGAAAGTTTATTCTTTCTGCCTCTCCCTATCATGGAACTGATCAAGGGAGAAGTAAAATCAATTTGCAAATCAACAATTGTCGCAAAGTTGTTGCGTGATGATCTATGAATCAATAAGACAAAAGGTCAATAATCGAAAATAAAAGACTGACAGCACCTCTTCCACATATGGAGTTACCACAAAGAAACGGGTGGACATTGCTTCTTGAACTGTTGAACGTCACTAGAGAGTACACAACGAGTCAAGACGCAATATGTTTAGTTAACTTCCGATTGAACCTAGCTTGATTTTACTATCTTTTTTACCATTTTAAGTCAATTTATTACCCTTATTTACATTACCTTTCCATTACTTAATCATTTTTGTCCAAGAGGTGAGTTATGTCCACTAAGTGCAAAAAAGGCAATAAAGAGAAGCTTCAAACGAGAAGTTGTTCTTAACAGGAGAGAGATGTAATGCCCTGATAATGAACCTCCGAAGAGATTAAACCATTAAGTATAGAAGGTCTCTTTCTCATGCCTTGAGCAACAAACTAGTGTTTAAGACGACTCTTAACGAAAGAAAGCGAAGAAATGAGGGAGGGTGCAGAGATGATTATGCAAAGATGATTATTAAAGTGTGAGTATTTACAAGGAAATTATGTAAAGAAAGCTATCAACTCGAATAAATTGGTGTCTATGGCCTAAACCACCAAATCTATGAGGACTTACAACAATACAATCATAGTATTCAAAGCATAAACTGAATGTACACACTAAACAGCCCCTAAAAAGCACAAAAACAGTGCTAAAACTAGCTAGAAAAGAGTGGGAAATAATAAACAAAAAGGAAGAGAATGAAGCTAGTAAGCAAACCTAAGGAAGGGTGGCTAATCCCTCCACTTTTTGGACCTTCAAATCACATGTTTAGCTGTTGATAACTCTAAAAATTAGTGGCTAAAAGTTGAGAAACAAGTGAAAGAAAACAAGGATTCAAGCTATGGAATAAGGTTCAAGAATGGGTGGTTAACCACTCCACCTTTGATACCTTTTTAATCACAAGTTCAAAACTTAAAAACAACCAAAAACAGAGTGAAAAGGAGAAGAAAAGAGTAATGTAAACAAAGGGAGAGATGGCAAAAATTATACCTCTTGAAGAGCGAATGTTCTTTGGTTCATAAACCAACAAGTGATCACCCTCAAGAACTGAGATTTTGACTCAATAACCTCAGCAAGAAACCTCAAAATATTAGTTTAGGAAGTGTTTTATAGTGTATGTATATTGCAAGATAGAGAGGGAGAGTGTTTGGCAAGTTTTTGACTCTTGACAAAATTTTCTAACCTAAAACCATGAGGGATGGTCAAGTATTTATGGGAAAATAGGTTCCCCTGTCGAAAATATCTCTATTAAGCCCACTGGTACAGTGCATGCACATGGGGGATCGGCTGGTTAAAAATATCTGTTTGCTGGAACACCTGGCCGGCTGGCCAAGGACCTGTACGGCTGGCCACAAAAAGTGGTCTGCCAGTCCAATTTTGGTTCTGTTGCTTTTTGAGTGGTCAGGTTAGAAAAATAGGGTTTGGCCCAAATAGGGTGCAAGGTTTGGTTTTGAAGTTGAAAACTGAAGCTTTTTGCTGAAGAAATTGAGTAGTTATATAGCATATTATTTCACCATCGAGCATTCAACCTGAGGTGTCCCAAGTCTTAAGGGCGGTCAAAAATAGGGTGTCTATAGTTGCCCCTCTTTAACAAAGCTCAAAGTCATGAAATGACGTGAGTGAATGTCAATACCTGAAGACGACCCATTTGACAAGGCCGTAAAACTTGGGTAAACAAATAAAATACAGATGTAGTTAGTTGAGCTCGACAGTTGCCTACGCATCCCTTTGCAAGGAATCAAACCAACGTAGCTCAAGGGCATAATGCAAATGATACACAATGCAACAAAATAATGCAAGTGATGTACAATGTAATGAAATAATCAAACCACGAGCAGTGCCTACTAGACAAATATCATAAAGGAATGGAGATGCAAATCAAACTATGTTTAACATAGAAAAGGTGCCGAAACCCTCAGACCACAATTCTTGCAAAATAGGTGCGTACACATGCAAAGCTCATTTTTTTGCAGAAAGAGTACAAGTGATTGGGTGGTATGATATAAGTGAGGAATGTTCTGCTGGGAAAAGATGATGATCTTAAATGTTAAATGCAACAAGACAAAGTATGATACAATGGATGCAATAAATGAAGTGAATAAGGGATGCGGGCTGAGCTACGTCTTACCTAGAAAAGGCATGGACGCAAAACAAATCACGTCTAACACAGAAAAAGGCCGACACATTCAATACTGGCCTCAATGTTGCATGGGTACTTTTTTTTTTTTTTGCATGGGTGCTTACACATAACAGAACCATGTTTCAACGAAGGAAAGGTATGAGCACATGCCAAACTAAGCTTAACATGGAAATGATGTATGCAATAAAATGGAATGATGTAATGGATGTAATGGATAAAATGGACAAGATGGATAGGGTAACATACTCTAACCACACTAAAATCATGAGAGGATGAATGACAAATTCCAAACATGCTGAAATCGTGGGAGGAAGAGAACACTCTAATCACACTGAAATCGTGAGAAGAGGTCCTACTGCTCAGGGTTGTGTTCCTGCATGCCCCGGGATAAAAAAAAACTACTCGTGAACACTCTAACCACCCTGAAATTGTGAGAAGAGGTCCTAAGAACACCACTCAGGGTCGCATTCCTACATACCCTGAGATAGTCTAACCATGCTGAAGCCGTGAGAAGAGGTAGAGAAAACTGCTCAAGGTTGCATTCCTACACACCCTGAGATACTCTAACCATGTTGAAATCGTGAGAAGAGGAAGAGAAAGTACCGCTCCGGGTCTCATTCCTGCACACCTTGAGATAAATTCCAAACATGCTAAAATCGTGTGAGGTAGAAAGAACACTCTACGCTGAAATCGTGAGAAGAGGAAGAGAAAATACCTCTCCGGGTCGCGTTCCTACACTCCCTAAGATAAATTCCATACATGCTGAAATCATGTAAAGAAGAAAGAACACTCTAACCACGCTGAAATCGTGAGAAGAAGAAGAGAAAATACCGCTCCAGGACGCGGTCCTGCAAGCCCTGAGATAAATTTGAAACACGCTGAAATCGTGTGAGCAAGAAAGAACACTCTAACCACGCTGAAATTGTAAGAAGAGATCTTGAGATGATGCGATAAATGCACAGAGTATGATGAGATTGTGCGATTGAGCAAAGAGTAAGATGATCGTGCGATAGATGCACGATGTGGTATGATCGTGCAATAGATGCACGATGTTGTATGTGTGACAATCAATGTAGTGGATGATGTTTAGGAAATATAATAAACAAACAAAGTGGCATTTTAGAAAGCACCTCACGGGGCGAGTAGCGATGAACTGCACTACTTTAATGGAGATCTCCCCTCTTGTGTTTTTCAAACTTCTATCTTCAATTCAAAGTTCAAAAGTCTTCAAATGATGACAAGGGGTACCATTTGCATGCAGAAACCATGAATGCCGCTTTTCTCCTTGATTCAGTATCCAGAATTGTGTTCTAGGCATCGCCATTCGAATTTTACTTTCTACCGTCGCAGTTGGTCTCCTGGGAACTCATTGCAAACACAGCAAAGATGCCTCTGGTAGGGAATGGTGTTTAGGGAGCGTGTTTTGATCGCCTTTCTAACTAGTAGGCTTGAGCTCGAGGTTGATGTACACTCATACTCTGGAGCAATGACGAGGCGTACGAACGTGCATCCGAAATGCAATCTTGAAATTTTCTGAAGTTGAAACAAACTCAGATGCTCTAATTTCCCCTCTTCTCTTTTGCTTTGTAGTCTGAAACCTATGTAGCTTCAAATAGGTCCTTGTTCTATTGCTATCTCTCTTGATTGGGGTCGGACCCTGCAGTTCATGAAATAAATAATTCTATTTTTCATACCATGTTGAGAATGGCATGACATTCTGAGCACAAAACAATTTATTTTTGAAATTGAAACCGAGAATGAGTTTTGAACTAGATATTGAGCCTACGACTGACCAAAGTATGAAATACGACTTAACAAAGGAAAAACAAAGTAAAAACAACCTAAACACAACTATTTGCACTCAAAACGACTCAACAACAAGAATCCAGACAAACAAAAACAACAAACACAACACTTGGATGTTTTCCACTGGTGAGAGACCTCTCGATTTATAGGGAGCCCATTGCTTCTCCAGGTATTGTTCTCCACCCTTTCTTCTTTATGGCTCTCACATCACTTTGGCCCTCAATATCTTTTTTTTCTGAAAAGCCCTTTCCTTACTTTTTCTCTTAGCGCACATCTTTCTATTCTTACATCTCTCTTGTTTTTTAATCCTTTCTTAGGTGTAGTTGATAGATAAGCTGAAAGTTGTGGGTTCCTTTCGCTCACAACTAGTGAATTTCTCCCGGTTGTGGTGTGGCTAGATGTGTAGCAGATCTATAACTAACATCGCTTGGTAATGCCCCTGGCTTAACTTGGCCGAGATGAGTTACAGCATGTCTCACCAATCAGGCATACAGTTGATTGGTAGTTTCCATCCTGATTCAGATGCCAGTTCAGGCCCGTCCAGATGAGGGGGTGGAATACCCTGCTTCATTTCTAGCTCTTGCTTTACACTTGGCCCGATACCTTATTGTTTGGAGGATGAGAGAGCTTTTGACCCCTATTGCTAGCTTCAGTTGTGCCCTTTTTGGTGAGTGCACTGACAATAGGGAAAAGATAGAAAATTTGACTCGACAATGCCCCTAGTTCATCATTTTGACCATATTTTTGTTTTCGGCTTTCTACTAAAACAATTTTAACCAATATGAGAGTTAGATTAACATGTTTGTTTTAATTTCTAATTTGAAATCATGTAAGTCAGGTCGTGAGCACTGAAAATTTTCTTTTTTTGGGTCAAATAAATGGTCCGATGTTGGAAAAATGGAATAATTTTCGAAGAAAGTCAACTTCACTAAAAATCCTCAAAAACTATTTTTGCAAATGGCCATTACTCGACCAAAGTAGAATTAACTCTTGAGATGCACAACCTTGAATCCAAACTTGATTTGTCTTGTAGCTGAATCTCTTAATGGAATAGAACAGCCGAATTTGAACAAAGATGAGCTAATTGTACGTGGATAGGATAGCCGAGTTTGAATAAGGATAAGTCAATCAACGTGAATGAGACAAGAAGGTTGAAAATGGTTAGGGCCGATATTCAGGATAAAGCTGCCTACATATCCCAAAGAGGGGAATCAGGCCTTACGTAGTTCCGGGGTTAAGGTGCACTCGAGTATTAACTATCTCCATTCACGCTCTAACTTTTGCTAAGGCCACCCTTTCATGTTTTCGACTTTGTGAGCTCTATTTTTTCTCTTTTCATTTTTCTTTCTTTTTTCTTTTTTTTTTTCCTTTTTCTTCTTTTCTTTTCTTTTGATTTTTTCATTTTTGTTCTTTTTCTTCTTTTTTTCTTGCTCTAACTTTTGCCCGGGTCGCCATTCCGTGTTCTTGGCCTAGTGAGCCTCTCAAGGATATAAAAGTTTAACTTGTCCATGTTGATTGGTTATGAGATCTCTAAGCCATCTAAATCCATGACAATGGATGATGTTCCTGACTTGCTATTCCTGACCAAATAGTCTTGATGATGTAAGGGCCCATCCAATTGGGTCCGAGTTTGCCCCTAGTGTTATGGATAGGAACTCAATTGTCCTTCAGCAATAAATTTTCTTCTCTCCAATTCTGGGATTTGGCTTTCTTACCAATCTCCATTAGCTTGAGAAATGATCCAGTTTTGAATCTTCGAGCACATGTGACATTTTTTGCCCCTAGTTCAAGAGTTGTTTCTAATCTAGCTATGCAAGCTTCCTTTCAATCACATCTGACCTTCTTGTCCCTAGTTCAAGGGTTGCTTCCAATCCGGCCATACAAGCCTCATATTTTGTGATCGTCTGAACATTTTGAATCAAGGTTCGAAAGCAAAGCGGTAGGGTCTCGAGAGTGATCCTATGTTGTACAATCTTAAGATCAATTCGAGGCATATCTTCATGGGACCACGCAAAAATATTTTTAAAAGCTTTTAATAAGATGACTCGTCGCTCGTGCTTCTTTGAAGATAATCTAGAACTAATCTGGACCAAGCTAGGGTCCTTCTCAGTACCCACATTTACAGTCATGATCTCATTCATAAAGGGCTTAGCATGTCTCTCTTCCTCTTAGTCGATCAAATTTTGCAAATCCTAAGGAATTCCTTCCTCTTTGTTTTCACCACAGTTTTGGAAAAAGTTTTGAAAAAATTTGGTCAATGCAATGATTTAAAGGCCTAGAGAAGTAGGTAAAACTTACTGTAATTCCATTAAGACCTTTTGGCTCAACTGGCTCAATGATAGAAACCGACTCAAAAGAAAAAGTGAAAAGACAAACAAAAACAAAAAAGCAAGGAAATGATGTTCGAGTTAACACGGCCAAAATCACCTAACCCTGACACAACAAGATTGACTCAATACAACAAGACTAACTCAATACCCAAATCAGGAAGTAAAATAAATAGCAGTTTCAAAGTGCTAAAACAGTGCATGCCATCCACCACATCTAGAGGAAAATTCGCTCCATCAGCAGATGGTTCATCCTCGATCACATAGTCACATTATCCCTCAAGTTCACCGATCCAATGCTGATAGACTTTGTAGGACCTGGTGAGGTGATGACCTTATTGTCAATTAGATCTTGAACTTCATGGAAAAGACGAAAACAACGGTCAATGTCATGACCAAGTTATTGGTAGAAGGCCCAATACTTGGCAACATCATGCCTGGCTGGAAATTGATCAGGGAGAAGCCAAGAGCGAGATGGCCTTGTCTTAGGAGGATTTGGAGAGCCTTGGACAAGGTCATGTAAAGGGGATTAAAGGTGCGACTACTAGTCTTTGAAGTATTGACAGAGGGGTCGACAGGTGTGGACTGGTTTTGGAGATCTCCTACAAGTATAGGATTGGAACTGAAAAGGTGTTTCAAGTAAGGAATACCTCTTCATGGCCTATCTCCAGATTCAAAATGCCCCAGACCGGAGCGACAAAAGTGTCATCCACAGCCTTTGCAACAACTGCAAGCACTTGCTGCTTGTTCAGCACTTTGACCTTCAAAGCCTCTACAGCCCATGGAAGATGTACATAAGGATTAATACTTGCCCCGGCCTTGCTCTTGCCACTTGCTTTGGCTTTGCTAAGGGATTGGGTCATATATCAGAGTGAAGCCCATTTTTTGTTGACATGTCATCACCCAGACTTGAGATAGCTTCGGGTTGGCCCTTTCTAATTGTAGCTCACCCTAAGATTGTGGTGCTTTTTGGCATGAAATTTCTGGCATGTGATGTGGTCGATGATGGAGTCAAGATCCCAAAGGTTAAATCTGCCACAATTCTCTGAAGATCTTCAATCATGTTAATCAACTCAGAAGTAGTGAGTTTGGCCATTAGTGCCCATAGTGTATTCGATGGGGTTTGAGATGATAGGGGTTCAAGTATATCCATCATACACAAGTCCGTGCTTTCTGGAATGAACACCTCAGGCTTGGGTAAATGGGCTGGGGTGATGTATATACTGGGGTTATAGGTGGATGGCAGTGTATGGATTAGGTTGAGGTGTGGAGGTAATGGGTTAGTGGTGACATCGGGTCCTTTTGGTGGAGCTATGATTTTTTCGTCAATAAGGTCCTGAATCTTATGACAGAGGCGGATGCCGCAGTTTGTATCATGACCCAATTATTGATGATAAGTACAGTGTTTAGCAGGGTCAGATTTTGGTGGAAGAGGATTTGGGAGGGGTTGGGGTTCTAGGAGCTCTAGGTGCCCATTTTCTAGTAGAATTTTCAAGGCTTGAGAGAGATCCATGTAAAGAGGATGGAAACTTCGGGCTTGGGGCCGAGTTGAAGTGGTTGGCCTTCGGTTATTATCAGCAAAAGGGTTTTTGATGGAACTGGTGACAATATTTACTTCTTAGCATTTCGCAGCTGTGCTACCGCTATTTGTAGCATTGGAACTGCGAACAACATTCTTCCTTATAGGCTCATTGCCTTCCACAATGATCCCTTGTCTAATGACATCCTCAATTTGAACCCCAATTTCATGGAGATCCCCAAAGTTGAATAGTGGGAGGACTATCATTTTCTGCAATAGCCTTTCGTTTCTAACAATAATACGGACTTGCTCTTTCTCTGGAGGCATGTTTACCATTATAGCCGTCTTTTCCCTCCATCTAGTCACAAACTCTGCAAAGCCCTCCTTTGGTTCCTGATGCATTGCCTCGAGATCACGAGTTGTGATATCAATTTACATGTTGTGGGAATATTGGGCAATGAAAGATTTGGCCAACTCCTTCCAGCTCTGTTTTATAGAGTCCTCTGATTTTGCATACCAGATGGCAGCTATACTAGACATGGTTCGGCCATATAACAATAGCTTCTAAAGTTTAGTCAAACCCATTGGTCACAGAATATCAGAGAAAAGGCAGAGATGCACCATTGGTCACAGAATATCAGAGAAAAGGCATAGATGCACCATTGGATCTCCAGAGCTATCGAAGCAGTCAATATGCAACATTTTGAACTGCTCTGGCAGAGTAACAGTAGACTCTGTATATCCGTACTCAATATCCAGAATAGAGTTAACCTCCTGCGCCTTCTTAAATAGCTTCTCAAGTTTGTTGACTTTAAGCAGGGTTGGGTCAAACTCGAACTCAAAAGGTGCCTTAGGCTGGTGAGCTAGAGCTCTAGACATCTCGACCGGGATTGGATCTACCTGGACAAGAAGAATTGAAACACCCTCAGTTGGTGGATCCTAGGCTGTAACAGCATTGGCAGTGGTACCGGGCATAGGACTAGCCATGTTAGGTGTGTGCGAAGCAGAGGTCGCAGCCAACTGATGTTGTTGTTGTTGAAACCTATTCGTGACCTCAATTTGATGGACTATGTCATGCTGAAGTAAGTCTACTGATTGTTGAAGACGACTCAGTAATTCCTCTAGATCTGATGGATATTGTGCCATCCTAAGAATAGGTGATTGTACTTGAAGTGAACTGGGCACAGGTGATCTGAGGGGTGATTGTCGAAACAACAGAACTGGTGAACCCCGTTTGACCTTTCTTCGCCTTGCAATTGGTAATAGGGAAGCAAACACCGGTTGTCCCTAAACTAAGTCCCTGACCTTACAAAGTCTATCGACACGAGTCCAGAGTACCTGGGGGATATCAGAGCCTTCTGAAGCTATGGTTCCAAGATTTCCTAGCAAAAGAGAAAACAAACAGCACCTCAGCATTATTTTATCAGAACAGATATGATCATAGCTGGAGGACTGTACTCCCCATTGAATTATGCCCCATAAACTGTTGTCAACTATACCACTAATATGAAGCACCCTTGTACAGTTTCATTGTAGAGCATATACCAGGTAGAAAGAGCTAAAACACCCCTATGAGGGGGTAGGGTTATCCTGTCCTAGCTTTGGCATGATCTAGGGTTTCACTACTTCAAGCAAGTAGTTTCACAAAATCCTGCATACGGGTGAGAATCATGTCCTATGTTTGGAACAGTCACTATGGCTTTACTATATGTAGTAGGCTGATTGGTCAAAAGGGTACCTCAGTAAGATTACCTAATATACCTCTCACACCAAACACCAAGAAAGGAAAGAAGAATCAAGTGATACTGCGGTAATCCAGATCCGAGGGTTCAGTTTCCAACATGGCAGAGCCCACGACCGGTCAACCTTTTGGAAAACTTTTTAGGCAAGCCGTCCAGGAATAGCAGATGAAAAACATAGTGACTTAGAAGCGCCAATGCAAATGCGATGAAATGAACATGTATCTGTAAATAAAATGTCACATCATGAAGTCCAAGTCAAGTTCTCTAAGTCCCCAGCAAAGTCGCCAGAAACTGTAGCTTGCTTTTCATGCTTCTCGGAGGGGTTTAGTCTCTTCGGATATGATAGCCCTACAATTCGGACTCCTGTGATTCTGAATCTATTTTCACAAGTGCAATGTGAAATAGATAAACATAAAAGAGTCCAAATCCGGCAAATCTTTGAAAAATTGATTTACAACCAGCAATGCCAAAAGTGGACTGCATTGCCAAATTTTAGAGTCACCACCTAAATATTTTTGAAAAATTTAGGAAACCCGTGACTCGTTCCAAAGGCCGTTTGTCTGTCATAACCAAAGTGTCTCGGCTTGGAAACTTAGGTATGAGAGGGGAAGGTCATGAATTGAGCACCCCACTCACCCGATCAAAGATTGGCCTCTACTAATCATGATGCGACTCTTATGTACAATATATGCTCACATTCTGATTTCTTAATTCTAGCATTATTATGTGTGGCACATAAGTATAGACTATTTCACTCACTTCGGAATTCTTTGATTTCATGTTTGTTTGAAAAGTGTTTTGACTATGCGCCACTTAAAAAAGCTAGCTCATATGTACATTAATCGAAACCATCCCAATGTAAGTGAAATAACCTTCATCCACCAGCATTCAAAGAGGTATATCTCATGGTAGTATGCTTAACATGGCAACACAAACATACATGCAATATGCTAAAGCAAGAAATGCTCACCTAGTACTCAACTGAGGCAAGCCAATATAAAAGAAAAATAGTTAGAAAAAATGCATGATCCTAACGGTGCAAGTGACTAATGCAACACATACAAAAATGCAACTATCAGGTTCAAATTCTTAGCATGTCATACGAATCAACTCAAAGCATGTGGCAACACATATTCAAGGAAGTATGAAATAAAAACAATGTTAGAATGATGAACCGAACCCAATGTATGCAAACATGGATATGAAGCATAGTAATGGAACTAAAACATGATACTACCACGGTAAGCACGTAAATAAAAGGGAGAAAGAATGGGGGTTGGAAGACATACACAATATTACAAGTGTGTACAAATTGGCCTTAACACAAGAGGGTCTGAATGAATGTCCTACTTAGACTAATTATTACAACATTAAATCAATGGAGTAAACTAATTAACTAATTACAAATTCAACTGAATCTAAGCAATTACTTGCAACATACTAATTATTAAATCTAATTTAAAGGACTCGCATGGGAAGTGTGGCTCCGAGCACACGCAACCGAGAACATCCTCCCGGAATCTTTTGTATTTGCTGCCAGATTCTGTTCTGTTTTGCAGTCAAAAAATTGTTGTATTTTAGTCTCAGTTTCTGCTCTGCTCTGCAAGAAAAAAAACCACAACCTGTACAATAAAAGGTGGCTGGCCAGCCTTGGAAAGTGGTCGGTCAGATGGAAAGGTGGCCGGCCGGCCGCTGTTTTTGGGTACTGCCCTACTACCACAGAAATAAAACAGAGCAAAAACAAAGTGCTTCCAATGGATGTTTATCCTTTTTACCTCTCCCTATCATGGAACTGATCAAGGGAGAAGTAGAATCGATTCGTAAACCATCAATTGTCACAAAGTTGTTGCGTGATGATCTATGAATCGATAGGACAAAAGGTCAGTAACAGAAAATAAAAGACCAACAACACATCTTCCTTATTATGGAGTTACCTCAAAGAAAGGGGTGGACATTGCTTCTTGAACCATTCAACGTCACTAGAGAGTATGTAACGAGTCAAGACGCAATAGGTTCAATTAACGTCCGATTGAACCCGACTTGATTTTATTATCTTTTTTTATCACTTTAAGTCAATTTATTAACCTTATTTACATTACCTTTCCATTACTTAATCATTTTTGTCCAAGAGGTGAGTTACGTCCACTAAGTGCAAAAAGGCGATAACGAGAAGCGTCAAATGAGTTGTGCTTAATAAGAGAGAGATGTAATGCCTTGGTAATGAACCTCCGAAGAGATTAAACCATTAAGCATGGAAGGTCACTTTCTCATGCCTTGAGCAACAAACTAGTCTTTAAGACGACTCTTAACCAAAGAAAGCAAAGAAATGAGGGAGGATGCAGAGTTGATTATGTAAAGATGATTATTGAAGTGTGAGTATTTACATGGAAATTATGTAAAGAAAGCTATCAACTCGAATAGATTGGTGTCAATGACCTAAACCACCAAATCTATGAGGACTTACAACAATACAATCATAGTATTCAAAGCATAAACTAAATGAACACACTAAATAGCCCCTAAAAAGAACCAAAATAGTGTTGAAACTAGCTAGAAAAGAGTGGGAAATAATAAACAAAAAGGATGAGAATGAAGCTAGTAAGGAAACCTAAGGAAAGGTGGCTAACCCCTCCACTTTTTGGACCTTTAAATCGCATGATTAGCCTTTGAAAACTCTGAAAATTAGTGGCTAAAATTTGAGAAACAAGTGAAAGAAAACAAGGATTCAAGCTATGGAATAAGGTTCAAGAATGGGTGGTTAACCCCTCCACCTTTGGTAGCCTTTTAATCACAAGTTTCAACACTTGAAAATAGCCTAAAATAACGTGAAAAAGAGAAGAAAAGAGTAATGTAAACAAAGGGAGAGATGGCAAAAATTATACCTCTTGAAGAGAGGATGTTCTTTGGTTCATAAACCAACAAGTGATCACCCTCAAGAGCTGAGATTTTGACTCAATAACCTCAGCAAGAACCCTCAAAATATTGGGTTAGGAAGTGCATGTATAGTGTATGTATATTGCAAGATAGAGGGGGATAGTGTTTGGTAAGTTTTGACTCTTCGCAAAATTTTCTAACCTAAAACCTTGAGGGATGGTCAAGTATTTATAGAAAAATAGGTTCCCTTATTGGGAATATCTGTATTGAGCCAGCTGGTGCAGTGCATGCACATGGGGGGGATAGCTAATTGAAAATATCTATCTGCCGGAACACCTGGCCAGCTATGGACCTGTTCGACCGGCCACAAAAAGTAGCCTGCCAGTCCAATTTTGGTTCTACTACTTTTTGAGTGGTCAGGCTAGAAAAATAGGGTTTGGTCCAAATGGGGTGCAAGGTTTGGTTTTGAAGCTCAAAACTGAAGATTTTTGTTGAAGAAATTGAGCAGTTATACAGCGTATTATTTCATCATCGAGTGTTCAACCTGATGCGCAGAAGTCTTAAAGGTGGTCAAAAATGGGGTGTCTACACATGCGTACCTCTTGCCTTGGTACATGTGTCATCCATGCATCCACAAGTACGGGGTCGAATACCCTTCATTTGCTTATGGGTAAATTGCTTTCCAATCAATGTTTTTAATAAAACCTGCCTCGAATTTTGGAAAATGTCTTTGATCAAAGTGAAATCGGGCTTCCCTCTCTTCCTTGGAGTTAGAAAGTTGGTTTTTGGATAAAATGAGTCTAGGGGTAAAATGGTCAGTTTAACAAAAAGTTAATTTTTGGCCAAAATAGGTTTAAACAACTCCTCCAAACAATCAAACATTCTAAAGATGAAGTAATAAATGTTTCATCATCGTGAGGCTTGCAAGCGCTCGAAGTCTTAGGGTCAGTCAAAATGGGATGTCTGCAGCTCTTCTTCAACTTCTCTAATAGCTATCATCTCTTCAGTTTCATCAGGTTTGTCAAATCAATTAGGTTCTGTGGCGGCTGTATGCCTCTCAAAGACCAGTATTGTGATTCTCAGAGAGTTGGTTTCTTTATTGAACCTTTCTTCCTCATTTTTAGTGTCTTCCTTATCAAACTCATCACTTCCTCTCTCATGGGATTTCTTATTCTTTTTCTTGGCCTTGTATAATAACCCCAATCCATAATCTGCTCTTAATTAGTAATTAAGGATGTTAATTAAGAGGTTAAAGTAAAATTATGTGTTCATTATGTGTTTTGCATGCTATTTGATTTTCTATCTGTTACTCGCAGAAATATCTATCTAGAATTCTACTTTGATCTGAAAATTGAAAGCCTTATTGGCACCCGCAACTGAAATTGTTACATCAATATGTTATTGGGAATTTTTGGAACACTTTGGTAAGTTTAATTAAAAATTGATTCAGTTTGATAAATTAAGTTGTATTTAATCGACCTAATGTTCTAATTATTGTATTATGCCACTCATATGTGAGCTCAACTTCACTATCTAAGTGCAAAAATCTAAAAATCAAGTTAGAGAGTGTGTGAGCTCAATTGTAGAGTGAGAAAGTGTGTATTTGAAAGTGAACTTGAAGGTATAGCTTGAATTCATCAAGATAGATTGTACAAGAACTAGTGTGTTTGAAGCCTCTAGGTGAGCATTTACCTTTCAATTCTTGAAGATGATGTGTTTTAGATTTGTATTCATGGATGATACTTGACCATTTGCATGTATTTTGATAATTAAGCTAGGATTGTGAGAATTAAGGTCAATTCCATACATGCATGCATGAATTTGTCATGAACTCTCATTTTTTAACATCATTCGTGTCATTAGAGATGAAATTAGAAGCTAGAAGTTACATGTATGCATGAGTCCTGAAGTTTTGGAAGTGATTTCTATATTTTCGATGTTTAACAAGAATTTTGGAAAAAGTTTCCACTTGCATGCAAGTTTTGAGTTTATTTTCTAAGAATTCACACATGCAAGTGTATATATCTACTAAGACTTGAGTGCTCACCATGATTTCATACTTAAACATCTCATTTGTCCATGTTTTGGAAGTTTGGATTTCATGATCATTTCATGCATGTGTTTTAAAGTTTGGTTTTGAGGAATTGACATGCTTTTGGGCTTTGATTTTGCAAAGTGACCTTAAATTCATGATTTTATACAAGTTTCTAAGTGTTGTCTCAAGTTTTGGCCAAAAGAATGTGTTTTGGTGCATTAAAATTGAGTTTTGAGCTTTGAATGCAAACTTGGAAATTTCAGAATTTTGTCTCACCGCTCAAGCATACTTTGCAAGCTCTCAGTACTTTTGCAAAGTTGATGGTTGACTCAAGTGACCAAAAGACCACTCGAGTGACCACCCTTTTATTTTCAGTCTTGGCTCGAGCGACTGAGAAGTTGGCACGAGCCTAAAATGTGAGCTCTCAGAAGTTTTTCCGACCAAGGGATCCCGCTCGAGTGACCAAAGCTTCGTTCGAGCGAACTGCCCTCTTTTTTGAAATGTTGTCAAATGTTTCAAAGCGCATAATTGCATCCTCATTGCATCCTAGGCATTCTTAAGCCATGATTAAGCTATAATAATGAGGGTAAGAATTAGAAACACACCTAAAAATGAAATGTTATAAGTCAAGTGTATTCAGAGAGTCTGTTTCAATGTGTACAAGCATTGTGATATGAAAAAATAAGAAGCTAATGTAAGGTAAGCTAAGCCATGATGGCCATATGAATGTGTAATGATAAGACATGTTTTGTACTATGTACGTTTGTGATTGTAGGTCAAGATCTAAAGATTTATCAACCGTTTATGGAAGTCCATTGTGAGTAATGTTATTGTAAAGACATGTTCTTGTGAATTATGTTCAAAATGTTATTTGATAAGTTTTGATTTCTAAAAAGTTATTTTGTTAACATGAACGAATGTCGTATTTGAATCTATTATGGCATCCAAAGGAAGTCCCAAGTCATGGGGGACGACATGTGAATGCGGGTCCATGACATATATGTGAATACGAGATCTCGCTAGTCACTTGACAAAGTGGTGTTATGTTTGATAATCGGTGTCCGGGACCGATTACTCTAGTCGGAAGACGATATGTTATGTTTTGTTAGATGTACCATTATTATGTTCAGATATGAGAATGATTAGGTTATGATCTATTTTATGATTATGAAATGTTCAGAATTCATTCACTAACCTCTTTACCCTAATGTTATTCACTAGGCTTTAGCTCACTGTTTGTATATATATGTAGGTGAGCAAGTGCAAGACTAAGCCTAATGGCACCTGTCTGGACTTCTATTTTGTCAGCCAACCAAAGTTCCTCACATGGAGGTTCGTGAAAGTCTTTTGTGGATGAGTTCCATAACCATTGTGTTGTGAACAAGCTTTAAGCTTTTATTTCTTTTTGTTCATTAGACGAGTCTCCGTTTTACTTTGTAAATAGGGCTAAGTCCTTTTTGTTTCATTTGTATATAGTTGGCGTAAGCATGATGTGTATGTGACATTTATTATATATAAAGTTTAAAATTTCTGTCTCTTATAAGTCAGCACGGCTTTATGGACATTGTATATTTGTTATTTGCTTCTACTAGCCCCTTATTTTACTAATTTGTCTCAGAGGCCTTCGATGGTCTTAGGATTACTAGCTGGTTACAACGCTAATTCTATAGGTGTGGGTTTGGGTCTTGACACCTTGTTCTTACTAGACTCGGGTTTCTCCTTGGGTTCCTCACTGTTACCTCTTTCCCGGTTCTCATCACTATTTAGATGCTCCTTTTCTTTTCCAATGTTCCCCTCTTCAGATTGTTCTGTCTCTGTCTCATTTTATATTTCTTTCCTAGTCTAAATCACTTCATTGGTTACAACTTCTTTCTCATCTTCATCTTACTAATGTTGTTCTTCTAACTTGGGATTGCAACCGTCATTTGTTTCTAAACCATACGGATCCCACCACCAGAATTGTACATCTCCCAAATAATGCTGTTCAAAGAAATGGGCAATATCCATTTGTTCCACTAAATCTATCAACATACTAATATCCTGCTCCTCAACATCCTCACTAGTAGCATTGACATTGAAAAACTTGGGTACCATCCCTTCTAGCTTACGCTCGCTTATTAGCACAATAAACTTGCTTGGGTCATACTCTTGTGTGTGCAACTTCTTCCCGTCACTAAACAAGCTCCCTATGAACCAATCATCGTCTATTTCCCACAAAAACACTTTGTTCTTCTCTTGACATCTCAATCCTATGAGCAACAAGGTGTAATAAATTTCAGCATCTATTTCTTCTTCCCATTAATTCATTACTACATCATTCCATACATATAGTTTCTAAAACTTTCTCATCCACATGATTTTGATCTTGGCAGTATGCTTGCTACTTCCATTGTGTTCAATTCAAGGTGCTTCTTTAGATAAATCCTCTTCCACATCTTTCTTAGTTTGGTCGCCTTTCTCTACTTTGATAGTCACTGGCATATCATTGAGTTCCATATGTTTTTTTCAGTATTCTCCTTAGTCTCACACAAAGTCCCACTAATCTTTTCATGCAACGCTCTCTGCTGTTCTGCCCTACAATGCAATAGTGCCAGGGCTACAACTCTTGGTACAAATGCCATTACAAGGCTTAATTGAGGTACATCCAAAACACACAGGTCAGTGCTCTTAAGAATATATACTTTCAGCTTGGATAAGTGGGATGGAATGCTATATGGGCTAGGGTCAAAGGCAGTAGAAAGTGTATAGGTAAGGTTAACATTTGGAGGTAGGGGAATTCAGGCATAGTTTGAAAGTGGATTGTTTATGACATTTATCTTTTGGGGAGAAACAATAGTTTTGTTGTCTATAAGGTCTTGGATCTAATGGAGAAGGCAAAAGCATCAGCCGGTATCATAACCATATTGCTGGTGAAAGGCACATAAATGAGTTAGGTCATGTTTTGCTAGGAGTGGGTCAGGAAGTGGTCATGGATCAAGGAGTTTGAGATGTCCCTTGTACAAAAGGCTTTTCATGGCTCGGGTTAGACTCATTTACAAGGGATGGAAGACTCAATTTTGGGCTCGGGTTGACTAGTGTTTGGTTAAGTGATGTTGGCGAATGGGTTGGCAGTTTGGGTTGGCAGTTTCATGTTGGGTAGTTGTAGACACCCCATTTTTGACCATCCTCAAGACTTGGACGTCACCGTTTGAACACCCGGTGATTATCCATGTTTGTGTTCGTTTGGAGTTCCCGGAGGTCTCGGCTACGCGTCTTGCCTCAGGATCTCCGAACTCGACTGTTTAGTGTCTAGTTTTGCACCAAACACTTGTGTTTTGCCTTGGAGGGGCAGGGAATGCCTTGTAAGGCATCCCCACACACCACCGGCCATGGCCAGAGGCCACCGGCTGGTGTTTTGTTGCCATCGGCAATGTATATTGCCGGTCGGCATTCTTTGTTGCCGGTCGGCAGTCCATTTTGTCAAGATGGCAATTTTGAGCAGCCGACTACTGTTCATCTGCTTTTGCAGATATTTTAATACAGCTGTATGGCATTTTGTTCCCCTCCATACACGTGTATGGAGGGATAGCCTTCTTGTTAGCTTACCTTGTAAGCTTTACAAGATTGGCTCCTCTATAAGAGGAGCTCCTCTCTCCCTTGCTTAGGGTTAGACATTTTAAAGACAAAAAATACAGAGGAGAGCTCTGGTTCTAGGGTTAGTATAGTTGTAGCTATTCTATCTCTCTTTTTCTCTCTTGAGTGTTCTAGGTGCATTTGTTCTTAGTATTGCACACAAACACCTACCATTACACCTTCTCTTGGCTATTGAGGTTCTAAGGGATTGTTTTCAAAGTTTTGGAGCTGGTTTGGAGCTTAAGGAGCTGCTGGAGCTTCATTTGTGAAAGAGGTCTTCAAGGGTAACAATCTTGCCCTTTTATTCCCCATTTTTGCATACTATTTTTGCCTATCTTAGAACTGTTTTTGAGCTTAGTGTATAATATAAAAAAGTTCTGTTTTTAGGCCCTCTAAATAGTTTGTTTAGAGTGTTTTATGGTTTGGAGGTGTTTGACCCCTCTTAGGCCTTGAGAGGCCCCATTTTGTGCTATTTTGAGTGAGCTCCGAGACCTTGGTGTTTGGGACTCCTCACCACTGAAATCTTGAGGGATTTCAGAGGTGAAGATGGTGCCTTTAGGTCCCAGGGAGGAGAGGGCCACCCCCTCTCCTTGTTGTCCTTGAAAAGGACCATTTTTGGCCTCTTGAGGGAGCACCTAGCTAAGCTTCATGTTGACCATGCCTTAGCTGATTTTTGTGCTTATTATGTCATAATATGCCTCTGTTTTTAGTTGGTTTTGGTACACCATGCATGCTTAGCATACCTACCTTGTAATGCCATGTTTAGGCCTTAACATGCCTTAGGTTGTAAACCATCATTCAAGCATGTTTTAGGTCGAGCTTTGTGAAGATTTTGTGCTTATTTTGCCATGTTAAAGGTCTTTCCTTAGTCATATTGGTCGGCCATGACGTGTTTGGCATAGCCCCTTTGCATTTCGGCTTGTTGGCCTTAAGTGCGCGAGTGTGTAGCATGCATTACTTGCCTTATTTTGATGGTTTGACACCATTTATAGCATCATTTCAGTCCCCTTAGCATGCTTGTATGCTTGCCTTGGATGCCTCTTTGATGCCTTATGAGCTTGTGTGGTATGCTCCTTGGAAGTGCATTTGTGTATGCTTTTGAATTCGAGCCATTTAGATGCCATCTAAGTGGTCTTTTGGGCTTTGTTTTATGTGCTAAAACTCTGTTTTTGGTCATTTAATTCATGCCATGTTTGGTCTTGCTAAGTGTAGTTCAATACTTCATTAGCTTGCCTTGAATGCTTGGGCCATTTATTGCATGTTTAGCCTATCTTGTTTGCTTGGTTTGGCACCATGTTCTCGCATGATTTTCAGAGTTTAATGCATGTCATTTGTCCATGCTTGCACCCTCTTGAGTGTGCTCAAGAATTGCTCTTTAATGCTTAAGTGTTGGTCCTTGTGTGCATGCATGTTTGCATGTCATTTTGCCTTCATTCTTGAGCATGTTGGCCACTGTTTTGGGCCTAGCATAGGGCTGTGCAAATTAGTGTAAGACCATCCTCTTATGTTATTGCATGCATGCCTTGCATATCATCACATATTCGCTCCATTTCACCTTGTGTTGCATGCCATGCGTAATTGCATTTTGTTGCAGTGCTTGAGTTGCATGATATGTTGTTGTATGCTTAGGTTGTAATACATTTGGCATGTATTCTCTCCTTTAGCCACTTAACATGTTGTTGCATGTTTGTGCATTGCCCATGTTCATGCTTGCATGCTAGTTTGCATGCTTAGGATTGCATTCCATCTAGCATGCATGCCTTGTCCCTTGATCTAGTGATAGGAATTGGGCTTCGGTTTGTTGGTTTGCATTACATTTGACATCAAAATGCATAACTTGGTCTCTTGGCCCATCACGCATTGAAATGCGCGATTGATGGTCTGAGAACCAAGGAGCATGTCCCTTTGAGTCACTAACATGATAAGGGACATGATTGGTGCATATATGGCTTGAATTGTATTGCCATGCAAAGTTCTGTCCTCTGCTGCTGTCAAACAGGTTCTGCAGGAACTTCTTGCCGATCGACTGCATAGAGTGCCGACCGGCAATAGATCGGCAGCCGATGGATTCATTATGTGCCGATGGACACCAAACCACTGCCGGTGACCATTCTACTCAGCCGGTGGTGTCTCCCAATGTCCAGAGAAGCAATTCTGAGACTTTGACAGTCTTCAAAGAGGCAGAGCAGGGAAAACAGAGGCAGCCTATGCATGGCAGTGCACTTCCGAGCAAGACCCGAGCACGCGCGCATCGAACCCTCTTCCCGAGGCCTCTTTTATTGCTTTTCTTATGCTTAGTTAATTTGCTAATTAATTAGGCAATTTGTAATAATTAATTAACTTGTGAGTTAGTTGATTTGTATTATTCTTTCGGTCCCTCCGAGCGAGGGCGAATTTGTAATAAGTGTGGGTGAGTGTGTGCATGTCTTCCAACCCCCACTTCTTTCTCCCTTTTACTTACCTACTTTGATGGTTAGTAATAGGTCATGTTTAAATTAGCATACCTTATGCTACACATGCATGCATCCATACATTTGTCTCGCATGCACCAGGCTCGGTACATCATGCTAACTGCATTTGTATTTCAATTCCAAATTGAATACGTGCATCAATTGATTGCATTTCACATGCCATGATTAGGTTAGCCGAGCCTATTCTAATTGCATCCTGTATGTGTTGCATTAGCCAATTTGACATGAACTAGGACCATGCATGTTGGCTAACTAGTTTATTGTTTTGGCACGGAGTACGATGTAAGTATTTTCATGCTTTAGCATATCGCATGCGTGTGAATGCTATCATGACAGCATGCTTACTATGTGGCTAGATGCTTATGTGATAAACTGTTTGAGTGCCTGTGGGTGAAGGTTGGATTGTCTGAGTTGGAAAAACTCATTGAAATCCGTATTTTAGCCTACTTGCGAGTAGCAAATTCCAAAGTGTTTCTCAAAACCAACGGATATGCAATGCTTATTTCCAAATTAGGCAATCCAGTCTATACTTGTGTGCTGTGCGCATAACATAGTAATGCTAGGCTAATAAATGGAACAAGAGCACATAACATTTTCAAAAACGGATATCATGGTTAGTAGAGGCCAATCTTAGGATCGGGCGAGAGGGGGTGCTCATAGCTGACCTTCCCCGATTGTACCCAAGTTCCCGAGCCGAGGCAACTTTGGTGATGACGGACACATGGCCTTTGGCACCGAGTCAGGGTTTCCTAAATTCCCCCATTTTAAAAATATTTAGGTGGCGACTCTGTATCTGGCAAAGCAGTCCATGTTTCGCACTTCTTTCAAAAAAAAATCTGTTTCTCAAAACTATTTTCCGGATATGGACTCTTTGGTTCAGATTAAGAACCGTGACACAAATCGAGTCCGAACTGTAGCGAGGGCCCCCCACGCGGGCGCGTCTACAGTAGTCGTAGAATTGACCTCGATAGCTTTGGTGGTACCACAAACACAAGGCTTCTTCACAAAATATGTTTCTTCTACTATCAATCCCTGGTCCTCAATCTGAACTCCGATCTCATGTAAGTCCTTGAATTTGTATAGTGGTAAAACTATCATCCATTGCATAAGTCGACCTTGCAAATTTCTAACCACTGTGTGGACTTGGTCATTCTCCGTGGGCAAGTTAGTCATCCTAGCGGCATTGGCATTGCTTCTTCAGCAAGTGACAAAGTCTCTAAATTTCTCCTTGGGTTGCTGTTGTGTTGCCTCTAATTCCCGGATGGTAACCTTACTTTCTGTGTTATAAGAATACTGGGGCATAAAAGACTTAGCCAACTCTCTCCAATATCTCTATACCTTGACCTCTAGCATTGCTTACCAGGTGTTTGCGGCCCTTGATAGGGTTTTACCAAATAGATAGAGCTTTGCATACCAGGTGGTGCACTCGATAGTTCAAAACCCCCTGTCTGGTTTCACGAGTACAATGTGAAACAAAATGAGAGTCTGAATCTAGCGAATCCATAGAAATCCACTAATCACAAGAAATACCAAAAATAGACTACATCACCAGACTCAGAGTCACCACCTAATCTTTTTGGGAAAACTAGGAAACCCTGAGTCGTGCCAAAGGCCACATAGTTTGTCGTAATCCAAGTGTCTCAGCTCGGGAGTTTAGGTATGAGGGGGGAAGGTTATGAATTGAGCACTCTCACTCACCTGATCAAAGATAGACCTCTACTAATTCTTGATATGAGACTTATTAACACAATATGATCATATAACCCAATTATTAATGTTAACTTTACTACGTATAGCATACAAGTATAGACCAACTCACCTATATTGGAATGTGCTAATCTCTCATTATTTGAAAAGGTTTGAAAGAAGAAATCTAATGAAAAATTGAGGAAACTAGAGCGCAAAGAGATCAGAAGCATTCCAACTTAGGCAATGAGACCTCCATTCAAGAGCAATCTTAGAGTTATAGGAAATAAGATTTGAATTGTGATGTAATTCCTCATTTTCTCTCTCCTAAACACTATTAATTGCAGTAAATTTTTACTTTCTTAGTTGATTAAAGGGCTTATATAGTTGATTCTAGCCCAATCCTTTCATTGTTTGTATTATCTGCTTTATTTCTTTTTTACTTTCTAGCACTTTCCCACTTATTTCCCGCTTTCCAAACATTAATTGTTGATGCAATTTTATGTTTCCCTAGTGGAGTATTAGGATCCAGTAGTTGTTAGTTGGCTAATTAGTTGATTAATGTTGTGTTTGCTTCGTTTTCTCTGATTTTCTTAGAAGCCAAACAAGTGCTTCCTTTTCAAAAAGGGTTGGAAGCTCTTCTCTCAATCCATTTGAACATGGAATTAGACATTTATGTCTATTTTCCATGATGTAGAGAATGAGCCTTCACTTAATTTTGATGAGTTCCATTAGTTGTAGTGATTAGTATATCTTCTCTTTATTTTTTAGCATTTTCTTTCACTTTTTCTTAATTATTCTCTCTTATTTTCTTAGAAGCCAAACAAATGATTCCTCTTTGAAAAGAGTTAGAAGCTCTTCTCTTAATCCACTTGAACATGGGTGTAGACATTCATGTCTACTTTCCATGATGTAGAGAAGGAACTTTTACTTGTTTTCATAGAGTTTTAATTAATTTTGATGATTAGATTACTTTTCTTTTACTTTCTAGCATTTTCCTTCATTTTCTCATTACTTTCTCTTTCATTTTCTCAGAAGCCAAACATGACTTCCTCTTAGAAACGGTGTGTAATCTACCCTCTCCATATACTTTGACATGGATTTGAGCATTTACATGTTCATTTCCATGAGTAAAGGTGTAGATTCATTCGCATTTCTTAAATTTTCTTTCATTACTTTACCTTCTTGTTTTATTTAGCTTCTATGTTTATCCTGTGACTAATGGGAAGGGTTCATTCCCTCACGTTTCTTGTTTATGATGAGGAGAGTGAATCCATTTCATTATTTTGGTTATTTTGATGATTAAAAGAGTTTATCCTCTTATGTTTGCTTCTATGATGAGAAAGACAGTTCCATTTTATTTTCTTTTATCATTAGATCATTGATGAACTCATTCTCTAATGTTAGTTTCCATGATGAAGAGGGTGAGTTCATCTTCTATCTCTTATTTATTTATGTTTGGTTCTACACCCTCTCTCATCTTTACTCTTATGATGATGAGAGGGAGTTTATTCATTGATATTCTTGGATGGCTTATATGATTTTGGTGAGTTTCATTCTCTCAATCATTTCTTATGACAAAGGGGATAGATTCATCGTGTCTTGCTTCTATATGGGTTCTTGGTTTCTTGTAATTCTTAGCTTCCATTATTATTGATTTAGCTTCTTTTAATTCTTAGCTTCCATTATTATTGTTTCTTTGTTCGCTTCTTTTATTTTAGCTTCCATTATTATATTAGTTGTTGCTTCCATTACTTTGTGAGGGTTGTTTCTTTCCTTAATAGCTTTGACGTTTGTTCTTTTCTCACTCTTATATCATTCTTATCTCTATATCCATTTTATATATTTTATACTTTCCATATAATTCTTAGCATGTTTTCTTTCTCATCATTACTCATGTTTTGCTTTCATTTTTCATGCATATTGGGCTCTGTTCATTATGTTTTATGCTTCCATCATTTCTATGTGGTTTGTGCACACTCCATGTTTGGAATGATTCACATGACATATGGTAGTAACCGAGCTCATAGGTTCGTTTTTATGAGTGTTGTTGCATTAGTTCTTTTACATCTAGGATCATGCATGTTTTCTAACCATTTTGAGTTTGGTTGGTGCTAATGAGTACTAGGTGAGCTTCTTTTATCTTTGCATCCCGTTTATGTATTCGTTCTTTACTATGTCTAGCATGTTACCATAAGGCTATGGGCTTACTTGAGATATCTCTATATTTGCTCACTAATTGGATGTTGTCTTACCTAAGTTGGAGTTGCCTTGATCTCTTTGTACATGTTCTTCTTCTTTTGAGTTGCTCATCTCAAAACCTTTTCAAAATACAAGAGATCAAAGCGTTCCAAAGTAGGTGATTCAGTTTATACTTGTTTGCTTCATCTAGTAAAGTTAGCATTAATAATCGAAATATGATTTTGGTAATAAATCTCATATCAAGAATTAGAAGAGGCTGATCTTTAATTGGGTGAGCAGGGGTGCTCAATTCATGACCTTCATCCTAATTCTTGAACCAAGACATTCTGGTTATGATGGACATTGGCCTTTATTTAGCACGAGTCAAGGTTTCCCAGTTTTTCCAAAAAGATTAGGTGATAACTCTGAATTTGGTGATGTGGTCCTTATTTGGTATTTCTTGTGATTAGTGAATATTTTCTTTAGATTTGCCAGATTTGGATCCTTACTTTCTTAACATTGCACATATTGTGAATGAGACGCTGATGGTGAACTGTCGAGTCGACCAGATACCCTTTGGAGATCCCACACTAGGTCTTATATAAACTTATATCTTCCTAAGGGTTTGAGATGTAAAAAAAAAAAAAAAAAAAAAAAAGATGAGGTGAAACGTTAAATATGAAACATGAAATATGTTGAGAGAAAAGAGTTCTCTATGTCGTTATATATATTTATATATGTAGTTTACCTATTGTTTTGGACAATTATGTTTTGTGACTTGGTTCAAACCTCCTAGTTGTCCTAAACACTAGATGAGGGATGTTGTAAGCAACTTGGGTTTTATTTTGAAACTGCTTCACTTCAATTGCATCTTCGTGAGGGGGAGGAAAAACAGTTTTAGGACAATAACAACGCGATTCCTAAATCTCATAGCTATGTTTCTCTACTCTTATTTTTTAGTCTATATATATTATTTATTATCATTGTTATTATAATATTTGTGGGTGAGAGGTGTGGTTAGAGGTAGTCCGGGAAGATGGCGGGCACTTCGATGGCTTGGGATCACCGGAGGTGGAGAGGAGGAGGTCAAGGCAAGCTTGGAGAGGGAGAGGTTGGCAGTGATAGACCTTTGAACACTAATATAAAGTATGAGGGAGTGTTTTAGCATGGAACTTGGTTGTATTGTTGTTGTTGTGTCCCGCTGCATATACGATACGTTATATAGGCCGCAGGAGTATTGGAGCCCAAGCAAACTGTTGGACAGGTGGCTTGTTCTCCTCAACTCTGCCAGAAGTGATATAAGCCCTTCTGCCGTCTGTGGCTTGCCGGCAGGCGGAGAGCAACGTTTCGTGGCAGGCAGAAAGTAAGGCAGAAAGTAACGTTTCGTATATGCATCGGATGACATGAACGTAAGGTCATTGTTGCCTCTTCTCCAAGCCTGGTCAAGATAGAGTTGTCTTAGCAAGAAGACAACTATCTCGACGATCCCATGACCTCAGCCGCCAGTCCAGTATCCTCTGATGATCCCGAGCAGTAGTGCCTGGGTCCTGCTCCCAACCCAGGCATCCAAGTAGATAAATGGGCCAGGGCCCACCTTAGTGTTTAAGAGAGCCAAGGGCTCGCTTCCAAGTGACCAAGTAGGAGAATGGGCCGCGGGCTTAACTCAATGTTTAAGAGAGGGGCTTGCTTCTGAGCGATCAAGTAAGAGAATGGGCCGCAGGCCTATCTCAATGTTTAGGAGAGCCATTGTTTATCAATCCAAGTACAAGTGAGCCGGGGGCTAATTGTATTGTTGTTTGGCCTTGGAGCTAGGTATGAAGGACCATGGGCCCTGCGGGGCCATGGTGCTGCCTGTTGCAGGGCTCTTCATATCTAGATATATTTGGGCTTGTATATATGCTCCCGCTTAGGCTAAGCATATAGTTTTGGTTGCCTTGGCACATGACGCCTGTAGGGCTCGCCATGTAGTAAACATACGACATGCCCGACGTGGTGCCTTATTGGTCTGCCACGTGGGTGGGGTTTTGGTGATGTGGGCTTGCCACGTATTGAGCTTGATACAAGTACCCACAATATTCATGCTAAATGTTCTACTAATTATATTGCTAAACTAACAAATATCCCAAATCAATAATCTCGAAGACAACAAAAAGCTCCCAACGAGTATTAATAGCTTACAGAGTTTCCTTTGATGACTCAAAGTAACCTCAAAATAAGAAAAAGACAACCACTACCGTTGTTGCTATCAATTTCGTTTTTCACCTATGATGAAAAAGTTTCCCTCAGCACCAAACAAGATAATAAACCCCCGAATCAACACCCAACACCAAATTAGCAACTTTATTCAACATAATAAGTAAAAATAAACTTGCAAGCACAAGCTTATACCAGACTATAGATAACTTTATGAACACTCAAGAGTATGACAAAACATGTGCCTCTATGTATTTAACAAGTTGGCTTCTGTAGTGTGAGTTGAGATGAAGAAAGACTATGGAGCATAAGAATGCCACAGTATATGATGCTCCAAAGCTCCAGTAAAACATGAGTTTGAATGAGTCATCTTCTACCAGTTCTAAAGACGGTGGAGCATGATGGTCAGTGTTGGTACAACGTTTCTTCGAGGCTCTCCACAAAGAAAAATGTTTCCTTCATAACTACTTTTGTCAAATGTTGCAAATTGAGCCTGCCTCTGTGGTGTTCTACCAGATAAGTTGTTGTAACTGACTTTGAAGAATGACAAGAAGGTTAACTCCATCAATTGTGAAGGAATTTGACCACTCAACCTATTGTGAGATAGGTCCAAGCTCTGTATTTGCTTTAGGTTGGAAAATGTCTCTGGGATTACGCCAGTCAATTGGTTGTATGAGAGGTTCAATGTAATAATCCAACTTAGGTTTCCAATTTCAGAAGGAACTTGACCAGTTAGATTGTTACAAGAAAGATCTATTCCAGACATGAAGTACAAGACATTTCCCATGTAGGTTTCATACCTGCTCTTTGTTAGAAACCCCACTCCTTCAGCCTCATCAAATGTATAATATTCTAAATAATAATCCAACGCCTTTATAGGAAGTTGAGTTTTGTATGAGCTTACAAACAGAGACCTATTTTGGTCTTTGATAGAAAATGTACCATCTAATGTTCTTCTCCATCCAAAAGTGACATCTTTCAAGCAAGTTGGAATGGATCCAGAAAAATGATTATGAGAGAGATCCAATATGCTTATGTTTTTTAGTTGACACAAATGGATAGGAATGAGACCATCAAGATTGTTACCTTTCAGGAGCAGGATCCTCAAATTTGACAGTGAAGTGATCCGCTTAGGAATTCCACCAGATACTTTGTTGTCCCTCATATCTAATGTTACTAAGGAAGAAGCTTTAGATATAAAAATTGGTATAGTTCCCCTAAGATCATTTCTTTGCAAATGTAGGTAATTCAAGGACAGCATATTTGCACAAGGAGGTGTGGTTGGGCCAATATTGTTATGAGAAAGGTCAACATAGCGAAGTTCATTCAACTTGCAAAATTCTATTGGTAGCAGACCTTCCAAAGAATTTTTGGACATTATGAGAAAAGTTAAAGAGGGAAAGTTTTTTATCCAACTAGGAATTTTTCCAAACACTCCGTTATTGCTAATATCTAGCAATTCCAATTTCGAGGTATTTAAAAGTCCGGGTGAGAGCTCCCCTGTGAAGTTATTGTTGTCCAGATACAAAAACTGTGGCTTTGCAAGGTTTGCATTGATAGGAAGTATTTGGCCATGCAAATTATTGTATGAAAGCTTTAAAATTGTCAATGATTTGCAACCACTAGCTAGATGCTCTGGGACTTGTCCATATAACTTATTGTTGGACAAGTCTAAAGAAAATAACCCTCTCATATCACCCAATGAAGAAGGGATATTACCGTGCAATACATTTTTGGATATTTTTAAGTACAAATTTGGAAGCACAGAGCCAATATAAGATGGAAGTTGTCCATGGAGAACATTGTAGGAGGCATCAAGCAAAGTCATGTTGACATTGTATGAATTAGGATGAAAATCAAGACGCCCACTGAAGAAATTTGCTTTAAGGTATAGGAATTCCAATCCTGTATTATTTGCTAACAACCAACTTGGGAACTTTCCTCTCATGTTGTTGTGGCCAAGGTCAACAATTTTCTAGTCATATTGATTTAAGAGAAAGCTTGGTATAGTTCCATGTGGCTCGTTGAGAGTACAATTTGATAACTGGAGGACTTTCAATTGAAATGGAAGGAACATACGTGGGATCTGTGTCTCCACCCTTAAAAGATTGTTATGACTTGCAAGTTTAAAGACCACAAGTTTGGAGTTGTTAGCAAGTGAGCTGAATGAGAACAAGCCTTCAAAAAGATTTTCAGAAAGAGAAACATACTCAAGTGACTTGAGACTAAAGAAGAGGGTTGAAAGAATAGTTCCATTGAAATTGTTTTTCGAAAGTTCAAGTGAACGGATGGATGTCAAATTGCAGAGACATGGAGGAAGCTTTCCCTCTAGGCCACATGCAGAAAGATCCAACTCTTCAAGGTTCTTCAATTTGCACATGCCTGCAAAAATGAACAGTGCAAGTTCTGTGATTATTGTTGCAAAGTTCTTAGATCCATTTCCCTCTAGATGTATTTAATTTTCACTAAAAGCGTGACATAAATATGGGAAAAATTACCAAATGCTAAGAGCTAATAGCCAAAACGAGAACACATAATTTTTTTTTTTTCCTTTTATTGGACAAAGATTGGAATTCTTAATTGATCTAATATTTAGTAGATTCCGTGCTCAAGATACAAAATACTAATTATAATAATAATGACTTTTAAATCCAAATGCAAACATGTTCATGATCTTATAAGCCCATAAAACATGAGAATTTATTCACATCATTGAACACTTACAATAATTGTTTTGAATTACGTTCAACTGATTTAGTTTATTGTCTGCTATAGATAAGGTCTTAAGAGAGGTGAGGCTTGCAATAGAGGATGCAATCTCACTGGTAATCAAATTATTTCCCAGTAGAACATAGAACATATTAAGTGTTGGGGCATTAAAGTAGTTAACTCTATCAAACATAGAACATATTAAGTGTTGGGGCATTAAATCTCCTCAACTACAAGTCAAGATATTCTTTAATGAAATGAAAATCTATACCTTCAGAATTGTTTGAGTTCTTCAAAAAATTGGATGCAAGATCTAGGGATGTAAGAGATGGTAGCCCACCCAAGGATGGGAATTCTGTGAATTCATTTTGATATAAATTCAAATCTTGTAATTTATTCAATCTAAGCACTCCTTGGAAACCTGCATCAAAGCATAATCAAGTAATGTTCCTTCCTTTTGTTTCGGCATAAAATATTTTCTTATCATAACCTTTTTTTACAGAAAATAATTTCAGAAAGGGCAAATTGCACCTGTACTTTCTGTATTTTGATCATTGTGTTATTTTCGTCCCTGTAATTCCAATTGGCTAGATTTTAACGCTAAAATTATGACTCTATCTCAATTTAGTCCAATTGAATACAATTGTTAACATTTTTTAATGAAAAATACGCACATAAGTAGCATTTGTCATTATTTTAGGAGCAGAATTATAAGTTTGCTCAACTCAGTGAGTTAACCTCAATCAATTCAGTAATTATTTTCTATCAAAAATACCAACAACATTATCAATTGGATCAAGTTGATTTAAAATCTAAAATCGATTGTTAAAATTGAACCAATTGAAATTGAATAACCAAGATGACACAATGGTCAAAATATAAGGAATACCAGTGTAATTTGCCCTTTCAAAAATGTTTTGCATCATTTTTTTTTTCTATATTTGATGGCGACCTCAAAGTTAATATACTAGTGGTTCCATTCATGGACCATGGTTGTGGTGGTTTTGGTGGTGGTGATAATGTGGTGGTGTTGATATGACTTTAGACCCCAAAAAAAATTCCACTGTACAAAAGTGAAAAATATTTTGCATCCCAATAAACTTGTTTTTTGTTCAATTTCATTTTTCATCATATAAAACTCCGGAAAATACTAAAAAATGTTTTTCACTGAAAAGTATGGGTAATATCAAAATGTGTTCTTGATATTACTTTTGGGTTGAGAGAGAGAGAGAGAGAAAGAGAGACTTTCAAGCCGTTCCAAGATAATGTTAAGACCTGCAATTCTGTGAAGGGAACAAATAATGAAGCATCCAAGGACGAATTAATCTGCTGGGGTTGTAGTTTGCTACTAAGAGAAAGTTTGATCACTCTTTTTGTGGTATTATCACACCTTACCTTCTTCCACCTACAGCAATCACTCTCTTCACCACCCCATGAACTAAAAAATAACCTATTCTTGAATGCATCTTTAAGTTTCAGGAGCCCAATCCTCTCTTCTTCCATGCATCCTAAACTTTCTGTTGACTGCTTGTTTTATTGGTGGTTAGGTGGCCATTTTAAGAACAAGGCTAGGAGATTATGGAGGGTTCTACCTCTGATTGCTCTATGGTCCATTTGGAAGTTTAGAAATGATTGTGTATTTAATGGGGCGCAGCCTTGTGGAGTAGATCTTAGTGAGCTCATTAAGGTTCGATTTGCCTTATGGAGTAAGGCCTCCAGGTTAGGGAATATGTACTCGGTTAATGATTTTATCAACAACATTGATCAGGTAAAGGCATGTGTTTGAGGAAGTCTGCAGCTGGCAGTGTCCGTCTGCTGTATGCATCTGCTGTCTGCATGATCTGGTTGGTCTGTTTGGTGATTGATTCTTCGGTTTGCTTCTGGCAATCTGCTTCTGTTTTGCATCTGCTAGTCTGTCAGTGGGTGTCTACAGCTGCTAGAGAGCAGCAGAACATGCTCTGGCCTAGCATTGTTGATCCAGCCCTCTGCCTATCTACATGCTTCAGCTGCTGCTCAAGCTTGTATGGTGGTTGCTAGTTGGTGCTTCTGAATTTCTGGTGTGGAACACTTCCAATCCTATGCCAGATGCTAGGTGCATTTTCAGTCTGCATTTTCCAATCCTGGCTTGGCTGCTGTTTAGGGGCCAAGCTTTGGTGGTTGCTGCTGTATTGTAGATTGTGGATTGTATCTTGTATCTTGCCAATTATGGGTCAAGTGCATAGTGCACTCCCCTGATTTGTTGATGTATTGAGGATTGTATATTGCTTTTTCATCAATAAATCCTTATTTTGCCGATCAAAAAAAAAAGTACAACTAGAAATAGTGTTATCAACGTCCCCAAATACAATTTTGAACTACACTCCATGATCAAACTTAGTTGTCAATATTAATTGGGCATTGTATTGATATTTATCATAGTTGTTAAATCGAGATTCGTATCGTGAATCGAAATAACCTTGTACCGAATTGCGAATCGAATCGAATCATGAATCGTAAAGATTCGGTCACTTTTTAAAAATTACTTGAAAATATATATTTACATATTTAGATGTTAAATATATTTTATGAATATGAAATATTTAGACTTAAATCAATGAAAATGTTATTTTGAGAGATAATCACGTAGTTTAATAGGTAAGAAGCTATCAAAGATTCTTATTTAAGATCACTATTTTACTTTTTTTTTCTTTTTCGATATTTCTTATCAACCATTTTTAATAAAGATAATTACCAAATAGACAAATTATCAATTTTTCAAATAACAATAATTAACAACGATATTGATATTTGGACAATAAGCATACATACTTTTCTAAGTAACAGTGAGCAAATAATAAAAAAGAATTATTTAGAATGTTTCATTTTAAAGCCTAAAGCATTTTTAAATGTATAACTGACCTCACATATGTAATATTCAATTTAATAAAATAGTAATATATAATTTATAATGCAACTTTAATCTTAAACATTTTTAGAAGATGTATTATGATTTTTTAAAGGGGGGGAAAATGAGAAGAGAGATTAAAAATATGTTAGGTCTGACTGAATCTGATTGGATCCTATTAAAAACTTCATGATCACTAAAATAACAACAAATTATGTATCTATGTTGATTATTTTGGTATTAAACGCTATTAAAAGTTGTATTATATCATTTTCACTAAAAACATGGAGAAAAAAATAGTCGAAAATATGTCGGACACAATAATTTAAAAAATTACATGAATTGTAAAAAGTGAATTAAATTGTGAATCGATTGTGAATCGTGCGATTCACTAGGAATTTACTTCCAAAATAGATTCACCCATAAATTCGTATCAATTTTGCAAAAAATTCGAATCGAATAGCGAATCGTAAGATTCTGGTAACAGAGAGATTCACCCATAGATTCGTATCGATTTTGCAAAAATTATGAATCAAATCGCGAATCGAATCGAATCGTGAATCGTAAGATTCTGATAACATAGATATTTATAGACGTTCATCCACACTAGTTTATATTTTCAATATTGGGTTTAATTATTCATGGGGTCTTAATTCATCACATATGTTGTGCCATAACATATGTACAAAAAGTCCATGAGTCCATAATCTTAGACTAGAAAATTGGTATGTGACTGAAATCCATTCATGTATGTGGGACTCACACATGAAATTAATTTTAACCATCTAATGTATTTTCTTGATATTTTTCTGAGTTAATTTTAATAGTTATAGCATTTAAAAACAATAAATAATAAATGACGGTAAAAGACACGTCTAAGATATTTTGATTCTTTCCTTTTACCTATTGATAAGCATGATAAGAATTTATTTATTATTATTTTAACTTGATAAGAAATTTATAAATAAAATATTTAAGTTATGTTTGGTAATATTTATAGTTTTTCGGTTTTTGTTAAAAAAAAAAAACATTAAACTTATTTATATTTATTTTTTTATAAAAATAAAATAAAAAATATATATTTGATATGCACATGTTTTAAAAATTTATTTAAAAAATATGTGACATTTCTGAAGGTGTTGATTCGCTGAAGGTGGTGATTGAAAGTGGTTTTAGGCGCAAATGCAGTTTCAATAGAAGTTGGTAGTTGGAAGAGTTGGTAGCAGTGGTCAGGTGGCCCTGCCAATAGGATGGTTGCCAGTAGTGCAAAGTGTTAGTCAGGTGGTTGTCAGATTAGTCTCTGGCAACAATAGAAGAGAAGGTTGTCAACAATGGTGTCAAATGTAGTAATGAGCGATATATGGTAGCCGGAGAAGGTTAGAGCGAGAGGAAGGAATGAAAAATTAGTCTAAACAAGTGAAATTACTATTTGTGTTTTGGGAGAAGAAAAAAAAAATGACTCAAAGTTTCACCCTTGTAACAAAACAAACTTTACGTTTTTTATTTTATCAATTTAAATTTGAATTTGTTGATTTGTTTTCAATTTAAATTATTAACCTATTTTCATTACGTAAAACTGATGAAAAAAATATATTTTAATTAATAAACTGATGGAGGTGTATATAAAATGTCCAAAATACCCTTTTTTGTTGAGTTTAATGACTAAAGTATTTTTTGTAATTAACTTTACTTAATGAAAATAGACAGGTGATTTACATTGAAAGCAAATTAAAAGTATGAGCATCCAATAAGAGATTCTACAATTGCTAATAAGGAACAGTACCGTTCAGTCAGTCCAAATCCAACGACCAATTCTCAATATACAACTTGGCCACTATGATCTGATAATAGTATGACCATCCGATAAGAGATTCTCTGGTCCACAACAGATACAACTTGGCTAGTAACAAAAGTGACCTCTGACAAGAGGTTAGTCGTCCTATCAAAAGAAGATCAACAATTTACGATAATACCTTAATCAACTACAAAAAAGAACCATGTAAAGAAGAAATTCCAAAATTACTCATTTCATTTATATTATAAAGAATGTCCAACCAAATCATTGACTTGATCATTGGAAGGTCATCCTGACTTGTCTAGGTTGACAGTGATTAGTAATTTTGGTTTCTCTTGCAGATAAAAGAGTAGGCGAATCATCTCACTAATCCCGCATGAAGACAATTTCACCATACAAACATAATTTAGCCTTTAAACATTAGATTTTCATTTATGTTGTGTTTGATTAGGGGATTTGGAGAGAGATTTGGAAATAGAAAGGGAAAAAATATGTGAAATTATGTGAAATGTAGGTATATTTTATTCTCATTTCAACTATCTTTTCTCTTTTCCTTTTTAAATCTCTCTCAAATCCTCCAACCAAACACAGCGTTAGAAAATATAGAGAATCAAAATTTGTCAAATATTTAGAGAATGTATATCATTTTGTTGGGTCCATGGCTTATGTATCTTTTGTCTTTTTATTTTATTTATTGTTATTACTTTTTATTTTTTGTTTTTGTCTTTTTATTTTTTATTTATTTTTGGTTCGACTGCACTATCAAATTGATGTATGATTAATTCATAAAAATTGAGAATAGCAAAGTAGGAGAGAGGTTACAATGTGCAGTTGCACATTGTAGAAAAAATTATATGTTTTGTAAGAGAAGTTATATATTTTGTGAGATGAAAATTACGATTTTTATGATAAATGTTATGAATTTTGAAGTTATGATGTATATCTAAAAGTCATATATAACTAAAATAATACTTTTTGTGAGAGAAGTTATGCATATTGTGAGAAGTAAAAGTTTATATTTATTGTAATAAAATTTATGTATTTTGGGGGATAAGGTTAAAAAAAAAAAATTAAAAAAAAAAATTTGTCAAAAGTCTTTGCAAACGGACTCAGCACACATAATTTCATTTCGCTAGTCTTTCCATTAGAATCCTTTTTGTCAAGGCAGATACATTTGACCGTTCCGTCTATTTCGGCAAAATAATATTTTTTTTGTATGTGGAAAATACTTTTCTAAAAATGAATGGTTTCTATCCAATTAGTTCACATTTGTTTTGGTAGGTCCAATTTAGATTCATGTTTGGTAATTCAACACTAATGATAGAGACTCCCACAAAACACAATCTTTAAAATGATCTAAATCATTCATGTTACTGTCAGACATAACTTTTCAAAAAAATTTAAACACATCAATAGTAGGGGTCATGGAGGTCCTCCTTTGTGGGGTCCCAAACATTTTCCGTAATTCAAATTGTTTATTTATTGGATGGGAGGTTGTTGCCATGCCACAAGGCACAACAACCCTATTTTGAGGGTTTTTGAGGGTTTGTCTCAAACCTATTTTGATAATCTGAATTATTCATATTATAAAATTCGTCAAACATATGCAAAAAAATCATGTTAATCAAACATATGTAACTCTATGATCAAGTCTTAATTATTTTTTAAAAAAATGATCAAAATCATGCTAATTATTTATTAAAAAAAAAAAACAAATATAGTCTTGTTATGGGACTATAAATGTTCAAGTAACTTTTTTTTTTTTTTTTTTTTATGAATGATCTACTCAATTCATCCTGCAATAGGAATGATTCGAATCATCAAAATAAATTTGTGAATAAATAATTCATGCAAAAAACGATCCTTCCAAAAATCAAGTTATCCAATAGAAAAATGATATACCTACATAATTTTCATTCAAAATTTAAGACAAAAGTGATATAGCCATGATTTTTTTGCAATTATGAATGACATTTTAACCATTAATAAATGACTATAAATGGGACACATCATTGAATATCAATCTTTTATACACAATTTCTATTTGTATGGCATTGCACTATTGAATATTATTAATCACGTGATTAGATCCCATTTATCTTAGACATAGATTCTTCATTGCTTTTAAGGCATGAGAATAGAAATTGCATTTCTTTTATAAGACAAATGGAAATAGATTGTTGATTTTTTTAAGACAAATAAAATCTCATCATGAGACTATCAATGTCTGATCAATCTGATACTTTACATCAATTATCTTCTTAGCGGACCCTACAAAAAACAAAAAACAAAAAAAAAATAAATAAATTTGTATTACTGGGACCCATGGTGGACCCACCTAGCTCTGATAGCACCTATCAACTCAAGTTGAGTCACGAAATGGAGAGAATCATAAGCGTTTTTGAAAAACATTTTTCATAGAAAACGTCTCTGTTTGATTGTGGTTTCGAAATGGATATACTAGTGGTTGTGATACTAGTAGTTCCAGTGTTCATGTGCTAGTAGTAATAGAAAGTGGGTGCACGACAACAACAGTGATGGTGGTGTGGTGGCAATAGTGACGGTGATATCGTGATATTGTTAAAACTTTAATTCAACAATATTTTTACTTTTTGTATGTATTTGGTATATTTATTAGTGTTATAATATTATTGATTCTCCAGTCATGCTTGACATTTTCTTTCCATTTGTAATATTTTAGGGTGAGTTTGGGTTTGGGTATGGTTTATTTGCTTATTATAAAAAAAGGTCTAGAAAAGTAAAGATGTTATGTGACTCAAATAAGTTAATAAGTTGCATATTTATGATTTTACGAAAAAAATGTACAAAAATATAAAGAGGTGATATGACAGAAATAAGCAAATAAGCAACTTATTGATTATTGTCAAACTCACTCTTATAAAAAAGAAAAATTGTCCATAAAAAAAATATAAATAAAAAAAAGATTCTATTTCACTAATTTTTCTTTTCCATTTACTTAATTATCATTCTATAAATTTCTAGCAAAATTTAAAATTTAAATACAACGTAAAATTGAATTTGTAAGTCAATTTTTGTTTTGATGTGAATCAAGAGATGGAGGGTCCATATCCATAATTTTCCAATTACACAATATTCCCCATTTGGTAAGGGAAGAAAGAAAAAAATAAATATAAATAAAAAATCACTAATATATTTCCATTTTTCATGGGCCATTTGTATTTTTTTTTATTGGTAAGCAATCAATTATTAAGATTGGAGCGGTAACTTAGGTGGCTTTGACAACGCAATTAAGTATTAGTGTGAAAATAATCAAATTTAAAATTTAATACAACCTAAAATTGAAGTTTTAAGTCAATTTTCATTTTGATGTGGATCAAAAGATGGAAAGTCCCATATCCATAAATTTCCCAATTACACAATATTCCCTATTTGGTATGGGAGGAAAGAAAAAAAAATCACTAATATATTTTCATTTTTCATAGGCCATTTTTATTTATTTTTTATTGGTAAGCAATCAATTATTATGCAGGTTAGTTTTTGGGGGATCGTTTATCTATGGAATATTTTTGGGGCTTAGTTTGGCGCTTGAAAATTCCTTCGAAAATCAAAGTGTTTGCATGGAAATTGTCTTGACATTCTTCGGATCAAATCAAATTTGGTCCAGAAGCAAATAGCTGTGCGCGACATGTTTGTCTTGAAGGTTTGGAATCGGTTAGACATTGTTTGTGTTGAAAATTGGGTTAGGTTTAGAACTCATATCTGATTGGGTCACCCATGGTCGCATGACTCAAAACCATAAGGCGAGACCCAGTCAAAATAGACTTGAATTAACTTATTCTACGGGTAAGCATGAATGACTCACTATTTCATCTCTCTAAGAGATAGAGTTATGAGTGGTCATAAGACTTCCATTATAATAATAATGAACACATTATATGGATGAGACTAATTTAACCGTATGAAAAATCTGCTAGTCTCTCTCATTTTTTTTCTCTTTTTTCTCTCTCCATGGAAGTCTTTGTACTCTGAATACTGTGGGTAGTTCTGTAATAGTTCTACCCCACTGCTAGGAATTATTCGAAGATATCAATGGAGGCATATGATTCACATACATGATCCATGGATTCGGTTTGAGCGTAAAAAGTATATCCGAATTCATTTATATTTTGCTATGTATTATTTCTTATTTTTCCTACAGTTTGTTTAAGTGTGTGTATTGGCTTATTTTTCCTATGAAGGAAAATATCATAAATGTAAACGTGCCAGCAAGGATTGAAAAATCCTTACAAATTAAATTCAAGCCAATTATCAAGCGATTGCAATGACAGTTCTTTTGCCTCAACGGAAAGGACTTTAAAATTGCCAAGTGTAGAGAAAAGAAAAATTAAAAGAAGAAAGAGGGAGACGGAGACGGAGACGGAGACGGAGAAAGATGATGGAGTGAACAATCAAACTAATCATTAATTTATCTCTATTCCTATGCTTTGAAAATGAAGTACATAAAATAAAGTGCAGAGCACTTACCTCTACTCTCATGCTTCGAAAATGAAGTACATAAAATAAAGTGCACGAAATATAAATGACAAGAAAAATAGAAATCAATTGTCTTTGATTTGAGTTCTAGATCACTTTTTTTCAATGTAGCCATAAATGGCTATTTATAAACAAATATTTGTAGGAAAAAACTACCTAGTAACTACCCTATTTTTCCATCTCCTCCATTTCATGCTCCATGTTTTCCATCATCTTTCCACATTTCATAATTTCTCATAACCTCCAAATGAGTAGGAGGATGCCACATGTTCTGCAATTATATAAATAATAAATAATAATAAAATTGTAGATTTATGGTGCCAACATTACCCCTCCCCACGACCCTTAAAAATGACGTTTACTTGAATTTTTGAAGGGCCGAATCAAGCACATGCCTAATCTAAGTAACAAAGTACTTCGAATAATATCAACAAAATGTTTCAAATGATATAATAGAACCAATAAAGTACTTCGAATTAGTATGAAATGATGACTAGATGTCTCGAATTATATATATAGGCCTTGAAGGGATATTATATATGTGCTTCAAATCGACATCAATCCTTTGAAGGAAATTAAGCAATTTTGTGTTATTTATATTTCAAACACTTAGAAAACTTGGAACCTTTTGAAGTAGGTTGATGTTGCTTGCACTTAAAATCATTCAGAATCTCATATTTTTAAGGCAAAGCCAATGATTCACCTTAACACGCTGTTACACATGCTAAATAATAAGCTTCAAATGTGGTACAAAGGACCAAAAATCACCCATTTATGGTCTAAGTGTTTATAAAATGACAGAATTTATCATTCGAAGGTCTTGCGGAAAAGCTTCAAAGGATAACCTCATATTTTCAAGGCAAAGCCAATGATTCACCTTAGCAAGCTGTTACACATGCTAAATAACAGCTTCGAAGGTGGTACAGAGGACCAAGATCATCCTTCGAAGGTCGAAGGTGCCAACAAATTACGAATTACATTATTGGAAATACTCGGCAAAGCTTCGAAGGTTCACAACCGCCAATATTGTTTCTTCGAAGCTGTTATTGATGCAAGATAGAGTGCTTCGAAATTTACAAAATTATGGTAAAAGGGCTTTCGAAGCAACTTTTGGGCAATATTGTAGTTATTCAAATTTTGTATGCTCTAGTTCACACATAATTAATGAAAATATTAATTTTATTATTCAAACCAATTATTAGGGTCTGTTTGGTAACGTTTACGTTTTCAGTTTATATTTACAAAAATTTTATAAACTGCTTTTTGTTTATTTTTTGTTTATTTTTAGAAAAACATAAACTGCAAACGCGTTTGGTAATTGACAAAATGTTTAAAAAAATTTAAAAATATAAAAAAGAATGAGAAATGACAAGTGGTGGCAAGTAGCGGCGGAAGACGGTGGTGGAAAGTGGTGACGGTGGGTGGTGGGTAGCGGATAGTGGTGGTGGGTGGGTAGGTGGGTAACGGTAGCGGGTGGTGGGTGGTAGCGAGTGGGTGGTTGTGGTGGTGGCGGCGGCGGATGGTGGGTAGTGGTGACAGGTGGGTGGCGAATGACAAGTGGTGGTGGGTGGTGGTGGTGGGTAGGTGGGTGACGGTGGCGGGTGGTGGTGGTGGTGGTGGCAGGTGGGTGGCGGATGACGGGTGGTGGTGGGTAGGTGGCGGGTGGTGGTGAGTGGGTGGGTGACGGTGACGGTGGCGGGTGGTGGGTGGTAGCGAGTGAGTGGCAGATGACGGATGGCAGGTGGGTGGCGGATGACGGGCGGTGGCGGGTAGGTGCCGGGTGGTGATGGTGATGGTGATGGTGGGTGGGTGGGTGACGGTGGCGGGTGGTAGCGAGTGGGCGGTGGTGTGTGGTGGTGGGTGGTAGTGGTGGCGGGTGGCAGGTAGTGGGTGGTGGTGGCAGGTGGGTGGCGGATGGCGGGTAGGTGGCGGATGGTGGTAGTGGTGGGTGGGTGGGTGACCATGGCGGGTGGTGGTGGTGATGGGTGGTGGCAGGTGGATGGTGGGTGGGTGGTGGATGGTGGTGGCGGGTGGTAGCGAGTGGGCTGTGGTGGGTGGTGGTAGGTGGTGGTGGTGGCGGGTAGTGGGTGGTGGTGGCAGGTGGGTGGCGGATGGCGGGTGGTGGTAGTGGTGGGTGGGTGGGTGGGTAACCATGGCAGGTGGTGGTGGTGGTGGGTGGTGGCAGGTGGATGGCGGGTGGGTAGTGGGTGGTGGTGGTGGGTGGTGGGTGGTGGTGGCGGGTGGGTGGCAAGTGGCTGGTGGTGACGGGTGGCGAGTGGTGGATGGTGGTGGCAGGTGGGTGGTGGGTGGTGAGTGGTGGTGGCAAGTAGGTGGCGAGTGGTGGTGGTGGCGGGTGGTGAATGGTAGTGGCAAGTGGTGGGTGGATGGCAGGTGGGTGGTAGTGGTGGCGGCGGCGAGGGGTGGGTGGTGGTGGTGGCGGCGGCGAGGGGTGGGTGGTGGTGGCAGGTGGGTGATGAGTGGTGGTGGCAGGTAGCGGTAGGGGGTGGGTGATGGGTGGTGGTAGCGGAAGACGGTGGTGGAAAATGGTGGCGGGTGGTGGCTAATTTTGGGTGGTAAAAAAAAAAAAACTGAAAACTCAAAACGGAAACACATTTTTTGTGTTTTCATTTTTTGGCCAAATTTATAAACTGCGACCACTGATTTATAAATCAAAAATTTTACCAAACAAGTTTTTATTCGAGTTTTTAAAATTTTTGTAAATATAAACAGAAAACTGAAAACGTAAGTGTTACCAAACGGCACCTAATTCTTCAAAGGCACCAAAACTTTTTTTCTTTGAATCAACTTTTGTAGAATACTAGTTACATTTTCATCATGTAACAAATGGCTATAAAAACGTTTATCAATAAAGCCACTAATTATCATGCCAAAAATAGGCATTATTTGACAATTAATTAATTGTCATTTTACATATATTTGAAGGGATGTACATTTCGAAAGTTTTCTCATCCTATGTTACATTTCGAAGGTGTTCATTGATGACAAAATCACCATTCGAAATTCACGTATGTTACTAAAAGATCAAAATCGTCCTTCGAAAGTGCCCACGACATCTCTTCGAACCAAATCCAAAGAGTTGGATTACTATGAAATTATTTGGCATTTTAATTATCCATTAATGGCTATAAGATGATATTTCAATGAATACATATAAAAGTACAACCATTTATCCTTTGAAAATAGGTCTAACAACCCTCACATATTCTTAATAACATACTTCGAAGTGTCTTGGACATGCTTCGAAGGTAACCACAAAACCAAATGGTGATGGTTTTATAGATCAACTAATAATCATATTTTTTGCCCAATATATTGCAATAACGAAATATTTTTTGTTAGCCATTCCATCAAAGTCAACATTTGATGTGATCTACAAATCCAAAAAGGATTTTGAACAACAAAAGTCATGGTATAGTATGACCATGAAAATTTATACCTTTTGACATTTTGAAAAATGTCAAAAATTTTGAATTCTTGAACAGTGGTCTGTTCATAATTCTTGACCATGTTTGGTTTAAAAACAATAACTTTCGTTGAATTGATTTTCATAATTATTTGACAAAGTGGGCTGTTTTTCCATATTAGCCATTAATGGCTTATGAAAATCCCCCATAGGTATGTTATTTTTATGACTCGACTCTCTAAAAATTAGTTTTTGGACCCTCCCGAGTCATGCATGAGACATCATTCTTAGCCAATCTTGGCTCAAGAACATACTCTTTCGTCATGTTAATTTCATAATTTGACTATTTAGAAACGGGCTCTTGAAACCCCTGAGCCATTGATGAAATCATTTCTTTGTTTTTGCTGTTTTCAACCATGGAAACATTTTGAAAAAATTCACCAATTCCGGCCATTAAATCCTCAGTTAATAACTTGGTTGTGAGAGTTGACAACTCATCATTCCATTGGTGAATTTCCAACTCAAGTTGATGAATTTCTTCAATTAAATTATGTCTTTTTTCTTCTACCAAATAATATTGTAAGATATGAAAGTTATTTAATCAAGAAAATGGATCACTTCTTGAAGATCCAAATTTTTTTTGTTTATGCCAAAAGATTTCATCTAGGCTATTTGAATGGACAAATCTGAAACTTTGCGATCGATACCGTTACGTTACCCGATACCCCGATTTAAAACCATGATAATTATATAAATAATAAATAATAATAAAATTGCAGATTTATGGTGCCAACAGTGTGTTTGGAAAACAAGTTTGTTTGGCATGAGGGACTAACTTGTAGCTTTCTTGATTGGGTTTGATTTATTTCTTCGAATCATTCTTCTGTGGACTCGGCTTTGGTATTTACGGTGTGTTGGAATATTTGGTTGCACCGAAATCAGGTGGTGTTTGCCGATACTCAGCGGATGGCTACGGAGGTGGCAACGATTGCTTTCACAAGTCAGTCCAAATTCATAGCAACTCAGGTTTGTGTATTCCTTCGAACAATTCTGTTTCTAGTGTTGGCTGGTCGGCACTAATGGCGGGAGTCTACAAGGTAAATTTTGATGGTGCAATGGGTGTGAGGCAGCATGTGTTGGGGATTGGTGTGGTGGTGAAGGACAGTTTGGGCGACGTTATTGCTTCTTTGTCTGAACTAGTGGGACTAATTCCTAATATGGATTTTCTGGAAGCATCTGCAGCGCTAAAGGCAGTTTGGTTTGCGTGATGTTCATTTGTAAAAAGATTGGTTGACGGTGGTTAATGCTATTATGATGGGTTCTGACTTCGAGTTTGCATCATTTGGCCATGTGGTGTCAGAAGTTCGCAAGGTTGTTATCTCACTTCGTTCGTTCAGTGTTTGCTACGTTTAGAGATCTGGAAATGAGGTGGCTCATCGTTTAGTAAGGATGGCAATTTGTCATGCGGGTTTGCAAATTTGGATGGAAGAGGTTCCGACCTCTGTCACTCGTTTTGTCCTCCATAATGTAGGGTTTGTTTGATTTATTTGTCTTTCTGGTTTGTTGAATCTATCTAAAAAAAAAAAAAAAAGATTGGAGTGGTAACTTAGATGGCCTTGGGAACACAATTATAAGTATTAGTGTGAAACAGTCAAATTTAAAATTTAACTTTAAATAAAACGTAAAATTAAGTTTTTAAGTCAATTTTCATTTTGATGTGAATCAAAAGGTGGAGGGTCCCAACCAACTAGGCCTACCTTAGTTGGCCATCATGTTTTTCTTAGAACTTAGTTCCAAGGAGGTTATGAGTTCAATTCTCATTAGGGAGGGTTGAATTAAGGGAGTGCAAGCACTTAGGTGCTTTGCCAAGGGTGGAGAAATTTTTTCTTATATGTGTTAATCTAACAATTAACAACTAACATTTGCCGATAATAATAATAAAAATAAATAAATAAATAAATAAATAGTGGGGGGTCCCATATCCATAAATTTCCCTGTTTGGCAGTGGAGGAAAGAAAAAAAAATTGGAGTTTTTAAGTCAATTCTGATTTGGATGTGAATCAAAACGAGGGTTCCATATCCATAAATTTTCCAATTACGCAATATTCCCTGCGTGGTAGGGGAGGAAAGCAAACGGAAAAAAAAATAAAAAAATTGTTCACTAATATAATTTTATTTTTCGTAGGCTATTTGTATTATTTATTATTTATTTTTTTTTGTGGTAATTATCGACTAGTCTTATTAAGTCAATTTAAATATTATTAAATCATGTTGACCTTTTTAATGAGTGAATAAGTTCTATAATACCTATATTTATCAAGTTATTTCATCTTCGCTTCTCTCTATCTCTGTTTCTCCACTATTTTTTCAAAAGTTTCACACCACTATTGTCTACCACCATCATTCTCATTGTCATCACCATCTACCTGCCATTGCCATTGTCACCATCTACACTGCTGGAAATGAGGGTTTTAGCGGCGTTTAAAAAACGCCGCTATAGGTTTCAAAAACGTCATCTAAACATTTTGTGACGTTTTGCACCAAGCGTCGAAGATGCGGCCGTCGCTATAACTTTGTGACGCTTTAGAAACGTCGCTATATTACTATAGGCGGCGTTTTTATAAAACGCCACTAAAAGTTCCACTATGACATCACCATGCTATTTGGCGACCTTTTTAAAACGCCGTCGTACTCTTTTTGAAAAATCTAACCGTTGATATAATATTTAGCGACGTTTTTAGAAACGCCGTGAAAGCCTCTTTTTTTTAAAAAAAAAAATTTGTGCTAATTTTATATGATTGAACTAAAAAATCTGAAAAATAACACTAACATGAAACAATAACTCTCATTCAAACATCAGATACAACATTAGTTCACTTTCCAATTCAATTTAATATCCAATCACCATTAATCACAAAATAACATATTCACAAATCATGTTTTAACAAAGACATTAACCGAGAAAGAAGTGTTGAGCTATAATGATTGATCCAAACTTACACAAGAGATGGCAAATTACTACCAAGAAAATTATCCCCAACTCAAGATATCACCAAAGTAAGAAACTATTGAACTTCACTAGATTGCATTTCAAAAATCTATTCCTGATTGTAACATAAATTTCAAATTTGGATGAGTTAAATTCAAATTGATTCAAATTGATGAGAGAGTTCACTGTTAGTCTTCATTGGTCTACATACCTGCATCAGAACATAAATTACAATCAGATTCACCAAAATAAACATAAATTGAAGAATTTGTAAACTTAATTTTCTTAATCACTTGATTGCATTTATTTATTTTTAATTGTTTAGGTAGAGGTGGTTAGAGTTTTGCTCCTGACACAAATCTATGATTTAAGTTATAACTTTACTCCTTCAATAGTATTTAAACAAAAACTAGGGCTAAAATTTTTGTTTTCGTCCAGAATTGAAAAGAAGCTTTAAAAACAGTTTAGGTTTGAACAGAAGGCTCTGTTTAAGGGATTCATTACATTTCTTTATTTATTATTTTTCCAAAAAAAACGAAAGCCCATCAATATAAACTTTAAGCCTATTGTTGACAATTGTAATTGAGCTCTATATTCCCTTTCTTAATTGGAATCCCAATTTTGTGCATTAACAACAAAAGTTCATATGCCAGAATCCTCTCTTTAAAGAGGACCTACAAAAATTTTGTTGTGTTATAGAGATTAGGCTATCAAATCCCAAGGATTTTAACAACAGCAAATTATTTTCACAAGCCCATCAACATAAACTATAAGCCTACTGTTGGCAAGTCACCAACCAAAAAATGAAGGGGAAAACACTGACCAACCCACATACCCTTATCTCAAAATGCAATATTTATCACAATATTCAGTAACATAACTAAAATGGCGATGACTCAAAGGAGAAGAAAAGGCAAAAGTGAACCTGCAAGAGAGTCCAAGCATGCTGCAGTAACAGGGCAACCTTCCATGTTCAATAGAGAGAGCTTGAGCAAACCTACAATGCACACAGAATAAGAGAGACTATTATTACAAAGAATTGCAACACTTGTTTGCTTTTCTTGTTGATAAATGAAAAGTGCTTCATTTGTGTTTTGAGCACAAATGAGGATTTAATATCGAAAATGGCAAGCATGATAAAATAACTTACTCGAAGTAATTGCCCTGGAAGAATGTAGAAACCCGGAAGAAGAAGATAATACAACTGCTGGAACGCCAGTTGCATTCTGTGATGAGATCATTTGTAAAGACCGAGAGACAACTGGAGGCAAAGAACATCTTAGATGTGTAAATTAAAATAAATAAATAAAACCAATAAAAGAATAATTTTATTGAAAACAATACATACAATGCCTTCTAAGGATGTACAGACGTCTATAAAGCTTACTTCAATCTGATTTATTCATTTTTCGAGGAGACTTTTTATTTTTTGGTAGATATTATAGGAGTTACATTTTAGGGAAGGGATTTAGTTTTGGGGTTCTTGTGTCTAATTAATTTTTTTTTCTTTTGCTGTACAGGGGTGACACCCCCTTGGTGTCCATCTGATACAGTTCCGTACTTATTCATAAAAAATAAAATACAATGTAATACCTTCTGAGGATTAGGAATATCACTCAAGGAAACATTTGAAGAATTCCCAGGGGGTGAAATTGGTTTTGGTGTAGTCATTGGTCTTATTTGCAATGACTGGCCACCTCAACTCAATCTACAAAGGACATGGCTGTACATGAAGATACAGAGATATATATGTTGTGTGTGTGTGTGTTTTCTTTTTCTCAGTTATCTTATATGTCTTTTACATAAGAATTTAAGAAGATCAGGTTGAATTTTCTTGTAACCCTATTTGACTAAGTAAGATAATTGCAAGTACATCCATTCTTCATAATACCATAACAATTTTATAGAACATCATAATAAATTAAAAGAACAAGGCTCTTTTATTGAAGCCAGCTATGGCTTCTAGCACTACTGGCGACAAGAAAAGGAGGCGGAGAACAAGAAGGGATCTTGAAGAAGATTGAAGCATGTTAGGGCTTTAAAATAACATTCCATTCTAACAAAAAATATCAAACACAAAAATAGTTCAACTAAAGTCAATCCAACAAGAAATAAATTTATCAAACTGATTGGTGTTTATGGGGTCTAAATACATTGCATGGGTCAATAGAAGAAACTAATTTTATACCTCCACCATCTCCACTGTAGTGGGAATAGAACCACTGTGGGGATCAGTAAAAGAACTGCTGCCTCCATTTGATATCAAGTGGCTTGATGATATTCTAGCCAGAGTATGCTCTATAAATGCAATAAGCTCTACATGAGTACCATGTAAATGAGATATTTGCAAAATATGATTGCAAAGCAGTGGCAGATCCACCAGGCGGTCAAGAAACTGCTCCAAAGTCAAGATTCCATAAGCAAATACCTAGGAGGGGAGAACATTATTAGCTTTCTATTTTATTTTATTTTTTAAAATTTATTGCAAGCTAAAGATAAAAGCCAAACATGAAAGATTAAAAACTCACTTTTGTGTCTGGAGGTTTACGCAATGCCTCCAACACAGTATGTACAGCTATACTAAGTGTAAGATTACTCAGAAGCTGATGCTTTATTAGGGAACCTCGAAAGTAATCACGAAGCATCAGGTTATATAAACCAAAAAAAGGTAAAAGACATTCATTACAACAATTCTTTTCCTGATTAATATTGGGTGAACCTATTTCCAGACAAATTTGGCAAGGTCCAAAACAAAATACAGCCTTGTCAATGCATCAAACAGATGTTGTACTGTGCTCTGGAACCAACCAAAATAGCTTTGGCAATAAGGTCAGTGTTAATGTTTATTGTTTAGTTGCATATGTTCAAAAGTCATAAAACTAGCAAAGCAGAGAATAGAAATTGGGCTGCCTCTTAAGAGATCATATATACCTGTGACAGAAGGTCAGAAGCTACAATGCTAACCCTATGCTGAATAAATTCTAAAGGGTGCCTCTTAAGAGTAAAGACGTCAGCAGCACACTTGGCTGGGTTGGGGGGGGGTGACAGGATTCACCCATAGGAGCTGCCATAGCGCCTACAGAAATGAGCAAGTACAAATGTTACAATTATAGCAATTGGATTTCCATCCTACACCATATCAAGTAATAACATTGCCACTGAGCATACTATGATATATACACCATATCAAGTAATAACATTTCCTCCTCACATGTGGAGACTATTTGGCTGAAGGATGTCCATATGACTTTCCATCTTACATGACATGTACAGCAAAAACTTCTATTACATGAACAAAACTATGAAATACTGCCAAGTGTCATTTTTATGTATATGTTCACCTGAAGATTCTACAACCACAAAAAAATTACCTGTCTTAAGATAACAACTAAGCATTTGATATCTTTTATTGACAGTGGCTTCTCCTGCTCATAAAACTCCTCATTATCAACTATCATAAGCATGTGCCTGATCCATCAAATAAGTGCGTTAGACTTATTCCCTCAACTTGTGCCATAAGTTCAAAACCTCAGACATACCACATACTGTCATCAAATTAATTCAGACAACTGTAAAGAAATTACGATCAAAACTGAACATAGAAGCAGCGTTCTTACTTGTACACAGGGCAGAAAACTGACAAAGGTAACAGCCAGCCAGGTGCATCTCCCGGCAGATATGATAATTGCCCAGACAATGCTGACCACATCTGATTCTCATGGCATCGCTTCATGAATTTCCATATTACAGGAACAAGCTCTGTTCTATAAGCTAGTACAGTCATAACACGCTCAAGGGGTAAAATGTTAAAAGTCACATGCAAGAAAGCACAAGCAGCACCAACAGCTACCACCTCTTTACCATGAGCCCCTTCTTCATATGAACCATTGAAATCGAAACACTACAGCAAAAGTTCAGCATGTAGCAAATTGAGGTAGGACACCTCGATTGTAATTTAGTCGTTCCGATAAGAAATAATCACTTAAATTGCAAATTGATTGTAATTTAATCGTTCTTGTTTCTACTTGTGAAGATTGAGCCAAAACTGAAGAATCCTGGTTGTTCCCTATCAACCATGCAATGATAATTATGGTCAAACATGGCTATTTAAGCACAATCCTATAGGAATATAAATAGAACATAGGAATTAACACAGTGCAAAGCTATAGCATTGAATATTTTTGAAATGGAATTACCTCAACATTTCTTAAGCTGAGTGCGCTATCAACATCATCTGTTGTCAACATTTCTTAGCATTGAATATATATATATTAATTATGGGTCCTTGTGAATGTTGACTTGATGTTGTGTAAGATAACTCTTCACAGTTTTCTTCAAATGAAAGTAGAAAATTTAGGAGCCCTTTCACAAAATAAAACGTATCTGTACATAATGCAATAAGGGAAACTGATGACCACAATATTCGAAAAAATAATTAAAAAACATGTAAGAAAAATACCTATATTCACAATGCTCAGGCCATGCACAACGAACTTTTCCATAATCCCAATAACAGTCATCTTCCCTCAAAGGTCACGCTTAGCTGTTCCATGTAAAATTTAAGAGGTAAAACAATTTAATGAAACAAAAAGAACTAAGAAAGAAGAGATCCACCTTTTGTAACAAATTTTGATTTTGAATCAGGATAGTTATCATGCCACATCTCAAGCCACAATTCCCGCATTAGAACTGGAGATCTAACAATGTGCCTGTGATTTGCTACATGAAAGCAATTCCAACTAATTTTAAAGTGCCGTTATGATTGATAAAGAGAAGAAACAAACTAGAGTAAGAAAAGAACTAGATCTATCTATATGGGTCTTAGTTCTTTCCTAATGTTTAAAATTGTGAGGAAACTATAATACGGTCAAATGTTTGTGGGCTGTGGTATAATCTGTAATGCTATTACTCAGATGAAAGGAAGACAGAGAAGCTTTTACAACATTTTTTTCACTATGCTAAGAGAATATCAGCATAAATTGTACTTCATGTTCTTGTGGAATTTAAGCGAGCTAACGTTATTTCAGCAAAGATTATTTCATATTTTTTTTGTTGAATATGACCTTAAAATGCAAAACTTGCTTTCCACAACCCGTGACCTTGAGATGTAGCCATAATTTTTTCTTACTATTTTACTACCCTTGGAGCACAAACCAAAAACTCATTTATTTGGCTATAAGGTTCATTCATCATGTTTAAGGGAAATGATACATACAATACATGTGAACAGATAAATATGCGTGAAGTGTATAATTGATTGCTAGATACATTTACTTTCTATTAACAAATAACATATTAGATATTAGATAAAATAAAACAATGAAAAGTCTAATATTGCAAACCCAGACATTTTATAACAGAGAATTTTCACTCATTCTCAGCAAAGCATTTCCTTTAAGCCAAGTGTAAGTATTTACTGAGCCTGAAATCCTTTGAAGCCACTGTTGTCCAAAATTGCATACAACAGTTAACGTGATTTGTAAGACATTTTACATACCCTTGTCAAGCTCCCAAACTGCTGTTCTCTTTCCAGGAAGACTGTCAGAGTCTTCATAATAGGTTATGTACTTTATAGTTAACCCAATTGAGCAGTAAGAGACAATTATAAATCTTACGGCCATAAAAAAGTAAAGTTGCAGTCCTTCAGCAGGCCTATTAGCTTATTTCTCATGTTCTCAATGATCCAGGAGTGGTTACTATGTTTTATAGTTTAAGGTCCCAAACTATGAGATATGCTTTCTAGATAGGGCGGAGTGAAGCAGGAGGGTAAGAGAAAATGAAAATGAGCAGAGATGGTTCTAAAACAGCATGTCAAGTTTAAAAAATGAGCATACTAATAAACTAAAGTCAGTTGAAAAATGATCATTCTCCAAAGAGTGACAAAATAAACAATTTATTTTCAAATTACATGAAGCACAAACAAACAATTTACCAAAACAAGTCCAATTATGTTTGTAGGTTGCTCATAGTAGACTGGCACTCTTCTATGCCCTTTCTCCAAAATTAAATTCATCAGCTCCCTATTAGATATCAAGCATCATCATATATATGATCAAAACAAAGTTAAAAAAGACTTCAAGTAAACCTTCTATTCAAAAGTTTTCCAAAGCATGCAACACCTGTCAAGCTTGGCATTGATATCAACAGCAAAAGTGTCAGCTATGGGAGTCATGGCATCACTGGCTGTTTTCTCAGTAAGCCCAAGTGCTCCAGCAATAATTGTTGTCTCATCATGTGTGAGTTCTCCACGTTTTCCAGCCTGTTTACAGGTAATCAGAAGACTATCAAGTCACAAGATAAAACAGAAGGAAAAAGAAGCTCTTTGCAATGGAGTTTGAAGTGAAAAATAAAAATGGGATAACATTAACTTCGGGAGACGTTTTTATAGACGAGAAAATTAAAATTCCTGCAAGCAGCACATTTTGTAGGAAAAAGGGAGGAGTATTGGATGGATGTTTTAAGGATTCCTCAATTGGAGACCTTTTTTTTCTTTTGGGTGTGGGTGGGTGGGTGGGTGGGTAGGAGGGGGATGGACCAAATTGCATCATAAATAAAATAAAAATAATGTCGTTAGTTCATAATACTTTCACAAATGTGTCTACTTACCTCATTACCATGCAAATCAACTAGTGTTTTCAACTCAACTCTACGGAAAAGTGCTACATGTCCATGTCCTAGCAGAAAATCTAATAGCTGAAAATCACAGACAATAAGGGTAGCCAAGAAGACTAATTAGAAAGACCAACCAATGAATTTGCTTTAAATAATGCAATGCAATAGTGCTGAGCAAACACAAGTACCTTGCTTATTGGATATGCTACAGGAAAACAAATCCAAACAAGAACGCGGACAAATGGGGCTACAGCTGCACCAATAGCCAACCCATGTCTAGAACAAACAGATTGTGGTATAATCTGTTCACACAGACTAGTAGTAATTAGCACATGCAAATTCACCATGCTGATTTAACCAGGAAAATTGAAACATCATGATGCGAAAAATAGATTTGAGTTTTCTAAAAGCACTTCTTTAGAAAATGTATCCATGCTACAAGAACATAACTCAAGTTTTCTAATAAGCACTTTTTCTATCAGAACAGATGGGCAGACACATTCAGATGAATTCAGACTAGCATTTATTTATATTAAAAAAATATATAGAATGGCAATTAAACAGAAGAGAGAATACATATAGAACAGAAACTCTTCAACTGCCTTCTCTCTAAGGCTTCCCCCAATTCTTGATCCTTCTCTGCACAAACGAAAATCAACAACCAAATCAACATTGTCCTTTCATAATGAAAATGCTGAAAATGAACCAGATTTTTAGAAGAAAATTTGTCTATCACTACAACTCCTTCAAAACACTGATTGTAAACCCAAACACAACACTAAAAATATAGAAAATAAATTATTATTTTTAAATATTTTGGGAATAATTACCAATAAATGTAAAAGCGATGATGATCGAGGCTTCAATCAATGCATCGCCATAGCCCTAATGCGGGAATCAGGTGATGCTCACCTTAGTAGACGATGGTGTTCGCTCCCCTCGCCGGTGCAGATGGTGGCGGCGGTGGCGCTTCGAAATCAAGAGAGAGAGAGAACTTCGAAATCAAAATCGAAATCGTCAATCGCTCAGAGATTGGATCTGAGATGAATCCCCAACCGCTCTGAGATTGGATCTGAGATAAATCACCAATCGCTCTGAGATTGGATCAAACGGGGCCGCAGAAGGTTGATTCGATCGGTTGATTCGATCGGTTGAGAGAGATTAGTGTTTAGAGAGGGTTGTGAGAGAGAGAGAGTGAGAGTGAGATCGATCCAGAGAGTGAGTGAGAGAGTAAGCGAGTGTTTTGGGTCCTTGACCCAAAATAAGACATTTGAAGAGAGAGAGAGAGAGAGAGAGCGCGCGCGCGTGGGAAAGTTGTACATTTGCGCGTGGGAGAGTTGGACATTTGGAGGCGCTTTAACACGCCCTCTCTTCTAAAAACGGTATCGTTTTATTTTAAAAAAAAATGTGGCGCTTATCAAACGTGGTAAAATATTGAAAAAGATGACGTTTAAAAAAACGTCGTTAAATGAACGTCGTTAAATCTCATTTTTCTTGTAGTGCTACCAATCACCACCACTTTTATCGTCATCTAACTATTGTCTTCTCTTCCCTTCTCTTCTATTTTCTCTCTCTCCACAATTTTTTCAAAAGTTTCATACAACTATTATCTACCACCATCGTCATCCACCCGCCACCACCATTGTTGCCATCTACCCACCACCACCACCACCACCACCACCACCACTACCGTCATTACTCAGATGCTGTTACTGTTCAGCAATTATCTCTACCATTGTCCTAGATCTATATTCTACCGTCACCAATCTACACTTTACCATTATAGATCTACACAACCACCATATCACCATTCACTACAAGAATTTACATATTTGCCGACCACTTTTGCTGACCAAAACAATTTTGGTCGCAAAAAAATGACATTTGGCGACCAAATATTAATTAGTCGCGAATGATCATTATTTTTGGCGACCAAATATTATTGGTTGCAGAAGGTTATATTTTGGCGACCAAAAAATGAGTTGGTCGCAGAAAGTGGTTTGCTTTTGCCGACCAACTACAAATTTGGTCGCGGAATGTCACATATGTTTTGGCGACCAAAAATTTGGTCGCCAAAAACTTATTTTCAGCAACTAAAAAAAATTAGTTGCCAAATTAGTACATTTAGCGACTAATGTTTTAGTCTCCGTTGATTGAGATTTGGCAACTAAAAAAGTTTGTCGGTAAAAGTACCTTTTCTGCGACTAATATGGTCTTTGGTCGCCAAAAGTTTGGGAGGGAAATTTGAAACGTGGAGGTGGGAATTGAAAGCCCTGGCTCCTAAGATCAACAAATAAAAAAAATCAAAAGGCCTGACTCTCAAGATTGATAGCTCATTAAAATTCTACGGTTTCAATAGCTCATTGATGTCGATGGAGTCTCCACAGTTTACCAAAGGGGTTTCGTCTAGGGCTAAGGTTGTAGTTAGGGATTCGAAATCACCAGCCTTATTTGGTTTGGGGCAAACTGAATCGGGGTTTGAGCTTAGAGCAAGGGGAATCGAAAATTTCCTCTGAGGAGGTTCCTTCGATTAGTGTTAACAGATTGACGATGGGCGGTAAAGGGAGTCTTAGCCCTAGTTCGAGGTTGTTCGCTGCTTCTATGGAGGGCCTTCGATCAGAAATTGTTGCGATGGATGCTCTTGGTCCTGACGAGCGAGGTTCAACTAGAGGTAGGGTTTTAAATCGGGGTTCGGATGTGGTAATTTCTCAGTCTCAGGCTATTGAGGACCTGCGGGCTAGGCTCAACACCATTTGTTTGCAAATATGTTGGGGGTTTCGAGGGAGGATCTGGTACCCATTGAACTTGCGCAAGAGGAAATATCCACTCCTGCACTTCAGCGTTCAACCTGCTTCAGACTAAGTGGTCGGACATTGTTGAAATGGAAGGGGGAGAGGAGGCTGTTATTGATTGATTCAAGGACCAAATGGCTACTTTCATTCTATTTTTTGGTTGATTTTTGATAATTTAATTTTTAGTTTATTATCTTTTCTGGTTATTTGTAGTATTACTAATTCCAGGCATTCTGCACAACATAAGGCTAATTCAATTTATTTTGTTGCTGAATAATCATGCTATGACAAACTTCTCACTGCACTGCACTGCACTGCACGAAACAATCTAAGTGGCATAATGAAATATGTTTCCTTTCATAATATCTCTAACTAATCAAGTTTGTTCAACACTTTGTTGCTGAATTTGTGAGTATTATTTATTTTTATTCATAGTTAAACGTTCAAGGAATTCAAGTCACTGAATAATTTCATGGAATTATCTGCTTTTGGGAGATAATTAAGAGTAACTTTAACTTTAGTATGTTGGCTTAAAAAGACTCGAGAATTGATAAGAGTTACAGTGATTGTTTATTTAATGAGACTGCTTGTTCTGTAGATTGTCATTTCTAATCTGTCAGAACTGTAGGCTGAGTGTTGTGGGATCTTAGGAAGGCAGGAGTGCCTTTGGCTTACCTAATGGACCACATTTAGGTATGGGTTCAAGGGAAATACACGAAATAAGGGTTATGTTTTTACCATTTAGTTGATTGTTATACTATGAGCTAAGATCTTCACAGTGTTCCTATCTATGTCTAGTCTTTTTTCCTCATTCTCTACGGCTAATTTCAAAACTAATGAAACTTATTTATAATTATAAGGTGCAGTGAATTTTGAAAATTTAACTACCATCAAGCTGTAGTTTGTTTTATGGTGGGCTGAATTGTTCTTATGGTCAGTAGATGTCGCCAATAATGAAATAATCCTCCCCATCAAGTATTAGTTTTGCACGCCGTATCACTATACTTTTCATATAATAGACATATTTTTATAAGTCAAATAGTGAAATTAATATTACTAACTTCAAAATTAAAGTTCTAACTTTAAAAACTGTTAGCTAAAATAATATTGTAATTATTAATGTTTAGGTTATTCTGGTACAAGCAATAAATTATCTAAGGACAATAAAATTTGATAGAGAATGACTATTAGAGTAAAGCTTAGTAATTCTTCAATCATTACCTCAAGAAGTCAAGTTCCCATATGTTCCCTGAATATATCAAAACTTCACCTGCTAACCTGTTCTATTTTGGCTGGCAGTGTTGGTTGGGCCCCTTCTTTTTTGCTGAAGCAAGATGTTCCCCATGAACCATTTATTGCTGATTCTGTAGACTTCGTTGTTTCCCAGGTTAAGTCTCAAAAACTCAAGTGAACTGTTTACTAGTAGTTTATCTGTAAGATGTGCCTAAACAATCTGCCATTACTCTTCCTTATTTGTTGATTTGTCACCATGGAATGAGACTGTTGTGTGAAGATAGCTTGTTATATTAGAAGAAAAATGCTACTTCCATTTACTTTTGAACTATGGAGACAACGTCAATTGTTTAATTGTGAAATTGATGGTAAAATGATTTTGATCTCACTTCCATTTGGAAATCTGTTTATATGGCATTGCCTTTCAGGTTTCATAGGTCTCTTGTTTTTCCATATTTTTTGAATAGCAGATTTTGGAATATGAGTCTACCTTCATAGAACAGTGTCATGCACCACTCACTTTAATTTAACATTGTCCAATAATTTCTTTTCCATTTAAATGATTTTCTTTTAAAGTTGCCACTTCTCTTTGCATTGTATGAGTAGTTATTCTCACTATTTTAAACTTACCATCAACCTCTCTTTTAGTTATACTCCACCCTCTTGTAATTCCACAAAAAAGTGTGTATTCAAATTAAAATTCTTTTATGATCCATTTGGTTCATGAATTTGGTAAAGGGAAAAGTAAAAGATAATGCTAAGGAAATTATTGTTCCTTGTTTGAAAGTATGTGAGGAATTTTTTGTTCCAAGTATAATTTCTTCTTCTCCTCATTGCACGAATTTTTACTATTACATGAAAAATGTCAATCTAACTTTGCTTTAAGTAGGAGGGAAAACACGAAGGATAAAGATTTTCCTTTCCTTTTACCTTACTAATTTCAAGTTCCAAACAATGCCTTGATAAAATTACGAAATTCCACCGTATTTCCCTAGTAGATGGAAAGAACGTAGAGTGTCAAATAAATTAGTTGGTTTTGAGGAAGACAAACGTAGCTTCAAAAAAGAGGATCCCCAAATGAGGTGTTAGCTACATTGAGTGAATATGAATACTCCTTTCCTCGAAAGATGCTTTTAATCATTCTCATGTTTTTAATGGTTTTCAAAGGAGTTTCTTTTAGGTGTTAGCTTAATGCAGTAGTATGCATAGATCAAAACTCAGTTAGCTGTCTATTTGTTCTTTAAATGCTTCTCATATTTTAATTGATTTTCATTTTTTCCCCCTTGTATAGATCAGAGCTTTCCATCTTAGAGAACACTTGACTTAGAAGAGGGCTAAATGAGCCATTGCATTTATGACTTGCCATCTTCATTTCACATCCTGTCAACTGCAGAGTCTATTCACCAAACGGAAGAAGTTGCTTTATGTTATTCTTACATTGCACTGTTCAAATACCATGCAGGTTGAAACCCTCTCAAAAGATGACTTAGCATCAAGGTTGACTTTAACAACAGATGATGCGTCAGTTGGACCTCTGCTGCTTTCAGATGCTGGTATAACGATAATTGATGTATGTAACACCAACCTTCTTTTGATGACTGTTTTGATGGTTTTATGTTGGTTTTGGTGTAGACAATCTGCAAACAGTACCAAAATGATGCATATGCTATGTGGGCATAAGCAAAGCTTTGGCATCCACATGCTAGTTGGGCTGACTGAAAAATTAATTCTTACTTTTCCAAGATAAGGAAATGCAGTAGTCTCAAATGTGTCTGTCAATGCACAAATTCTGCCATGATGCTGATTGGTGAATGTTGCTGTTGCCTTATCTGATCATCCAAATTTAATAAAATTTTACCTTGTCATCATCTTCTTTAAATTGTTTACTGATGGATGTGTGAAAGATAGGATTAGAAATGAATATATGCGCGAAATGGTAGGAGTACTATCAGTTGAAGATAAGTTAAGAGAGAAGATGCTAAGATGATTTAGTCATGTATAACAAAGACCTATGGATTCAATTATAAGGAAGAGTGATGTAATCACTATAAATGTAAATGTTATGAGGAGGGGAAGACCTAAATAGACATGGGACGTCTTAGTAAAAAAAAAAAAATCAACTAAGCATATAGTCTTTAATACGACACAGTGGTGAAAAAAGATCCATGTAGCTGGCCCTACTTGACTGGGACATAAGCCTTACTTTGGTTTGGTTATCATATTCGTTAAAATGCCATGCATGTTTTTTTGAGTGGTTGAAATTTTTTTCTATTTTTTTTTTCTCATTGCATATTACAATTTTTGTGGGTTATTTCTAGCTTGAGTAGAATAGAAACAGAATAGGAAACTTTGATGATAGTTTTGTTGTTGTTTTCCTTTTAATAACACGGGTATGTGCTCCTCCTTGAAGACCAACGACTATTGTGCAACCCCCCAACAACTCAAAGATGAAGTGAGTGAAAAGTATCCCGGAGCAAGGCGAGCATACTTGAAGAGTGGGGGCGATTTTCCATTTCTTTCGCGGCCAGATGAAGTTAATCTTCATCTTCAGGTATGTTCTGGAAGATTCTGTTACTGCTTCTATCTACCACCTGTGTTAGACTCTTAGGGGATGTTGGGCATGGGCTAAAAAAAGCTACTTTTTGGCTAAATAAACCAAAAGACAAAAAAAGTCAGTCTTGAACTTAAAAAAGTAACTAAAAAAAGCTAAAAAAGCCAACATTTCTACTAACAAAAAAGAATATTTTTTTGTAATTACCAGCCACATCAGCTTTTTAAGGAGGCCGTTCTTTCTACGAATTGAAGCTAAAAAAGCCTGTTCTTGCTTCAGATATTGAGAATTGAAGTTAATATTTGGGTGCAATTGGAGGCCGTTCACAACAGGATGACATATATGTGCATATTATCAAAAATGCTTAAAAATAGATTAGCAGAATGAGATGGAATTCTCCAAATACTATTGTTGATGAGATATGTAATGAATAGAAAATTTAATGTTGATTGCTATATCTGAAACAATAGAGGTGTTTGAACCTTTTGGAACAATCTCTCTCAACTCTTACTGTTTCTACTGTGATCTCAGCTATTATAGCCATCTGTGTTGTGTTGATCCAGAATTGTTGATTCAATTGCCTGTACACACAGGTATGGTAGGTAGTTTTATGAATTAGGAATAGTGATGATTAAGGAAAGCTTGTAAAATCTAAGGCTATATGGAAGGGCAATTGTTTGAATTGGCTTGGTTTTGAAAGTGTTTGATTGCTTGAAATTATTGCTGGAATTTCTAGATCGCTAATAAGAGGTTTTCAAAACTGTTTTTATATGAATTTTCCAAAAGCAATGTATTGTTAGAACCTTAGGGAAAAACAGTGTGAAATAAACTGTTGCAAGTGGTCTATAAAATGAGCTTGTTTAAGAAGGTTGTATGGTGCTCTCTAACTTCTCAAAGATGTCAGTCTTTCTGTCCATTCTTATTTTTTGACACATCATTTGAGTGTCTAACTTTTACTTTGTGTATGCATATGAAAATCACATTGTTTTTGTGCGAGAATGAAATTATACCTTTTGGTTGTATGTTTACTAAGGATAATCAATTTTTTTTGTACTGAACTATACTTTTAGATCTCTTTGATATTTTCTTCTCCTTCATTTTCTGTAATTGTTCTTTGTATTCATGCAGCGTATCAAGATTGAAGGGATTAAGAATGACCCATGGTTCTGACAAAACTATGTGGCTGTTAAACAAGGAGAAAATGAAGATGTGAATTTGGATGATGTTCATGCAGTCTAACAAATTGTCATAATTGATCTTCTCACTGCATTTTTACCAGTAATCACGGAATGACATGACGTGTAGTACCAAGTTCTTGAGCTCATGTTCTGAAAGAAGTGATTTACCTTACTGTGTATTGTGTTATTCTTTTAGGTCTACAGTTCCTGGAAAGAAACCAACTACTCAACACAGTGGTGCTATGAGAATTACATCCAGGTGTGTTTTGGTATCTCAGTATACATGTTCTGCTTATACTCTTTTATTTATTTATTTATCATTATCATATAAACATGCTTATGTTTGTTCAGAGCTATCTAGTAACTGCTCTTGTAATATAGGTTTGCACTAAACTACAAGCCTATCCTTCCTTGCGCCTGCATTATCAAGACCAATGCTTGCTAATGATCTTTTCGGATTTATCTATTTGAATTTTCTGATTGATATTTGATGATTATGGTAAAAGTGAAATCATGGTTTCTATTGGCTGATTTAACCGGAATCTATGTCGCATTGTAAGAGATGGTGACAATTTGATGTTGCCCCTCAATGAATTCTGTCTATAAATTTTAATTACCGACTTAAGTGAAGATATTTCATACTTGTTTAATTCTTAAGAACAAAGAACTAACAGTGACAGCATATTGACTTGCATGTTCTTATCTCTTCTTAAATCTTCCTTGATTTTGGTTTTTGTAGATATGTGTGCTAGGTACTTACATATGTTTGTGGGCTTCACTTCTCAGGTTCGGAGTATGAAGCGTGCAAGAGACATACGAGATCAATTGGAGGGGCTATTGGAGACGGTTGAAATTGAACTGACATCAAACTCCAATGATGTAGAAGGAATAAAGAAGGCTATAACAGCAGGTGAAGATACAACAAATCTTTGCTTCTGATGACTAGAAGTTGGACTACATAGTCATCGTGAATCGTTGTCATCTCCATCATGTTAAGTTTCATTCATTCATTTTCTTTTTCTATATTAATCTTTAGGCTATTTCCCTTATTCTGCGAGGCTACAGAAGAGTGGATTTTATAAGGCAGTTAAGCATCCCCAGACTGTTCATATTCACCCCACCTCTGGTTTAGTACAGGTAAGACATGTATTTGTCATTAATTGGTGTTATTGATAATGATGAGAGGTTCTGACCCCAAATCTATTGCATTGTATATGTGGTAAATGCAATGGCTTGTATATATTACTTATTTGGATTACTATTTTTATAAATTTTCCAACCTTGAGCAATTGGCATAGATTCTGCTAAGTGATGACAGAACTTAAAAACTTTCCAGTTTATGTTGATCTTCATAGATAGTAGTTGCAAAGCTTTCTTCCAAACTTAGATTAGATAAAAGTCATAAGGTTGACCTACTTAAAGGAAGGTACCCGTGATGTCACCTAGAGGCCTGATTATTTTATTTCACTCTATAAGAACATTACCTCTAGAATTTTTCACACTAATTCTTATTGTGAGGATAAAAGTACTTATTTTTCATCTGTGAAGTCATCAAACAAGAATCAGGATATATTCAAATTTCTTTTATGCATTCAGATTGGTTTCAATAAGTTTTGTGTTTGCCTTGGAATATTTGATTCCATGCCAGTTGTTTCCCCTATGCGGATATAAATCTCAAACCTCATTTTTATGCTTTTTTCCCTCCTTAGATGAAATGGACACGGTTCTAACACACACACACAAAAAATGTTTGTGTTTCCTTTTGCCTATTTGGTGTGACCATATGGCAAGAGGGACTTGTTCCTAGTCTTTTATCATGGTATGGCATTCATTAAATGGTTAATTGAATTAGTAAAATTTGCTGATGTATGCCAAATTGACATTTTTTTTTTGTTGATAGACTTCTAGATTTGATGTTTAAAGTGGTTGCTTGAGTCTTCTTTCAAAATGCTGATTTGGTAGACGATTTAGGCATATTAATATCGTATCTCCCATCGCGGACAATGTGGTTTCTGGGACCTCTCAAGCACGAAAAGCTTCTTCAATCCTATTATAACTATTCTCTTATAGGAAAAATAATGTACTTATAATCTACAAATAGATAAAGCAAAACTTATGTATATGCACAATGCGAATTTTATTGTCCAAGATGTCATGTATGCATGTATGTACGCACTCTTTCATCCATAGAGAGAGCCATGCATGCATGTGGTATTGAATATTGGAAAGTATGACCGATGAAATGGAAGAGTCATGATTTTGCATGAAACTTATAGTTTCTTTCTTTCCCTTGGTAGGTGCTCCCAAGATGGGTTGTTTACCATGAATTGGTTCTGACAACCAATGAGTACATGCGGCAGGTAAACATCAATTTTGTTTTTGTACCCCTTTCTCAAATTTCGCAGATAGTATAAAGTTCCGTTACGCAATGGTTCTGCAGGAGTTATACTTTGTCCATTAGAGACTAATTTGAGAAGTTGAGTTACAAGTTACTGAATTAAAACCTGAATGGTTGGTGGAAATAGCTCCTCACTATTATCAGTTGAAGGATGTGGAGGATTGTACGCTTTCTCTCTCTCTCTCTCTCCCCAAAATGACATCTTCTGTTGCTTCTGTTGTGTGAAAACCATTCTTTTTCAAATTAACTCAGTTTGAATTTAACTTTAGTTTGAAGTTTGTGGTTTTAAGAAAAGCTGGGATATCTTCCTTGAATATTGCAAAGGATTTAATTTTTTGAAACTGTATTGATGTTCGAAGCTCTATATGTTCTTAAATGAAGTCGTTAAATGTTTTTTTGAAAAAAAGTTCTGTCACAAAGTTTCACAGAAATTTTATTATTTGCGAGATGTGATTTGCAGCTTTTAAGTTTGAATTTTAAATGGTAGCAACTGTGCACGAGAAGAGGGAAAGAAAAAGAACATGCAGTGTGGTTATAAAATTTCTTAACAAAACAAAAGGGTAGATGCACCCTATTGTAAGTTGGGTAGTAGAAAGGTCTTGACATTTTTCTGTTCTGAACCTGCTCTGATTTGCTATTGGACTAGATCACCAATTTCTCCAATATCCTCCTATGTGCTTAGATTCAGAAGGTGCAGAAAGTAAAACTTGTCGAACAACCCTTTATACAGTCATATTCGATTCATGCACAGGCTTTATTAAAAACATCATGCATGCGTAAGATAAAAGTTCTTTAATTGGATAGTACTCTCAAAGCAGTCATGGTATTAGTTTGAATTGTTGATAGATTTACCTGTTTGCATATTCAATGGACAATCTTATCTGTATCAAGATCACGTAGTTTCTTTGTAAGATGATTTTATTCAACATGTGGGATTTGATTTATTTTTTATTTATTTTACTTTTTTGTTGTTGTGTTGAATGATTTTAAAGAACATTTCTAATATGCCTTGGGAGTTGAGGAGTGTGCTTATGGGTGCCTATGTTTGCTAATATGCCAAAAATTAACCAACGGGCTAATTCGATTGATAGAGAAGTTGACGTTATCTGTAAGACTATTAATTGCGAAGATCTGGTGCTACTAATCGTTGCTGTCAACCTACCTCACAAAAAATCAATGTAAAACAGATGGAGCATAACCTACCCCACAAAAAATGCCACTTTAGTTGGAGCCTTAGACCCAAACTCCTTCCCAAGAAAAAAAGAAAGATCAATGTTGACTACTCAAGACTTTATAATAAGTTGTTACTTTAATGCATCCCATCCTCTTCCCCTCCAATGTGGAGAATGGCATAAAGGCAGCCAAGAAGATCCACCAACTCCCCACATAAAGTAATATCCTAGAAAATTTGACTTATCTTTTTTGAGCACTGAGGTAGTCACTAATATCAGTTGTCCAGCTTATTATATTATGGGGCACTGTCCAAACAATAAACTTTTTTTTTTTAAAGAACTGGACATGTCAAAACAAACTGACCTGGGTGAGAGGCTTCAGTCATATCAGCCAAAAAATTATTACTAGATTTGATTGACATTTCTCGCATATCCTGCAGGTATTGTTTAGATTGATTTGATGCAGGATTGGACACTATCTTTTATTGCATTCTCTACATCATGAGCAAACCAGTCTTGTCTAATTGTAACTTTTTGGTACTAAACTGCCTTGTGCTTAGAGGCAGCTACCTAATACATATAGAATCCTTGTTAAAAGTTTATTGAGCACTGAGAATTTCATATTTCAGATCTCTAATTGGAACTTTTTTGTACTGAACTGCCTTATGCTTTAGTTACTATATCATTCGTTGTTGCTTGTAGGTCGGTGATCCTCTTGAGAAGGCTGCACTTAAGGGAATAGAATGGAGTTATATATCTGATGAGAATGTGTAGACGTCCCCGAATGCCCCGGGAGAGGAACGAGTCCCCCCGTTCCGTTCGATATTGGGCTCACTACAGCTCGGACTCTCAAATTGTCACGGTTCTAAGTCTGAACCAAAGAGTCCAAATCCGGCAAATCGTTTTTGAGAAAACAGATTTTTTTAGAAAAGAAGTGCCAAACATGGACTGCTTTGCCAGATACAGAGTCGCCACCTAAATATTTTTTTATGGGGGAATTTAGGAAACCCTGACTCGGTGCCGAAGGCCACATGTCCGTCATCACCAAAGTTGCCTCGGCTCGAGAACTTGGGTACGATTGGGGAAGGTCAGCTATGAGCACCCCCTCTCGCCCGATCCTAAGATCGGCCTCTACTAACCATGATATCCGTTTTTGAAAACGTTATGTGTTCTTAAACCAATTATTAGCCTAGAATTACTATGTTATGCGCACAGCAAACAAGTATAGACTAGATTGCCTAATTTGGGAATAAGCATTGCATATCCGTTTGTTTTGGAAAATGTTTTGGAATTTGCTACTCGCAAGTAGGCTAAAAGCATGGATTTCAATGAGCTATTCCAACTCAGGCAACCCAACCTTCACCCACAGGCATTCAAACAGTTTATCACATAAGCATCTAGCCGTATGGTAAGCATGCTGTCATGATAGCATTCACACGCATGCGATATGCTAAAGCATGAAAATACTTACATCGTACTCCGTGCCAAAACAAAAAACTAGTTAGCCAACATGCATGGTCCTAGTTCATGTCAAATTGACTAATGCAACACATGCAGGATGCAATTAGAGTAGGCTCGGCTAACCTAAACATGGCATGTGAAATGCAATCAATTGATGCACGTATTCAATTTGGAATTGAAGTACAAATGCAGTTAGCATGATATACCAAGCCCGGTGCATGCAAGACAAATGTATGGATGCACGCATGCATAGCATAAGGTATGCTAAATGAAACATGACCTATTACTAACCATCAAAGCAGGTAAGTAAAAGGGAGAAAAGAAGTGGGGGTTGGAAGACATGCACACACTCACCCACACTTATTACAGATTCGCCCTCGCCTGGAGGGACCAAATAAATATTACAGATAATTAACCTACAAGCTAATTAAATATTACAGGCCATCTGATTAGCTAAGCAAATTAACTAATCTAGGAAAAACAGATAAACCGCCTCGGGAAAAGGGCCCAATGCGATGCATGCTCAGTCCTGCTCGGAAGTACACTGCCATACATAAGCTGCCTCTGTTTTCCCTGCTATACTCCTCTGAAGACTGCCAAAATCTCAGAATTGCTTCCCTGGACATTGGGAGACACCACCGGCTGAGTAGAATATCCACCGGCAGTGGTATGTGATCATCGGCTGTTGATGAAGCCATCGGCCACCAATGAATTGCTGGTCGGTACTGAACACTGCCGGTCGGCAGAGAATGCCTGCAGAACCTGCAATCGACAGCAGCAGAGGATAAGGTAGAGTATGGCAATGCAATTCAGGCAATGTATGCACCAATCCTATCCCTTATCATGTGTATGACTCAAAGGGACATGGTCCTTAGTTCTTGGACCACCAATCGCGCATTTCAATGCGTGATGGCCCAAGAGACCAAGTTATGCATTTTCATGTCAAATGAAATGCAATGCACACAATCAAACCAATGGGGACTTAACCTCTATCATGGATAGTCAAGAGGCCAAGCATGCATGCCAATGCAATGCAACCTAAGCATGTTAACTAGGCATGCAATACGACAATGCAAATGAGCATGCAAGAAATGCAAGGCATAGAGCAATGCAACTAATAAGTGTGCAAGGCTAATGTAGGCATTCAAGCATGTAAGCCAACGTGTGACTTCATTCAATTATGTGATTTCAAACATGCAACAACTCACCAATATGCTACAACATACAAGGAGAGCATGCAACAAACAAAGGGATGGACTTAAACTAAATTAGGCAACTCTAACTAGGCCTAAAACAGTGGCCAAAAGCTTAAGAAATGGGACCAAACACACTTGCACACATGCACATGTTAATGGGCCTATACTTAAGCAAACGAAGGCAACTTTCCAGCTCTGGAATCATGCAAGGACATGGTGCCAAACCAAGAAAACAAGATAGGCTAAACATGCAACAAATGGCCCAAGCACTCAAGGCAAGCTAATGAAGTATTGAACTACACTTAGCAAGACCAAACATGGCATGAATTTAATGGCCAAAAACAGAGTTTTAGCACATAAAACAAAGCCCAAAAGACCACTTAGATGGCATCTAAATGGCTTGAATTCAAAAGTATGCACAAATGCACTTTCAAGGAGCATACCACATAAGCTCATAAGTCATCAAAGAGGCATCCAAGGCAAGCATACAAGCATGCTAAGGGGACTGAAATGATGCTATAAACGGTGCCAAATCATTAAAACAAAGCAAGTAATGCATGCTACATACTCGCACACTTAAGGCTAACAAGCCGGAATGCAAAGGGGCTATACCAAACACGTCATGGCTGACCAAACACGTCATGGCTGACCAAAATGACTAGGGACAGACCTTTAGCATGGCAAAATAAGCATGAAAGCTTCACAAAGCTAGACCTAAAACATGCTAGAACAATGGTTTACAACCTAAGGCATCTCAAGGCCTAAACATGGCATTACAAGGTAGGTATGCTAAGCATGCATGGTGTACCAAAACCAACACACAACAATGCTATTTCATGACAAAATAGGCATAAATAACAGCCAAGACATGGTCAACATGAGGCTTAGCTAGGTGCTCATTAAAGAGGCAAAAATGGCCCTTTTCAAGGACAACAAGGAGAGGAGGTGGCCTCGTCCTCCCTAGGACCTCAAGGCACCATCCTCACCTCTGAAATCCCTCAAGATTTCAGTGGTGAGGAGGCCCAAACACCAAGGTCCCGGAGCTCACTCAAAATAGCACAAAATGGGGCCTCTCAAGGCCTAAAAGGGGTCAAACACCCCCAAACCAAAAAACACTCTAAACAAACTATTTAGAGGGCCTAAAAATAGAACTTTTTTATATTATACACTAAGCTCAAAAACAGTTCTAAGATAGGCAAAAATGCAATGCAAGAAAGGGGTAAAAGAGGTAAGATTGTTACCCTTGAAGACCTCTTCAACAATGGTGGACCAGCTGCTCCTCCAAGCTCAAAACCACCCAAGAACCTCAAGAACAACCTCTTAGAACCTCAGTAGCCAAGGGAAGGTGTAACACTATATGTTTGTGTGCAATAGTAAGACACAAATGCACTTATACACACACAAAGGTAAAAAGAAAGAGAGAAATAGAGATAGGTGAGACACAAACCCTAACCCTAATCCAGAGCTCTCCTCTATATATTTTCTAACCTTTTTGTCCAACCCTAAAGCCAAGAGGAGAGGGCTCCTCTTATAGAGGAGCCAATCTTGTAAAGCTTACAAGGTAAGCTAACAAGAAGGCCATCCCTCCATACACGTGTATGGAGGGGAACAAAATGCCATACAGCTATATTAAAATATCTGCAAAAGCAGATGAACAGTAGTCGGCTGCTCAAAATTGCCATTTTGACAAAATGGACTGCCGACCGACAACAAAGAATGCTGACCAGCAATATACATTGCCGATGGCAACAAAACACCAGCCGGTGGCCTCTGGCCATGGCCGGTGATGTGTGGGGATGCCTCACAAGGTATTCCCTACCCCTCCAAGGCAAAACACAAGTGTTTGGTGTGAAACCAGACACTAAACAGTCGAGTCGAGAGATCCTGTGGCAAGGCGCGCAAGCCGAGACCTCCGGGAACTCAAGACGAACACAAACATGGATGATCACCGAGTGTTCAAACGGTGACATCCAAGTCTTGAGGATGGTTAAAAATGGGGTGTCTATAGAAGGCTATGCCGAAAAAGTAAGCAGCAACATTAGTTGTCACTATTTAATTAGTACTCAATTGTTGTTTGTCTTGGTCTTTACATGATATAAATTGTTCCAATCTTTAATCTCTCTTACACCCTCGATTTGTTCTAACTAATGTTATTTATCACTTTTCTTATTGTAGTTAGGTATTTTCAATGTTGTACTTATAAAAAGAAAATGATGAGGGAAAAAATATGCTAATGGACAATATGAAAGGCTAAATTTTATCTTTATGTGTGAAACAAATCTGAATCAAAGGCCGGCTGCCCTCATTAATGCAACGAAAAATATATTTCCAGCTCATTTGCACAGATACAGACTCGAACACATATGTATAAGTGCTCCAGCAGTGCTTTGGGCCCTAAATGTGTTGAAATCTGATGCTCCTCCACTCTTACTCCCTCTACTGCTCCTGCTCTTGCTATGTGAATCAGTCACCTAAGCAAGGAGCACCATTTTGTTTCTTTTCCATTGAAATGGTCAAAATGTTTACGTTTCTTAGGAAATCAAAACGAAACATAAATGAATACTAAAATTCCATTGTTTCCACCGAAACATACCAAAATGCACCAAAACACATGGGATAAGTGTGAATATTTACTTGTTGCTCGCTTGATCGATAATAACTCCAGTTCCCCTCTGTTTGTTGTCTTGCATATTTAGGTTACATGGACTAGAAACAGTGACATTATAGTTACTTGTGCAGTCTATAATTCATTGTTTAATGAATAATTGTTTCCATCTCTTGTTCATCTTTCACTTCATTGGTTTTTGTAAAAAGCTATTATGTTAAGTTTTTCCCAATCCTAATTTTATTTTCAACAATTTCAGGGGAGGTGGCAATGCTGTACAGATTGTGCAGAGACACCACTTCGCATCTCACTTGAAACAGATGGCAGTTGTTGTTCGTGCTTTGTAGAATTTCTTGCTTTTGTGAAGGTTATCTGGTTGCCCGTTTTCTTTTCCTACTTACTTTCAGATTTTGAGTTGATGCACAAAAGTATAATTAATAAATAGACGTACTACATTTTAATAAACAATATATGACTTGAAAATTTGAGAAAATGTTGTAATGGTTTATATAAATAGACACCACTACATTTTCTTCTTCTATATAAATAGACACCACAGCTACATTTGTTTTTTTTTTTTTTTTTTTTGATAATTAACGTTGTAACATACGAAGCTACACACACTCCAATCAATGTGCTTAACATGGTGCATTTGGAGGGTGTAAAATTGTGTCATATTGAAGACCTACAAATGGATATACATGGATTGAAAGTGATGCACTTTGCACCTTTCGTTTTGGCTCTTCTGGAAGTCCTGTGATTCCTCTCTTAATTTTATTGGTTTTAGAAGAGCTTAGTTATTACTTTAAGTTTTGCTTCATAGACGTCTTGACCAAGTTATGCTGCTATTGCTTGTGTGTATGGCCTATCTGCTGCTATCTTGAGGCTTAAATCATGAGGCATTACTGATCTTAATGATGGTTGACTCTGTGGCTGCATAGGTCTGCTCTGTTGCCTATTGAACAGAGTTGCTATGCTGCTGATTGCGGATATGTTCAAATACAGTCTTGGTTTCTGCTGTGTTGTGATAATTGGTCAAATATGTTTAGGCTATTCTTGGCATTAGGACTGAGATGCAGGTAAATCTGTCACCAATATTTGACAGATTTGGTTTCTGCTGTGTCTTTAAATTTGACATCCTTGGGATGAGCTGAAAATTCAATATATTTGTTTCTCCTCTCTTTTGACCCTTCCACCTAGTTATGTTTGCTAGAAGAGGCATATATTATTGCTTGTCCTTGAGCCATTCAATTATCTCTTCTAGTTCTCAATTATTAGACTAACTGAATTCTAATTGAACCATTATTTTTTTCCTTTTCCCCAGAGTTGCAAGACATTCTCCCTGGAATTATTAACCAATTGGGTATGTGCAGTTGTGTTTCTTATAATTTCATTTTCTTTTATGTTAAATGGATCTGTTTATTCTTAACATTGAAAAGATTCTTCTGATGTGTTTACTCACTGGATTTCCTTCTTTCAGGGCCCGATAACTTGGACAACTTGAGGAAGCTGGCAAAGCAGTTCCAGAAGCAGGCACCTGGTGCCGGTGCTGGTGCCAGTGCAACTGCTGCGCAAGAAGATGACGACAACCAGGTTCCAGACCTTGTGGCTAGTGAGACCTTTGAAGCAGCTGCAGAGGAGAGAAACTTAATTTTATTGATACCTCGTGGCTCTTAGTTATTACAAGGGAGGATTAAATATTTAGGTTCCACAAGGAAGGATTAAATATTTTTGGATGGATGTGTATGGATAACAAATATTAGTAGTTTTATTTGTTGATAGCTGCGCATGGATAACAAATAGTTATGTTTCAAATTGTTATGCTAGATGGATGTGACTTGTGAATGAAAACTTAGAATAGTTGTATTGTGTCGAATGTTAATGAATTATGTATTGTGTCGAATGTTAATGATTCAGTTAATTTGAATGATGCTTTAAAAGTATAGGTTTGTTATGGATTGAATGAATTATTAGGAATTATAGATGTATTGTTTTTCTACTTTGGCGACCAATTTATTAGTCGCGACATCCAAAATAAATTTTTTTCACAAAAAATGACAATTGTCGACCAAGAGTTTTGGTCGCAAAAAATACATCTATTGCCGACCAAAACAGCTATTGGTCGTGGAAATTCACTTTTGCCGACCAAAAGTTTTGGTCGCGAAAAGTAACAAATGGCGACCAAAAAATTTGGTCGCGAAATGTAATAATTAGCGACCAAACTTTTTGGTCGCGAAATGTGACAATTGGCGACTAAAAAATTTGGTCGGGAAAATATCACTTTTCGCGACCAAAGTGTTTTGGCGACAAAATAAATTAGTCGCGGTAATTAAATATTTAGCGACCAAAAATTTAGTCGGCAAATCCAACTTTTGCCGACCAACCACAATTTTGGGTCGCGAATTACTTTTGCCGACCCTCAATTGGCGACCAAAGTAGCGACCAAAAAAATTGGTCGCGGATAATTTTTGCCGACCAAAAATAGACTTTTAGCGATCAATTTTTTTGTTGCCAAAAGTGTTAATTCTTGTAGTGATTGTCTCATTTGTTTTAGATTATGATTTATTTTTCAGTGATAAATTTATTACTGTCTCTTGTTTTTTTATGTATGTGGAAGAGGATAATTCTTATAAGTGGGTGAGTGAATATGAGTAAAAATGATGGATATTTATAAATAAATTTATAGTAATAAATTTATGGGTACATTAAAAATACACCTCCTGAGATTTGCTTAAAATACAGATTGTCTCCTGTGGTTTAAAAAATTACAAATACCCCCTTATTAGAATTTTTTATTTAACAGAATTAATTTTAAAAAATGAAATTCATAATTGCTCCTATACAATAATAAAATTACTTAAATTATTAATTGAAACATATTTTTAATATCATTAAAAACTATTAATTGACTTGATGATTTATTAATAAAAGAGACGATTTGTTATGAAATTAGAAATCTCAGGAGGTGGAAAGTAATTTTCAAAATCACATGAAGCGATTTGTATTTTAATCAAATCTCATGGAGGTATATTTATAATTTATCCTAAATTTATCAACCCATATTTATAAGTAAATAAATTTAGTTAATGAGATTGCGTTCATTTATTATTATTATTATTATTATTATTATTATTATTGATAGGCATTCAATTTATGCTTTCAATATTGGAGCAGTAACTTAGGCGGTCCTGAGAATACTATTAATTATTAGTGTGAAATAGTAATCTAACTACTAACTTATTAGTATCTTATCTTGTGTAAATAAATAAAAGGAAAGGCCAATTGGTGAAAAGTTTAAATCTATGGAGTCATATATTATTTACTTAAGGTTTAATCTTGGGACATTTATTTATAAATATCTTTTTACTTACTTATGTTCCACTTAATTTAAATTATTTTTTTATATTCCAATAAGTCCCATGAGTGACATAGTTATCAAAATACTTCTAATATAATAGGGTGAAGTGCGTATTAATGTTCACATTAGCAGTATGAATGTTTAATGATATGAATATTCACATTGTCAACGTGAACATTCATACTGTCAAATTTATTTAATATTAATATTAACATCACCAAGTTCCTAAAGGTTTAAAAAATATTTGTAAATGTAAAATTGTCCATAAAATAGTTTAAATATAAGAATTAGGATTTGGTGGATCAAATGTTAAAAATAATTGGATTTATCAGAATAAAAGAATATCTCATGGACAAATTGAAAGAGGATTTTCTAATAAATTTCCCTTGCAACTTTTTTTTATTTTTTATTTTATTTTATTGGTTGATAGGGGTACGCATTAAAAGTTTTCGAAAAAAGTCATCGTTGCCTAAAAAACAGCTGATGGCTAACAACGATGGCTGGTGATGGTGGCGACTATTGATGGTGAGGTCGACATATAGGTGATTAGGGTAGATAGTTGACCCATGTATAAATAAGTGATATTTGGACAGATAATTAGATAAAAAAGTGACATGTATACAGATAGATGAGATTTAGAGAGATAGGTTACTTTTTGAATAGATATGTTACATTAATGTTTGGATCTATTGGCCCAATTTTTGAATACATAGACAGTAATAAACTTTTGAACAAATAGGTGTTAATTTGGACAGACAATGTCTTTTTTATTCAAAAATATTTAAGTTTGGATCTATTGGTCCAATATTTCAAAAGTAAACCTTTGACCTGATTGTCTCAAAAATTATGTCATTTGTGAGTTTGATTATCACAAATGACATAACTCAGTACTATAAGTCATAATTAAAAATAAATAGAGTTATAACCAAACATGATGTATAGCCAAACAACTCCTGAATCATAACCAAAATAATGTTATAACTAACTTTACAATGTATCATAACTAACAACACAGTAGGTTATAACTAAAGACACAAAAATCGTAACCAAAGGCAATATTTTAAGAACCGGACCGGACCAGCCGGTTCAACTAGTAGAATCGGTGACCGGGCCTAGTTCAAGTCCGAATGATCCACCAAAACCGGAGTAAACCAAAAACCAACCTCGTTTGCAAAAATCGGAAAAATCGGTGGTTCAACGGGTAAAACTGGCAAACCGGTCCCGATTCTCGGCCGACCCGATTTTTTATTTATTTATTTTTTCTTCTTTTCTTTTCTTTATATATATATATATCAAAATTTTGACTAAAAAGTCTTACTTCAAGAGTCTCTTCTCATGAGGAGAAGTCTCATTGGAAGTGTAAAGAAATTATGAAAGTCTATTCTTATTTATAAGAAAAAATTGTTCAAAGAGAACCTAAAAATTCAATGTTGGATTCAATCAAATTGTTTGAATCATATTTGATTGGAGGAAGAGTTGAAAATTTCATTTCCCTCCAAATTTAAATCTAACATTCAATCAATTTGTTTGGAGAGAATGTTAAGTTTTTTAAATTTCTTTAAAACTAGTGACTTTTTTTTTTAATCAATTATGATTTTATTAAATATTAATAGTAAATATTATGCAACACTTTTTATTATTATTTCAGTAATTATATATATTTTTATTTATTTATAATTTATAATTATATAATATTAATTATGACGTCACGGTTCGACCGCTTCAACCCGTGATCCGTCCACTCGGTCCCTTTTCTGATTCGCTTACCGGTCCTCTTTTCAAAACATTGACCAAAGGTGCGTATGATACACATTCCAATTTTTTTTTTCTTTCAATATATATTTTATATATTAGCCAATATATTAATGTTCTATATGTTAAGATATCAGTTTCATTTACTCATGCCATGTATAGACTCCCTTTGTCACGTAATCTATACAATACTGAGAGGGTAATTTATATGAAAATTGGGTCGAGCTGGGTAATGGGCCGTTAGGGGCCACAGTGCGAAGGGCTGAGTAAAAAGGCCATGAAGTTACTCTGGCCCAAGAGAGGTGTAAAGTTGCTCCGATCCGCAAAAGGTGTAAAGTTACTCCGGTCCGCGAGAGACCTGGAGTTACTCCGGTCCCAAAGAGCTTACGGTAAGTTCGGTCGTCACTCACAAAGTTATCCCGGTTTGGACCGGAGTATTGGTTATTCCGGTTTAGACATACCGTGGATTAGCATTAAGAAGAGCCAAGGTAAGAGCAGTGAATGGAAGAGCCGAGCTAATGTTATCTCGGTCTAGTCTGCGGCTTAGCATAGCCATGCTTATCTCAGTCATGTTGAAGTCTGACCATGGTAGAACCATCTCACTTGGTTTATGCAGCGAGGGGCGTGTTGAAGGATAAGCATTATCTTTCAGGAGTATGAATCCTAGGAGGACTGTACATGGAGGAGTAAGCCACGTGGAACTTATAAAAGCTTACAACATGACATATGGGGAGGTAACTCACAACTTTGATTCACGAATACACAGAGCTTTTTGTCTATTTGTCTATTTTGCTGACTTAGGCATCGTAGAGGTATCCGGCACACACCCGCCGGCTAGCTCACGTTTGTGTTTTCAGGGAATAAAGCGACGACGTACGGAGGAGCGAAAACTTGATCAACAGGATTATACGAGAAGAATATTTCGTGCCCGTACAATTGGCGCCGTCTGTGGGAATATCAGACTAGAACAAAACCTCTTGATCAAGCTTTTCCTCTTTAGAAACAATGGCGCACAACGAAGATTTGCTGCATTCCGCCATCGACGGACAAACACCAGAGGGGGGTGCAAGGCGTGAAGGCCTACCTTCTATCCCTCCCATGGCGGACTTGGAGCCTCAGCGACAAAATCCCAGGAGGGATGCAAGGGGGAGGAGGCTGACTAACAGCCCCCGTCACTCTCATTCTCAAAGTCCTGATAGACAAAGGCGAAGGATTGATCCGTAAGTTCTGGAGGACCGCGTGAAGGAGCAAGATGAATTAATAAGGAAGATGGCGGCGGACATGGAGGCCATGAAACACCATATCAAGGGAAAAAGGGTGGCGACAGGAGAAGGGCGCAAAGGCAATGCGCCTCCTCGTCACTTAGAAGATCGTAGTAGACATTCCACACCATCACGAACAGAGAGTAGAAGCCTCAGAACAGGCGATACTCAATCCAGAACCTCCAGAACTCGTTACTCCAGGTCTGAGAGAACGATATCATTGAGGTCTTACACTGAGGGAAGTACCTATCGACCCTCGCTGTAGACACCCCATTTTTGACCGCCCTTAAGACTTGGGCACTACTGATGGTTTGCTCGGTGTTGAGAGATGTGCAGGGCAAAGAATCAGTTTCTTCGGCTAGAAGAGAGGCAAATATTTCAAAACACTTTGTTTAGGGTTTTGGAGTTGAAGAAAAGAGGAAAGGAGAGGAGAAAACTAGTTTGGGAGAAGTTCGGCATGAATCCGGGTAGAAGCGAGTCGAGCAGCCCTCGCTGAATCGGGCTTATCTGTCTGTACGCTTGGAGTTTAGATATGGGGCCACCACCGTCGGAAAGCTTACTTCCGGGGCTTCATTTTTCACTCAAGAATCTCCTAGAGCCAAGTCCGGGTGGGGGAGATATGATCAGTTGAAGTCGGGCATCATCCCGGTTGGATCGAATCTGCGCGGCTTCACGAAAAAGGGCATAACCTTTTGCACAGAAGGAATTTTAATGCAAGGTTTGCGGCATTGGAAAGCTAACTTCCGGGGCTTCAATTTCGACACCAACCGGCACTTTTTTGACCTCACCGGCCACCCATCGGCACTATGTTTATCCGACCGGCAATTTATTGTGCCGACCGGCAGGTTAAAGTAGCCGACCGGCCTTTTTTGCTAGCCGATGACCTTCCGGAGTATTCTACAGATTGAATGGATGCCAGCTGTAGCACCTGGAATGCACAGACCCTGCTCCCCATGCAAGTGTGTGGCTGTTTTGCACCATTTGCACACCTTTTGACCCTTTTTTTGCACCCTTTGCTCAAAGCTTCTTGAGGAAGCTTTGACCCCTTGTCTTGGCTTCCTCAAGAAGCTTGCACCTTTGCATTAGCTTCTCTTAGAAGCTTGGTCCCTTTGACCCTTTTGTATAGCTTCTTTGAGAAGCTTTATGTCATTTTCCTTGCTCTATAAAAGGAAGCCATCCTCCTCCTTTGTTTTGGTTCAGCAAAAACCAGACCTAATACATACATATAACATATATATCACCCTCTCTCTCTATATCTCCCTCTCTCTCTACATTTGGGTGTGTTAGAGTGATCAAACACCCTTGTTCTTGGGCCATTTCTTCACCAATCCATAGCACCACACCCCTACACTTCATTCCAGCACATTGGAGGTCATTTGCAGAGGCTAGGAGCACCCAAACTTCAACCAAGAGATGCTGGCTCATTGGTCTACAAAGGTGAATCCTTTTCTTCCCTTTTCTAGTCTATTCTTGCATCATATCTAAGCCATAGTTGCTTGTATATTTGAGCTCCGGCCAAAACTGAAAGTAGCTTTTTTTTTGAGCTGTATTTCATCTTTCATTAACGGTCCTACCCTGTTTGAGACCTCCATTTGGCACTTGCCTCTTTACACCTTTGTATGCCATCATTTTTGCATAGTATTTTTGGCCCATGTGTGATCTTTTTTAGAGCCTGATGTAAACTTAAAATAGGCTTATTTTGAGCCCTTCTTCAACATTGAAGAAGGGCTCAACCCTGTTTGGGACCTCCATGCTACACTTGCCTTTATATTCTCTTTTGGGTCCCATTTTTGCATGCCTTGGCAGCCCCTGATGTTGCTGTTTTTGGACTTTGGTCCGAACTAAAAACAGCCATATTTTGACCCCCTTGTCATGTTTCATTAAGGGTCTTTGGCTGTTTGATGAATATTTTATGTACTTCATGTTATAGCCCTCTTGTGGCCTTAATCTTGCATAAATTGTTTGCCATGCTTGTATCTGTTTTCGAGCCTTGTCATCTACTGAAAAACATCATATTTTTGGTCCCTCTTCAGTGTTGTAGAAGGGTATTTTTCTGTTTGGGTTTTTCATCTACCACTTGCTTCATTACCTCCCTTGCGGAGCCGTTTTTGTATGCCATTTTAGCCCTATCTTTGCTTGCTGTTTGGCCATGTCATAAACTGTAAAAATGCTTGTCTCAGGGCTGCCTTGCTTCTGTCTTCATGCTCCATGTCCATATTGTGCATGCTTTGTATAGCTGTAGGCCATTGCGTATGCCTAATTTTGCATTTCGGGTCGCATGTCATGCATCGGGTGCCATTTTGCCATGATTCGGGGCTGTTTCGGGTCATGTTTAGCTTCTGAAATTTGCATTCTAGCATATCATCTTGCCATGTCTTGTTAGAGTGGCATTCCGTGCCGTAGGTTCGGTTCTCGGTTTGCATGCATGCGTGCACGTACTTCGAGAGTCTCATTTCATCTAATGGCCACTGGTGTGGGTGCGGCTGAGGTCCATTCACATTGGTGTAAGTCCATCTTGCATTGTGTATGCCATGTTTCAATGCGTTGTGCATGTTATGTTGTTAGCGTTGTGTGTGCCATGTAGTTATATTGCATGTTTGTATGTTTGCTTGCATGCTTAGGTTGAATGTGCATTGTTGTGCATTGCCTCGCCTCTTGACCAACCATGATTGAGGTTGGGTCTCTTGTATGTTTTGTGTGCATTGCATTTTTACATTGAATTGCAAAACTTGGTCTCTTAGGCCATCATGTGTAATTGATGGCCCGAGGGTCGAGGGGCATACTCCCTTGAGTCCATTACATGATTGGGAGAGTAGCCATGCATACACTTGCTTGAAATTCCATGCCATACACTGTCTGTTCTTGTTGCCGTCAAAAACTGTCTTCTGCAGGGAGTTTCTGCCGATCGGCATCATTTAGTGCCGACCGGCAATTTGTGGCTGGCCGATAATTACATAATCTGCCGATGGAAATTATGCACTGCCGGTGGGCATTTCCCCTAGCCGGTGGCACTCTGTAGTATGCAACAAGCCTGTCCCAGTACTTTGGCATTGTTCAGAGAAGCAAGGCAGTGTAAACCGAGGCGGCAGTGGTATGGTACGGACTTTCCGGGCAAGACGGGTTCAAGCTTGCATCGTTCGCGCATCCCGAGGCGGGGGCTGTGGCCACCTTTCTTCTTTTTGCATTCATTTTGTTCAGTAATTAGAAATTCTGTAATAATTAATGTGGTTAGTTATTTATTCGGACTGTAATATTTATTTGGACCCTCCGAGTGAGGGCAATTGTGTAATAAGTGTGGGTGCGAGGTGTGCATGTCTTCCAACCTCCACTTCTTTCTTCCCTTTTAGTTACCTGCTTATGATGGTAGATTAGGGCACGTTTAAATTAGCATACCTTATGTTATGCATGTGTGCATCCATTTGTATTGCATGCATTAGGCTCGGTACATCACGCTAACTGCATTTGTACTTCAATTCAAAAATTGAATACGTGATAATTGTGCATTTTCACATACCATGTTTTAGGGCTAGCCGAGCCTGCCTAGATCGCATTTTGCATGTGATGCATTAGCCACTTTTAACATGAACTAGGACATGCATGTTTGCTAACTAGTTTACTATTTTGGCACGGAGTACAATGTAAGTATTTTTGCTTTAGCATCCAGCATGCGTGTGAATGTTGCCATAATAGTATGCTTGCCATGCGGCTAAGTGCTTACATGAGATAAACTGCTTGAATGCCTATGGGTGGAGGTCAAATTGCTTAAGTTGGGATAATGCGTTAAAACTCTGAATTTTAAGCCCACTGGATAGTGGCAAAACCATTTTTTCCAAGAGCCCACTTGAGGGTGGCAAAATCTGCATTTTAGCCTACTTGCGAGTAGCAAACCATTTTCAAAACGAACATGAAATGTTTTGTTCCAATTTGGGCGATTTGGTCTATACTTGTTTGCTGCGCGCATAACATAGTAATTCTAGGCTAAGAATTGGAATAAGAACACATAACGTTTTCAAAACTGGATATCACGGTTAGTAGAGGCTGGTCTTCGGACCAGGCGAGAGGGGGTGCTCATAGCTGACCTTCCCCGATCGTACCCAAGCTCCCGAGCCGAGGCAACTTTGGTGATGACGGACACGTGGCCTTTTGGCACCGAGTCAGGGTTTCCTAAATTTCCCAAAATAAAATATTTAGGTGGCGACTCTGTATCTGGCAAAGCAGTCCATGTTTGGCACTACTTTTTCAAAAATCTGTTTCTCAAAACGATTTGCCAGATTTGGACTCTTTGGTTCAGATTAAGAACCGTGACACAAATCGAGTCCGAACTGTAGCGAGGTCCCCCCCCGCGGGCTTGTTACAGTTTCTGGCGACTCTGCTGGGGATTTTAGAGAGCTTGACTCGAACTCGTGATATCCTGTTTTGATTTCACTTATGTGGTTCTTTGCATTGCATGTGCATTGGTGCGCCTAGGAACACCGTGTTTGCCATCTGCCATTCCTGAACGGTTTGCCGGAGGCTTGTCTTGTCAAGACATGTCCATAAGGCTGACCGGCTATGGGCTCTGACAGCATGGGAACACAAACCCCGGTTTTACCGGGGCACCCTTTTTGACCATTCGACCTAGTGCATATTCAGATCCATAGTGACCATTCCAAGTTAGGACAGGTTGCTTACCCGATGTTAGGTTGTTTGAAACCGCTGTGTGCGTAGTGAAACCCTAGTTCCTGACGAAATAGGACAGGGAAACCCTACCCCAACATAGGGGTGTTTTGGCTCTCTCTTATTTGCTATGTGCTTTTAGAGTGTACCTCTACAGAAATGCATATACCAGTTTGCGAGTTTGAGTATCGGGCCCGAGGGCACTAGAATCAGTATTGTTGAGAATCAGTTATCAGGAATCAGTTATCCGCGGGTATCAGATTCAGTATTTTGGGAACAGAAATCTGGGAACAGTGATCAGCAGTAGGGTACAGTTGTTTGGCTACGCCCGTGTTTGATCAGTTTGGGCTGAAATGCTGTCTGTTTTTCCTTTGAGGGTTCAGAGAGTCGGAGAGGTGATACAGAATAGCCAGTGTTCCCCCTTTGCTGAGGCAGGACTTATGATGGCGCAGAATTCAGAAGAAACTGTGGTTATGACAGCCACATTAGGTCAAGGAATCAGTTTGCAGGGCGAGATCGATGGTGGTGCACCACATTCGCCCAGGTTGCCTGTTGCGCACCCGGTCTGGGCCTCCCAGCTATACCAGGCTCGCGAGCCTACTACATTTGAACTAATGAGGATGATCGAAGGTCTTCAGAGAACCGTGACGGATTTGGCCTCCGGGACATTGGCTCCATCATCGACCGCACCACATACCGGGAACTTCATGTCAAAAGGCTCCCCGATGTTGGGACGGGCTGCATTTGAGGAAGGCCAATCCCTTGGCAAAGTGGAGGCGAGTGGAAAGAACAAGGTAGGGGCAGGCATTGGTCCCCATGAACACCTTCGGTGGGATATTGAGGCTTTGAAAGCTGAAGGACTGAACAAAGAGCAAGTCCTCGCAGTTGTTGCAAAAGCTGTGGATGACACTTTCACTGCTCAAGTTGGGGGCGGTTTGGATCAAAGGGAACATCGGGAGAAGGACTGTCATACTAGAGACGATCCTGCTATCTCCAATCCTCCACTCGGAAGAGATCGGCAAACCAGGCCAGCACCTGCCAATCCCTTTGCTGGTGCGCCCAGTAAAAATCCACAAGCCTTGAAGTACCAACCCCGAGGTCGGAGGGTCTTCCATGCCCTCTATATGCCTTTATCCAAAGCTCTCCAAATTCTTGTTGGACAAGGCCATCTCAAACCCCTTGAGCCTCGGCCTCTCCCGAGCCCTCTTCCGGCTACACATGATACTACCCAGTACTGCGCGTACCATCAACAAACTGGCCATACTACCAACGCTTGCTTCCGTCTTCGCCATGAAGTACAGGATCTATTTGACAATGGAGTCATCCCCGCACCAGGTCCTGCAAAGTCTATCGGCACTTGATCAGTGAACTTGTAGGGGATAATGTGATGTGATCGAGGGATGAACCACCTGCGGGCGGCGTTCAGTTTATTTCAGATGTGGTGTATGGCACGCACTGTTTTGAGCATTTGTGAATGCTGGTCTTTGTACTGTCTGACTTGGGTATTGGGTCAGTCTTGTTGTTTTGTACAGAGTCAGTCTTTTCTTACTGAGTCAGTAGGGTCTGTCTTGTTGTATCGAGTCAGTCCTGTTATACAGAAGTCGGATGATTCCGGGGGTGTTACCTCGGATATCATTATTTTGTTTTGCGTCTGTCTTTTCGCTTCCTTGTGAGTCTGTTTTTGCCTTGGAGCCAGTTGTGCCAACAGATTTGAATGAAACAGCAGCGGTTTTTCATGCTTTGTGCTTGCTTCTGCTTTGTGCCAGTTGTGCTAGAAAGTTTGATTGAAACAGCAGTACTTTTCGCCTACTCTTCTGCACCCCAAAATCATTGCATTGACCTAAGTTTTTCAAAACTTTTTAAACACTGCGGTGAAAACGAAGAGGAAGGGATTCCTCGGATTTTGCAAAATTTTGATCATTTGAGAGAAAGAGAGGCGTGCTAAGCCTTTAACGAATGGAATCATGCTTGTTAGCGTGAGTACTGAGAAGGATCCTGGCTTGATCCAGATTGGTTCTACACTATCTTCAGCGCGAGCGATTTGTTGCTTTCTTAAAAATTTTCAAAAACAAAATGTTTTGCGCGGTCTTGCGAAAACTTGTGTGGAATCGCTCTTGAGACTGCGCAGCTTAGGATCGCTCTCAGCCTCGAGACTCGAGCCCTCACTTTCAAACCTTGGACCCATTCAGAACGTTCAACGGTCAGCTACGATGTGAGGCCTGTGTGGCCAGATTTGAAGCAGCCATCGAACAAGAGGCCAGGAGAGTCAAATAAAAAGATCAGAAGATCAGAATGAGCTTGCAAAGCTGGAACGGAAGTACCCCTCGAACTAGGGGCAAAGATATCAGACACGATCAAAGAGCTGAAGATGAGTCCTCTTGCAAATCAGCAGCCATTCTCCTGGATTCAGATGATTTCAGGATCTCAAAACCATTTGGCATGGACCAAGCTACACTTTTACCCTTGAGAGGCTCGCTGGGCCGAAAACCCGGAAGGGCGACCCAGGCAAAAGTTAGAGCAAGAAAAAAAAAAAAAGAACAAAAAAAAAAGAAGGAGAAAAATGCAAAAGAAAATGGAATGAAGAAAATGCAAAAAACAAAAAAATCAAAAAGAAATGAAAAGAATTGAAAAGAAAAGAAAAACAAAGCTCGCAAGGTCGAAAACCCGCGACGGGCGCCTTGGCAAAAGTTAGAGCCTAAAAAAGGAGAGGTTAATACCCGAGTGTACCTTAACCCCGAACTACGTAAGGCTTGATTCCCATCTTTAGGATACGTAGGCAACTTCATTCTGAAGTCCAGCCGTAAAACACTTCAAAATCAACTGTGTCCATGTAATGGTTTTGATCATCTTTGCCTTCTCTGTATCCGAGAGTTCGGTTGTCATCGTCACTCTGAGGACTGATTACAATGCGCTACGGTGCCATTCAGACAAGGGGCAACTTTCCGTTGCCATTCAGTGTGCCACGGTGCCATTCAAACAAGGGGCAACTTTCCGTTGCCGTGCAGCTCTTTTCAAGCAAGGGGCAATTTTCCTTCGGATCTGAAGTTGCGCATCTCAAGAGTAGGTTCCGTGCTTGTTGAGCATTGGTCGTTTGCAAAAATAATTTTTGAGAATTTTTACTGAGGTTGACTGATCTCTCGAAAATTATTCCATCTTTTCCAAAACTGGACCATTTCTTGGACCCAAAAAGGGAAAATTTTCAGTGTTCATAGCCTGACTTGCATGATTTTCAAATCAAAAATCGAACAAGTATGTTAATCTAACTCTCATATTGGTCAAAATTGTTTTAGTAGAAAACCAAAACAAAAAATGGTCGAAATGATGAACTAGGGGCACAGTTGAGTCAGGCTTCCTGTCTTTCTCCCATCTGCCAGAAAGGGCACTCTACCTGCCAGAAAAGGGCACCTCTGAAGCTGACCGCAAAAGGGCAGAAGGCTCTCACATCCTCCATGCAATGAGGTATCAAGCCAAGTGCGAAGCACGAACGGGAACGGATCAAGATATTCCACTCCTTTGTTTGGACAGATCTAATCACGTCCAAACTCCCCAACAGAGCATCGTCAACCGATGTCAGTTGCAGATTTGCTACACACCCAATTGTAGCGTAGCCCCTCTGTGGAAGAAACTCACTGTTGTGAACAAGGAGAAGGATCTAGCAGAATGTTTGGGGCAAGAGCCCACAACTTCCTGTTTATCCATCAACCACCCTAGGGGAGGGATTGAAAAATGAGAGATTGAAGAATAGAGAGATGTGCGTTGAGAGAAAAAGTGAGGAAATTTTTTTTCAGAAAAACAGAGCCTGAGGGCCGAGCGATGTGAGAATCACAAATGAGAAAGGGTGGGAAACAATACCCAAGGAAACAGGCTCCATGTGCACATTTGAGTCTTGTGTTTTATTTTGTCTGTCTCGATTCTTGTTTTGAGTCGCTTCGAGTGTTACTCAATGTGTTTAGGTTGTTTACCTTTGTTTTTCCCTTGTCGAGTCGTTTTGGCTGTGGCCAGTCGTCGGTTCAATACCCGGTTAAGAACTCATTTCTCAATTTCCAAAAAAATCATCTTGTGCTCAGAGTGCTGTGCCATTCTCCATATCTGTGCAAAACAGTATTTGTTCTTTCATAAAACTGCAGGGTCCATCCCCGATAAGTGTGAACAGTAGAACAAGGACCTATCTGAAGCTATGTAGGTTCCAGACTGCAAAGCAAAAGAAAAAAAGGAAAATTTGGAGCATCTTAGGGTGTTCCAGCTTTGGCAAGATCCGAGACTGCATTTCAGGTGCACCTTCCCAGACCTCGCCATTTCTCTGGAGTATGAGTGTATCTCGACCCCAAGTGTAAGCCTGCTTCAAGTCAGAATGGCAATTAAAGCAGCAACAGATGTTATCTCTTGCCAACATAAACAGGGTGTGCCCTTTTTGAGCTGAGTGTGTTACAACGTCCTCCGAAAGGTAAATCGGAGGCACCAGAGTACATGTCTGATGCCCTTCCATTGCATAGAATATGTTTTCTTTCGATTCTGCATAGAATATGCTTTCAATATTGCATAGAATATGCTCCTGTTTCTTGCATAGAAAATGCTCGTATCTTTTGCATAGAAAATGCACTCTTCCGTACTTGCATAGAAAATGCACCTCATTTGCATAGAACATGCATTCACTCACACTATCTTGTGCACTTACACTTTGTATCTCACTAGCACTGTCTTGTGCATCTTGTGGTTGTATCTCACTCGCACTATTTTGTGCATTGCATTTCAATCGCGCTGTTTAGCGTATCGCACTGTCCTGTGCATTTCAAAATTAATCGCGCTGTTTAGCGTATCGCACTGTCTTGTGCATTTCAAAATCAATCACGCTGTTTAGCGTATCGCACTGTTTTGTGCATTTCGAAATTGTTCGCGCTGTTCTGCGCATCGCACTGTTTTGTGCATTTCAAAATCGTTCGCGCTGTTTTGCGCATCGCACTGTTTTGTGCATTTCAATCGATCGCACTGTTTTGTGCATTGTATTGTTCGCGCTGTTTTGCGCATCGCACTGTTTTGTGCATTGTATTGTTCGCGCTGTTTTGCGCATCGCACTGTTTTGTGCATTGTATTGTTCGCGCTGTTCTGCGCATCGCACTGTTTTGTGCATTGTATTGTTCGCGCTGTTTTGCGCATCGCACTATTTTGTGCGTTGTATTGTTCGCGCTGTTCTGCGCATCGCACTGTTTTGTGCATTGTATTGTTCGCGCTGTTTTGCGCATCGCACTATTTTGTGCATTGTATTGTTCGCGCTGTTCTGCGCATCGCACTATTTTTGTGCATTTCAAAGTTGTTCGCGCTGTTCTGCGCATCGCACTGTTTTGTGTATTTCAAAGTTGTTCGTGCTGTTCTGCGCATCGCACTATTTTTGTGCATTTCAAAGTTGTTCGCACTGTTCTGCGCATCGCACTATTTTTGTGCATTTCAAAATTCGTTCGCGCCGTTTTGCGCATCGCACAGTTTTGTGCATTTCAAAGTTGTTCGCGCTGTTCTGCGCATCGCACTGTTTTGTGCACCTCACTTGCATCTTGCCTGTATCCTCTCGCGTTATTTTACGCACCTCACTTGTACTTGTTAGTACATTGCATTGTTTTGAATACAAACCGGCTTCGCGTAGCGTATAAGTCCAATTGTCAAAGTCTTCCTACATATCATTTGCATCCTGCCCCTGAACTACGCTGGTTTGATTCCTTGCAAAGGGATACGTAGGCAGCCTGTGGGCACAACCATTTATTTATCGGTATTTTGTTTGTTTGTCCAAGTCTTCGGCCTTGTCAAAAATGGGTCGTCTCTGGGCTTTGACATTCACTCCCGTCATTGTTATGACTTTCGAGTTCTGTCAAAGAGGGGCAACTGTAGACACCCCATTTTTGACCGCCCTTAAGACTTGGGCACTACTGATGGTTTGCTCGGTGTTGAGAGATGTGCAGGGCAAAGAATCAGTTTCTTCGGCTAGAAGAGAGGCAAATATTTCAAAACACTTTGTTTAGGGTTTTGGAGTTGAAGAAAAGAGGAAAGGAGAGGAGAAAACTAGTTTGGGAGAAGTTCGGCATGAATCCGGGTAGAAGCGAGTCGAGCAGCCCTCGCTGAATCGGGCTTATCTGTCTGTACGCTTGGAGTTTAGATATGGGGCCACCACCGTCGGAAAGCTTACTTCCGGGGCTTCATTTTTCACTCAAGAATCTCCTAGAGCCAAGTCCGGGTGGGGGAGATATGATCAGTTGAAGTCGGGCATCATCCCGGTTGGATCGAATCTGCGCGGCTTCACGAAAAAGGGCATAACTTTTTGCACAGAAGGAATTTTAATGCAAGGTTTGCGGCATTGGAAAGCTAACTTCCGGGGCTTCAATTTCGACACCAACCGGAACTTTTTTGACCTCACCGGCCACCCATCGGGACTATGTTTATCCGACCGGCAATTTATTGTGCCGACCGGCAATTTATTGTGCCGACCGGCTGGTTAAAGTAGCCGACCGGCCTTTTTTGCTAGCCGATGACCTTCCAGAGTATTCTACAGATTGAATGGATGCCAGCTGTGGCAGCTGGAATGCACAGACCCTGCTCCCCATGCAAGTGTGTGGCTGTTTTGCACCATTTGCACACCTTTTGACCCTTTTTTTGCACCCTTTGCTCAAAGCTTCTTGAGGAAGCTTTGACCCCTTGTCTTGGCTTCCTCAAGAAGCTTGCACCTTTGCATTAGCTTCTCTTAGAAGCTTGGTCCCTTTGACCCTTTTGTATAGCTTCTTTGAGAAGCTTTATGTCATTTTCCTTGCTCTATAAAAGGAAGCCATCCTCCTCCTTTGTTTTGGTTCAGCAAAAACCAGACCTAATACATACATATAACATATATATCACCCTCTCTCTCTATATCTCCCTCTCTCTCTACATTTGGGTGTGTTAGAGTGATCAAACACCCTTGTTCTTGGGCCATTTCTTCACCAATCCATAGCACCACACCCCTACACTTCATTCCAGCACATTGGAGGTCATTTGCAGAGGCTAGGAGCACCCAAACTTCAACCAAGAGGTGCTGGCTCATTGGTCTACAAAGGTGAATCCTTTTCTTCCCTTTTCTAGTCTATTCTTGCATCATATCTAAGCCATAGTTGCTTGTATATTTGAGCTCCGGCCAAAACTGAAAGTAGCTTTTTTTTGAGCTGTATTTCATCTTTCATTAAGGGTCCTACCCTGTTTGAGACCTCCATTTGGCACTTGCCTCTTTACACCTTTGTATGCCATCATTTTTGCATAGTATTTTTGGCCCATGTGTGATCTGTTTTAGAGCCTGATGTAAACTGAAAATGGCTTATTTTGAGCCCTTCTTCAACATTGAAGAAGGGCTCAACCCTGTTTGGGACCTCCATGCTACACTTGCCTTTATATTCTCTTTTGGGTCCCATTTTTGCATGCCTTGGCAGCCCCTGATGTTGCTGTTTTTGGACTTTGGTCCGAACTAAAAACAGCCATATTTTGACCCCCTTGTCATGTTTCATTAAGGGTCTTTGGCTGTTTGATGAATATTTTATGTACTTCATGTTATAGCCCTCTTGTGGCCTTAATCTTGCATAAATTGTTTGCCATGCTTGTATCTGTTTTCGAGCCTTGTCATCTACTGAAAAACATCATATTTTTGGTCCCTCTTCAGTGTTGTAGAAGGGTATTTTTCTGTTTGGGTTTTTCATCTACCACTTGCTTCATTACCTCCCTTGCGGAGCCGTTTTTGTATGCCATTTTAGCCCTATCTTTGCTTGCTGTTTGGCCATGTCATAAACTGTAAAAATGCTTGTCTCAGGGCTGCCTTGCTTCTGTCTTCATGCTCCATGTCCATATTGTGCATGCTTTGTATAGCTGTAGGCCATTGCGTATGCCTAATTTTGCATTTCGGGTTGCATGTCATGCATCGGGTGCCATTTTGCCATGATTCGGGGCTGTTTCGGGTCATGTTTAGCTTCTGAAATTTGCATGCTAGCATATCATCTTGCCATGTCTTGTTAGAGTGGCATTCCGTGCCGTAGGTTCGGTTCTCGATTTGCATGCATGCGTGCACGTACTTCGAGAGTCTCATTTCATCTAATGGCCACTGGTGTGGGTGCGGCTGAGGTCCATTCACATTGGTGTAAGTCCATCTTGCATTGTGTATGCCATGTTTCAATGCGTTGTGCATGTTATGTTGTTAGCGTTGTGTGTGCCATGTAGTTATATTGCATGTTTGGATGTTTGCTTGCATGCTTAGGTTGCATGTGCATTGTTGTGCATTGCCTCGCCTCTTGACCAACCATGATTGAGGTTGGGTCTCTTGTATGTTTTGTGTGCATTGCATTTTTACATTGAATTGCAAAACTTGGTCTCTTAGGCCATCATGCGTAATTGATGGCCCGAGGGTCGAGGGGCATACTCCCTTGAGTCCATTACATGATTGGGAGAGTAGCCATGCATACACTTGCTTGAAATTCCATGCCATACACTGTCTGTTCTTGTTGCCGTCAAAAACTGTCTTCTGCAGGGAGTTTCTGCCGACCGGCATCATTTAGTGCCGACCGGCAATTTGTGGCTGGCCGATAATTACATAATCTGCCGATGGAAATTATGCACTGCCGGTGGGCATTTCCCCTAGCCGGTGGCACTCTGTAGTATGCAACAAGCCTGTCCCAGTACTTTGTCACTGTTCAGAGAAGCAAGGCAGTGTAAACCGAGGCGGCAGTGGTATGGTACGGACTTTCCGGGCAAGACGGGTTCAAGCTTGCATCGTTCGCGCATCCCGAGGCGGGGGCTGTGGCCACCTTTCTTCTTTTTGCATTCATTTTGTTCAGTAATTAGAAATTCTGTAATAATTAATGTGGTTAGTTATTTATTCGGACTGTAATATTTATTTGGACCCTCCGAGTGAGGGCAATTGTGTAATAAGTGTGGGTGCGAGGTGTGCATGTCTTCCAACCTCCACTTCTTTCTTCCCTTTTATTTACCTGCTTATGATGGTAGATTAGGGCACGTTTAAATTAGCATACCTTATGCTATGCATGTGTGCATCCATTTGTATTGCATGCATTAGGCTCGGTACATCACGCTAACTGCATTTGTACTTCAATTCAAAAATTGAATACGTGATAATTGTGCATTTTCACATACCATGTTTTAGGGCTAGCCGAGCCTGCCTAGATCGCATTTTGCATGTGATGCATTAGCCACTTTTAACATGAACTAGGACATGCATGTTTGCTAACTAGTTTACTATTTTGGCACGGAGAACAATGTAAGTATTTTTGCTTTAGCATCCAGCATGCGTGTGAATGTTGCCATAATAGTATGCTTGCCATGCGGCTAAGTGCTTACATGAGATAAACTGCTTGAATGCCTATGGGTGGAGGTCAAATTGCTTAAGTTGGGATAATGCGTTAAAACTCTGAATTTTAAGCCCACTGGATAGTGGCAAAACCATTTTTTCCAAGAGCCCACTTGAGGGTGGCAAAATCTGCATTTTAGCCTACTTGCGAGTAGCAAACCATTTTCAAAACGAACATGAAATGTTTTGTTCCAATTTGGGCGATTTGGTCTATACTTGTTTGCTGCGCGCATAACATAGTAATTCTAGGCTAAGAATTGGAATAAGAACACATAACGTTTTCAAAACTGGATATCACGGTTAGTAGAGGCTGGTCTTCGGACCAGGCGAGAGGGGGTGCTCATAGCTGACCTTCCCCGATCGTACCCAAGCTCCCGAGCCGAGGCAACTTTGGTGATGACGGACACGTGGCCTTTTGGCACCGAGTCAGGGTTTCCTAAATTTTCCAAAATAAAATATTTAGGTGGCGACTCTGTATCTGGCAAAGCAGTCCATGTTTGGCACTACTTTTTCAAAAATCTGTTTCTCAAAACGATTTGCCAGATTTGGACTCTTTGGTTCAGATTAAGAACCGTGACACAAATCGAGTCCGAACTGTAGTGAGGTCCCACCCCGCGGGCTTGTTACACTCGCGCTCGCACCAGACATCATCCAGGCAGACGGAGTTGCCAAGATCATCCGATTTGCAGATCATGTTGGAAGAAAAGGCATGATGGAAAGAGGATACTAGGGTGCACAACCCTCGCAGGGTATCTGCCCTTCAGTGGTTGGCTCCTCGGACGCATGGAAGCGTCGAGGTCGGAATGCCGTTACCACGCCCTGCCTACGAACCAACCGACAAAGCATTAGCAAGGCTGCAGACCTCGTTGTTCATTCCGGCAATTGAAAACGTGCCCCTGCCTTCAGGCTTCCTTCAGCCCAAAGTCACCACGTACGAGGGGAAGACGGACCCCTACATACACCTAAGCCACTTCCGCCAGGTTATGGCGGTATATCGGCAAAACGAGGCTTTGATGTGCATCCTCTTCCCATCAAGCCTTGGTGACCTAGGCTTGACTTGGTTCGAAAAACTTCGAAAAACTTCCAGAAGGCAGCATAGCCTCCTGGGCGTAATTGGCGGAGGCGTTCGTCACAAGGTTCAGAACGAACACTAAAACCCCAGTGGAGATTGACCAGTTACTCTCCATCGACATTGGCGAAAAGGAGACACTAAGATCCTACAATAGTCGCTACTGGGAAACATTCAACCAGATTGGGGACTGCCCCACCAATCTCGCCATTGCACAGTACAAAAGAGGCCTTCTAGTCGGGAACAGACTAAGGGACTCAATCACCATGACACCGCCCCTCACCATGGAGGCCTTGATGGAAAGAGTGCATTAGCATATCAGGGCGGAAGAGGATAGCGCCCGTGCCAAAACAAAATCTGGCACGACCGCAATACAAGAGAAAAAGGCCTCAGCAAAGGTTAACGCGGTAGACCGTCCAAGTAGAAACAGACGCAGCAGGCGAGACAACGGAGAGGACCGGGATAAAAGATGGTTAAGAGTCTGCACTGCCATAACCACGGTATTCAAGAAACCGATCTATTGGATTCTGAGCGAAATATGCGATGAGCCTTTCGTCAGATGGCCAGCTAAACTAGGAGAAGCACAGAATGACTACGACGAAAGATCGCGATGCACCTTCCACAAAGAAAAGGGGCACCGCACTAAAAATTGCATGCCATTGAGACAACATCTGGAGGAGTTGGTGGCAGTCGGTCACCTGGATAAATACATTGAAGGAGGGACGCAGCCAGCCCTCCAGGACCACAATAACCCCAATGGAATGCCAATTGACGCCCCACCTCGAGGTGTGATCAATGTGATACATGGAGTATTCGAACCTGAGCGTGTATGTGAGCTCAGAGGGTCGATCAAGAAGGCTGAGCACTTAAGGGAGGTACTAAGTGCCCAACCTACCATCAAAAAAGGGAGAACAGAGGCCACGAACGTCATGTCTTTTTCAGACAAAGACTTGGAAAGAATATATTGCCCTCACAACGATGTATTGGTCGTCACCCTTCGCATCAAGGACTACGACGTCAAGAGAATTCTGATAGACCAAGGTAGCTCGTGTGAGATAATGTACTACGACACCTTCAAACAACTGAAATTAGAGGACAAAGACCTGGCACCGGCTGTATCCCCCCTGATCGGATTCAACTCAATGCCAGAATGGCCAGTCGGCAAAATTATCTTGCCAGTCAGGGCAGGAAGCGTGACAAAACAAGTGAGATTTTGGGTGTTGAAGGTCCCTTCCACTTACAACATAATCTTGGGAAGAACATGGCTCCATGCCATGAAATCAGTAGCATCATCCTACCATCAAGTAATGCGGTTCCCCAACGGAGTCAGAGTAATTGAAGAGGTCTTTGGAGACCAGATTATGTCCAAGCAATGCTTTGTCATGGCTAATGGCAGCCGCGCTGCCAAGAGATATGTTCATTCAGTGGAAGAACCTGAGAGCAATGAACTGTTCGCAGATGTCGGCAAAGCGGCTGATCAAAAAGCGGTGAAGGACTTGGTAGAGGTAAGAATAGATGAAAAGAACTCGAATAAGTTCTTTTTGCTCGGATCGTCGTTGTCCAGCACTGAGAGATTAGAGGTCTTGGAATTCTTGACCTCTAACATCGAAGTGTTCGGCTGGACACCCTACGACATGCCAGGCATTGATCCAACTTCATCTGTCACCAACTCAATGTCCACCCATCCGCCAGACCAATCATTCAGCGCACTCGCAGATCGGCACTCCACCACGCTGAGATAGTGGCGGAAGAAGTGGGAAATCTGCTAGAGGCAGAAGCTATCAGAGAGGTGCACTACCCCAGATGGATTTCCAACACAGTCGTGGTGCCAAAAAAGAATGACAAATGGCGTGTCTGCGTCGACTATAAGACAGTCAACAAAGCATGCCCAAAGGACAGCTTCCCCCTACCACGGATAGATCAATTGGTAGACCTAACGGCGGGGCACAACTGACTTAGCTTTCTGAATGCGTACAGAGGCTACCATCAGATTGTCATGTATGAACCAGACCAGGAGGTCACATCCTTTACCACTCCAAGAGGACTGCATTGCTATAAGGTCATGCCCTTTGGCCTAAAGAATACAGGGGCAACATTCCAGAGAATGGTCACCAAGATGTTTGAGCCGTTGTTAGGCAGAACAATGAAAGCTTACATCGACGATATGGTGGTCAAAAGCAAGGATGAGAACGACCACCTAAGGGACCTAGGTAAGATGTTCCAGATTCTGAAGAGGCACAAGTTGCGCCTTAATGCATCTAAGTGCGCGTTCGGTGTCGAATCTGGCAAATTCCTGGGCTTCCTGGTGACCAACCAGGGTATAGAGGCAGACCCCTCCTAGATCAAAGCTATTTAGGATCTGGAGAGGCCTAACTCAGTAAAAGAAGTACAACATCTCACCGGCATGGCAGCTGTACTCAACCGATTCATTAGCCGGTCGTCAGACAAACTACGATCGTTTTTTCAAGCATTGAAAGCTAAGTTCGAGTGGGACGAAGAATGCGACCGCGCTCTGGAAAGCTTGAAAGAATACATGTCTTCTCCACCACTATTGGTAACCCCAATACCCGGAGAAGAACTCTTCCTGTACCTGGCAGTCTCTCAGCACGTAATTAGCGCAGTGTTGGTCCGTGCGGAAGGAATCCAACATCTGCCCATTTATTATGTTAGCAAGACATTGCTGGGTGCCGAAACAAGGTACTTGCCACTGGAAAAACTAGCCTTGGCCTTGATGATGGCCTCAAGAAAGTTATCGCACTACTTTCACGCCCACACCATAGTCGTCCTCACAGCTTTCCCATTAAAAACTTTGTTTGAGAGGGCGAACTTTTCTGGGCGAATCTTGAAGTAGGCTGTAGAGTTGGGACAATTCGACATCAAGTTCCAACCCAGAACCGCGATAAAGGCCCAAGCTTTGGCAGACTTTGTCGCAGAATTCATCCCAGGAAGTCATCATATCTGCCCAGTCGACCTGACTGATACAACCAAACCAGGGATAGAAGTTGACGCCGGAATAGCGCAACCCCTGGTGTAAGATATTCAGTCAAACCCCAAGGCAGACCAGAATAAAGAGAGTAAGGTAGAAGCGAACCATGCTACACCAAGCCAAGGCTCACCAACAAATAAAGACTTGGTTCAATCAGATAGCGAGGGACAGACAGCTAGTATGGACCTTGAAGAAAACACCAGCAACATCCTTGACCCCACGGCATCATCTGATCCCTCCACTTGTTGGAAATTGTTCGTTGGAGAGATGTGGAAGCTCTTTGTGGACGGAGCATCCAACCGGCATGGTGCAGGACTTGGCATAGTCCTCATCTCACTAGACGGCCTGGTTGTGGAGCAAGCAATCAACCTTGGCTTCCCAGTATCAAACAACGAAGCGGAGTATGAAGCACTTCTTGCAGGACTCAAATCAGCATTCTACATGAAGGCCACCGAACTAATGGTCTACAGCAACTCACAGCTGGTGGTAAACCAAATTTTTGGCGAATATGAAGCAAAGGATGACAGGATGGCCAAGTACCAAGGATTGGTCAGAACAGAGATCAAGAAATTTGAAGTAGTAAGGATAGAACAGATTGGCAGGGAGGAAAACAGCAGAGCAGACGAACTAGCAGGCTTTGCGTCAATGGCAGATACATCCATCCCTCACCCGCTACTAATTGACTACCTATCGAGACCAAGCATTGAGGACCCCGAAGTAGAAGAGGTGTGTTGCGCTGAATTAGGCCCCTCATGGATGGATCCCATCATACTGTTCTTAAAAGACGGTGTCTTACCAGAAGAAAAGAAAGAAGCCAACAAAATTAGAGCAAAGTCGCAGCGATTTTGGCTCTCCCCATCTATGGCATTGTACAAAAAATCATTCTCAGGACCTTATCTAAAGTGTGTTCACCCCAGCAAAGTGGAAGCATTCTTGTTCGAAATATACGAAAGGCTGTGCGGAAGCCACCAAGGAGGAAGATCGTTAGCTTACAGAGCCATTCCGCAAGGATACTGGTGGCCTTACATGCAAGCAGACTCAGAGAAGTATGTAAAGAAGTGCGAGAAATGTCAGAAGTTCGCACACCAAATACATCAGCCAGCTAGAGAGCGCCTACCACTAACCAGCCCATGGCCCTTCGCAATGTGGGGCTTGGACATAGTAGGATCACTTCCAACAGCACCCGGAAACAGGAAATTCTTCCTCGCAGCAACAGACTACTTCACAAAGTGGGTGGAAGCAGAAACATTAGCATCAATCAAGGAAAAAGATGTGAAGAAGTTCGTCTGGCAGAATATCATCACACGGTTTGGCATACCTAAAGCCCTAATATCAGACAATGGCACTCAGTTCGATGGTAGAATCTTTAGAGGCTTTTGTGAAGAATACAAGATAGAGTTCTATAATTCTACACCGGCATATCCCCAAGCAAATGGCCAAGCAGAAGCATCGAACAAGGTCATCTTGGATGGCTTGAAAAAAAGGCTAGAGAAAGCCAAAGGCAAGTGGGTAGAAGAGCTCCCTCATATTTTATGGGCTTACCGCACCACACCTCGGCGGTCAACAGGAGAAACTCCATTTTCCTTAATGTATGGTATGGAGGCAGTAATCCCACTAGAAGTTGGCCTCCCCACAATTCAAAGCGAGAATTTTGATCCAGACTTAAATGACGAAGCCATAACATTGGAGCTCGACCTTGCGGAAGAAAGAAGAGAAAGAGCACTGGTTCACATCGCCTCATACCAACAAGAGTTATCCAGGAAATACAACAAAACAGTGCATCCAAGGCAATTCAAGATCGGAGATTGGGTACTGCGCAAAGTGATGGGAAACACCATGGTTCCGGGAGATGGCAAGTTAGGGCCCAATTGGGAAGGACCTTACAAAGTGGTTGCAATAGCAGGCAAGGGGGCATACCACTTAGAAGATGAGGACAACAAAGCAATTCCTAGGCCATGGAACACTGCCAATCTCAAACTATTTTATTTTTAGCTTTTCTTCAAAATACTTGTAATTTTTCTTTTCCCCAATAAAACAAGTAGTTTTTTCAGCAAAAGTGTTTTATTCTGTAAAAATTGTTTTAGTAAGCTAGGGGCATTAAAAACATTGTTGGCTGGAAAAACCAACACCCTTCCTAAGCCCAGGATAAGGATCCAGGCTGCAGGACGTTTGGTCAGAATACCCAAACATTTTACTCTAGGATTGGCTGGAAAAAACCAACTTAGAGGTTGGCTGGATTAAACCAACACCCCTCCTAAGCCCAGGATAATGATCCAGGCTGCAGGACGTTTGGTTGGAACAACCAAACACTTTACTCTAGGTTGGCTGGAAAAACCAATCTAGAGGTTGGCTGGAAAAACCAACACCCCTCCTAAGCCTAGGATAAGGATCCAGGCTGCAGAACGTTTGGTCGGAATAACCAAACATTTTATTCTAAATTGACAGGAATAACCAATTTAGTGGTTGGCTGGATTAAACCAACTCTCAGTACTCTTTAGCCGAAGTAAGGATATCGGCTAAAGAGTGGTTGGCTGGATTAAACCAACTCGTGGTACTCTTCAGCCGAAGTAAGGACATCGGCTAAAAAGTGGTTGGTTGGATTAAACCAACTTTTAGTATTCTTTAGCCGTGGTAGGGATCTCGACAAAAGAATGATTGGCAGGTATACTTATAGTTGCAATGTAAAGACTGAGGTAAAGTATCTCGGCAAGAGAATGCTGTATCCCATGCAAGACATCAGTTAGAAAGTAAAGGTATAAGCATAAAGATCAACCGAAATAAGGATCAAAGCCAAAGAGGCCGGAAAAACCAAACTCTTATTATGCTTCAACCGAGATATAAATCTAGGTTGAAGCGGTTGGCTACTATGGCCTGTCTGATTACAAAATTAAAACCGAGATGAATTATCTCGGCAAGAGAATGCACTACTTCATTCAAACTACAGTAAAAAAATAAGTACAAGTAGAGCAGCAAACCGAGAGAACAGTTAGAGCAATAGAAGATTTTTTCATTAGCAAAGTTTAAAGCAAATACAAAGGAGGGGCCCCAACCCGGTTACAAACTTTTTTTCCCAACAAAAGGAAGAAAAATACAAAGTCAGTCAAGCAGGTCATCAAGATCGGCATCAATATCTACACGGAGCCCGGTTTCATTTGGTAGCGCGGTCTTAGTTGGATGAACGGTTTTAGTAGGCAGCTCGCTGGTCAGGTCTTCCACCAATGGCTCCAATCGAGCTAATTATTCGACAGGGTCATTGACAACCGAAGTATCCTTTGGTGCAGCTTCTTCTCCATCATCTGAGTCCTTAAGAAATTGTTGCTGAAGAGCAGCAGCATATTTCGTCATAGAGTCTGAAATGAAGTATGCTGGAGTGTTGAAGACCTCGGTCCCTGGACCGTGACCGAGCTGCTCTACAGCCGCCCTCCAACAGCACTTGAAGAAGAGGTCCTTGGCAGCTTCACATTGTTTAATGTAAGTCGCCTCCCCCTCCTTGAAACCCCAGAGCTCAGCATCATCAGCATCCTTCTTCAGCTGCTTTATCTCGACATTTTTCTTGCCCTCAAGTTTAGCAAGTTCGCGCAAATATTTGTCTTTGATCACGGCTGCAGCTTTTTGTTTTTTTGCTTCAGCCGAGCTAACAAGATCGGCTAGACGACCGTTCTCGGATTTTAGCTCGGCTAGCTGCTTCCTAACCTCTTCAAGCTCGACAGTTTTTTCAGTTACTTCGGCCATGGCTTGCCTTGCTGTTTTTTGGAGCTCCAACGCATGCTTGTGGGCAATTTGACTCTTTTGCATGGCCTGAAGACGAATGCAAAGAAACTAATGACAAAACCGAGCAAAAAATTAGAAAAATTAGAGAGACCAGAGGGGCTGCTTACTAGGATCATTGATTTCGTTACCGACCGGATGGCCTTGAGCTCGGTCAAATTATTATGATGCTCCGTATCAGGGGGCCGACATACACACTTAGCCAGATTGAAGGCTAGCATATGGTCTTTGTCAGCCACCACTGAGTCAGTATCACGGATAGCGCGGTTTTGGAAAGAAATTTTTGGAGCCCACTTAGAGGAGCTAGCCCGGTCAGAACGCTCCAGCTGAGGGCTCGATGGAAGAGTGGTTTCATTTTCATCAACAAGGCGTTGCTTGGTTTGGGTAGTCCGGGCACGCTTGTTGGGGCGAGATGATGAGTGTTGTTGAGATGGAAGTGCCATCACGGTCTCTTGATTCTGGGTGGTTGGTGGTACTTCGGCTGGATGTGTTTCGGTTAGGAGGGCCCTCACTCTGTTCCTCTTCGCCATTTTTTCTTCAACAGTAGTACAGACTAGGATGATTTGTGGCAAGGTCGAGTCCGGTTCAGGAGAGGCCTCTAGCAAAAAATCTGTTACTCTGGCTTTTCATTGACTATTGTATCTGTATGTCAGTTCAAAATTCAGCAGCTTGGCCCAACTTCTTTCAGAATATCGTAGTGCGGTGCGAAGTGTGTTTAGATTGGGGTAGCTGTACAGTGACCTGAGGTGGGCTGAATCTGCATAAAGAAGACAACTGTCAGTTCGGTTCAGAAACAGGAAACCGAAATAAAGGGAGGCACACAAAGAAGCCGAGGTAATTATACCGGGGGTTCCTTTCTTCTAGTTTATACTACGGCCTGGGATCTGGGCTTGGTGGCCTTCGAAATTGCCAGATACCCAGAAAAAATCGTCATTGTTTAAGTCTTTGTCCGGTGTGTCCTTTATTATTTTCTCACACCGACGTCGTATTCTTAAATAATAAACCCACCCATCTTCTTTTGAGTCTATAGAATATTGGTGAAAGAGTTCGGCTAAGCCGAGGTTAATACCAGCAAGGCGGTTTAGCTCGGCTAGACCATTTATTATGCAGTATGAGTTTGTGGAAAGCTGAGTTGGGCATATCCTAGTTTGCCTAAGGAATTCACAAAGTAAAGGCTGTACAGGGAATCTTAGGCCGGTCTCTACAATGGAAAGGAGGGTGAAGGGAACAAAACTAGGGTTTTCCCAAGGTATGATATCTTGTTCGGCTAAGGTGAGATGGACGTCGTCAGGAATGTTATACTCCCTTCGAAATTCGGCCAGGCCACCAGGTGTTTCTACTAAAAACCTATATTTACCCATTTTGTCTTAAGTTACGAATAAATTATACTTGCGATTAAGCTCGGTCGCAGAAGTGGACTGAGTAGCTCGGTTGAGTGCTCAAAGGAGTGCCTGGGCAACCTAAAGTCTGCAAAGTGAAAAAACAAAGGTGTTAAGCACAGATCGTTGGACCGTGCTAAAGAGAAATAAAGGCAAGATATTTCAAATCTTAGCTCAGCTATGTGAAATGCTACGTGTCTTAGCCCGTTTTGTGCAAAGGTTAGTGTTAGCCTGGTTGAACCTCTAGGGGCAGCGCTCTTAGTTCGGTTTTAACTACGAAGGTTGGGTTAGCCCCAAGTTATAGCTCGGCCATGGTTGAGACTAACAGACGCACTATTACGCAGACTTAGTGCAGTTGGATAGCTCGGTTGAGTTAAAACAAAAGGTGGTTTGACTTGCTGAAACTATTGTTATAACGTGAAGTGTTAGTTCGGTTGAATGCCCTGGCTAGATTGACATCAACTACAAACGACTTTTTAGTTCGGTTATACAGTGATTTTGAATCAAAATTAGTGTTTCAGTTTATTCGTGAAAAGCCAGAGGTTCTATTACACGAAAGAAAGGTATGTGTTTTGAAAAAACACACAAAATACATGTATTGTAAAAGCAAATACGAAAACAACAAAAACAAGGCGGATTTGAGTAAACTTACCAGGTCAAGAGGAAGAAATCAGAGATGGAAGCAACGGCAATGAAGAACACGAACTCAGCAAGTTTAGGGTTGAAGAAACTCAGGAACAAGAGAGAGAGAAGAGGAAATGAGTAGTGTGGTGAGTGATTAACAAAGAGTTTTTGTTTTGATGCAAGGACCAGGGCGGGAACTGTTCAAAATTCACGGAGTACAAAGACGGCATGACAGTTGCATTGGGCCAATCAGAGGGGGCCACGTGTCATAGGATTGAGAAGCGATTCAGTTGCTGTGATTGAAGAGACGTTTTGTCCGGACGGCTACAGCCCGGAATGAGCTTAGCTCGGCTAGAAAGGCTAAAAGAATTTTAGCTCGGCTGGAAAAGCTTAGCTCAGTAGTAAGATTAAAGTTTTTAGCTCGGCTGGTAAACAAGGTAATCCCTATCATGCTGCGCAGATGGAATTAAGGGGCAACTGAGAAGGTAATTTATATGAAAATTGGGCCGAGCTGGGTAATGGGCCGTTATGGGCCATAGTGCGAAGGGCTGAGTAAAAAGGCCATGAAGTTACTCCGGCCCAAGAGAGGTGTAAAGTTGCTTCGATCCGCAAAAGGTGTAAAGTTACTCCGGTCCCAAAGAGCTTACGGTAAGTTCGGTTGTCACTCACAAAGTTATCCCGGTTTGGACCGGAGTATTGGTTATTCCGGTCTAGACATACCGTGGATTAGCATTAAGAAGAGCCAAGGTAAGAGCAGTGAATGGAAGAGCCGAGCTAATGTTATCTCGGTCTAGTCTGCGGCTTAGCATAGCCATGCTTATCTCAGTCATGTTGAAGTCTGACCATGGTAGAACCATCTCACTTGGTTTATGCAGTGAGGGGGATGTTGAAGGATAAGCATTATCTTTCAGGAGTATGAATCCTAGGAGGACTCTACATGGAGGAGTAAAAGTCCTACTAGGATTGTGCCACGCGGAACCTATAAAAGCTTACAACATGACCTATGGGGAGGTAACTCACAACTTTGATTTACGAATACATAGAGCTTTTTGTCTATTTGTCTATTTTGCTGACTTAGGCATCGGAGAGGTATCCGTCACACACCCGCCGGCTAGCTCATGTTTGTGTTTTCAGGGAATAAAGCGACGACGTACGGAGGAGCGAAAACTTGATCAACAGGATTATACGGGAAGAATATTTCGTGCCCGTACAAATACGATGAAGGAAACATTTTTAGCTGAGGTCAAGTCAATCGTTGGTTGTTGAATTCGTCTCAGTTCAATTCTCAATGTATTAATTTAGATGGTCCACAATTGTCAAATGTAATACAAAGTAGGTGCCGTAAATTACGGAAAATTAGTAGTTAGGGAGTGTATAGTTTGGCATTGAGGGAGATGTGTTCGTATCTATTAATAAGATTTTGGTTTACACGGTCTATTGCCACAAATACTTGTAAAAAAGTGCATATAACTAATTGTGTAGGAGATTTTGTTTTATTATTAAGTTCGTTTGTTTTCAGAGGTAGAGTAGAGGGGATTAATAGTGAAGAGATTGATAGTGATTGTTTTGATGGTAGTTGTTAGTGTGAGAATTGTTAAATTATTACCTTATAAAAGAAATATAAAATATTAAAACAAATAAAACTATGATTTTTACTTAACAAAAAATACAAAAACATTTAAACATTTATGTTAAAAAAAATGCCCAACATGTAAAAAAAAAAAAAAAAAAAAAAAAAAAAAAAATGAACTAAGTCCCATGGGACTAATTTCCTAATACCACCTCTATCTCCTCCAGTTCAATCTCAACACCAAGGCACATCCTAATCACATGGGATTATGAATCTCATCTCTATCTCTCAAAACAAACACAACATATAGTAGGTTCCACATCCATCTCAATCCCAATCCCAATCCCACCTTTATCCCCTAAAACAAATGAGGCCTTAGAAATTTTAAAATTTTATTGGATAATAGGTAGTTTTGAATTTGAGATTTATTCAAAATATTCTATAAAGTCATATTATTTAATCTAATGTTTAATATATATATATATATATATATATATATTTTTGGTTGATAAAGACATAATTGAAAGTTGTCGAAAAAAGCATTAGCATCGGAAAAAGTCGTTGAAAAATTGACGGAAAAAGTCCTCGATGGTCAACGACGATGACTAGTGGCAATGAGATGGATACATAGGTGACATCATACAGACAAGTGAAAGGATAGGTGATACATGTACAAATATGTGACATTTGGATACATAGTTCGACAAATAAGTGATACATGTATATATGACATTTGAACAAATATGTTACATTTAAATAGATAGAAAGATAGGTAAATTTTTAAACAAATAAATATCTTTTGGACAAATATTGTCTTTTCTACTAAAAGATTTTAAGTTTAAACTTATTAATTTATTAATTTCACAAATGGACTTCAGAAGTTACTGCCCTTAAAAAAATTCATGCCATGGGTTGGGAAAACATCGGCAAACCTAGAAAGCAAGGAAGTCGATGCATTAGGCAATCGGACTAATCACCAATAGAATTGCAAATCTATATATCATATTGTAGAGGGTAAAAAATTGAGGTTGAAGTTAAGTATGAACCTAAGTGTTGAGGTCGCCTATGTTAGGCAAGCAAGAATGATTAAATGAGCATGCGCTAAAGCCTAGGAGAAGTGGGTCAACGGTGGACAGGAACAGGTTCGACACGCCAAGGGTCCAAACAAGTTCCATAAAGAAAGGCTAAGTCAAGTTGCGGATGCAACACTTGTAGCGGTCAAGTTGCTGAGGCACTTTGTCTCAGCATCGCCATTCCAAGTATTGTTGGCGCCACCATTCCAAGTATTGTCGGCGGCACAATTTGAACTTGCCAAGGGAAGGAGAAAACTAGAGTAACTAAGTTGCGGAGGCAACACTTGCAGTGGTCAAGTTACAAAGGTACTTTTTTGGTGCCGCCATCTCCAGTATTGTCGACGCCGCTATTTGAACTTGCCACGAGAACCAGCCACTGCAGCAACTACTATAACGGTTTCGGTTTAGACCCGACCCATTTTATACTCTTACATCTGGGATTCCATACCTTTAATTGTTGTTAATATCTTTTGTCATCTTGTTAGTAGTCGAGTTAAGTTGTTGGTCATGTGTGAAACAGGTTGGGAGTTAGTTTTTCAAAAGAGTTTGTCATGACCGCATTTCTCCGCTAATAGAATGAAGTTGTGATGGCCAGTAATCCGAGATCACCGCAGGCCAACTTACAAAAAATCACACAAATAGAGTATGCATATGGGGCATACATGTGCGGAAGCAATAAATTTAAATTCAATTAGTCCATAAGACTTGTGTATAGATTAAATGAAATGACATACATATCAACATAGTTTTACAACTTGGATACAAAAGTAAAATAAACTTAATATTACATCTTGATTAAAAGGCTTCTCAAGCCAAAACATACAAGGCGAATGATCTACAAAACTAAAAAGTATAATCTTCAAGATGCTACAATAACAAGAACTAAAACATCTTCCACATAAAGCTTAGGTGACATTGCCTTCTTATTCATCACCAACATATATAAGGAATAGGAGTGAGCTGAAAACTTAGTGAATGATATAAGTAATAAAAGTTTGAATGCATAATATCCAAGATTTTACCAAAACAATACATATCATAGCTTGTAACAAAACAAAGGATGAATTAAGTCCATCAATCAAAGGCTTTCAAAGCTTCAAGGCATGTTTTCTAACATCTACATAATACAAAGGATAACATTCATTTACAAAATAAAGGAATAACCAACTCAGAATTGATTAGACAAGCTCACCCGTCGATGGCAAAGGAGATGTCTCAAACAAAGATACTAGTTGCATTAAAGTCCCCTAGCACCAAGGACCTTTTCGGAATGTTATCAAAACAAACATAATACTTGATACAAAAACTAAAGGATAAAAGCAAACCTTTTATTAAAACATTATGACATAACTTTATTAAAAATACCACTCATAATAGCTCTTCGGTCGTGGGAATTAAGGAAAAAATCCAAGTCCTACAAGTATTTGGTAATTTCATTGAATGCATTTCAAGAAGGTAAGAAGATATGCTCAAAGATGGTTATGAAATGCACTCTCAAAACAAGCTTCAAATGAGTAAAATAGATCCCGACATTTCTTTCCAAAACCAAGTCAAAACAAAGCAAAACATGTGATGAGAGTTAAATCAATGTTTTTGTTCTTGGAAAAGCATGCTAGGTACAAACCAGGTCTCGAAATGGATGCACAGAGATGAGCTGGGCCGAAACGGCCTAGCTGGGTGAACTCAGGAGGTCTTGGCCGAGATTTGGGCTACCTACCTGAGATGTTACAAGGTGTCGGCAGAGGTGTGTAGTGGTCAGCCTAGGTGTGCATGCAAGATAGACTAAGGTGCAACTAATCATGCAAGGTAGGCCAAGGTGAGATGCAATGCTTGGCCTAGGTATGAGGTCTGGACAAGAGTGGGTCTCAGTGACCACACTTAGGGAAATAGTGAAGTCTGAAAATCTGGGTTTCCGCTTGAAGAATATGAAGAGATATGAATGCTAAAATCATAACTTCTTATTCAAAACCTGATATTTCATGATATGAGTTCAAAGACATGGACTTGGGTACCCATACTTGAAGGTTTCAAGAAAACAAACACAAAAACACGGAACTTGATACAAACTTTTGGATCAATATGGTTTTCTTTCAAGAACACAAGAACATCACCTTTCTTTTTAAAACAAAACTTTAAATCAATGAATGGCTCATGAATCATGTTAGATCACGCAATTTGATCAAATTAATGTAAAGAGCAAAAAGAGTAGATCAAGAATCTAACCTCAAAACACAAATCCAAAGGTTCAAACTCTAATAATCAAGCTTGGTAAATCTAGCTCCCTCCAAGAACTTCTTCTTCTTCCTAGAGCTTCTCTTTTTTCAAGCCAAAGATATGGAAAATGATATGGGCTTCTCAACTCCTAGCTGACTTAAACCTGCTACTGGGACACATGGCATCATCTGACCAGTCATCTTAAAAAGGTGCCAGAATGAAAAGACAAAAGTAGGTCATAGCGTATATAACAAGTAAGGTGGCATGGGCATTCTGACAAGGCAAGGATCCTGGATCAAAACATAGGCTTCAAACAGGTACGGTCTCTCTAACCTCGGCTAGGAGGGGTAACACTTGAACTAGGTTGTACAAGTCAAGAAACAAGATTGCTAGGTTCAAGGATCAAAGATCTCAGATGCCTAGATGATGCACATCTCGGCCTAGGTGATGCACATCTCGGCCTAGATGATGCACGTCTCGACCAAGATACGAGGGTGAAGGCGGAGGTCAACCAGAATGGTTCTAAGATGATCTTAGGTGTTGACGCTCAATGATCTACGTGTAAGAGATTCAAAGGTGTGACCTAGGCATCAGGTAGCAAAGATAGATGGCCTAGGTTCAACACACAAAGCAAAGAACAAAGCATGGATCTTATACTTAGACAAACGCAATAGCACGAAACAAGACATGCTTCCGTACTTAGACAAAAATTAAAGTTCACAAGATGCAAGCTTAACAAACCAAATAAATTCTTATGAATATGAGTAAGGTAAAATGAGGATTGTTATAGAGTTGTTGTTTTGTTTTCTGCTTGTTCACTCGAGCGGTGTTTTGGTCACTTGAGCGATTTTTGAGTTCTCTCAATATTTTGCAGGTTTGCAAAAGTTCTACGAGTAGGGTATCTTCGCCCGAGTGGTATTTCTTGCATTCGAGTGGTCTTTTTTAGTCTAAAAAACTTCTGGAAATGAGTCATTGTGTGCTCGAACGGTGTCACTTATTGTCCTTAACACTCGAGCAGTGTTTTGGTCGCTCGAGCGGTCTGTGCATGTATCAGTTCAGGAAAAGGGATTTTTTCAATCACTTTTTCATTTCCTCTCTCTCTCTCTAAAACCTTCGAAACCCTAAATCTTTCACTCTCTCTCTCTCTCTCTCTCTCTCTCTCTAGTTCTTGCTTAAAACTTCAAATACACCATCACTCATTGATTTCTCCCCTATAGCTCCTCAGAGAAAAAGTTAGAGCTTGTCGAAGGCTTCATTCTAATTGGAGAGGATCTTGTTTATGGCTCCATCAAGTTTCAACCCTTATTTTCTTCATCTTCTAGACTTGATGTAGGGATTTCTTCAACCTTCTAGTATGATTAACTTAGTTATGCATTTCTTGTCAAGTATTGAGATTTGGGAAAAAGGGGATTTTGATTTAGGGTTTAGATTTTGAAAAAGAAAAAGGGGGATTTTCTATGGGTTCTTAAAAAGGGTTGTAGAGATGTGTTTATTGTTGAGTTATGTTGAAAGGTTGCAAATATCTTCTTTAAAAATGTTTTTGGAAGAAAAAGGTGTGTGATTTGAAAATCATAAATGTTTGATTTATGAAAGAAAAAAAAATGTTGTTGGGTTTTTGTGAGAATGAAATGAATGTAAAGTTGATAATGAAGGGGGAGTTGGATATACGTATCACTCCCATTTTTAAGAATTATGAGATTATAATTATTGTTCAAAAATTATCTGTTGATTAGAAATATCTGTTTTGGGATATTGGTTGAGGATAGCTTTGATTGTTGTAGAAATTGCACAAGGATTAGGTTAATTGAAACTAATTACTCATACATCTTGCAATGTGCATTGTTTCATACTTAAACATTGAAAATGTATTGTTTTGAGAAAAAAAAGGGGTGTATACCTTAGTTAATTTGGTTAGTGGGTGTGGTTGCAGTTATTATGTTGGCATGTGTGTCCTTGGTGAAAGTCCAGAAATCCGCGCGATTAGGTGCTGATCCTTTTGGTTAGTACTGGTAAAATGACTTTGTAGTGCTTGTATAGCCTGCTGGCAAACACGTACATAGATATTCCTAGTGCTTTGTATCCACTGCCCTATTGTCTAGATATGAAAGTATATTTTCATGAATTGAAATATATTGATAATGTCAGTGCATTGCTTTGAGATGGAAAAGTGTAATGTTTTGGCAAAAGCATTGCATCACATTGCATCCACCATATGATTTTGTTAAGCTTCATATGTTGTGTTTGGATATCTCTATTGGGCTTTGGCTCACCCTACGTAAAAAACAACTTTCAGGTGCTGATAATATACCTCCACCAAGGACGTAGCTTGGGAGGACCTGGAGCCAAGAGCTTCTTTTGTTTCTTTTGATGTAATTATGTTGTGCAACCCTTGGGCTTTAAATGTATTGAGTTGAACTCATTTTTGTTGTACCTAAGCATTGTCTTGGAAAGATGTAGCCATTAGGGCATTAACTTATGTGTATAATCTTTTATTTCAGTTCACTCATGTGGCATATGCTATAGATTCAGGATCTTGGATTTATGAATGTATACTTGCATATATCATCTTTTGTAGGATAAAAAAAATATAAATGAACGGTTATTATTTCGCATGTTATGTTTTCTTTTGATTATCATGAGATGGGTTGTCATTATTTTTTTGGGGTGTTAGAACTTGGTATTAGAGCATCCAAGTTTGAATACTTTGGGATCATGGGATGTGATTTTTACCACAATGGGTTTATCTTGCTACAAAATATTAGAAGTAGACTTGGTATGCTATATAATAACATATTTAAGTCACTAGATGAGTATGACATTTGGTTTCTAAGATATTGATTGGATCTACGAGTTTCTAGAAGTCCTATTAGAAGAGCACTTGACCACTGCTTATTCTAATTGGAACTCTGGAAATGTCGCGGAACAATTAATTATCTAGAAGGGAAATTCGTTTGTGATTACATGATTCGGTGCTTATGTGGAATGTATTAATTATTGTCTACTGTATTAAGACGTGAGTGAGTTAGCTTTGACACATTTGTAAATGTCCTAAACTATTGTGTTACCTTTATTAGAATGTCAGGACGATGACGTGGTGGTGGTAGGCGAGGTAGGCCTAGGCGGCAGGGGCACTGGTATCGAATGAAATTTTAGTGTAGGATGAGGGAGTTGGTCAAGCTAACGTGGTCGAGCCAGCAAGTCAGCAAGCCATGGGTGCCTTAGCGCGCCAAATGGCCAGAGCTTTGTGAGAATCCATGGACATTCTCAGGGCTAAGAATCACGTCCAGGCCCATGCTACAAAAACAGGGCCATCCTTTCTGAAGAGGGGGTTCTTCTTGTCAAATTTGGATGAGTTTTTAGAGGGGTCCGAAAGAGTCACTAAAGGCCGATGAGTGGTTTGAGCTGATGGTTAAGACGTTCGAGATGCTTGACATTGAGGACAACGGTTTGAGGGTGACTAGCATCATTTCAACTGAAGGGAGATACAGATCAGTGGTAGAAGTATGTACAAGGACGTATTGGGGTGACTTGGAAGGCTTTCATCAATGCCTTATGGGATAAGTTTTTGCCACCCATAACAGGAGATAAGTTGAGGGAGGAGTTTCTGAAACTCAAACAGTTGAACATGTTGGTAGCCAAGTTTGAGGCTGCCTTTACCAGTTTATAAAGGTTTTCACAGGAACTTGTGGTGACATAATAACATCCTTGCATTGACTTTGAGAAGAGATTGAGGATCAAGCTCTTTCTCAAGGTGGTGGGGTCAATGATTAGGGATTACGGTCGTCTTGTGGAGTCAACGGCCGACTTAGAGACCGTAATCTAAACAGAAGAGGAGCAGATGGAAGGCTCTAAATAGAGGTCCCTGGATGTTTAGGGGGATGCAAGAAACAACAAACGGCAAAGGGGTTCCACCCCACAGTAGTCCCAGGCCACACAGTTTAGATCCATCTTTCTTACACCGAATTTAGGTTTGGGGAGAGGTAATTAGGGTGGGTTCACTCGCTTCAAGTGTGATTAGTTGGGCCACAAGTCTTCAGTTTGCCCGCAAATGGGAGAAGGGCAACATGCTGCATTGTCTTCGGCTCGACCTTAGAGCCAGAGTCAGGTGAGAGGTTAACTGCCTATCTGTTATCAATGTAGGTAGTTGGGGCATTTGAGGAGGGTTTCTCTAAGTTTGGTGGCACATTTGGTGCATCTGGTTCGAGGCAGCCCCAGAGCCATCAACTAGCATAGTTAGCATAGGCCTTGAGGGCTAATCAGGAAGCCACTTCAGCTCAATCCATGTATCAAGTCTATGCTCTGAAGGGTGAGCAGGTAGAGTAAAGGCCTTTAGGGCGTGTGTATGTTGTTTCTACGTCAGATCAGTTGTCAGCACCTTCCGTAGTGAGAGGTAACTTTTTGTTGTTCAACTCTATTGCCAACATGTTGATTGATGCTAGTGCATCTCATTCATTCATATCGTCTTCTTTTGCATCCACTTTGGGTTTGGAGTTTGAATTGTTGGAGTCTCCTCTTTTGGTTAAGACACCTATTGCAGGTAGAGTGACATTTGGTCGAATATGCTGCTTCTATGAGATTGAGGTTGCAGATCATCGGCTCTTTTTTTATTTTATTGTTCTTGATATGCATGCTTTTGACGTAATTCTAGGTATAGATTGGTTGACTCATTACTGGCCTTTGATAGATTGCCAAAGTAGGAGGGTATCAGTATGTATGCCTTTGGGAGAATGTTTTTACTTCATGTGTGACTGGGGTGATAGTCCTACTCTTCTGGTGTATGACCTTAAGGGTCGAGGAGAGTTGATTTTTCTTTTTGCTATCACTGCAGCTAATGAGGGTAGTATGATTCAGGGTGTATTGCCGAGAGTAGTTCGAGAACATCCAGATGTTTTTCCAGAGGATCTCACAGAGTTGCCACCACATAGAGAGATTGAGTTCTCAATTGACTTAGCACCAGGCATGACTCTAATTTCCATGGCACCGTATAGGTTTGCACTAGCCGAGTTATGTGAGTTAAAGGTGTAACTTCAAGATTTGTTAGACAAGGGCTTCATTCATCCTAGTACATCACCTTGGGGAGCACCGATTCTCTTTGTTAAAAAAAAGGTGGCACACTGCGACTGTACATTGATTACCGGAAGTTGAACCAGGTAACTGTTAAGAGCAAGTATCCATTGCCACGAATAGATGACCTGTTTGACCAGTTAAAGGGGTCTCATTTTTTATTTCAGATCGGATTATCATTAGTTGAGGATAAAGGAGGAGGATATTCAGAAAATGGAATTTTGTACGCGATATGGCCTTGACGAGTTCTTAGTGATGCCTTTTGGGTTGACCAACGCGCTGGCTTTGTTCATGGACTTGATGAACTGAGTCTTTCATGAGTTCTTAGATTGATTTGTGGTTGTCTTCATCGATGACATCTTAGTCTACTTACCCTCCAAGGAGGAGCACGAGGAACACTTGCGGACTATACTTGAGTTACTTAGAGCACATTGGTTATATGCTAAGTTTGGGAAATGTGAGTTTTTCCTCAACAAAGATAAATTTTTAGGCCATGTGGTATCCAGCAGAGGGGTGACCGTGGATTCATCTAAGATACATGCAGAGCAAGGTTGGGAACAACCTAAGAATGCCTTTGAGATTCGAAGTTTCTTGGGCTTAGCTGGGTATTACTGACGTTTTGTGAAGGATTTCTCTAGATTGGTCCCACCATTGACTAGATTAATGAGGAAAGGAATTAAATTCGTATGGAGTGAGACTTGTGAAAAGTCGTTTCAAGAACTTAAGGTTAGACTCACCACTAATCTAGTTTTGGTTATTCTGAAGAAGGGTTTGGGTTATTTGGTTTTTTGTGATACATCTCAGGAAGGTTTGGGTTGTGTATTGATGCAAGAGGGAAAGGTACCGTGTATGGTTCACAGCAGTTGAAAACACATGAGAGAAATTATCCCACTCATGACCTAGAGTTAGCGGCGATGATTTTTGCCTTGAAAATCTGGAGGCATTACCTTTATGGTGAGAGATTTGAAGTGTTTTCCGATCACAAGAGAATACCTATTGTCACAGAAAGATTTGAATTTGCGACAGAGGAGGTGGATGGAATTTATGGAGGATTATGATTTCAAGTTACACTATTATCCGATGAAGGCTAATGTAGTGGCCGACGCTTTGAATAGGAAATTCGTAAGCAGTATGGCTAGTATCGCCATTCGAAAATGGGAGATATTGAGTGTAGTGGGCAAGTTTGACTTGCATCTTGGCGAGTCCGTCGAGTCGGCCATTTTGTTCACTGTAGTTGCATAACCTACTCTAGTAAGCCAAGTTTTAGAAGCACAACGGGATGATTGTGAAGTGAGATCTATCTAGGGAAAGATATCTAGTGGAAAGGTAGAGAAGGGTTTGAACATTTATTCTGACTTGAGTGTGAGATATCTAGACCGCCCTTTTGTGCCAAAATCTTGTAGAGAAGAAGTTCTCCAAGAGTTCCATCATTCACGCCTTACCGTACATTTGGGAGGCACAAAGATGTATCGCGACCTTTGTCGCCAGTTATGGTGGAGGGGGATAAAGAGAGATGTAGCATAGTTTATTTCGAGGTGCCTTGTCAACAAGTGAAGGCTGAGCATCAGTGACCAGTGGGGTTGTTGCAACCCTTACCTATAGCCGAGTAGAAATGGGAGCATGTCACAATGGATTTCGTTGTGGGTCTTCCGAGGACTCAATAGGGTAATGACACAGTATGGGTAGTAGTTAATCGGTTAACCAATTATGCACACTTTGTACCTATGCGCACGAGTGACTCAGTAGACTACCTTGCCGACCTGTATGTTAGAGATATAGTGCAACTTCATCGGGTTCCAATGACTATTGTTTCGGATAGGGACCAATGTTTTACGGTTCGGTTTTGGCAGAGCCTACAAGGTGCCTTGGGCACTAAGTTGACCTTTAGTACTGCCTATCATCCTCAGACTATCGGGTAGTTCGAGCGTACCATTTAGATTTTAGAGGACATGCTTCAGGTTAGCGTTCTTGATTTTAAGGGTTCGTGAGAGAGGCATTTGCCCTTGGTGGTATTTACCTCAAATAATAGTTTTCAGACAAATATAGGTATGACACCTTTTGAGGCCCTATATGGCCAACCGTGTTGATCTCCTATGTGTTGGGCCGAGATAGGTGATGTACCTATGTTAGGTCCAGAGTAAGTCCGGGAAACGACAGAAAAGATTGCCCTTATTCACAAGAGATTTTTTTCGGCTCAGAGTCGCTAGAAGAGCTATGCTGACTGTAGGAGAAGACCTTTTTCTTTTGAGGTATGGGATCACATGTTTCTAAAAATATCACCGAAGCGGGGTTTGATGAGATTTGGAAAGAACGGGAAGTTTTCTCCTAGATTTATTAGGCCTTTTGAAATTTTACAACGCATTGGGGAGGAAGCTTATTGTTTGGCCTTACCACCCCAGCTTTCTGAGGTTCATGACATGTTTCACATTTGTATGCTCCATAAATATGAGCCCGATCTTTCACACGTGCTAGATTGGACCAAGTTAAAGATAGATAAGGATGTCTCGTACGCGGAGAGACCAGTTCGAGTGTTAGATACTCGGGATCAAGTGTTGAGCTGCAAGATTATCCCATTGGTTAACGTGTTGTGGCAACACCATGGAGTTAAGGAAATGACTTGGGAACGTGAGACGGAAGTCCATGAGAAGTATTCGGAGCTATTTGTTGATATTTAAGACTTGCATTGTAAATTTTATTCATGTTGTAATATGTAAACATTGTAAATGTTTTGGGAACTCAATTTGTAATATTAGGTGTTGGAGTACTCTGTTTTATCATTGTTACTAATATGGTTGGTTAAAATCCACTAGTTATCTGTTTGATTTAAATTTCGGCGACTAAATTTCCTAAGGGGAGAAGATTACAACGGTTCTGGTTTAGACCCGACTAATTTTATGCTCTTACATATGGGATTTCATACCTTTAATTGTTGTTAATATCCTTTGTCGTCTTGTTAGAAGTCGAGTTGAGTTGTTGGTCATGTTTCAAATAGGTTGGGAGTTAGTTTTTCAAAAGGGTTGTTGTTCTGTTTTCAGTTTGTTCGCTCGAGTACTGTTTTGGTCGCTCGAGCGGTCTTTGAGTTCTTCCAATATTTTGCAGGTCTACAAAAGTTTTGGGAGTAGGGTATCTTTGCTGAAGTAGTATTTCTTGTGCTGGAGCGGTCTTCTTTAGTCTACAAAACTTCTGGGAAGGGGTCACTATGCGCTTGAGCGGTGTTTTGATCGCTCAAGTTGTCTGCGCGTATATCAGTTTAGGAAAGGGGGTTTTTCAATCACTTTTGCATTTCCTCTCTCTCTCTAAAACCTTCCAAACCCTAAATCCCTCACTTTCTCTCTCCAATTCTTGCTTAAAACTTCAAATACACCATCACCCATTGATTTCTCCACTATAGCTCCTCGGAGAAAAAGTTAGAGCTCGTTGAAAGCTTCATTCTAATTGGAGAGGCTCTTGTTTTTGGCTACATCAAGTTTCAACACTTATTTTCTTCATCTTCTAGACCTGAGGTAGGGATTTCTTCAACCTTCTAGTATGAGTCTTAACTTAGTTATGTATTCCTTGTCAAGTATTAAGATTTAGGAAACATGGGATTTGATTTAGGGTTTAGATTTTGAAAAGAACATGGGGGATTTTCTATGGGTTCTTAAAAAGGGTTGTGGGGATGTGTTTATTGTTGAGTTATGTTGAACGGTTGCAAATCTCTTCTTTAAAAACATTTTTCGAAGAAAAAGGTGTTTGATTTGAAAATCACAAATTTTTTATCTATGAAAGAAAAAGGAATGTTGTTTGGTTTTTGTAAGGATGGAATGAATGTAAAGTTGATAATGAGTGTGGAGTTGGATATACGTATCTGTAGATGCGCCCGTGAGGGGCCCCGCTACAGTTCGGACTCGATTTGTGTCACGGTTCTAAATCTGAACCAAAGAGTCCAAATCTGGCAAATCGTTATGAGAAAACAGATTTTTAGAAAAGAAGTGCCAAACATGGACTGCTTTTCCAGATACAGAGTCGCCACCTAAATATTTTAAAATGGGGGAATTTAGGAAACCCTGACTCGGTACCGAAGGCCACATGTCCGTCATCACCAGAGTTGCCTCGGCTCGGGAGCTTGGGTACGATTGGGGAAAGTCAGCTATGAGCACCCCCTCTCGCCCGGTCCGAAGACTGGCCTCTACTAACCGTGATATCCATTTTTGAAAACGTTATGTGTTCTTATTCCATTTATTAGCCTAGAATTACTATGTTATGCGCACAGCAAACAAGTATAGACTAGATTGCCTAATTTGGAAATAAGCATTGCATATCCGTTTGTCTTGAAAAACACTTTGGAATTTGCTATTCGCAAGTAGGCAAAAATATGGATTTCAACGAGTTTTTCCAACTCAGACAACCCAACCTTCACCCACAGGCATTCAAACAGTTCATCACATAAGCATCTAGCCACATGGTAAGCATGCTGTCATGATAGCATCCACACGCATGAGATATGCTAAAGCGTAAATGCTTACCGAGTACTCCGAGCCAAAACAATAAACTAGTTAGCCAACATGCATGGTCCTAGTTCTTGTCAATTTGACTAATGCAACACACACGGGATGCAATTAGAATAGGCTCGGCTAACCTAAACATGGCATGTGAAAATGCACAAGTAGCAAATACTCAACTTGGAGTTGAAATACGAGTGCAGTTAGCATGATGTACCGAGCCTGGTGCATGCAAGACAAATGTATGAATACACGCATGCATAGCATAAGGTATGCTAATTTAAACATCTCCTATTACTAACCATCAAAGCAGGTAAGTAAAAGGGAGAAAGAAGTGGGGGTTGGAAGACATGCACACACTCACCCACACTTATTACAAATTCGCCCTCGCTCGGAGGGACCAAAAGAATAATACAATTCGAATAATGAATTAACTATCCTAGCTAATTAATTATTACAAATTACCTAATTAATTAACAAATTAACTAAGCATAAGGAAAGCAATAAAAAGCCTCGGGAGGAGAGCCAGATGCAGCGCGTGCTTGGGTCTTGCTCGGAAGCGCACCGCCATGCATAGTCTGCCTCTGTTTTCCCTGCTCTGCCTCTCTGAAGACTGCCAAAGTCTCAAGGATGCCTCTCTGGATGCTGGGAATCACCACCGGCTTAGTAGAATTACCACTGGCAGTGGTATGTGGTCACCGGCACAAAATGCATCCATCGGCTGGTGATTTACTGCCGGTTGGCAATTTTTAATGCCGGTCGGCAAAGAATGCCTGCAGAACCTGCAACTCACAGCAGCAGAGGACAGAACTTGCATGGCAATACAATTCAAGCAATGTATGCACCAATCATGTTCCCTATCATGTTTGTGACTCAAAGGGGCATGTGTCTCGATTCGCGGACCGCCAATCACGCATTTCCATGCATGACGGCCCAAAGAATCAAGTGTGCAACTTTCATGTCAAATGAAATGCAAACCAAACAAACAAACCAAGGCCTAATTCCTATCACCAAGTCAAGGAATAAGGCATGCATGCAAGATGCAATGCAACCTAGGCATGTAAGCTAAGGATGCAACATGGCATGGCAAGACACTTATGCAAGCATACAAGCAAACATGAGGCAATGCAAATTGATGGAAAGGTGGACTTACACATGATTTAGGCAACTCTAAATAGGCCTAAAACAATGGCCAAAGTGACCAAAATAAAGGACTAAACACATACACACACGCACATGTTGAAGGCCTAAATGCTTAAGCCCTAAATGCTTAAGCATCAAAAGGCTACTTCTAAGCACACTTAGAAGGGAATGATCATGGACATATGGCATGCAAGGTAAGCATTGAAAATCATGTTTATGTGATGCCAAAACTAACCTACCAATGCAAGCTATGCATGCAACAAATGGCCCAAGCATTCAAAGTAAACCAATGGAGTATTGAACTACATTTAACAAGACCAAACATGGCATGAACTTATTGACCAAAAACAGAGTTTTAGCACATTAAGACAAGGCCTAGAGATCACTTAGATGGCATCCAAATGACCTAAATTCAAAGGCATGCATAAATGCCAAAACAAGGAGCATGCTACCCAAGCCTTCAAAGCATTAAGGAGACATCCAAGGCAAACATATAGGCATGCAAAAGGGACTGAAATGCCATGGTGGATGGTTCCAAACCACTAAATTAATGCAAGAATGTCATGCTATACATTCATACACTTAAGGCCAACAAGCCGGAATGCAAAGGAGCCATACTAAGCATGCCAAATCCGACCCAAACAATCTAGGACAGACCTTAAACATGGCAAAATAAGCACATAAGCTTCACAAAAGGAAACCTAAAACATGCTCGAGCAAAGGCTAACAACCTAAGGCATATTAAGGCAATAACGTGGCATTACATGGTAGGTATGGTAAGCATGCATGGTGTACCAAAACCAACGCACAACAAGGTTATATCATGGCATAATAAGCATGAAAAACAACCAAGACATGATCAATATACACTTTAACATGCTCTCTCAAGAGGCCAAAAAGGGTCCCTTTTAAGGACAACAAGGAGAGGGGGTGGCCCTCCCCTTTCGGAGACTTCAAGGCACCATCTCCACCACTGAAATCCCTCAAGATTTCAGTGGTGAAGAGGCCCAAACACCAAAGTCTCGAATCTCACTCAAAATAGCACAAAATGGGGCCTTTCAAGGCCTAAGAGGGGTCAAACACCTCCAAACCACAAAACACTCTAAACAAACAATTAAGAGGGCTAAAAACAGAACTTTTTTGTATTATACACTAAGCTCAAAAACGATTTTAAGATAGGTAGAAATACAATGCAAGATTGGGGAATAAAGAGGCAAAATTGTTACCCTTGAAGACCCCTTCAACAATGGTGCTCCAACAGCTCCTTCTAGGTTGAAAACAGCTCCAAAACTTCAAAACCAACCTCTTAGAACCTCAGTAGCTAAGTGAAGGTGAAACACTATGTGTTTGTGTGCAATAGTAAGACACAAACACAATTTAACACACACAAGAGGGAGATATAGAGATAGAAAGTGTATGGTTTCTAACCCTAGAACTCAAAAACCTAAGAATGGCTGTCTAAAAGTGTCTCAAGTCTCTCAAGTGTCTAACCTTCAAGCCAAGAGAGAAGGCTCTCTCTTATAGAGTCTTTTGTCTTGTAAAGCTTACAAGACAAGCTTCTCAAGGGGAGCAAAAAGCAAGACAGCTGTGATAAAATATCTGCAAAAGCAGATGCACTGTAGTCGGCCGGCCAAAGATGCCATTTTGGCAAAAGAGAGTGCCGACCGGCAACAAAGAGTGCCGACCGGCAATATACATTACCGATGGCATCAAAAACCAGCCGGTGACCTCTAGCCACTGCCGGTGGTGTGTGGGAATGCCTCACAAAGCATTCCCTGCCCCTCCAAGGCAAAACACAAGTGTTTGGTGCAAAACCAGACACAAAACAGTTGAGTTCGGAGATCCTGAGGCAAGGCGCGTGGCCGAGACCTCCGGGAACTCCAAACGAACACCAACATGGATAATCACCGATTGTTCAAACGGTGACGTCCAAGTCTTGAGGACGGTCAAAAATGGGGTGTCTACAGTTGTCCCTCTTTGACAGAACTCGAAAGTCATAACAATGACGGGAGTGAATGTCAAAGCCCAGAGACGACCCATTTTTGACAAGGCCGAAGACTCAGACAAACATGCAAGACAAAGAAGATAAGCGCCCGAAGGCAGGGGCAAAATGCAAGGCAATGCACAGAGCCGGACACAACTTATGATAATGCAATATATACAAAACAATGTATAAATAATGCAAATGAAGATGCAATGCAATTGAAACAATGCAAACTATATGCAAAGCAATTGAATCAAGATCCAATCACGAGTGGTTCGAGACCACACCTATGTCAAATAGATTGATGGAGGTAACAAGTCTGTCTACCATAGAACGGTCTACTGAACTATGAGCATCGTAGACAGACACAAGAACGAGTATTGGGGGGGAATTGACACAAGTGGGGAAACGACCCGCTGGAGAAAGGACAATGATCCTAATGCCGGATGCAAAAATTACACTACAATGCAATATATATATATATATATATATATGGATATGCTGGGGAGCTGGCAATGGATATGACACGCGGGCCAAACCACATCTTGCCTAGGTAAGGCATGTACACATACAAGCCACGTCTAGCATAGAACGGTCTACTGAACTATGCTTCGACACGAGAAGTATGGGCACATACCAGACCAAGCTCAACATGGCAAGGCGCAAGCCATAGATGGAAGGTGATGCAGTGAATGCATGCAATCTAAAATGCAATGGAAATGAATATTTACAATGGATATGGCACGCAAGCCAAACCAAATCTTGCCTAGGAAAGGCATGTACGCATACGAGCCATGTCTAACACAGAAAAGGTGCCGCAACCCTCAAACCAACATACCAGCGTGGAATAGGCGCGTACACATGCAGAACTGTGCTTTAACGTGAAAAGTAAGGGCACATACCAGACCAAGCTCAACATGGAAAGGCGCAAGCCATAGATGGAAGGTGATGTAATGAATACATGCAAACTACAATGCAATGGAAATGGCACGCAGGCCAAACCAAATCTTGCCTAGGAAAGGCATGCACACAAACAAGCCGCGGCTAACATAGAACGGTCCACTGAACTATGCTTTGACACGAGAAGTATGGGCACATACCAGACCAAGCTCAATCATGGAAAGGTGCTAGCCATAGATGGAAGGTGGTGCAATGAATGCATGCAAATTACAATGCAATATTTACAAATATGCAATGGAATTGGTATTTACAAAATGCATGATAATGTAGTATGATGCGATCTACTGGGGAAAATGCAATGGATACATGCAAGCTACAATGGAAATGCATGATAATGCACTATGATGCAATGGCTATGATTGCAACTTTCCGTATCTTACCAACAGGGCGATATACTAGGTTGGTTCAGTATCCAGAACTGAGGCGCCGACATGCTGCCTCAATCTATGGGGCTTCCATACAGATTTCAAGCCGAGGATACACCCCTGGGTATTTAAACCAGACTTTAGTCTCGGAACTCCCGAACCTTTGCATTCTAGGCATTAGCCGTTCGAACTCTTGTTTCCACCGTCCCAGTTGGTCTTCTAGGAACTCACCGCAAACATAGGCAAGTGGCTTTACCAGACCACCGAAAGTCGTTCGGGCACGACAAACACCAAAGGAATTGCAACTTTCCCTATCTTACCAACAGGGCGATATACTAGGTTGGTTCAGTATCCAGAACTGAGGCGCCGACATGCTGCCTCAATCTATGGGGCTTCCATACAGATTTCAAGCCGAGGATACACCCCTGGGCATTTAAACCAGACTTTAGTCTCGGAACTCCCGAACCTTTGCGTTCTAGGCATTAGCCGTTCGAACTCTTGTTTCCACCGTCCCAGTTGGTCTTCTAGGAAGTCACCGCAAACATAGGCAAGTGGCTTTACCAGACCACCGAAAGTCGTTCGGGCACGACAAACACCAAAGGAATTGCACCTTCCGAGGATTTAGGGTCTCCTAGACCGGGATGCAAAATGTATGCATGACAATGCATGTGTTTTTTTTTATTTTTTTATTTTTGAAATGCAAATGATGTATAAAATGCATGTTGCATGGAATGCGCGACAACACGCGGCTTAAGATATGCAACCGAACTGCACACATCGATGTGCCGAAGGTTTCGCACCTTCCAAGGATTTAAGGTCTCCTAGACCGGGATGCAAAATGTAGGTAAACTGTACACATCAACATGCTGAAGGTTTCGCACCTTCAAAGGATTTAAGGTCTCCTAGACCGTGGAATAAACCTGTGGCTTAAGACACGCTTGGCAATGCAACCGAACTGCACACATCAATGTGCCGAAGGTTTCGCACCTTCCAAGGATTTAAGGTCTCCTAGACCGTGGAATGCCTGTGCGGTTCGTCTGGTCGCTCCAGCCTCAAATGAACCGTACATACAATATCGTGCCTGAAAAGAAAACAAACTTAACAGGTACAATGTTGTTAGCAACATGCATGACAATGCAAATGAGGCACGCATGCTAATGCTAATGACGACACACATGCCAAAGAAAGTGTGACACGCATGCCAATGGAAATGAGGCACACATGCCGATGAAAATGAGGCACGATGCAAGATGATACAAATGAGACACGCATGCCTCATAAGATGCAAAATGATGCAAGTGTAGATTTTGACAATCGGACATATACGCTACGCGAAGCCGGTTCGTATTGAAAACAATGCAATGTACTAACAAGTACAAGTGAGGTGCGCAAGATAGCGCGATAGGATGCATGCAAAATGCAAGTAAGGTGCACAAAACAGTGCGATGCGCAAGAAAGCGCGAGTGATTTGAAATGCACAAGACAGTGCGATTGATTTGAAATGCACAAGAAAGTGCGATACGCTAAACAGCGCGATTGTAAACTGCACAAAACAGTGCGATTGCGGTGCGCAAAATAGCGCGAATGTGAGCTGCACAAAACAGTGCGATGCGCAAAATAGCGCGAATGAAATGTAATGCACAAAATAGTGCGATTGAGGTGCGCAAAATAGCGCGAATGTGAGCTGCACAAAACAGTGCGATGCGCAAAATAGTGCGAATGTAAACTGCACAAAACAGTGCGATGCACTAAACAGCGCGAGTGATTTTGAAATGCACAAGACAGTGCGCTAATTTGAAATGCACAAAACAGTGCGCTAATTTGAAATGCACAAAACAGTGCGCTAATTTGAAATGCACAAGACAGTGCGATACGCTAAACAGTGCGATTGAAATGCAATGCACAAAACAGTGCGATGCGCTAAACAGCACGATTGAAATGCAATGCACAAAACAATGCGATGGTTTTTGAAGTGCATAAAACAGTGCGATTGAAATGCAATGCACAAAATAGTGCGATTGTATGCGATACGCATGGGGCAACTTTTGAGCTTTTGTAAAAGCTAAAAGGATACGAAAAGGATACACCATGCACGAATTCGAGTGCCACGAACAGAAGACACGATCCGAGGTCAAAACGGAGGCCGATTGAGCGTCGGAAATGCCTTCTCTTGCACTTTCTTGAGCAATGGAGGCCCCAAACCACACATATCACCCTAACAAGGTTGTAGGAGGCTCACCGGCCATCAGGGGAGGTCACCGGCCATCCACCGCCCACAAAAATAGTCCACTGGCCAAATATTTGGCCGACCGGCCAACAGCAAAACAACTCAAACAAATCACTGTCCATTTTGAACACTCAGCTCGTAACACAGTGCTTGGTTTAATCTGCATACAGCCCACACAGCTCACAACTGATTCTGAACACTGCTCATTCTGAACTCTGCTCATTCTGAACTTCATAGCCCATAACACAGTATTCTTAGCTCATTCTGCACGCGGCGAAAACAGTTCAACTCTAAAAAGATGGAATACAAAGGTGGGATCGGCTGAAGTTGAAGCACACTCAGATGCAATCTGGAACCCACATGTTCACTGTTTCCAAGTGACCCGGGTTGAACCCCTGTGGTTTTACAAAAAACCAAACCTGTTTTACAGAAATGCGGAGAATGGCACAGCACTCTGAGCACAAAACGATTTGAGAAAAAGGGTTTTCAACCAGGTATTGAGCCTACGACTGAACATAGTGAAAAAGACTCAATAACGAAAAACAAAAGGTAAACAACCTAAACACAGCGAGACACGCTCGGAACCGACTCAAAGCAAGAGTTAAGGTAAACAAAACAAAAGACACGACACACAGACGCGTTCAACGAAAGACCTCAAATCTCGAGGAGCCAGTTCCTCCGGGTATACTTCCCACCCTTTCTGATTTGTGATTCTCACATCACTCGGCCCTCAGGCTCGGTTTTTTTTTCTCTCAAAACCCTTTTTATTACTTTTCTCTCAACTTACACCTCTCTATTCTTTATTCTCTCATTTTTTGTCCCTCCCCAAGGTGATTGATGAGTGAATAGGGAGTTGCGGGTTCATGCCCAACAGCTATTTCTTCTGGTGGGTAGAGTGCCCTCCTGGCAAGTATGTTGACGACGGGGGAAAGACAGAACGCCTGACTCAACTATGCCCCTAGTTCATCATTTTGACCATTTTTTGTTTTGGTTTTCTACTAAAACAATTTTGACCAAGATGAGAGTCGGATTAACACACTTGTTCGATTTTTGATCTGAAAACCATGCAGGTCAGGCTATGAGCACTGAAAATTTTCCTTTTTGGGTCCAAGACAATGGTCCAGTTTTGGAAAAAGGAATCGTTTTCGAGAAAATAGTCAACCTCAGTAAAAATTTTCAAAAACTATTTTTCAAACAGTCGACGCTCAACGAGCATAGAACTTACTCTTTGAGATGCACAACCTCGGATCGGAGGCAATGGAAAATTGCCCCTGGTTTAGAGGGGGGCGGATGGCAACGAAAAGTTGCCCCTGGTTTGAATGGCGGCTCACGGCGACTCGTGGCAACGGAAAGTTGCCCCTTGTTTGGATGGTGCCGCAGCAGTCCGCAAACAGTCTTCATCGGCGGTGGCCGAGCTTTTGGACACAGAGATGACGAAGACGGTCACAACAAATATATGGACACAGTCACCTTGGAGGCGTTGGCGACTGGACTTTGGGATGAAGTTGAAACCATTGCATGGACTGAGACGCTATGAAAGCGTTGGGGGCTGGACTTCATGATGAAGTTGCCTACGTATCCCAAACATGGGAATCAAGCCTTACGTAGTTCCGGTTAAGGTACACTCGGGTATTTTAACCTTCACTTTTCAGGCTCTAACTTTTGCCAAGGCGCCCGATGCGGGTTTTCGACCTTGCGAGCTTTTCTTTCCTCTTTTTTTTTGTTCTTTTGTTCATTTTTTTCTTTTCCGCATCTTTCTTTTCTTTTCTTTCCTTTTTTGTATTTTTTTGCTTGCTTTTTTTGTATTTTTTTTTTTTTGCTCTAACTTTTGCCTGGGTCGCCCTTCCGGGTTTTCGGCCCAGCGAGCCTCTCAAAGGGTAAAAGTGTAACAAGTCCATGCCAAATGGTTTTTGAAGTTGAAGCCTCTCAGTGTCTAGGAGAACGGCTGTTGCACTAATTTGCGGAAGAATCCATCATGGTTGCTCCACAAACTCCTTCTGGCGAGATCTACTCTTTTTTATTCGACTTTGGCGCCTCTTGGTCAAGGGTTGCTTCAAAACTGGCCATACGGGCCTTGCATGACGTTTGACCGTTTGAACTTTCTGAAGGGGTTCAAGGTTCGAAACGGACGGGTTGGATCTTGAGGCTGAGAGCGATCCTAGGTTGCACAATCTCAAGAGTGGTTCCACACAGGTCTTCACTGGGCCGTGTAAAACATTTGTTTTTGAATGTTTTTAAGAAAGCGACGAATCGCTCGTGCCGAAGATAGTGTGGAACCAATCTGGATCAAGCCAGGGTTCTTCCCAGTACTCACGCCGACAAGCATGATTTCATTCATTAAAAGGCCTAGCATGCCTTTCATTTCTCTCAAAATGATCAAAATTTTGCAAAACCCGAGGAATTCCTTCCTCTTCGTTTTTATCACCGCAGTGTTCAAAAAGGGTTTTTGAAAAACTTAGGTTGATGCAATGAGTTTGGCGCGCAGGAGAGCAAGCGAGATGTACTGTCAGCCCAATCAAATTCTCTAGCACTTATACTGAAAGCAAGCATGAAAGTGAGATAGCAACAGCTGTTTCATTCAGATTTGTTGGTGTAACTGGCCCCTTGGCAGAAACAGACTCAAAACAAAAAAAAAAGGTAATTACAAGACAAAACGGTGTTCGAGGCAACAACCCCAGAATCACCTGGTATTCTATACAAAGGGGACTGACTCGCTACAACAAGACAGACCTTTAAGCAAAAAAGACTGACTCAAGACAAAGAGACAGACTCAAAACAAAAGACTGACTCGATACCCAAGCCAGGATTTACAAAGCTAGCATTCACAACCACTAAAAAATGCGTGCCAGACGCCACATTCAAAATACATCCAGATGTCGCCCGCAGGTGGTTCACCTTCTGATTACATACTTGCAGTATCTGTGTCCTCAAAATCCAATAACTGGGTGGTAACGGACTTGGCTGAGGTAGGCGGGAGGATAACCTCATTGTCAATCAAATCTTGCACCTCATGTCGGAGGTGGAAGCAATTGTCAGTGGCATGGCCTGTCTACTGGTGGTACGCGCAGTACTGTGCAGCATCATGCGTAGCGGGGAGATTCTTCGGCAGAGGCCAAGGTTCCAAGGGTTTAAGGTGTCCTCTTTCAGCAAGGATTTGAAGTGCCTTGGACAAAGGTATGTAGAGAGCATGAAAGGTCCTGCGCCCCCGGGGTAGGTACTTTGGAGTCTGTGCGCTCTTACTAGCTGCACAAGCGAAAAGGTCGGCAGGCGCCACCTTAGCTTTCTGATCTTTCCCAGGTGCAGGGGCTGGAATAGGAGGAACTATCTTGGCATGACGGGGCCTATCCCGATTTTCTGACTGGCTTGAACTACCCTCAGGTGGAGTGGGGAAAGCATCCTCCACAGTTTTTGCCACAACTGCGGATATCTGTTGCTTGTTCATCCCCCCGGCTTTCAAAGCCTCGACTGCCCACAGCAGTTGTTCAATGGGATCGGCATCTGCCTTCATTTTGTCTTTTCCTCTGGCCTCAGCCTAATCGAGGGTTTGGGTTGATGTTGATATGTCATTGCCATAGTTGGAGGCCATCTCCGGTTGGCTAAGTTCGATCACAATTCGCCCCAACAACGGGGGCTCCTGGGTTACAAAACTCCCGGCATATGGTGCGGCTGGAGGTGAAGCTGACATTCCGTAGGCGAGATCCGCCACAGACCTCTGGAGATCACCTATCATCCCCATTAGTTCAAATGTAGTAGGCTCGCGAGCCTGGTATAGCTGGGGGGCCCAAACCGGGTGTGCGACAGGCGACCTAGGTGGATGTGACACATCAGTGTTGGCCTCACTTTGCAGAGTGATCCCCTGCTCTAATGCAGCTGTCATAACCACGATCTCTTCTGAATTCTGCGTCATCACAAGTCTTGCCTCGGCAAGGGGGAGCACTAGCTATTCTGTACCAGCTGTCCGTACTGAAAGAGACAACAAGCAGCATTTCAGCCCAAACAGATCAAACACGGGTGTAGCTGAACAACTGTACTCTACTGTTGATCACTATTCCCAGAAATCACTGTCCCAAAATTGAACCTGATACCCGCAGATAACTGATTCTCATAACTGACACTGATACTGGTGCCCTCGGGCCCGATATTTAAACTTGCAAATTGATATGTACGTTATTGTAGAGATACATTCTAAAAGCACATAGCAAGTAAAGAGAGCCAAAACACCCCTATGTTGGGGTAGGGTTTCCCTGCCTTATTTTGTCAGGAGCTAGGGTTCCACTATGCACGCAACAGTTTCAAACAACTTAGCATCGGGTAAGCAACCTGTCCTAGTTTGGAATGGTCACTATGGATTCCGAATATGCACTAGGTCGAATGGTCAAAAAGGGTGCCCCGGTAAAACCGGGGTTTGTGTTCCCATACTGTCAGAGCCCATAACCGGTCAGTCTTATGGTCATGCCTTGACAAGACAAGCTTTCGGCAAACCGTTCAGGAATGGCAGATAGCAAACACTGTGTTCCTAGGCGCACCAATGCACATGCAATGCAAAGAGACACATAAATGAAATCAAAACAGGATATCACGAGTTTGAGTCAAGCTCTCTAAATCCCCAGCAGAGTCGCCAGAAACTGTAGACGTGCCCGCGAGGGGCCCCGCTACAGTTCAGACTCGATTTGTGTCACGGTTCTAAATCTGAACCAAAGAGTCCAAATCCAGCAAATCGTTTTGAGAAAACAGATTTTTAGAAAAGAAGTGCCAAACATGGACTGCTTTTCCAGATACAGAGTCGCCACCTAAATATTTTAAAATAGGGGAATTTAGGAAATCCTGACTCGGTGCCGAAGGCCACATGTCCGTCATCACCAGAGTTGCCTCGGCTCGGGAGCTTGGGTACGATTGGGGAAGGTCAGCTATGAGCACCCCCTTCACCCACAGGCATTCAAACAGTTCATCACATAAGCATCTAGCCACATGGTAAGCATGCTGTCATGATAGCATCCACACGCATGAGATATGCTAAAGCGTAAATGCTTACCGAGTACTCCGAGCCAAAACAATAAACTAGTTAGCCAACATGCATGGTCCTAGTTCATGTCAATTTGACTAATGCAACACACACGGGATGCAATTAGAATAGGCTCGGCTAACCTAAACATGGCATGTGAAAATACACAAGTAGCAAATACTCAACTTGGAGTTGAAATACGAGTGCAGTTAGCATGATGTACCGAGCCTGGTGCATGCAAGACAAATGTATGAATGCACGCATGCATAGCATAAGGTTTGCTAATTTAAACATGTCCCATTACTAACCATCAAAGCAGGTAAGTAAAAGGGAGAAGGAAGTGGGGGTTGGAAGACATGCACACACTTACCCACACTTATTACAAATTCGCCCTCGCTCGGAGGGACCAAAAGAATAATACAATTCGAATAATGAATTAACTATCCTAGCTAATTAATTATTACAAATTACCTAATTACTTAACAAATTAACTAAGCATAAGGAAAGCAATAAAAAGCCTCGGGAGGAGAGCCAGATGCAGCGCGTGCTCGGGTCTTGCTCAGAAGCGCACCGCCATGCATAGTCTGCCTCTGTTTTCCCTGCTCTGCCTCTCTGAAGACTGCCAAAGTCTCAAGGATGCCTCTCTGGATGCTGGGAATCACCACCGGCTGAGTAGAATTACCACCGGCAGTGGTATGTGGTCACCGGCACAAAATGCATCCATCGGCTGGTGATTTGCTGCCGGTCGGCAATTTTTAATGCCGGTCGGCAAATAATGCCTACAGAACCTGTAACTCACAGCAGTAGAGGACAGAACTTGCATGGCAATACAATTCAAGCAACGTATGCACCAATCATGTCCCCTATCATGTTTGTGACTCAAAGGGGCATGTGTCTCGATTCTCGAACCGCCAATCACGCATTTCCATGCATGACGGCCCAAAGAATCAAGTGTGCAACTTTCATGTCAAATGAAATGCAAACCAAACAAACAAACCAAGGCCCAATTCCTATCACCAAGTCAAGGAATAAGGCATGCATGCAAGATGCAATGCAACCTAGGCATGTAAGCTAAGGATGCAACATGGCATGGCAAGACACTTATGCAAGCCTACAAGCAAACATGAGGCAATGCAAATTGATGGAAAGGTGGACTTACACATGATTTAGGCAACTCTAAATAGGCCTAAAACAATGGCCAAAGTGACCAAAATAAAGGACTAAACACATACACACATGCACATGTTGAAGGCCTAAATGCTTAAGCATCAAAAGGCTACTTCTAAGCACACTTAGAAGGGAATGATCATGGAAATATGGCATGCAAGGTAAGCATTGAAAATCATGTTAATGTGATGCCAAAACTAACCTACCAATGCAAGCTATGCATGTAACAAATGGCCCAAGCATTCAAAGTAAACCAATGGAGTATTGAACTACATTTAACAAGACCAAACATGGCATGAACTTATTGACCAAAAACAGAGTTTTAGCACATTAAGACAAGGCCTAGAGATCACTTAGATGGCATCCAAATGACCTAAATTCAAAGGCATGCATAAATGCCAAAACAAGGAGCATGCTACCCAAGCCTTCAAAGCATTAAGGAGACATCCAAGGCAAACATATAGGCATGCAAAAGGGACTGAAATGCCATGGTGGATGGTTCCAAACCACTAAATTAATGCAAGAATGTCATGCTATACATTCATACACTTAAGGCCAACAAGCCGGAATGCAAAGGAGCCATACTAAGCATGCCAAATCCAACCCAAACAATCTAGGACAGACCTTAAACATGGCAAAATAAGCACATAAGCTTCACAAAACGAAACCTAAAACATGCTCGAGCAAAGGCTAACAACCTAAGGCATATTAAGGCAATAACATGGCATTACATGGTAGGTATGCTAAGCATGCATGGTGTACCAAAAGCAACACACAACAAGGTTATATCATGGCATAATAAGCATGGAAAACAACCAAGACATGATCAATATACACTCTAACATGATGCTCTCTCAAGAGGCCAAAAAGGGTCCCTTTTAAGGACAACAAGGAGAGGGGGTGGCCCTCCCCTTTCGGAGACTTCAAGGCACCATCTCCACCACTAAAATCCCTCAAGATTTCAGTGGTGAAGAGGCCCAAACACCAAAGTCTCGAATCTCACTCAAAATAGCACAAAATGGGGCCTTTCAAGGCCTAAGAGGGGTCAAACACCTCCAAACCACAAAACACTTTAAACAAACAATTAAGAGGGCTAAAAAATAGAACTCTTTTGTATTATACACTAAGCTCAAAAATGATTTTAAGATAGGTAGAAATACAATGTAAGATTGGGGAATAAAGAGGCAAAATTGTTACCCTTGAAGACCCCTTCAACAATGGTGCTCCAACAGCTCCTTCTAGGTTGAAAACAGCTCCAAAACTTCAAAACCAACCTCTTAGAACCTCAGTAGCTAAGTGAAGGTGAAACACTATGTGTTTGTGTGCAATAGTAAGACACAAACACAATTTAACACACACAAGAGGGAGATATAGAGATAGAAAGTGTATGGTTTCTAACCCTAGAACTCAAAAACCTAAGAATGGCTGTCTAAAAGTGTCTCAAGTCTCTCAAGTGTCTAACCTTCAAGCCAAGAGAGAAGGCTCTCTCTTATAGAGTCTTTTGTCTTGTAAAGCTTACAAGACAAGCTTCTCAAGAGAGAGATCCCTCCATACACGTGTATGGAGGGGAGCAAAAAGCAAGACAGCTGTGATAAAATATCTGCAAAAGCAGATGCACAGTAGTCTGCCGGCCAAAGAAGCCATTTTGGCAAAAGAGAGTGCCGACCGGCAACAAAGAGTGCCGACTGGCAATATACATTGCCGATGGCATCAAAAACCAGCCGGTGACCTCTAGCCACTGCCGGTGGTGTGTGGGGATGCCTCACAAAGCATTCCCTGCCCCTCCAAGGCAAAACACAAGTGTTTGGTGCAAAACCAGACACAAAACAGTCGAGTTCGGAGATCTTGAGGCAAGGCGCGTAGCCGAGACCTCCGGGAACTCCAAACGAACACCAACATGGATAATCACCGAGTGTTCAAACGGTGACGTCCAAGTCTTGAGGACGGTCAAAAATGGGGTGTCTACAGTATCACTCCCATTTTTTAAGAATTATGAGATTATAATTGTTGTTCAAAAATTATATGTTGATTAGAAAAATCTGTTTTGGGCTATCGGCTGAGGATAGCTTTGATTGTTATAGAAATTGCACGGGAATTTGGCTAATTGAGACTAATTACTCATACATCTTGCATTGTGCATTATTCCATACTTAAACATTGAAAATGTATTATTTTGAGAAAAAAAGGGGTGCATACCTTATTGAATCTAGTTAGGGTGTGTGCTTGCAGTTATTATGTTGGCATGTGCGTCCTTGGTGAAAGTCCAGAAACCCGCTCGGTTAGGTGCTGATCTTTTTGGCTAGTATTGGTAAAATGGCGTTAGTAGTGTTTGTATTGCCTCCTGACAAATACGTACCTAGAGATTCCTATGCTTTGTATCCACTGCCCTATTTTCTAGATATAAAAGTGTATTTTCATGAATTGAAATATATTGATAATGGCATTGCATTGTTTTGAGATGGAAAAGTGTAATGTTTTGGCAAAAGCATTGCATCACATTGTATCTACCATACGATTTTGTTAAGCTTCATACGTTGTGTTTGGATATCTTTACTGAGTTTTGGCTCACCCTACGTGGAAAACAACTTTCAGGTGCTGATGATATGTCTCCACCAAAGACGTAGCTTGGGATGACCTAAAGCCAAGAGCTTCTTTTGTTTCTTTTGATGTAATTATCTTGTACAAGGTTTGGGCTTTAACTGTATTGAATGGAACTCACTTCTGTTGTACCCAAGCATTACCTTGGAAAGATGTGGCCATTTGGGCATTACCTTATCTATATAACTTTTTATTTCAGTTCACTCATATATGGCATATGTTATAGATCCAGGATCTACGATTTATGAATGTATACTCGCATATGTTGTATTTTGTACGATAAAAGAATATAAATGAACGGTTATTATTTCGCATGTTTTGTTTTCTTTTGATTATCATGAGATGGGTTGTCATTATTTTTTTTTTTTGGGCATTACAACTATAACCGCTGCAACTAACTTGCGAAGGGAACACTCTACCAAGGTGATAGTAGCCTTTGAGAGAAGATTCCCATCTACAAGTAAGAGGCTAATGCTTGGTGTTGATAACAAGCCCCAAGGCATTACTAGCCCAGGGCTGATAGCATGCCCTCAAAATCATTATTAGCTCGACGTTGATAGTAGGCCCCAAAACTCATTACCTTGGCATTGATAGCAGGCCCTAAAGCTTACTGGTTGGAGCTAATAATAGGCCCAGAGACACCAGTATACCACAGCGACCCCACGAAGATGGGAGCATGGCAGCCCGAAAGTAAAGGGCTCCCTTCCCATTAACCCAGGTCATAGACCTGCCTTGGTTACATAGGCACGACCAAGGAAGCCCCCTTGGGCTTGGTACTAGGGCATAACATGGATGATAGCAAGCTTAACTGTGGCCTTCGCCCTAGGAAGTTGGGGAGTTTGTGGTTAGGTGGCTAACGGTGGAGGCGTCGCTGAGGTGAATACGAACATAGCTAATAATAGGCTATGAAGTCCTAGGAACACATGTCTTGGCTAAACTAAACTGGGAAGGTAAGTGCAGTGGCAAGCACTACCGCCGCAAGTGCACTTGCTGAGGTTCAAGTTAAGGAGGCAAGTTGCAACGGCAAACACTACCGCTACAATTGCACTTGCTAAGGCATCTGTGCCAAATAGATAGTACATAGTACATGCAGAGGGACACATGGCACCTTTAGCCTGGTGGTCCAAGGTAGAATATTCCATGTGATCAGTAGGGACATGTGTCCTCACTTTATTTGGCCACTTGGTGTCCTTTGGCGCCAAGGAAAAGCCTATAAATAGGACCCACTTCCCAAGATTCAAGAGGAGGATTTTTTGGAGACTTGGGAAGATGCTGGCTATTTGTGCACTGCAATTATTTTCTTCTTGAACTACTTGCTCCACCCTCACCTAGCTTGCTTATTTCTCCTACAAGCCCAAATCTGTTAGATCATTAACATTGTTTTGCCTTTCTAATCACTCTCTTAATCACTGTTCACTACGAAACCCCCTACTTATATAAACAAAATAGAGCTTATAGTCAAAAAGTCTCTAAGGTCTACACATGCCCAATCTCAATTTCTTATTTTTTTTAATTAAAAAAATAATAAACTATTCATATGTGTCACAAAATTTTTGAATTAAAAAATAAAGGCCTTAAATTCCTTATTTGTTTTCAATTCAAGCTATAGAGTCGAAAACACACACCAACGAAGAACACGGAAGCCCTCATTGAACTTGTGAACTCAGGAATCATTTTCAAAGTCCTAATAATAATAAAATTAATTCCCTAATTATATTTGTCATGCAAAACCCTAGGTTTCTAGTTCTCATTACGATTCATCATTTAATTCTAAACGAAGAAACTTTAATAGAATTGATTAAGGCTGAATTGTGCAACGCTGAGGCCGTTAATTAAGATCTCCTAACTTTACTTGCTTGTCAAACTATATATTTTATGCCTGTTTAATGTCAATCTGGTTGTACATAGTAGAAGCATAAAAGGAGCAAAAATGCAAAATTTTGGAGAGAAAAGTGCTTACTACACGTGCAGAGGCCCATTCCAGCACGTGCGGTCTTTACCTCGCAGCCAAACAAGGCCTAATCTTCCCGCACATGCAGAAGGTTTTCCCACATGTATGGCACCCCTTCCCGCATGTGAGGTGACCACTCCCACACGTGCGTCTGTACCTCAGAATTTGTGCTGCTATTTTGAACCTGTTTGAAAGACAACAGAGGTATAAAAAGATAGAAAATAGGCTGGAATAGGGTTCTAAAAAATTCAAGGAGAAAGAGGAGGCTAGGGTTTGGAAAAAGGTGATCCTCAATATTCAAAACCAATTCCCATGGAAGGTTCCAGTTCTTCCACCTTTTCCCACTCCTCCATAAGTGGCTGGACTCTTCTTTTCTAGGGTTTTGATGAAACCCTAGCTATGTAATTAGGTATTCTTTTTGGTTTTTGATTATGTAAATATTTTAACAATTGTATGGTGTTTTAGAAGTTTTAAATATATATTTTCCACTATTTCTTTGAGTATTCGGCTTTCTGTGATTGTTGAATGCTTTCCATACAATGGTTTTCTTTTCTTTCATATTCAAGGGATGAGATGAGCGATACTACGAGGGACAAGTCGTTTTGCTACCCTAGTTTAGAGCGTATGACTCATACTACTTGAGATGGTTCGTGCTCGTACATTGAACATGATAACTCTCTTGATAAATGCTTCGAACTTGTAGTTGTGAAGTATTATTTAGTTTGAACCGTAGCATAATTGATTTCAAATTGAAACCTTATTTACGTAACTAGTGGTGAACTCATTGCCCTAGGTTTTTCCCCAAATCAGTAAATTCGTCTTTATTTATAATTGTTAGTTTATTCACTTTGGTTAATTTAATTATTATTAGGTTATGAACAATTAATCTTTTTATCAAAATTAATTTAGGAATTTAACAATTAAATTAGTTTAATTTCCCGATTGTCCCTGTGGATATATACCTGGACTTGCCATTATTCTAAAAGAATTTGGTATAGTTTAGTGTTTATTTTTAGTGTGTGAAACGACCCATCAAATTTTGGCGCCATTGCCAAGGACTTCTGGTGAAATTGAGTAATTTAAATTTACATTCATATTTTAATTTTTAGTTTAGGATTTTATATTTTAGTGTTGCTAAGTGTGTAGAGTGTTTGAAATTGGAGCCATCATTGAAGTGCATGCGAAACGCAACCAAGTTTTAAACAAAACCGCAGCGCCAAAGTGCTAAAAAAAAAAACAAAAGCAAATACTCGGAAACAGGGCACCAAAGTGCTAAAAAGAAAGAAAGAGCTTAAGTGGATTGGAGACAACTGTCTACACGTCAAGCACTCGCAAGACGAGTAAAGCATTTTCGTTTAACCACTGTGAGTATTTTTTCCTTTGGTATTCTGTTTTCATAACTTAGTACATAGAGTTGGAACTTAGTGTGTGTGTGTGAGTAGTGTATGCACATGCACCGTTCTTGTCGCCCTGAATTGTGAAATTTGGACCTTGAACTAGAAAGGACTCTTAGGAAACTTAGAGCCACTTCCCATGTTCCTAGGCTTGAATACCCTTATCCGTACTTCGAACCAATAGAGATGGCGAACTAGAATGGCCTAAATGGGCCCAATCGGACCCTTAAGGATTGTTTCACACCCACTGCATATACATCACCATCATGTATCCAGTTACCTGACACCACTGTTGCTCATTATGAGATTAAGTCCAGCACCATCCAAATGTTCCCATCATTCCATGGACTAGCTCATGATGACCTTTACAAACATCTGCATGAATTTCTAGAAATTTATTCTATAGTGAGGATCCAGAACTTTGCCAATGAGGCCCTAATGTTGCGTTTGTTTCCATTTTCATTAAAGGACAAAGCCAAACACTGGCTGAACTCCTTACATGCTAATTCTATCACAACATGGGACCAATTACAGTAGAAGTTTTTGGAGAAATACTTTCCCATTGGTAAGACCAACCAACTCAGGCGAGCCATCACCAATTTTGCTCAAATTGATGGTGAGCAATTTCATGAGACATGGGAGAGACTTCGTGACCTTCTCCAACAGTGCCCTCACCACCAAGTGCCTAATTGGCAACTTGTGCAGACCTTTTACTATGGCTTAACTGAGCCTCATCGCAAATGGTGGATTCTTCTTGTGGTAGGACATTCATGTCCAAAAATGATGCTGAGGCATGGAAACTATTTAAGAACTTAAGTGATAATTCCCTTCACCATGCTTCCACAACCCAACAAATCTGGCAACAAGTCTTTGGAGCCCTAAAAAGAGGGGGCAATTATGAGGTAGGGCAAAACCTAGAGTTAGCCCAACAAGTAGAGGCATTGTCCCACAAGATGGACCAATTATTAATTTCGGGACATGGCCCTACATAGCAAGATCAGCCTCAATTTCATGAGGCATGTGCTATTCATGCGAGCCCTGCTCATGACTTGAGTGAGTGCCCTTCGGCATCACAATTTTCAGAATTAGTCCAAGAGCATGTAAATGCGACTAAAGGATTCTTCAATCTGAATAATGACCCATATTCCAATACGTATAATCCGGGATGGAGAAATCACCCTAATTTTTCATGGAGACCTCCTTCACAAGGCACTTCTTACAATTCTCCACCACCAAGGTAGAATTTTAATAATTTTGCCAACCAATCTTCTTATCGACCACCACAACCTTACCTACCACCATAACCTTACCGGCAACTACAACCCCCACCTGCTCCTCAAGGAAACTTTGTCTTTGAGACTCAGGGGTTAGAAGTTCTCTCAGAACTTAAAGGGTTAGCACAGGTAGTTCACTCTCATACTCACTCCATTGCCAAGCTAGAGGCCCAATTGGGTCAAATGGCTACTAACATGAATAGGAGAGAGGAGGAAAAATTATTGAGTCAGACTGTGGCCAACCTTAAGGGTCAATATAGGGCAGAGGGGTTTGGTGGGAATGGAAAGCACCATGAGCAGGTGCAAGTGGTGATTACCTTGAGAAGTGGAAGGGAGTTAGAGCCTCAGCCAGTTGTGTCTAATGCAACTAAGGCTAAGAAGGGTGATCACGGTGGTCAACCCAAAGAGAGCAAGGGTGAGGGAGAAACACCTAAGAAGGATGACTTAGTCGCTAGTACTTCACATGAGCTTAAGGCACCCTATGTGCCTAAGGCACCCTATGTACCTAAGGCACCCTTTCCCCAATGCCTTGATACACCGTCTCCTTTTAATAAGAAAATGACATCTATGGAAGCGATGATGGAGGTCTTTGAATAGGTAAAAATCAACCTCCCTCTGTTGGAGGCGATTAAACAAGTACCCTTCTATGCTAAATTTTTAAAGGACCTTTGTATGCAAAAGTGTAAATCTAGGAGACATGTTTGAAAAGGTCGTACTCACGGAGCAAGTAAGCTTCATCTTATTGTGTGACGCACCCCTTGAGCTTAAAGACCCGGTGCCCCAACCATTGCATGCATTATAGGGGACCATTTCATTGATAGGGCTTTGTTAGATTTAGGGGCTAGTGTCAATTTGTTGTCGTACTCTGTGTACGAAGAATTTGGGCTTGGCAAGTTGAAGCCCACTATTGTTACTCTCCAGTTGGCTGACCGGTCCCTCAAAGTGCCATGTGGCATGATTGAGGATGTGCTAGTAAAGGTCGATAGGTTTTATTTTCTTGTTGACTTTTTGGTTTTAGATATGGAACTGGTAGCCAGCTCTAGGAAGCGAGTCCCGGTTATCTCAGGTCGACCTTTCTTCACTATGGCCAATGCTTGCATAAATTGTTGTACCGGGGTTATGGATGTTCCATTTGGAAATATGCAAGTGAAACTCAATATGTTCCAAGCATCCCAACAACCCCATAAAAGAGAGGAGTGTTTATTTGTGGATGTTGTGGATGGGATTCTGAAGGAGGCTTTACCCTCTATTCTTGTAGAGGACCCTCTAGAGGCTTGTCTAGCTCATTTTGGGTTTGAAATTTTGATATTGACAGATCAGTTGAGGAGGTGAATGCCTTACTTAATTCTTCTTCTACACCGGATTTTCCTTCGTGGAAAGCCCGGTTTGAGTCCCTTCCTCCTCTATCTACAGAGCCTGCCATACCATCGTTAGTCACACCACCTTCACTTGAGTTGAAGCCACTCCAGGCCACACTCAAGTATGTTTTTTTAGGGCCAAAGGATACTTTACCTGTCATCATTGCATCTGACTTAAATGCAGAGTAGGGAAGTTAATTAATGAGTGTTCTTGTAGCACATCAGAGTGCTATAGGGTCGTCAGTGGCTGATTTGAAAGGGATTGATCCCTCCGTGTGCATACATCATATACATCTAGAGGAGGACACCAAACCTTCTCAGGAAATGCAACGGAAACTCAACCCCAACGTGAAAGAGGTTGTGAAAAAAGAGGCTTTGAAATTGTTAGATGTGGGTATTATATACCCCATCTAAGATAGCAAGTGGGTCAGTCCCACACAAGTGGTGCCTGAGAAATCAACCATCACTGTTGTAGAGAATGAGCAGGGAGAGTTGGTCCCCACACGAACCACTACTGGGTGGCGAGTGTGTATTGATTATAGGAGATTAAATTCCATGACTAGGAGTGACCATTTTCCTTTGCCATTTATTGATCAAATTCTTGAGAGGTTAGTGGGGCAGGGTTTTTATTGTTTTCTTGATGGCTACTCGGGGTATAATAAAGTCCTGGTGTACCCCGCTAACCAAGAAAAGACCACGTTCACTTGCCCTTTTGGCACTGTTACTTACAGGTGCATGCCCTTTGAACTATGTAATGCACCTGCAACTTTTCGACAGTGTATGATGGCCATTTTCTATGACATGGTGGAGAAATTTTTAGAGGTATTCATGGATGACTTCTTTATGTTTGGGCCGTCTTTTGAGGAATGTCTTTAGACCTTAACCAAAGTCCTTATTTGTTGCGTGGGGACAAACCTAATTTTGAGTTGGGAAAAGAGCCATTTTATGATTCATGAGGGTATAGTGTTAGGACACATTGTGTCCCCTAGAGGCATAGAGGTTGACAAAGTTAAGATTGACCTCATTGTAGGCCTTCCTCCACCCACTTCTGTGCGTCAAGTTAGGTCTTTCCTAGGGCATGTAGGTTTTTACCGTAGGTTCATCAAGGACTTTAGTAAAATATCTCATCCTTTGTGTAGTTTACTTGCTAAGGACGCACCTTTTATCTTCGATGAGGCATGCTTAAAAGCCTTCGAAACACTAAGAGTGGCCCTTACTACCGCCCCAATCATGAAATCACTGGATTGGTCGTTTCACTTTGAAATCATGTGTGATGCCTCAGATTATGCAATCGGGCCTATGTTGGGCCAAAGGGTCAATAGGGCACCCTATGCTACATACTATGCTAGTCGCACTCTTTCAGATGCACAATTGAATTACATTACCACTGAGAAAGAGTTGCTAGCTGTGGTCTTTGCCTTAGATAAATTCCGGTCCTATCTCCTAGGCTCCAAAGTCATAGTCTTCACTAATCATGCTACTTTGCGCTATTTACTATCAAAGAAAGAGACCAAACCTAGGTTGATTAGATGGATTTTGTTGCTTCAGGAATTTGACCTAGAGATCTGAGATAAGAAAGGATCTGAGAATGTGGTGGCAGATCACCGCTCCCGAGTCCTTGTTGAGTATACTAGTGACCCTTTAACTTTGCATGATTCATTTCCGGAAGAACAACTTCTTGTGGTGTCACGAGTGAGCCCCCCGTGGTTTGCTCATATTGTGAATTACCTAGCCACTGGGCAAATTCCTCAAAATTGGTCTAAGAAGGACAAAGACCGATTCTTTTCACAGGTCAGGTATTATTTTTGGGAGGATCTGCAGTTTTTTAAATATTACTCTAATGAAGTGACAGTCATTTTAGTGGGCATAAAACGGTCGCCAAGATTTTACAAAGTGGGTTTTATTGGCCCACCATTTTTAAAGATGCCCATCAATTTTGTAGAACTTGTTTGCGCTGTCAGCAAATGGGTTAGATATCTCATCGTGTTATGATGCCAATGTCCCCTATTATTGTGGTAGAGATCTTTGATGTTTGGGGGATTGATTTTATGGGCCCGTTCCCATCGTCGTTCGGGTTTGAGTATATTTTCTTGGCAGTGGATTATGTGTCTAAGTGGGTGGAGGCGATAGCTACCTAAACAAACGATCATAAAGTACTAATCAAATTCTTGCATGAAAACATATTTAGTGGTTTTGGGTTTCCTAGAGCCATAATAAGTGATCAGGGTACACATTTTTGTAACTGGTTCTTTGAGTCGGTAGTTAAAAAATATTCTATCACTCATAAAGTTGGCACTCCATACCACCCTCAAACTAGTGGCCACGTGAAAGTCTCTAATAGGGAGATGAAGCACATAATAGAGAAAACGGTGAGGCCAGATAGGAAAGATTGGTCAAAACGTTTGATTGATGCATTATGGACCTACCGCACTACTTATAGGACACCCATTGGGATGTCACCATATAGGATGGTGTTTGGCAAAGCTTGCAACCTCCTGATTGAACTTGAGCACTGAGCGTTGTGGGCCATAAAGAAGTTTAACTTCGATATGGCCGCGGCTAGGCCTAATCGGAAATTACAACTCAATGAGTTGGAGGAAATTCGAAATGATGCATATGAGAGTTCAAAAATTTTTAAGGCCCAGACAAAGGAATTGCATGATAAGCACATTAATAGAAAATCCTTTGAACCCGGCCAAAAAGTATGGCTTTTTAACTCAAAACTGAGACCCTTTTCGGGTAAGCTTAGATCAAGATGGGATGATCCCTTTATGGTTGTAGAGGCATTTATTCATGGCACCATTGAGGTGTAAGATCCGAGAAATGGCTACACTTTTAAAGTGAATGGCCAAAAACTAAAGCCATCTATTGAGAGAATTGGGAATGGGGATATGATTGAGTCCATTGCTTTGATGGACTCTTTTTACTTTGATTGAGAGATTGATGTCTTGTTCTCTCTTTTCTTCCTTTCTATTCTATTACATTTTTCTTTATTCTTGTTGTTCTTTATTTGACGTCTAGGAGACTTTAGATCCTCTAAAGGTGCAATTCCTTTGGTGTTAGCCATTCCCGAACCTGACGGTCTGGTATAGCCACCTAACTGTGTTTGTAATGAGTTCCTAGGAGACCAACTTAGACGGTGGAAACTAGAGTTCGAATGGCAAAGCCTAGAATGAAAAGGTTTGAAATTTTCGAGACTAGAGTCTGGTTTAAATACCCAGGGGTGTGGAGATTTCTTCAAAACCACCCCGGCTTGAACTCTGTATGGCAGCCCCATAGGTCAAGTTAGTTTTATGTGCCTCGGTTCTGGATACCAAATCAACCTAGTTTGTCACCCTGTTGGAGAATAGGGAAAGTTACAAGCATTGTTAGGGAGAAAAGTAGTACCCGTGGTTTTCACATGAAGATTATACCTTTGTTAAGCATTTAGTTATTTTTGAAATTCTATATTTATTTCGGATATAAAATGAAGGTAGAAATGGTTTGAAATGTTTTGGTGCTTGGGTTAAGAAAGGGTTTTATTTCAACTAAAAAAAAAAAAAAAATCCCGCACATGCGGCAAAAACTCTAGTCCCCAAATTTGCTACTGCTTTAAAAGCAGGTGCAGTAGGTGGTGCAGCAGAAACACTGCACGTGTGGCTTGGGCCCCGCACGTGCGGAAAATTTCCTAGAAGCAATTTGTTGCCTGTTTTATATGCAGGTGCGTGCCCTAGTGCGGAATGCGTTAAAAAAAAAAATCAGATTTCTTTGTTCAATTTATTTTATTTTATTTATTTACTCATTTATTTTTCTTATTTTATTTTATTTTCATTTTTGACCACCAAAAAAAAAATCAGATTTCTTTGTTCAATTTATTTTATTTTATTTTTCGTTTTTGAAAAAAAAAATTTGATTTCCTCAAAAATCTAGCCTACTCCTATCACTCTCACAGATACGCTCTCTCTACCTCTCTCTCTCTCTCTCTCTCTCTCTCTCTCTCTCTACCTTATCATATTCTTCCTCCCTTTCCCTTTCACACAAACCCCACCACCACCACCAACTTTCTTCATTCTTTGTCCTACCATCACCAACCTTTACCCAAACTCTTCTCACCATCACTCTATCACCGGAGCCTCACTGCTGACGCTCTACCTTCTCTCTGTCTGGCCATCTCCGGCGACCACCATTTGTTTTTCCCGGCGAATCTCCATTTTTTCTCTCTTTTTTCACTATTTTAAGGTAAATCCTTCTTTTTGTTTAGATTTATATAGTTCTTCTTTCAATCTTCACTTATAGTTGGTTGTAGGGGTATATTCACTTGTAAAGATTCATCTACCCAAAAAAAAATGGAAAACGTTTCTGGGTGGTGCACTCCTGCACGTGCGGCCCCCGTAGGCACATGTGTGGAGATTTAAAAAAAAAAAAAAACATTGTTTTGCCTAATTAATTCTTTATTTTATTATTTAATAGATTGTGTCTTTTATTTATTTATATATATATATATTTTGTTTTGTTACTTTATTTTTATTATTTTTGCTTGCTTGTTATAGTTTAGTTCATTCAAATAGTTTAGTTCTGTTAGTTTTAATTATTTAGTCATTAGTTACTTATATAAAATAGTCCATCGGTAAGTAGTTAGTTTAATGTAGATCTTGTGACCAGTTGTAGTATACTAATTTGGTTGTTGTTGCTTTTATTTTTACTGTATTTTTATTTTATTTTATTTTAGTTTCTTTATTTATCTATTAAAAAAAATGCTGAGAATTGCATGTGGTGAAACAAGTGAACAACCTTGTGGTTTGATATTCTTATTCTCATGCTGATTCCACGGGTATGTGTGTATTTGCTTTTGGTGTGTGCAGGATATGAGTTGACGGCTATCCACCTGGGCCTCCAAAAAGGCCAGAGGTTCATCCTCCTCGGCACCACCACTGCCACCGTGTAGACGTCCCCAAACGCCCCGGGAGGATGAGTCCCGTTCTGTTCATTTGGGGTTACTACAGTTCGGACTCGACTTGTGTCACGGTTCTTAATCTGAACCAAAGAGTCCAAATCTGGCAAATCGTTTTGAGAAACAGATTTTTGAAAAAGTAGTGCCAAACATGGACTGCTTTGCCAGATACAGAGTCGCCACCTAAATATTTTTTTATGGGAGAATTTAGGAAACCCTGACTCGGTGCCGAAGGCCACATGTCCGTCATTACCGGAGTTGTCTCGGCTCGGGAGCTTGGGTACGATCGGGGAAGGTCAGCTATGAGCACCCCCTTTCGCCCGATCCGAAGACCGGCCTCTACTAACCGTGATATCCGTATTTGAAAACTTTATGTGTTCTTATTCCATTTATTAGCCTAGAATTTACTATGTTATGCGCGCAGCAAACAAGTATAGACTAGATTGCCTAATTTGGAAACAAGCGTTGCATATCCGTTTGTTTTGGAAAATGCTTTGGATTTGCTACTCGCAAGTAGGCTAAAACACAGATTTCAATGAGTTCTTCCAACTCAAACAATCCAACCTTCACCCACGGGCATCCAAGCAGTTTATAACACATAAGCATCTAGCCACATGTTAAGTATGCTGACATGGCAACATTCACACTCATGCGATATGCTAAAGCGGAAATACTTACATCGTACTCCGTGCCAAAACAAAGAATTCGTTAGCAAACATGCATGATCCAAGTCCATGTTAAGTGCCTAATGCATCGCATACAAAGTGTTGCTAGAATAGGCTCGGCTATCCTAAACATGGCATGTGAGAAATGCACAACTATCACATATTCAGTTTAGAATTTGAAGTACAAATGCAGTTAGCATGATGTACCGAGCCTAATACATGTAGCATAAATGCATGAATGCACGCATGCATAGCATAAGGTATGCTAATTTAAACGTGCCCTAATCTACCATCATAAGCAGGTAAATAAAAGGGAGAAAGAAGTGGGGGTTGGAAGACATACACACACTCACCCACCCTTATTACAGATTTGCCCTCACTCGGAGGGATCGAATAAATATTACAGATTAATTAACTACGCAAGCTAATTAATATTACAAATTAATTGATTTAATTAACAATTTAAATAAATTAATTAAAATAGGAAAATCGCCTTGGGAAACGCGCCGCCATGCGCAAGCTGCCTCTGTTTTCTTTCCTCTGCTCCTCTGGAGGTTGTCAAAACCTCAGGACTGCATCCCTGGACACTGGGGAGTGCCACCGGCTGAGTGGAATTACCACCGGCACTGGTGTGTGGCCATCGGCACGAAATGGAGTTGTCGGCAGAGGAAAGATTGCCGGCCGGCACCTTACACTGCTGGTCGGCACCTTACACTGCCGGTCGGCAAAGAAAGCCTGCAGAACTTGCAACTCACAGCAACAGAGGGCAAAACAAAGCATGACAGCACAATTCAAGGCATGTATGCACCAACCATATCCCTCATCATGATAATGACTCAAAGGGGCATGTGCCTCGATTCTCGGACCACCAATTACGCATTTCCATGCATGATGGCCCAAAGAACCAAGTATGCAAATTTGATTTCAAATGCATGCAAACCAAATCCAACCAAACAAGGCCCAATTCCTATCATCAATTCAAGGAACAAGGCATGCATGCAAGATGCAATGCAACCTAGGCATACAAGCTAAGGATGCAACATGGCATGGCAACAAGCTTATGCAAGCATACAAGCATACATATGGCAATGCAAACCAATGGAAAGATGGACTTATACATGGATTAGGCAGCTCTAATAAGGCCCAAAACAGTAGCCATAACGCCCAAAAATGAAGGCTAAACATACATACACACATACACATGTTAAGGCCCAACACTTAGGCACAAAGCAAGCAACATTCAAGCACACTTGAAAGAGGCAATCATGAACAATTGGCATGCAACGCGAGCTCTAAAATCATGTTATAAAATGATGTCAAATCACATTAAACAAGACAAGCAAGTGCATGCAAGCATGGTCCAAGTACTTGAAGCAAGTCATGAAGCTTTGAAGCATGTTTATCACAACAAACATGGCATGCATTAAACTACTAAAACAGATTTTTAGCATGTCAAAACAAGGCCAAAGGACCCCTTAGATGGCATCTAAGTGGCTCAAATACAAAGGCATACATAGACACCAAAACATGGAGCATTGCTACACAAGCTTCCAAAGCATTAAAGAGGCATGCAAGGCAATCAAACAAGCATGGAAATGGGACTGAAATAACATGTAGAGGGACCCCAAATCACCAATTCGATGCAAAGATGTCATGCTACACATGCACATACTCAAGGCTAACAAGCCCAAATACAAAGGAGCTATATCAAGCATGCCAAAATCGACCCAAACACTTATGGACAGACCTAAAACATGGAAAAATAAGCACATAATCTTCACAAGACTAAGCCTAAAACATGCTCCCACAAAGGCTAACAACCTAAGGCACATTAAGGCATAAACATGGCATTACAAGGCAACTATGCTAAGCATGCATGGAGTACCAAAACCAACTTAAAATCATGTTATATTATGGATATATAAGCATGAAAACAGACCAAACATGCTCAACACACACTCAAGCATAATGCTCTCTCAAGAGGCCAAGATATGCCCTTTTCAAGGACAACAAGGAGAGGGGGTGGCCCTCTCCTTCTTGGGACTTCAAGGCATCATCTTCACCACTGAAATCCCTCAAGATTTCAGTGGTGAAGAGACCCCAACACCAAAATCCCGGAGCTAACACAAAATGGCTCAAAATGAGGCCTTTTAAGGCCTAAGGGTGGTCAACTACCCTCAAACAACAAAACACTCTTAATAAAAAATAAAGAGGGCTTAAAAACAGAACTTTTTTATGTTATACAATAAGCACAAAAACAGCTCTAAGATAGGTATAAAATCAATGCAAAAATGGGAGAAAATGGGACTAGATTCTCACCCTTGAAGCCTTCTTCACAAATGATGCTCCAATGGCCTCCTTTAGCTTGGATCCTACACCAAAACTTCAAAACCAGTCCTTTAGAACCTCAAGAGCCAAAGGAAGGTGAAATACTAGGTGTTTGTGTGCAATAGTATGAACTAAACACTATTTTACACACACAAGAAGGAAAAGAGAGAGAGATAGGATGTGTATCTAATCCTAACCCTAAAACCAGAGCTTGGTCTGTATTTTTCTCTCCCTCCAATGTCCAAAATCTCCAACCCTTTTTCCACAAGAGAGAGCCTCTCTCTATATGTCTTGTAAAGCTTACAAGACAAGCTTTACAAGAGGGAGATCCCTCCATACACGTGTATGGAGGGATGCAAAAGTAAGACAGCTGTCTAAAAATATCTGCAAAAGCAGATGAACAGCAATCGGCCGGCCAAAAATGCCATCTTGGCCAAAAAGAGTGCCGACCGGCACAAAATAGTGCTGACCGGCAACAAAAAGTGCCGACCGGCAATAAAAATTGCCGGTGGCAGCAAAACACCAGCCGGTGGCCTCTAGCTACTGCCGGTGGTGGGTGGGGATGGTCTACAAGCCCCACCCTGCCTCTCAAGGGCAAGATGCAAGTGTTTGGTGCAAAACCAGACACTAAACGGTCAAGTTCGGGGATCCTGAGGCAAGGCGCGCGAGCCGAGACCTCCGGGAACTCCAAACGAACACAAACATGGAAGATCACCGTGTGTTCAAACGGTGACGTCCAAGCCTTGAGGACGGTCAAAAATGGGGTGTCTACACACCGTCAACACCATCCTCGCCACAACTACCTGTTGAGTTGCCACAACTGGAGTGGGCTTCACGTTCGCTTGATAAGCTTACACAGTTCAACCTCAACTATTTTCACAATGAACCAGTCACCTCTTGGGCCGTTGAGTAGCTTCGCCTCCGACAACAGTTGGGCCTTTGCACTGTTACGGCGCTTACTTATCCTTATTTGGTGCGGCTCTTCTACCAGAACATGTACGAGTCACTAACTGAGGTATGATTTCTGTCCACTATTGATGGCCACCTTCTTAGTATCACAGAATCCATGATTGTCCGAGTGTTAGGGTTCTTTTCCAAGGCGGACCTCCAGCCCTTCTTGGAAGTTGAGGGCCGACAACCCATACACAGCCTCATCTAAGAGTATTTCTCGGGGGCCCACGATGACGCAAGTTACACATGCTTGCGTCGGAGTAAGCTGCCTGGCCGCTTGTTATTCATTGACTCAGTGATGCATAAGAATGCCCTTCCACTTGGGCATAAAGCTAAGCGCCGCTTGGAGTTTGTTCGAGTCCTACATGGTTATTAATATGGCTATCAGGTCCCACTTTCGCACGTGATCTGGATGCATACGTGAAAATTTCTACAAGAGGCCATTCAGCCTCAACCTATGCAGAACCAGACTTGGCCCCTACCATTTGCCAACTTGCTCACACTTGTCTTTGAGCTGAATGGCCTCTCAATTGATCTGAATAATGAGATTGACACAGCTTGTTCGACTTTCGGGCTGTGGGAATGGCAACATAGTATATCACGCATGCCGTAACAAGTTGGTGCCCTGGTTGATGAGGTCCATGACCCCGTCCATGACCAACCACCTCATCCTGCCTTCCCAAGGGGACCCATTATACATGACTCGCGAGAAGTACTTACAACTTCAGCACTTTGTGGATCAGTCCACAGTACAATTCATAATCACCACTAGATCCTTATGGGGTTGCGCACGGATCTTCAGGCGCATCGGGACTATGCTCAGGTGGTTTTTGACAAGCTCAACGCCGGTCAGCTTGACATTCAACAATCAATTGTATCACTGCAAACTGACTTTTATACATATCGAGTGTCCACCCGGCAGTGTTTTGACCAGCTTGGCGCTCGGGTTTAGGACGAAGCGTTTGAGACGCAGTCATTGATGAACGCTTTGTTTTCATAGTATTTCCCCCCACCGCTACCACCGGATTCTCAATAGTACTAGATTATCTTTTTCTTTGTTTTTTTTTAGTTCTTTATTTTCCTTTTAGTTGTTTCTCTTTCTTAAAAAAAGAAAAGAAAAAGGTGTGTGTGTGTGTTACTATTTGTCTACCTGGATGTGCACCTATAATCTCTAGTAATATTCTCTCTTGCCTATTTACTTAGCATTTTCTTCCATTGAGGACAATGTCATATTCAAGTTGGGGGATGAGGGTATTTTCTTTTGTGAATTTATATTTGGCTCATAATTCATGCTTATACCTGCTTCACTTGATTTCACTACTTCACTTGATGTCGACTTGCTGCTAGTAAGGTGATGATATTTGCATATGTTAAATGGGGAGCATAGTAGACTTGTATGAAAAGGGTTTATTGGGTAAACACTTGCATGTGATGTTTACACTAGGATAGTTGTTTCTGGTTGTGGTATTAGTACACATATCATAAGTACGCCTTGATTCACATGAACATACTATCATAGTGGTGACCTTTCTGTTATAATCCGTAGTGTACATCTTTGATAATTGCAAGTGTTGCAGAAAAGAATAAATGACTAGCCTTGATTCTCAAAATAAAAAAAATAAAAACAAACAAACAAAGACTTGACTTGTTTGGGTTCGTAGCCTTACTAACTTGAGTTAATAAACCCGTAGGGGTGTCTTCACACCTAGTGCCCTAAAACCGTTTGGTTTGGGAGTCATTGGCCCCATACTTGCTACATGGATTAATTAGAGAGCTTAAGGGATCTATTCATTGCACAGTTAAGGAAAAATAAGGAAAATGACTTGTTCGGATTCGTAGCATTTTCAGCTCGAGCTATTAAGCCCGTAGGGGTGTCTTCACACCTAGTGCCCTAAAATCGTCTAGTTTGAGAGTCATTGGCCCAATTCTTCTTACATAGATTGATTAGAAAGCTTAATGGATCAGGACATTGCACAGTCTTTCAAAACAAAAAAATATATATATATATATATTTTTTGAGAATCTTAGTTACAAAAGTTTAATCTTGTCTGTATATGTTGGGAGTTATTATAAGTTACACCTAGCTATTATAGTGGTCAGTTAACTAGTTATGGAGATTGCACGTTACACCAAGGTGTTCTACTAACATTCACAAGTACATAGAACTTGATTTGTGTAATACTGAATTGCGGTCTTTACTTAATAGATTCCTTCATGCTTGTCTACTATGCCTTCAATGACTCACCATGTGTTAATATTGCACTGCAGTGGCACATAAGTTGATTCCTAAGTGGTTTAGTGTGATTGATTTTGCTGGATAGATGTGAATATGTTAATGTTTGTGGGTATCATTTCTGGAATCCCTCACGAGACTTTACTCGTCCACTTGGGGTAATTTTGTGGTTTAAAGGCTTGTTGCATATGCTAAATGCAACCGTCCTTCCCATGAAAGAGGAGATAGTTAGATTTTGTTTAAGTTTATTTTTCTTTCTTTATTCCTTGCCTGAGGACTAGCAAGTTATAAGTTGGGGGACGTGATTGAGGCCAAATTGTGCAACACTGAGGCCGTTAATTAGGTTCTCTTAACTTGCTTGTCAAACTATATATTTTATGCCTGTTTAATGTCAATCAGGTTGTACGTAGTGGGAGCATAAAAGGAGCAAAAATGTAGAATTTTGGAGAGAAAAGTGCTTCCCGTATGTGCAGAGGCCCATTCCCACACATATGGCCTTTACCTCACAGCTAAACAAGGCCTAATCTTCCTGCACGTGTGGCACCCCTTCCCACACATGCGGTGACCACTTCCGCATGTTGTAGCTCGACTTTTCGTGCCCCTTTTCGGAAGACGAATAAGCCCTAAAGTACCGGACTCCCGCGGTTCTGAATCTGATCTCCTAAGTGCAATGCGAAATAGATAAACACCAAAGAGTCCAAATCCGGCAAATCTTTTCGAAAATCGATTTTGAATCAAATTGTCAAAATGGACTACATTGCCAAATACAGAGTCGCCACCTAAATATTTTGGAGAATTTATGAAACCCATGATTCGTGCCAAAGGCCACGTGTTCGTCATCACCAAGATTGTCTCGGCTCAAAAACTTAGGTACGAGAGGGGAAGGTTATGAATTGAGCACCCCCGCTCGCCTGATCAAAGATCGGCCTCTACTAATCATGATATGATTCTTATCTACACTATATGCTCTTGTTCTAATTATTAGGCTAGCATTACTATGTGATGCACACCCACAAATAAGACTAATTTGCAAGAGTTGGAACACTTCGATTCATGCTTGTTGTGAAAATTGTTTCAAATATGTATCACTTGAAAGAGTGATCGCATATAAACATTACTCAAATTATTCCAATTCAAGCAACTAGCCTTCATCCACAGGCATTCAAATAAGTATATCAACTAAGCACCTAGCCTCATAGTGAACATGCTAGATATGGCAACATCAACACTCATGCAATTATGCTAAAGCGAGTAAAGACTCACCTAGTACTCTAAGCCAATAAGAGAAACGAGTTACAAAAATGCATGATTCATAACTATGCAATATGACTAATGCAACACACGCGATATGCAATTTACTAGGCTCGGCTACTAATATAGAAAATGAAGCAATTTGATAGCATGTGGTCTAAGCATGTATTCAAAGAAGTATAAGCAAACAATACAAGTGGATGCAAACATAAAGTATTCTAAGCAAAACATGATGCTTTAAATTAACCATCATAAGCAGTTAAATAAAAGGGAGAAAGACGTGGGGTTGGAAGACATACACATTATTACAACATTTGTGCCCTTACACAGGAGAGTTCGAATAAACTAACTAGCTAACTAATTAAAGCTAAACTAATTAATTAACTATTATAAACCCAAATGAATAATTTAGCTAAATTACTTAACTAATTTATTACAATAACAAATTAATTAACTATTCTAGCTGACTAATTATTACAAGACAAGATTAGCTAACTAATTAATTACACAACGAAGTAACCAAATTACTCCTCCTTAGGAAACAAGGAATGTCCATGCATGCACAGACTTTCCACCCGAAAAAGCCACTGTTTTTGCTGCCAAATGCCTCTATTGCACAGTAGAACACTTGCATTGTTTTTTTCACCTCCAGACCAACTCTGTTCCGCTTCAAAAGTACACTGCTGGAGTTTGCACAAGTATAGCTGGCAGAGGGCTTGTCGTCCACTGATGATGGCCTGTTAGCCACCAATAGTGGTCTGTCGGCAACTGATGACTGGATTGTCCTACTGCAACAGAGAGCAAACAGAGCAGGGACTAGGTATTCTTAAGGGTTTGTTTGCACAATTTACTCCGCTTTATCATTTGAACAACTCAAAGGAGTAGTAAGTTTGATTCACAAACCACTAATAGATGCGATTTCATTACATGATGGCTTATGAATCAAGTGTGCAAGCTTAATGAATACAATAAAAGAAGACTCTCAAAACCACCTCCCCATCATGAAAAATCAAGGGAAGTAGTTGAAAATGAATCTTGAACCATTTTTATCACTAATGAGTATGAAATGACTCAAGACTCAAGGGTTCAATTAATGTCCGATTGAACCCAAACCAAATTATTATCTTGCTCCTTTTTTATTCACCAATTTTATTACTCCGTTTTAGTTACCTCTCAATTCTTGAATAAATTAAGTCCAAAGGTGAATTTAGGTCCTCTAATGGAAAAAGGGCTCAAACCAAGTGTTACTTTGGGCATGAAAGAGACATCATACTATTAGTAATGAACCCCCAAAGGGATTAAACCATTAAGCATGACACCTCAATCTCATGCTTAAACAAACAAATAGTTTGAAACCACTTTCAAAGCAAAGAAAAAAGCAAGAAAGGAAGGAGGTTGCAGAGGTGATTAAAGATCAGAACAAGTAAGAAAAACACTAAATAAATGCAATCAACTCAAATAAGGTGGTGTCTAGGGCCTAAAACAACAAACTCATGAGGACAATTATACTACAAGCATACAATATGAGGTTCAAATGCAATGATCACTTAAAAACAGTCCTAAAACAGTGTTAAATAAGTCCTAAAACATACTGGAATTAAGAAAAAAAATAGTTAGGACAATAAGCTAAAACATGGATCATGCTAGGCTAGTAAGCAAAACACAAGGAGGGGAGGCTAACCCCTCCAATTTTGGACTTCAAAACATGATTTTAGCTACTGAAATAACTTTGCAAATTAGTGTTTAAAAGCTCAAAAAAAGATAGTGTAAAGGTGGGAGACACAAGGGTAAAGGCCTTGAGAGCAAAGTGTGATGAAGAGTGAACCACCCCTCAACCTTTATTGGCCTTAAAGCCCAAGTTTCAGCCCAAAAATATTGAGTTTTTATAGCCCAAAAATAGTTGGAAAATAGTCAGAAAAAGAATAAATAAAGTAAGTAAAGAGGCAAAGATTTATACTTCTTGAAGAGGAGAACCAATTCCAGGCAATAAAACAAGGCAAACACATCCTCAAGAGCTCAAACAAGGCTCAAAGGTACCTCAGCTCAAAGATGGAGAGGTTTGGTTAAGAGTGTATAGGCAAAGGTGAAGAAATTTGCAAGAGAGAGAGAAAATTGTAGAGAGAGAGGGAGAATTTTGCACCAAAATTTTCTAACCTCTAAAGCAAGAGGGGAGGTTCTCTATATATAGATAAACATGAAGCTCCCTCAGAAACATCCAACCATACACGTGGGAGCAGATGCAAGTATCTGTGCAAAAAACTGGCACAGCTATCATAAAATATCTGCAAAACACATTGGTGGCCGATAGGTCACATCAGTGGCTAGTAGCCAAAAGTAGTGGCCAGCAGGCCACGAGAGGTTGCAGGCTTGAAAATCTAAGGTTTTGGTCCAAAAACAAGGCAACAAGGGTGTAGGGTTTGAAAGGCTCAAAGTTGTGGCATTCCACCGAGGACCTTGAGCACTTGGCAAACATATACACTCATCATTGGGTGTGCAAGCGATGACATTAAAGTCGTAAGGGCTGTAAAAAATGGGTTGTCTATAGTTGTCCTTCTTTGATAGAAGTCGGAGTCATGAAATGACGTGAGTGAATGCTAATGCCCGAAGACGACCCATTTTGACAAGGCCCTAAGAGTTGGACAAACAATCAAGACAGGAATAAAAGGTTGTGCTAGCAGGCTGCCTGCGTATCCCTTTGGAAGGAATCAAACCAGCGTAGTTCTGGGACAAGATGCAAATGATATGCACAAAGATACTTTGAAGTTGGACTCACACGCTTCGTGAAGTTGGCTAGTTTGAAAACTCATGATCATGCACGATGATGCAAGAAACAGTAACAGATGCAATAAGCAAAATAATGAGGTAATAACATATGAATGAGCAGCCTCAAGCTTAAAACCAACACAGCTTTCCTGCAAAAAGATCTAAAACATACTCTGGCCATGCCAAAACACAAGACGAGAAAAGAAAACACCGCTCAGGGTTGCGTTTCATGCGTCCTGCGAAATTGAGAAACGAAAACCGCTCGGGGTTGTGTTTTATATGCCCCGAGATAAAGCCACACAAGGTCGCGTTTCACGCGTCTTGAGAAATAGAGGCATGAAAATCGCTTGGGTTCGCGCTTTACGCGTCCCGAAATAAAAACTAGCCTAGGGCCATGCTTCACGCATCCAGAGAAACAAGAGAAATCGCTCGGGCTCACGCTTCACACGTTCTGAGATAAAAACACTTCCAGGGCCACGCTTCACGCATCTTGAGAAACAAGACAAACCGCTCAGGCTCACGCTTCACACGTCTTGAGAAATAAGAAAAACTGCTCGGGCTCGCGCTTCACGCGTCCAGTGATAAAAGAAAAATCGCTCAGGCTCGCGCTTCATGCGTTCCGAGATAAAAGAAAAACTACTCGGGCTTGTGCTCCATGCATCTCGAGAAATAAGAAAAACTGTTCGAGCTCGCACTTCACACATCTCGAGATAAAAAAAATTGCTCGGGCTTCCACTTCACACGTCCCGAGAGAAAACACGCCCAGGGCCACGCTTCATGTGTCCTGAGAAATAACAAATCGCTTAAGCTCGCGCTTCACGCGTCCCGAGATATAACAAAAATACTGAATGTAGATAGATGCACATAATGAACAAATTGATATAGTGACAATGCATATTCCTATCAAGATAGACAACCGACGTATGATATTGATTTGAATGCATGTTCTATGCAAGAAACAAAAGCATATTCTATGTATGAAACAAGAGCATATTCTATGCAAAATTGACAGCGTGTTCTACGCACAAATCATAAATGATGTAAGGCATGCATGCAACATGTGAATATTTGAAATGCACGTTCCATGCAACAGAAGAGAACAAAGACATAATTTGACAAAATGAATAAAATGATATCTGGTGATAACCTCCGATTTACCTCTCGGAAGAATTGCAACATGTTCAGAAGGATACACCTCGTTCATAGTAGCAAGTGGGACACGTTCACACCGGAACGCAGCTACAAGCTTTCGAAACAGAACCTTCCGTACACTATTCAGGAAATAGAAGCACATAACAGCACTAGGACCCATCTGAAAGCCACCGCCCACCTGCCGGTCACAGATGTGGCCTACCGGCCATGGAAGCCACCAATGGCAGATTCAAGGCAAAACTGACTTTTTGCTTCAGGTCTTTAAATATAGGCCTCAACGCTTCATTTCCTCACACCCAAAAGGCCGAAATAACTCTCTCCTTCTCTCTAGGTACTTTCTCTCTCTAGATCCATGCTTTACACACGTTTTCCAATGCCCCATGCAAACTTTTTCGTAAAACCCTTTTTGTTCTCTACATTTTGAGCCGATTAGATTTTGATTTCATTGCCTTTTCTCTGATTTTCACCTTTTTAGGTTTGTTCCCATCGAGTTTCTCTCAGGTTTCGTGAACTTTCCCGGGTTTTGATTTTTTCTTTCACTTTCTCTCTCCTAGGGTTGACTTTTTCCAAGTTTACCCTATTTCCTCCATTTTTCTTCACTTTTCACCTACTTTTCACCCATTTTCTAGATAGCGGATGAGATTCCTCATGATGGAGTTCTTTCCGAGGTTCCACCTGTGTACCCATCTGTTGCCGAGGAAGACGAACCAGTAGTTGTCGAGGCCTGCGGGGTGGTTGAGGACATTGAGGCTGACCTTGAGGGGGAGTTTGCACCAGAGTTGGATCCAAAGCCATTACGATTGAGAGTGAGGCCCTTCGATCCGGCAACGTATTATCCCGACACACACATATTACCACCTGGAGGCATTAGGCGCTTTAGCGATTTTGCTCGCGGTGTACCAAAGGACCTCCTGCTTAGGGAGTCGGCTTTCTACCTTTCTTTCAGCACTACTGAGGTATGAACTCTGTTTTCATGCATTCCTGCCTTTCCTTTCTCTGCATTTCTTGCACTGCCTTTTATCTGATTACACTTCCATCGCTGTATTTCATCTGATTCACCTGTTTTTTGCCACAAGGAGACTCCCATGCCTACAGGGGGTACAGAGCGACGACGGCGAGGGGCTGGTATGATAAGCTCCCTGCTGGGGTTCACTACATCGTTGATGAGGCTGGCTTCGGCCTTTTCTGCTCTGGACTAACATGCATCATAGCAAGCCAGCCACTTCTCGGAGCGCTAGTGGAGAGGTGGTAGGACACCACCAACTCGTTCCACCTCTCTACTACCTGGGAGATGACGATGACACCCTATGATTTTGCCATGATCACAGGCTTAGGAGTAAGGGGTGATCCAATCCCTTTTAACACTGACATGGGCGAGTGGGAGGCTGCTTGGGTCCACCTGTTGGGAGCACGCTCACCACTATACCAGCCAACCATGGTGAGATACAGTTAGTTCGCGGAGCAGTTCTGCGGGAGCGAGCCTGAGACGCTGGAGGAGATGGAGCAGTATACCCGAGGCTTCCTGATGTTTGTCCTCGGTACCAGCTTGTTTTCCAATGCATGGAACACCATGGGTTTATACCTGCTGAATGCCCTGGTGACCCTACCCCAGGTTCAGTTCTATGACTGGGGTGGAGCTACCTTCACTACCCTCTACGGCTATATGAGCTCCACCTTCTGCACGAGAGAAGAGCGGATCAGAGGCTACTGGCGAGCCTAGGAACTATGCATTTTAGTTCTCTCTTTGCACTTTGCCCTTTCTACTTCGCGTTTTCTACTTTATATTTGTTCAGCACCTGTGCTTTCTACTTTTCACTTTCTATATCTATTGGCACTTTTGATCACATCACTGCCCTTTTCATGCAGCTATGGGTTTACGCATATTTTCTGGCCCTCGCTCCAGAGCCTATGGAGGAGCTCCCTCTTGTTGTCCCTTATTCGTGACGATACGATGGTCAGTGTCGGTGCCAGAGCCGTGAGACCTTCGCCTTCTTCCGTCATTACTTTGATACAGTGGCCACCTACGAGGTAACCTGAAACTCACCGTCATTTCTGCTTTACAACTGTTCTGATTCACACTTTGGCAACTAACGGTGGCTAACAATCTCTACATCCCCTGTTTGCAAATCACGTAGCAGCCTTAGGTAATGATGCCGGTCGGGGTCAAAGACTAGTATGCGGGAGCTTGGGGCACATCGCGCTTCCAAATTCTGCTGGAAGGCCCAGTCTACCTGGCTTGGTTTTTGAGCGAGAGAGATTTGTTTGCCAAACTGTGGGCTTACCTGATCCATTCGTTCTGATGCCACCCCCGGAGTCTATGAGGACAGCGGATAGCCTATTTGTTGACACAGTCATACAGTTCATGGTGGGCTTGGACGCTAACTTCTTCAGAGGGGAGGATGATTACGTGACATTTATTCAGACCCATCTTATGCCTCTTTTGGCGGGCGCTCACGCAAGTGAGGGAGCAGGGGCTCCTGTGGCGGGTGAGGTGACTCGAGCAACTAGGGCCCATGCTAGAGGGGTTCTCCCTATTGTGCAGACTATCTGTTGGCCAGAGTTTCCCACTTCACTCACATGTTGGCGGCCTACTAGGACTACTTACCAAATTCTGATCGAGTCGGCAAAGGCTGGGCATGAGTTTGTCGGAGTTCAGCGTACATCTCAGATATGGACCACACTTCACAATTTGCACCCCACATTTCATTTCGGATATGTTTATTCCAAACATTGATCACCCAAATGCACTTGCAGGCATCTATAGAGTATACGGGGAGCCTCCTCGAGCTGGTGGCTTCTCTGATGGATATGGTGTAGAGGTTGGGAGATAATGCTTGGTCTCCACGGTATCCAAGTAATTTTCTTCAGTTCAGCATGCATTTCATTAGTAATTCTCTTTGCGCTTCATGCTATCATATTTCCACTGATACATTGGCATTTCAATCATAGTCTTCCCCAAACTGCACTGGCACACTGTACTCATACTGTATTTGATTTCTACATGATACTTATGTTGTATACTATGCTTCCATCTGATACACACAATGTAGCTGATATGTTGACAACTGTTTTTTTTCCAGATTTCATCTACACTAATGGCACCACCAGCAACACCAGCACCAGCACCAGAACTAGCACCAGCACTGGTAACACCTCCTCCAGCAGGAGGGAGGAGAGAGAGACAAGCCCCAGCCCGTGGCCGAGATGTGAGCCGCGGTCGAGGCAAGGATAAGGCCACCCGAGGCCAGAGCAGTCCTTTAGAGCCCATCTTGAGTGACGAAGAGGCTGAGACTAGTGACTCCGAGAAGGCAGTGAGTCGACATTCTGAGTCATCCGAGAGTGGAGACAATGATACTGGCTCGGGATCTGAGAGTGGAGGTGATGCCGAGGTGGGCTCTGAGGTAGGGAGCGAAGATGATACCGGCTCTAGTTAAGAGTCTGATTCAGACAACGGTGTCGATGGAGATAATGCCCTCGAGTCCTCCCCCCCCCCCCCCGGAGGAAGAGGACGAAGAGGGCCTCTCGAGCATGAGATGACTGGTGCTGATGTTTTATACTTTTTGCTTAGTTTCTTTTTGTGGTAGCATTAACACATGTATAGTTTTAGATAGGTTTATTTTGCTTTTGACACTCGTACTCCTCTTTTGTTAAAAAAAAAAATGATAATAAAACCTCACAGTTTTTTTAAGAAAAGTGTTATCATTTTTACATCATGAGCACCATATTTGCATGAGATAGACATGGAATTGAATTGGCCAAGAGAGCGCTTGATTGAAACAATGTTCTTAATCAGGTAATGAGCCGACCAACAACCGAAATACAAAATACAAAACACAACTCGAATACAAATAAACAAACTTGCTAAAACCAAAAAAGACTCAAAACAAGACCTTAAAAGACTCAAAGATCAAGAAAAGCACATGTTGCCAACACTGCCCAGCACACAGGTAGACAACAGGCCAAAAAGGAGAACTGCCGGCTAGAGATAGAGGTTGCCGGTCAGAGGAGGTGGCCAGCCTGTCAACCACCAGTGTGAGGAACCTCCAGATTGTTGACAGCTGGCATCCACTCACAGCCTTATCTTCTACAAAAGGTTCTACTTATGATTTCTTCTCCAGAACCTTATTTCAGCTGCAATTTCTTCCACAAATGGAGATATTCCTTGCCGAAAACCTCACGGATTGGATAGCTGCTTTAGACGGCACAGAAAAGGTAAATTTCTGGGGTTTTAGCATAAATGCACTTTTTCTGTTGAGTTGTACTCGACTTTATTTTTCGTTCCTCTATGTCGTGGCCCAATGTTGGGACCCAATTACACATGTCTTTCGCTTTTGGCGCACAAGAAATATGCCTGACACTTGAAGAATTTCAGGCACTAATGGAATCTTAGCGCGATAAGGAAATCATGCCTCATTCCCGTTTTGGCCATGCCTAAGCTTTGGGACAGATGTGTGTGCTCACTTTGCATGAGGCTCGATCTTTGGCCCACAACGGAGAGCTAGACATACCCAGCTCGATTCATTGATTTTTCAACATCGATGACAGAGGCGACCTTCTCTGGTGGGGTTTTCGGCAACACGCCCTCTATTTATGTATGCTTGCACATTTCCTTCTTGCCCCTAGTTTCGGCGAATTCAACATTCGATTGATCGAAGTGGCCCAAGGTTTGAAAAAAGGAAAGAGTTGCATTTGTTTGGCGCTGGCCGAGACCTTGATGGGCTTGGATGCCTTTCATCAGTGATAGACTACCAGATTCGCGGAAAGTCCACTACTTTTTCAGATATTGTTTCCCACCCTTTCTCATATGTGTTTCTCACATCACTCGGCATTCATGCTCTATTTTTCTCTCAACGTATATCTCTCTATTCTTTAATCTCTCCTTTCCTTCATCCCTTCCCAGGTGTGGCTTATGGATAAGCTGAAGGTAGTGGACTCTTGCCCTGAGTATTCAGCTCGAGGTTATTTCTTCCGCCACCGACTAGTGGATTTTCCCAACAAGGGATGGTGGTGCAACTGGATGTGTAGCAGGTTTGCTGCTGACATAGCTTGGCGTTACCCCTGGCTTAATCTGACCAAGATGAGTTACAGCATGGCTTGACAGCTTGGCATACAGTTGATCGGCCTCACACATTGTGTGTTCTATTTCCCTTTTCAGTTCAGTCGTCAGTTCGGGCCTAATCAGACCTACCCAGAGGAGAGGGTAGAGCACCCAGTTTCATTCCCAAATTGTGGTTCACACTTGGCTAGTTACCTCACTGCTTGGAGGACGAGAGAGCTTCTGGCCCCTGCCCCTAGTCTTAGTTATGCCCTTTTTGACAAGTGCTTGGCGTGGCTCGAGGATGAAGTGCAAACCAGGCCCACTTTGGATTCAAAAGCTTCCACAAGCATGAGCAGAGGATGCAGGAGCACCTGACTCACCTATGCCCCTAGTTTATTGCTTTGACCTTTCTTTTCATGTTTTTTTTTTTTGATGTAATAAAAGCAACTTTGATTTGTATCGGAGAGTTGGAGAACTCTATGTTGAAATCAATGGAATTAAAGTTGTGAGCACTAAAAATTTTCCTTTTGGTCCAAAAATGGTCTAAGTTGTAAAAGGTAAAATTTTGAACATAATAAACTTTTATTAAAACTTTTCAAAACCATTTTCAAAAAGGATCACCACCTGACACGCAAGGAATTAATCCTCAAGATGTACAACCCCGAATCAAAACATTAGAAATGCCCCTGATTGAACACCGTTGCTCTGCATTGTAACCAGCTTTGCTTCCCAGAATGAAGATTACAACCGAACTCTCAGGAAATGGACAAAGATGACCCGATCAGAAGAATAGACAGGATAGTTGAGTTAGAGATGATCACGGCCGAACTTCAACATGAAGTTGGATACGTATGCCAAAGATGGGAATCAAGCGTTACGTAGTTCGGTTCAGGTTCACTCGAGTATTAACTCTCTCCTTTTGCACTCTAACTTTTGCCAAAGTCGCGCTTTAGGGTTTTTAACCTTGCGAGCTCAGTTTTTCTTTGTTTCTAATTTTTCGTGCTTTAACTTTTGCCTAGGTCGCCCTTTCGGGTTTTCGGCCTAGCGAGCCTCTCAGGGATAGTATTTCTTCAACTTGTCCATGTTGTTCGATTGTGAAAATTCTAGGCCATCTAAGTCCATGGGAATAATAGCTCCACTCGACCAGATAGTTTTGATGATGTAAGGACCAATCCAATTGGGTCTGAACTTGCCCTGAGGTCATGAATGGAAGCTCAGTTGTCTTTCAGCACCATGTCTCCCTCCTTGAGATTCTGGGACTTAACTTTCTTGTTAAAAGCCTTGGAAATTCTGCGCTGGTAGCCCTGAACATGATACAATGGTTTCAGCCTTCTTTCATCAAATAACATCAACTCCTCAAATCTGCTCTGTTGCTAGTCCGCCTCTACTATCTGACACTCAGCCATAACTCACAGCGATGGGACCTCTATTTCAATTGGCAAGACAACTTCCATCCCGTAGATGAGAGAATAAGGAGTTGCCCTTGTAGACATCCTGATTGAAGTTCTGTAACCCTAGAGTGCGAATAACAATTTATCTGGCCAGTCCTTGTAGGTCTCAACCATCTTCTACAAGATGTTCTTGATGTTCTTGTTGGCGGTTCGACAACTCTGTTAGTTTGCGGCCTATATGTAGATGACTTATGAAAAGCCACATTGTATTTCTCCAACAAGTCTATCACCTCTTTTTTGAAGCGGGAGCCATTATCTGATATGATCTCGTTTGGGACTCCGTACCGGCAAATGATATTGTTTCTGAAGAACTTGGCCTCATGTGATGCTTTCAACACTGTATAGGACTGAGCTTCCACCCACTTTGTAAAGTAATCACTTGCCACCAAGATATATTCATGGCCATTTGATCCTTTTGGTGTGACTGCACCGATGACGTCGATTCCCCAAACTGAGAAAGGCCATGGCGAAGTCATGTTGTACAGTTTTGACAGCGGGATATTCATGTGATTGGCATGAATTTGGCATCTGTGGCATTGCTAAACAAAACCAATACAATTCTCTTATATGGTGGACCAATAGTAACCTTGCCTGAGAATCTTCTGGGCTAGCATCACACCGTTCATGTGCGCCCCACACTCTTCTCCATAGATGGCCTCAATCAGGCGCATTGATTCCTCTTCTTTGACACACAACTTATGCATTCCTAGATGACCTCTTCTATATAGTTTACCGTCGCAGATGATAAATTGGATGACCATTCGCCGTATTCCCCTTTTTTTCCTTGGTATTTGCTCTTGGTGGATAAATCTCCTTTTCCAGGAAGTTCCAAATATCGTAGTACCAAAGATTTTTGTCTTGCGCTTCATCTATTGCGACAATAGTTTCATAAGCCGGCATATATTTCTGCTCGATGATAATTGGACGCATCCGGACTCCAAGTGGGATATCTACCATAGAAGATAGAGTTGCTAAAGCATCAATGAACCTGCTGTTCTTTCTGAGTAGATGCGTGAAAGTCATCTTTTCAAACCTTGGAATCAAAACATCCAAGGTCTGGTGATAAACCTTCATCTTTTCTTCTTTGACTTTTCAGTCTCCATTTGCTTGAGAAACAACTAAGTTCGAGTCCCCGATAACATCCAACTTTTTTGCCCCTAGTTTCAGCGCGGCTTCTAAACCAGCGATACACACTTTATATTTTGCTTCATTATTGGTCACCTTGAACCGGAGTTTGAAGGCTAAAGGTATATGGGAGTCGTCGGGTGCTATCAGCAACACACCTATCCCATAACTGTAATGATTGGCTGTACCGTCAAAGTACATCGACCAAGTTTCCTCCTCAACTTGTAAAATGACTTCATTTGGGAACAAGTATTCCACCACCTCATCCCTTTCAACCGGGTGATCTGCCAAGAACTCCGCTACAACTCTTCCCTTGACCGACTAACAGGTGACATATTTGAGATCAAATTTGAAGACGAGAAGCAACCAACGGGCTAGCCTACCCGTAAGTGCTGGTTTCTCAAAGAGATTTGATGAGATCTAATCTCAAAACTAGGATTACTAAGTGAGATAACAATTAGTGCCTCAACTTCCTGGTAGCCCATACCAAGGCTAGACAAGCTTTCTCCAACGGAGTATAGCGAGTCTCATAATCTAGCATTTTCTTACTCAAGTAATAGATAGCATTATCCACCCTATCTTCCAATTTCTGAGCAAGCACGCATCCCATGGCCATGTCTGTTATTGACAGGTACAGAATCAAAGGCTTTCCCGACTCTGGCGGTAACAAAACAGACGGATTCTGGAGGTATTGTTTCACCTGTTCAAAGGCGAATTGACATCGATCATCCCATCGGAATTTCTTCCCTTTCTTCAGGAGACCAAATAGTGGTTCACAAGTCAAGGTCAATTTGGAAATAAACCATCTTATGAATTGCACTTTACCCAAAAAGCCTCGCACCTCTTTTTCACTCCTTGGTGGTGGCATTTCTAGGATGGCCATGATTTTGGAAGGATCTATTTCGATAACCCTCTGTGTGATCAAAAAGCCCAGTATTTTCGCTGCTGTTACACTGAAGGTGCATTTTTGTGGGTTTGACGTCAACATGTATTCTCTGATCCGTCGAAAGAATTTCTCCAAGGCGGTGTAATGGCCCTCTCTTTTTTTGGACTTCACAATCATGTTGTCCACATACGCCTCGACCTTTTTGTGGATCATGTCATGCAAAATGGTGGTTGCAGCCCTCTGATAGGTAGCCCCAGTATTCTTCATCCCAAACGGCGTAACCCGGTACCAGTAGGTACCCTATGGCATAGTGAATATAGTTTTCTCTCTATCCTCGGGCGCCATACCCACTAACTCATCAACATGCGACAGAGGAAAGTTATCCTTCGGACTGGCTCTGTTTAAGTCCCGGAAGTCCACACACACCTAGATTCTACCATTTTTTTTCGGCACTGGGGTGATATTGGCCAACCGAGGGGGATATTCAGATACTAACAAGAAACCTGCCTCAATCTGCTTGGTGACCACTTCCTTGATTTTCAATGCCCAATCCGGATGGATTCTACGCAACTTCTGCTTGACTGGTCGGGCCTCAGGGTCAAGAGGGATCTGATGCTGTACAATCTTAGGATCGATTCCAAGCACGTCTTTCTGTGACCATGCGAAAACATCTTTGAAATCTTTTAATAAAGCGACAAAGAGCTCATGTTCCTCCAAAGACAACATAGACCCGATCTGGACCAGATGCGGATCCTTCTCAGTACCCACATTAATAGCAATGATTTCATCAGCATAGGGTTTAGCAAACCTCTCATTCTCTTGATCAATCAATTTTTTCAAAACTAGAGGAATTTCTTCCTCTTCATTTTCATTAAAATTCTGAAAATCTTGGTTAATACAATAAATAAGAGGCACAGAGAAATACTCAAAATTGGCAGCGTTCTCATTCATAAGTTTCAATTCCTCGGTTACAATCAACTCAAAATAAAAAGAAAAATAGGACCTTGGTATCCGGGTTACCACCCCCGGGAATACCAGACTCAAACTTAGAAGAACCGGAATCTGATCTCGACTCCATAAACTCAGTGCAATCAGATTCTAGGTCATCACCCGACTCAGAACTAGATAGATAGCCTTTCTCTAGCTGCCAGATAAGAGATGGTGCCTCTGATGCATCAAAAATGCTGCTGGTTAGGTTGACACCCGATTCTTCCCCTATTATGGTGATGGTAAGGTTATCCCCCAAGTTCTGTGAGTCAGCCATAGGATCTGTAAAGAGACAAGCCAGTGTTACCCCTACTCCAAGTTAGTTGTTGTCTGAGTCACTTTCCATGCTCTGTTCAGCTTCAGTACTTGGTTCAGCCTTTTTCTCGGTATCACTATCTTGCATCTGCAAGTCAAAGAAGATTTTGAACCTAGGGACACGCAGCTTTGTGGAATTCACCCAGGGCTTAGGAAAGCTGTAAAAGGGGAAATATTCTCCCTCCCGAACAAAGTGGCCATTCAGCGTTCCCTGGATTGGCTTATGGATGAGCTCATAGTGTTTCCCGACTTGTTTGGCCCTGGCTTTGCCTCTGATTTCTCCTCCTTTCCTGATCCAGTCCTTTTTGGTGGGTACAGAGCCCAGACCAAAGGCATGTGGATTGTGTGACACATCTACCAATACTGTGACACCTTTCCGGCCACTTCTTTTGAGTCCCATTCCTGGCACATGCTGCAGTTTGTTCATGAAATAGATAGACTGGGTGCTAACATACATGCCCTCATCTGTGGCCAAAATAGTCTACACTACCCGGGCTTCAACCAGAGTGAACCCTAAAAGGAATACATCCTCCTCGCCTTGAGTGATTTTCAACACTGGTGTAGTTACCTCTGGCGAGGAATGGATAGATGAATTTTTGAAAACAATCGCCACTCTTTTCCTGTGAGGATACTTCAACATTTGATGGAGGGTGGAGGAGACAGCTTTCACATGATGTCACCAAGGCTGCCCTAATAGTAAATTGAAGGTGGCCGGCACATCTAGGATATGGAACTCAACATCTTGCTAAGCTAGGCCCACCTAGACTCTGATTTACACCGTCCTATGAACTTCTTGCTCATATTATCATATGCTCGAATTACTTGGGCTATGGGCACAAAGTCTGCTGGTCTAAGGCCGATTGCATAAGCTGTGTGGGAAGGACAAACATCGATGGCCGAACTGGTATCTACTAACACCACCGGTACCTATTTCTCCCTGTACTCAACAGATATATACAAGGGCTTGTTGTGAGATGAGCCTTTCGGTGGCATTTCTTTGTCAGAAAAGGTTAGGGTTGTCTTGGCGCCACCTGGAAAGACCAATCCTATAAGCTGTTCAAGGGTAGTGTCAATGGACAATTTAGCTTTGTCCATTGCTGACAATACTACTTGTCAATGTTCTCGAGAGGCCATGAGAAGGCCCCAGATTGAGATGTCAACTTGGATTTTCTTAAGCTGTTTCAACATTGCCTCTTCTTCCAACTGCTTCTCTTTCTGTCTCTCAATCTCTCTGTCTTTTCCAGATGCCTTAGCTTGATCTATGTGCGGTGGCTTAGAATAATGCCCACTTCTTGTCATGTGATCTATTTCCTCAGCGTATGACATGTTGTCCGAAAGGCACATAGCCTAGTCCTCATTAGTGTGAGCCAAATCCAGATCGTCATCATCCCACCATGCACCTTCAGCAACCGACAAACAATTATCCAGCTCCGATTGTATGACCTTCATATCACAGGTATCCCTCATAGGGTGTTGGGCCATTACAGCTTCCTGGTTGTCTTCAATCCTTTCTCGATCAAACTGCTTCAGTGCAACTTCCTGTTCTGTGTTTGCAATGCTCACAGCGCCCAGTTCTTGAGCTGAATCTTCTATGCCAGCATTCTCCGGTAGCTTTCCCTTCTCATCGGCCCTTCCGGCCATTGCAGCAATCCCTACTTCCTTTTCCTCTGGTTTCATTTCAGTCCTTTCTTCCTTATTCGGCTCATCACTCAGCCACCCAGAGTTGTCAATTGATCCGTTCAAATCGAACCAATCTGCACATCCCCTTGATCCTGTTCGTCAAAGAACTATAGGTTATCTAAATCCTCCTCGAGTTCTACCAAATCATCCAAACTCTGGCTCAGGACATCTTCCCTAACCACATTAACCACTACCAGAGTTGGCAATACCAATTCAAGTTTATTTTGACCAATCGGCACAATGTAGCAGCTTGGATCATACACCTCCTTAGGCAAGTCCTCAGAGCTCTCCAGCAATGGACTCGTACTTTCCTCTAAGGCCAGCCTCTCTTCTACTACAACTGTCACCACCACAGGCTTTGTTGAAGTGCGGACATGTCCATCATGCACAAATCTGTGCTTTCAGGAATGAACAACGTCGGTCTTGGTAGGTGGGAAGGGGTAATATATACACTGGGGTCGTAAGGGATAACCAGTGTATGGATTAGGTTTAGATTTTGAGGTAGAGGAACTTGATTGTGGGCCATGAGAGGGTTTGTAGTTACACTTGGTTTCTGGGGTGGTGCGTTCACCTTGTTGTCAATGAGGTCTTGAATCTCATGACATAATCGAAAGCATTGGTCGGTATCATGACCATGCTGTTGGTGAAATGTGCAGTATTTTGCTGGGTTGTGTTTGGGTGGAAGAGAATTAGGCAACGGGTGGGGTTCTAATGGTTTGAGGTGTCCTTTTTTGACCAGCACCTTCATGGCTTGAGACAGGGCCATGTAGAGTTGGGTAAAGGTCCTCTGGGATCGGGTAGGGTTGGCTGAAGTTTGTGGAGTAGTGTTGGCAAAAGGGTTGGCAGTCTTGGTTGTGGTGGTAACAACACTCACGTCTGACGGCCTTACAGCTGTGCTACCACTGGTGGTAGCATTGGAACTGTGCAGAAAAGGCCTTTTTGCCTGCTCTTTTTCATTTGTAATCAGCCCTTGTTTCATGGCATCTTCGATCTGAAACCCCATCTCATGAAGCTCGGTCAATGTGTGTAACGCCCCACTTTTTATTACTCGAAGTCATTACCAAATTCATTAGCTTAATTCAATTACAAGGATAACATGCGGAAATAAACTCATATATTCAATCCGTAGAAGTGATTAACGATACTCTCATTCCTATACAAAGTAAATATTACATGAACATACTTAATAAATTGCCCTTGGGCTTACATCACTTTAAGGTACAAAAAGAAGGGTGTAACCCTTTTGCAACAATGGCATTCCGCCAACATAACTGAGGCCTCATGGCCAATAAATAAGTCGATCCAATCTTGCAGCTCAACCTGCTTAATACCTGAAAAGGATTTAACAACGTGGGATGAACATATAGTCCAGTAGGGAACTCAACATGATCCTCAACAATAACAACTTACAGATAGCTATGATCATGAATGCTCAATCTCATACTAGAATAGTAATGTGACAGTTTACCAAAATATATGTACGAACTTTTCTTGAAAACAACCATTTCAATCAACGTCATAAGCGATTCATCTTTCCCTTTCTTTTCATTAATCCCTGTTCTCAATCTTTCATAGCATTAACAATACCTTAGGAAATAAATTCACTAAGCCCATTACTCTCTTTCATTTCCTATACATACTCAGAGGTACCTTTTCAAACATGTTTATCTTTAAAACATACGTTCTCCTCCACACTTTCCAAAAGACGACAAGACATTTTGGTTCGTTTCCATTACTATCATAACTATACATGCATATCTTTGTAAAAATATAAATTTACAACCCACCAACATGTATACAATCAACCAATGGAGTAACTCGGTCCTCCGAACTGTAACCAATCAAAATCCATGATATTTTCAGTTACAACGAAACAACAACAATCCCACTTTGCTCTACTAGCTATGTGCGTAGTAAGCCAACAATATACGGAAATAACTACAACCAACTTCGCTCTACTAGCTATGTGCGTAGTAAGCCAACAATATACCTTTTACAACAACAAGCCAGTTTACCAGGCGCTAGCTGGAGGGGTATGGTACCTTCGATTATTAGCGCAGACAGTTCTCCAGGCGCTAGCTGGAAGGTAACGGTACCTTTGATTTTAAGCGCGGGGTATAACACCAACAATCACAGCACATCAAGGCATAACCAACATGTATAATGCATATACATAAACTATCAAGACACCAGCAATGTGTTAAAGTATATGAACACATGACTATCTGCTTCCGAGCAAATATACATATACATAATGTATCTAGCAGTTCATCACATACGATGTTCAATTAATCAATGGTAAAATGCATACCCGACAATTCAACACAACCGTGTCATCCTCCACCGATGACCAAGGACAAAACCTCTAGATGCATATAGTTAGTACATCTATTAAAAGACTCAAATATCATGAATCACAAACCCAACAACAATATTAACATGGTAGTTAAAGAAACAACTTCTACACGTGTGTGTTCAACACTCATGAAACAACAATCCAATTTTCATATGTATTTCAAAATAACTTTCCCATTTCACAAAACAAGTTCCATATTCCTTTTGTTTTCACAAAATCAACTCCATCCCTTTTGTTGTTACAAAATCAAATTGATTCCTTTGTTTTACAAAACCGCTTCCATTGATAATAAAGTCATAACTCACATTAGTCCACTACATTCATTTCAAACCATTCCAAAGCCAAAGTTAATCCCTTAGGCATTAACACCTTCACCCAACCCACATCAACACTAGAGATTTACAATATAGATTCACTACCCTCCATTTTAATTTATCAATCAATATATGATTTAGGGATTTTTCCTCTATCAACTACAACATGCTAATTTACATTCCAATTAGCCCAAAACAACCATCAATGACAACATAACCATTTTCCAACACCCAACCCTAGGTTCCTTCTCATGATTTCAAACAAATCCAACATGGATGTGATTTTTATGCAATACAAAATTACCACACGTCTATCTATAGACGAAGTATTGAAAAAGAACAAGGAGAATCCCTACCTCAAATGGAGAACTCAAATGGAGAAGATGACCCGAAATCAAAGTGCTCAAAATCCCAAATTTCTTGGATCAAAACGAAGCCCTCGACGATCAACACACTTCTTACAAAGGCCCAAGGTGAGGAAAACACTCTAGCTAGATCAATCCTAAGAGAGAAGTTAGGTTTTAGAGTGAGGTGCTCTCCAATGGCTTTTGAAAAAGTAAGAGAGAGAAAGGAAATCAAAAAGTGATTCAAAAAGCTGAATCTCGGTGTGTTTTACAGGTCGCCCCGCTCGAGCGTGGAAACCCCCGCTTGAGCCTCACTCACAGACTCCCGCTCGAGCGCCAAAAACTCTGCTCGAGCAGCGGATACAACCATCCAGAAGTTTTGCAGAACAGGCCCCTGCTCGAGCGTCCAACTCCCCGCTCGAGCGTCTCACACAAACTCCCACTCGAGTGTCAAACCTCACGCTCGAGCGTCCAACACTACAGAGGAAATGCTGGGAAGGTGATTTTCCCGCTCGAGCGCCGAAACCCCCGCTCGAGCGGAGAGGTCAAAAACTGGGCAAAGATTCTAGGTTTTAAAACACAACCAACATAACCCAACAAGTCCAACACAACCCAAAACTCTAAGATAAAGAGTATGGGACAGAAAACAGAATGAGACAACAACAACAAATCTACGGAACCGAGTCCGGATTATGGTTCAAGAACAATAGGGAATATCGGGATCGTTATAACCTCCCCCCCTTAAAGAATTTCGTCCCCAAAATTAAGGATATGCCAAAACACATGGTCAACTGATCACGCGACACCAACACCCGAGTACTAGAAAAGAAATTACTCTCACTGCAAACCTTTAATCCACTCTTACCAAAGAAGAGACTAACCAAGGGAACACGTTCCAAACGACGACATTCCAGACGTGACCGTCTTCAACAAAATCAAACCTTTTGAGTAAATAATAAGAAAACATTTTCTTGCTCGAGAGACATTTCTCAAAGATAGTCAAATTTTCAATGTTGACATTTCGAAATAAACTTTGCATTTTCCATGCGAAACTCAAAAACTTTGTATACATTTTTCACCAGCACGGTGTTATCCAAAACACAATCATCCACCGTTTATTTGCCAAAAATCATTCATTTGAAATTCCTCATAACCCTTGAATTAAATCAATTTCTCAACAACACCCTTAGGCGGCCCAAACACTAGGAAAAGTTTTGTTTTCCATTTCTTTCCGAAATAACGCTATCAACAACCATCACGCACACAGTGATACCACAACCAACACAGAACATAACATTTCTATAATGATAGTTAATAGAAATAACAACAATACTATCAACACAAAAGTATAAAAACTATATCACACTTTCAAAGATAAGCATATGAGCTTTATCTACACTTCTTTAGACAAGCATAAGAGCTGTGTCATCACCACAATGGGAGAGCATACGAGCTGCATCCCTGGGTCCATCCCCCATTTTCCCTTAACCATTAACCGGTTTAGAGGTACATCCCCCATCTTCCCCTAAACCGTGGAGTACATCCCCCATCTCCTCCCATACACAAGCAATGCATATAAACACAAGGGTTCTATACACAATCAATCAATACAAAGAATTAATGTATTCAATTCACCGTCATACTCTATGACACGTCCATTCGATTAGTTTTAGTTTTCCTAATTATCATGCAAAGTCTACAACAATGAGACTAACTTCAAGGTGACCGATGTCGACCCAAAACCCGATACCCACCAGCGGACTAATCAAATCAACAAACCACCACTCTTAGTAAACCACATACTGAAGTGCCGCTAGCCCCAAATACGGAGTTCCCCACACAAACCCCCCAATTTCGGAATCTCAACGGATCTCCTAAAATCGAACCACATCAACACTGTTTCTAAGGGAATCACCACCCTCCATGGCTAGATAGCAAGCTTGCTCATCTCCTCAACCGAAGACCGACAAGGTCAACTCTAATTACGACTACCCAATCACGAAGGATAATTCAACCAACGCTATTCTCGTTACTCTAGAACTCAAACTGTTCTCCCTCCAAAGAATGCTGCCAGCATCCACTCACAAACCATACCCCACAATTGATAAGCAATCACACCACAAACATTACCCCAATACAACCGATGGGGTCACCACGGACTCACTAAGTAGCAAGGCCCAAAACACGAACCAACCAACAGGTACCATTCTCGCTAACTTGAGATACAAATCTCACATTCCTACGACATTCACACATAATCTTGCCAACATCCGCAACTCTCAAAACCACCACATCTAACACATATTCCCACGGATTCCTGTTCTCAACAAATAATCATAAAAGTGAATAAGGCACACAGGCCGTCACACAACTAACTCATCATACAGTACCAAGCAAGCAACAACATTAGGATCATTGACCCCATTAACAACTTCTCAATATAAAAGAGAGCTTAAAACCCATACATACTCCCTAATACCTGAGGATTAAACAAACAACACTATGCGTACATAAGCGATACATAAACATGGTGCCTTAGCATCCAACAGTACACCGGTCAACAACAAAATCATCCATATAATACATTACCGGTCAACAACACAAAAGTCCCCCTCCAAGGTAATACTATAGGGCTACCTACTAAGTCGCCCCTCGCGAGGCTCTGGAAGCCTGGCCCACCCGTTTCTGGTACCGATAGCGCCCCCGACTGGACGGGTACGACTGAGTCCGACTGGGTTTTGAAACACCCGAGGAATTCACACGCAAAGGGCAAAAATGTCTACCATGGCCCTGCTGGCCACAAACGAAACAACCACCAGACCCCCTACTCTGAGACTGGTCTGAAACCTGCACCTCCCCGGGCCTTCCAACCGAAGTGTCCGAAACCCCTGACGAAGAAAAGGAACCAGCCCCCGACTGAGCATGTTTCCGCCTCCACCCCTTACTGAGCCTAGAGAATTTAGGAACCGAAGGACTTACCGCAATGGTCTCCTCCTTAACCCCATCATCACTCACAACCATGGCCTCCACATGGGCCGCTGCCTCAACTAAATAATAATAATCCTTCCAAAAGGACCCAGCTACCTTCTCCCGAATATCGAAACACAACCGCCTTTCAAACTCAAAACAACGACGCTCCTCTGTTGCCACCAATTCTGGAGCAAACCTCGACAAGCTAGCAAACCGCATCTCAAACTGTGCCACAGGAGTATCATCCTGACGCAACTCCAAAAACTGATCCCTCAACCTTTCCCGAGCAGAAGGAGGGAAATACTTGGCCAGCCTCGGTAAAAGCAACCCACGTGCTACCCACATTATTCTTAACATACTTCCACCAATAACTCGCATCACTCTTCAACTGAAAAGTCGCCAAAGAAACCCTCAACTCCACATCTTCGACTCTGAGCATATCAAGAGTCTTGGTAATCTACTCTAGCCAACTCTCTGCCTCCAACGGTTTTGCCTCCCCCACAAACTCAGGTGGACTGGAGCGAAAGAACTCCTTAGTAAGCTTGAGAGCATGCCCGCTGCCGCCCTCAGTGCGAGCTAGGGCGTCCTGCACTGCTCTCACAATTTCTTGGGCGACATCCTCGCCGACAGCCGATGCTGCAGCGGCAGGTGCTAAAGGAACTGTTGTGCCCCTACCCACACTCCTACTACTCAACCGCCCTCTACTTCCTTGTGTAGACATCCTATAAAGCACAAAAGCAAACACCACACTTAGTGCACAACACAATAGCCTTCTCCGAGGCATACTCCACTACCGTTAAGGTACAAGACACACTTAGTCTCAAAATTTACATCTCTATTGCATATAATCATCTAAACATATAAACACATAATCGAATCAAGTCCACAAAGATAGCCACTGATCCCGGAACTCTCAAGGAATTCCTATCAGAAACCACGTTAATCAGGCGTGTTTCCAAAAGGACCTCAAAGCAAGTTCACCGGCTATGAATATTATCCGAGAGACAAAATCCCATGATCACATAAATGAAACACATAAGTCCTAATTCTCATGGTATCTATATGCAACGTCCTTACTGTACGTAGTAAACCCACTCTGGTAAAAACCACTTCCCACGAGCCCAAAGTATTCAAACCCGGCTCGCTCTGATACCAAGTTGTAACGCCCCACTTTTTATTACTCGAAGTCATTACCAAATTCATTAGCTTAATTCAATTACAAGGATAACATGCGGAAATAAACTCATATATTCAATCCGTAGAAGTGATTAACGATACTCTCATTCGTATGCAAAGTAAATATTACATGAACATACTTAATAAATTGCCCTTGGGCTTACATCACTTTAAGGTACAAAAAGAAGGGTGTAACCCTTTTGCAACAATGGCATTCCGCCAACATAACTGAGGCCCCGTGGCCAGTAAATAAGTAGATCCAATCTTGCAGCTCAACCTGCTTAATACCTTAAAAGGATTCAACAACGTGGGATGAACATATAGTCCAGTAGCGAACTCAACATGATCCTCAACAATAACAACTTACAGATAGCTATGATCATGAATGCTCAATCTCATACTAGAATAGTAATGTGACAGTTTATCAAAATATATGTATGAACTTTTCTTGAAAACAACCATTTCAATCAACGCCATAGGCGATTCATCTTTCCCTTTCTTTTCATTAATCCCTGTTCTCAATCTTTCATAACATTAACAATACCTTAGGAAATAAATTCACTAAGCCCATTACTCTCTTTCGTTTCCTATACATACTCAGAGGTACCTTTTCAAACATGTTTATCTTTAAAACATACGTTCTCCTCCACACTTTCCAAAAGACAAAAAGACATTTTGGTTCGTTTCCATTACTATCATAACTATACATGCATATCTTTGTAAAAATATAAATTTACAACCCACCAACATGTATACAATCAACCAATGGAGTAACTCGGTCCTCCGAACTGTAACCAATCAAAATCCATGATATTTTCAGTTACAACGAAACAACAACAATCCCACTTTGCTCTACTAGCTATGTGCGTAGTAAGCCAACAATATACGGAAATAACTACAACCAACTTCGCTCTACTAGCTATGTGCGTAGTAAGCCAACAATATACCTTTTACAACAACAAGCCAGTTTACCAGGCGCTAGCTGGAGGGGTATGGTACCTTCGATTATTAGCGCAGACAGTTCTCCAGGCGCTAGCTGGAAGGTAACGGTACCTTTGATTTTAAGCGCGGGGTATAACACCAACAATCACAGCACATCAAGGCATAACCAACATGTATAATGCATATACATAAACTATCAAGACACCAGCAATGTGTTAAAGTATATGAGCACATGACTATCTCCTTCCGAGCAAATATACATATACATAATGTATCTAGCACTTCATCACATACGATGTTCAATTAATCAATGGTAAAATGTATACCCGACAATTCTACACAACCGTGTCATCCTCCACCGATGACCAAGGACAAAACCTCTAGATGCATATAGTTAGTACATCTATTAAAAGACTCAAATATCATGAATCACAAACCCAACAACAATATTAACATGGTAGTTAAAGAAACAACTTCTACACATGTGTGTGTTCAACACTCATGAAACAACAATCCAATTTTCATACGCATTTCAAAATACCTTTCCCATTTCACAAAACAAGTTCCATATTCCTTTTGTTTTCACAAAATCAACTCCATCCATTTTGTTGTTACAAAACCAAATTCATTCCTTTGTTTTACAAAACCGCTTCCATTGATAATAAAGTCATAACTCACATTAGTCCACTACATTCATTTCAAACCATTCCAAAGCCAAAGTTAATCCCATAGGCATTAACACCTTCACCCAACCCACATCAACACTAGAGATTTACAATATAGATTCACTACCCTCCATTTTAATTTATCAATCAATATATGATTTAGGGCTTTTTCCTCTATCAACTACAACATGCTAATTTACATTCCAATTAGCTCAAAACAACCATCAATGACAACATAACCATTTTCCAACACCCAACCCTAGGTTCCTTCTCATGATTTCAAACAAATCCAACATGGATATGATTTTTATGCAATACAAAATTACCACACGTCTATCTATAGACGAAGTATTGAAAAAGAACAAGGAGAATCCCTACCTCAAATGGAGAACTCAAATGGAGAAGATGACCCGAAATCAAAGTGCTCCAAATCCCAAATTTCTTGGATCACAACGAAGCCCTCGACGATCAACACACTTCTTACAAAGGCCCAAGGTGAGGAAAACACTCTAGCTAGATCAATCCTAAGAGAGAAGTTAGGTTTTAGAGTGAGGTGCTCTCCAATGGCTTTTGAAAAAGTAAGAGAGAGAAAGGAAATCAAAAAGTGATTCAAAAAGCTGAATCTCGGTGTGTTATACAGGTCGCCCAGCTCGAGCGTGGAAACCCCCGCTCGAGCCTCACTCACAGACTCCCGCTCGAGCGCCAAAAACTCCGCTCGAGCAGTGGATACAACCATCCAGAAGTTTTGCAGAACAGGCCCCTGCTCGAGCGTCCAACTCCCCGCTCGAGCGTCTCACACAAACTCCTGCTCGAGCGTCAAACCTCACGCTCGATCGTCCAAAACTACAGAGGAAATGCTGGGAAGGTGATTTTCCCGCTCGAGCGCCGAAACCCCCGCTCGAGCGGAGAGGTCCAAAACTAGGCAAAGATTCTAGGTTTTAAAACACAACCAACATAACCCAACAAGTCCAACACAACCTAAAACTCTAAGATAAAGAGTAAGGGACAGAAAAGAGAATGAGACAACAACAACAAATCTACGGAACCGAGTCCGGATTACGGTTCAAGAACAACAGGGAATATCAGGATCGCTATAATGTGAATAGAGGTAGGACGATTATTTTTTGCAACAACTTCCCGTGCAGATTACGGACTACCATCCTTATCTGATCTTTCTCAAAAGGCCTTGTGGTCATCATTGAAGCTTTAGCCCTCCACCTTGTCACAAATTCTAAGAGAAGCCCTTCTTCGACTCTTGGCGTGTTGCCTCAAGATCAATAAAGGCCTCGGCTATTTCCTCCCAATTCTATTTAACAGAATCCTCCAACTTCGCATACCAAATGGCTACTATATCAGACATGGTACGGCCAAAAAGAGACAGCTTCTGTAATCTAGTTAGGCCCATCAGCCGCAGGATGTCTGAAAATAGCCGTAGATGAACCATGGGATCTCTCGAGTCGTCAAATTGATCAATATGCGGCATTTTGAACCGATCTGACAACGTTAGTGCAGAGTTGGTATATCCGCCCTCTATATCGAGAATGGAGTTAACACATTGTGTTCTCTTGAATAACTTCTCCAGTTTGTTAACTTTAAGCGCAGTCGGATCCACCTCAAACTCAAACAGAGCCTTAGTTTGATACACAGGTGTTTTGGAGGCTTGTGTTGGGATCGGCTCTGCCAAATTGCCCTGATTTTCTTAGACATTAGCAGTATAGGCAGTGGCTCCGGGTGCTGGGATGCTCGTGGGAGGTGCATGGGATACAGAAACTGCTATAGGCTATGGTTGTTGTCGTTGTTGTAACCTGTTTATTACCTCAGCCTGACGGGCTATAACCACGGCCTGACGAGCAGCATCTTGCTGCAGGGTTTCAACTATTTGCTGAAGATGATGGATCAATTCCTCCATACTAACTGGGGGATACTCTGTCATCGGAATAGGCGAGTGATCTTGTGCTGGACTAGAAGTAGAAGACTGTCCCTGAGCTTGACTGGATGCAGGTGAATTAAAGGGTGACTGTTGTAAAAACTGAACCGTTGAATTCTGCCTGACTCTCCTCCATCGTGTAACCGATGGAAGTGAAGTAAACACGGGCTGTTCCCTAACAAGATCCTCGATTTTGCAAAGCCTTCTGAGTTGGGTCTAGAGCACTTGGGGGATATCGGAACTTTCTGAAGCTATGGTGTTAAACTACCTAGCAAAAAGAAATAAAGCAAAAATAAAGCAGTAATCAGAAACCGCACAGTACCTCAGCTAATGATGTTACCAACACAAATGTAATGAAAGTTGTAGGACTACACTTAACACTAAATTATGTCCCCAAATCAGATACCAAACTTGCAACTGATACTCACATTCCTATACAGTTTCACTGTAAAGCACATACCAGTTAAGCGAGAGCCAAAACACCCCTATAAGGGGGTAAGGTTACCCTGTCCTAGTTTCGTCAGGAACTAGAGTTCACAATTCAAACAAAGTAGTTTCACGCAATCCTGTATTTGGGTGAGCATCCTGTCCTAGTTTGGAACAGTCTCTATGGATTTTCGATATGCAACTAGGCCAAATGGTCTGAAGGGTACCTCGACAAGACTACCTAATATACCTCTCACACCTAACACCGAGAAGTGAAAGAAGGATCAAACGGTACAACGGTAGTCCAAATCCAAGGGTTGTGTTCCCATCATGGCAGAGCCCGTGACCGGTCAGCCTTTTGGCAAGCTTTTCAGGTAAGCCTCCGGCAAACCATCCAGGAATAGCAGATGGCAAATACAGTGACTTAAACGCACCAATGGAAATGCAATGCAAAGAAACATATAAGTGTAGATAAAATTTCATATCATGAATTTCGAGTCAAGTTCTCTGATTCCCCAGCAGAGTTGCCAAAAACTGTAGCTCGACTTTTCATGCCCCCTTTCGGAAGACAAATAAGCACTACAGTGTTGGACTCCCGTGGTTCTGAAACTGATCTCATAAGTGCAATGCGAAATAGATAAACACCAAAGAGTACAAATCCGACAAATCTTTTGGAAAATCAATTTTGAATCAAATTGCAAAAATGGACTACTTTGCCAGATACAGAGTCGTCACCTAAATATTTTGGAAAATTTAGAAAATCCATGGCTCGTGCCAAAGGCCATATATCCGTCATCACCAAGATTGTCTCGGCTCGAGAGCTTAGGTACGAGAGTGGAAGGTTATGAATTGAGCACCCACACTCGCCCGATTAAAGATCGACCTCTACTATCATGATATGATTCTTATCTACACTATATGCTCTTGTTCTGATTATTAGGCTAGCATTACTATGTGATGTGCACACACAAATAAGACTAATTTGCAAGAGTTGGAACACTTCGATTCATGTTTGTTTTGAAAATTGTTTCGAATATGTAGCACTTGAAAAAGTGATCACATATAAACATTACTCAAATTATTCCAATTCAAGCAACTAGCCTTTATCCAGAGGCACTCAAGCAGGTATATCATCTAAGCACTAAGCCTCATGGTGAACATGCTAGATATGGAAACATCAACACTCATGCAATTATGCTAAAGCGAGTAAAGGCTCACCTAGTACTCCAAGCCAATAAGAGAAATGAGTTAGAAAAATGCATGATTCCTAACTATGCAATATGACTAATGCAACACACGCGATATGTAATTTACTAGGCTCGGCTACTAATATGGAAAATGAAGCAATTTGATAGCATGAGGTCTAAGCATGTACTCAAAGAAGTATATGCAATAACAATGCAAATTGGAATGATGAACCGAGCCTCGATGCATGCAATATAAGTGGATGCAAACATGAAGTATGCTAAACAAAACATGATGCTTTGAACTAACCATCATAAGTAGTTAAATAAAAGGGAGAAAGACGTGGGGTTGGAAGACATACACATTATTACAACATTTGCGCCCTCACACAGGAGAGTTCGAATAAACTAACTAGCTAACTAATTAAAGCTAAACTAATTAATTAACTATTACAAATCCAAATGAATAATTTAGCTAAACTACTTAACTAACTTATTACAACAACAAATTAATTAACTATTCTAACTAACTAATTATTTCAAGACAAGATTAGCCAACTAATTAATTACAAAATGAAGTAACCAAATTATTCCTCCTCGGGAAACAAGGAATGCTCATGCATGTATGGACTTTCCACCCAAAAAAGCCATTGTTTCTGCTGCCAAATGCCTCTATTGCATAGTAGAACACTTGCACTGTTTTGTTTACCTCCAGACCAACTTTGTTCTGCTTCAAAAGTATACTGCTGGATTTTGCATAGGTGGCCGGCAGAGGCCCTGCCGTCCACCGATGATGGTCTATCGGCCACTGATGACTGGATTATCCTGATGCAACAGAGAGCAAACAGAGTAGGGATAGGGTATTCTCTCAAGGGTTTGTTTGCACAATTTACCCCTCCTTATCATTTGAACAGCTCAAAGAAGTAGTAAGTTTGATTCACAAACCACCAATAGATGCGATTTCATTGCATGATGGCCTATGAATCAAGTGTGTGTAGACTCGACTTTGTTTGCGCCCCCTTCTCAGAGAGCTCGAATTGGTCCTACAGTTCGGACTCCTGTCACGGTTCTGAATCTAATCTCACAAAGTGCAATGTGAGACTGATAAACACCAAAGAGTCCAATCTGGCAAATCATTTTTGGAAAATCAGATTTTAAATCAAATAATGCCAAAACTAGATTGCTTTGCCAGATTACAGAGTCACCACCTAAATATTTTATTTTTGAGAAATTTAGAAAACCCTAACTCGTGCCAAAGGCCACATCACCAAAGTTGCCTCGGCTCGGGAACTTGGGTACAAGAGGGGAAGGTCCTGAAATGAGCACCCCCGCTCGCCCGATCAAAGGATCGGCCTCTACTAATCATGATATGTTGTTTTATAAACCTCATGTGTTCTTATTCAGGTTATTAGCTAACTTTACTATGTGACGTACACAAGCAAGTATAGACCTAAATCGCAAGAATTGGAACAATTCAACTCATGTTTGTTTCGAAAATGGTTTGAATTTGCTACCCTCAAGTGGGCTAGAACACAGATTTTCCATCAAACATGATGGGCTTAAAACATGATTTTCTACTTCGCAAAATGGGCTTAAAACACACATTCATTGAATTGTCCCAATTCAAGTAATAAAACCTTCATCCACAGGCATTCATGCAGTTTAGCACTTAAGTGCATAGCCTCCTGGCAAGCATGCGAAACATGGTGACGGTGACCAAGAAAAAGTGGCACGTTTTATCACTTTGGGTATGAAATGTCTCATTTTCCTTGTGTTTGGATTAACGTCCGCTCCAAACACATGCAATGCAACACAAATATGCTTATCTTGCTCAAGTTTGATTTGGTTCATTTTGTTTACACATTTTAGCTTACCGATTAGTTCTTAACCGATTAAGTCTAAAGCGAGAGTCCTCTAATTGGAAAGAGGGCTTTAAGCCACAAGTACCTTGAGCATGAAAGAGGTCCCATGTTGTTGGTTAGTAGAAATCTTCAAGAGAGGATTAAAACCATTAGGCATAAGAGCCTCAATTTCACACCCAAGCCAGCAAGCGCCTCACGGCAACTTTCAAAAGAAAGTAAAAAGTGAAGAATAGAGGGAGGTCGCAGATATTTCAATGCTGAAATGGCATGCAAAAAAGACACTAAATCATGCAAGCAACACATGCAAGACATGCTTAAGAGCCTAAAGCATTAAGCTAGCGAAGATCACAACACTATAGGCATGCAATTCAAAGCTCAACTAACCAAACCAGCTCTAGGCAGAGTTGAAACATGCCAAAATAGTGGCTAAAACATGATGAGATTGAGGCACAAAAGGCTAGAAAAACATGCTCACATATTAGCTTGCAACCAAGACTCAAGCCACAACTCTCAAAAGCAATGAAAAAGTCAAATAAATGAGCATGTGATAGAGCTGTATACACTGAAATTACATGCAAAATGATGCTACACCATGCAAGCAACTCAAACACTTCATGCTTAAAGCCTTAAAACAATGAGCTAGTGAAGACCATTACACTATAGCCATGCAATACAAGCCTCAAAGGACTTAACCAACCCAAAACAGGGTTAAAGTAGGTCAAAATAGTAGCTAAAACAAGCTGAAGTTAAGCTAACATGAGCCACAAAATCAAGCTAAACCATTAGGCATGCTAGACTAGTAAGCACAATTGCACTACAAGTACAAAAAGCAAGTAACAAATGCTCCAACCAACCCAAAACAGAGTTGAAACATGTAAAAACAGAGCCTAAAACATGCTTGAACTAAGCTAACACAAGCTACAAAATCAAGCTAATATGTGAAGCTAACTAGGCATGGAAGCAAGACACAAGGAGGGGCGGCTAACCCCTCCTATTTTGGACTTTAAGAGTTGATTTTTACCACTAAAATAACTTTGGATTGCAGTGGTTTACAGGCCCAAAAAGTTTGATTTAAAGGTGGTAAGAAATGGCACAAAAGGCTTCACAAGCCCAAGAGCTAAAAGAGGAGACAATCCCCTAACTCACCAAGACTTATACTACCATTTTTAAACCTTAAAAAAAGAGTTTTTTTATGGTTGAAAAACCAGGTCAAAACAGTGTAAAAAGACAACCAAGCAATTGATTAAAACAAAGTCTACAAGGCAAGGCCTTCACCTCTTGAAGCACAGCACAAAATCAGTCACAATTCTAAGCTTAAACCACCCTTAGGAGCTCAAACTAAGCCTCAAAGAACCTTAGCTCCAAGATAAAGATGTTTGGTTAAGGGTCTTAGTGCAAAAGTGTAGGAAATTCTAACTTTCAAGCACAAAATAAGAAGAGAGAGAGAGAGAATTATAGAGAGAGAGGGAGAAATTTGCTCAAAATTATCTAACCCCTCAAAATGGGGGAGAGACCCCCCCCCCCTTATATAGAAAATCAAGCTAAAGGCTTGCATTCATCCCTCCATACACGTGTATGAAGATGAGCATCGGTGAACAATAGCTGGCACAGCTGGCAAGGAAATATCTAAAAAAGGAGAAAAATGGCCGTCAGCCATCATTAGTGGCCGACCGGCCATCAATGTAGCCGACCGGCCATCAACATAGCCGACCAGCCACCACTGGTGGCCAACAGGCACAAGACATGGCCGCCATGCTAGGGGGATGGTGGACAGGTCACCCTCTCCACCAGAAGTGAAGCAACAAGCTCTTGACCCACAACCAAGCACAAAACAAACAAGATCAGAGGCTCCATGGCTAGGCACTCAGCCAAGACCTTTAGGGCCTCAAAACGAACACGAGCGAGCACAATCATCGGGTGTTGAAATGATGACGTCCAAGTCTTGAGGACGGTCGAAAATGGGGTGTCTACAGTTGCCCCTCTTTGACAGAACTCTGAAGTTATAAAATGACGGGAGTGAATGTCAAAGCCCAGAGACGACCCATTTTTGACAAGGCTGAAGACTCAGACAAACAAGCAATCAAAAGAAAGAATGGTTGCGCCCGCAGGCTGCCTACGTATCCCTTCGCAAGGAATCAAACCAGCGTAGTTTTGGGGCAAGATGCAAATGACATGCACGATGCAAGAATATAACTTATGATCATGCAATGAAACTGTAACAAAACATCTAGATGCAAATGCTATGCAAAGAAACGCTACAGCAAACTCGTACATAAGTAAGTCAACGCGAACCAAACCACATTTCATGCAGAAAGGATGTAAGAAAACTATGCAAGCTTAACTACGCATCACGCAGGAAAGGTAATAAGGAACCACAACCGTTAGGCACACCCGAGGGGACAAACAAGATCCTAACGCGTGGCACATGCGAGGAGTGAGATAGTGCGAACCTAAGGACACATCCTAAGGTTTCGAGCCACAGAGAACAGCAAAAATAACAAGTGAAACACATCCAACCATTGTGTAGCCAAAACAAAAAGCGATATAAGCATTGGAATCCATTTAGATGCATTTAACCAAAGCATCCTAATGCGCCGTGCGCGAAAGGGACAAGAGAGCGGTGCAAACATCGGAGGGTGGTATAAACATCAGAGCACGTTCCAATGTTTCTAACCAAAACAGAGAGGTATAAGCGTTGGGACACGGTCCAAATGCTTCTAACTGGAGAGGGATATAAACATGGGGCACATGACCCAATGTTTCTAACCAAAGCAGAGTATAAACATCGGGCACACGATCCAATGTTTCTAACCAAAGAGGGGGTATAAGCGTTGGAATACGTTCCAAACGCTTCTAACCAAAGGAAGTGGTATAAGCGTCGGGCACACGTCCCAATGTTTCTAACCAAAGAGGCAGTATAAGCGTTGGAAAACATTCCAAACGCTTCTAACCAGAGAGGGGTATAAACATCAGGCACACGACCCAATATTTCAAACCAACAAGAGAGGTATAAGCGTCGGGCACACGGTCCGAAGGCTTCTAACCGGCAAGGTTGGTATAAACATCAGGCACATGACCCAATGTTTCTAACCAAAAGGAGGCTCCAAGGACAGGAATGATCTTACCTGGAGTTCCTCTAAATGAACCGCACATACAATATCGTCTGGTTGCACCAGCTTTGAATGAACCGTACATACAATATCATGCCTGCATAAGAAAGAGACTTAATAGATACAGCAAGACGAGGATGCATGTTCCATGCAAGATTAACAGCATGTTCTATGCGAATGTGAGAAGCACATATTCTATGCAAGCGTGGGAAGTGCATATTCTATGCAAAGGTGACAAATGCATGCTCCATGCTCGATTAACAAATGCATGCTCTATGCCAGTGAGAAGTGCATATTTTATGCAACAAAAATTGTGGCATGCTCCATGCAACATCAAGATGCATATTTTATGCCATACTAGCAATCTTATGCTCCATACAACAGACACAAACATTTTCATGCGAATATGAGAGCATATACAAGGCAATGAATGCGAGCGTTTTCTATGCAAGATGAAAAGCATGTACAATGCAAGACATAAGCATTAAACACATATACAATGCAAGACATGAGCATTAAAGTTCAAAACACGTGTTTGATGCCCAAGTAGAAGCACGCCCCATGCTAAAATACAAGATGCATGCTCTATGCGGAAACACAAGATGCGCGCTCTATGCGAATAAGAGACAATGCAAGACCTCAAGTGAAAGGCATGTTCCATGCAATGACAAAGAGGCACACATTTTGGGAAATGACAAAAATGGTGCACTGTAAAAATGAATCAACCGCAACCTCCAACCTACCTCTCGGAGGAGTCGCAAGAATTTAAAAGGATACACCTCGTTCGTGTTGAGTACCACACACTGAAAACACAGTTTGGAGCTTCCGCAGAGGCCACTTGAGCTTAATTATGTACTTCCCTTGCACTTTCTTGAGGGATGAAGGCACAAAACAATAGAACAACATCCAAGGAGAGCACCAGGGGCCTACCGGCCACTCTGGAAAGCCACCGGCCACCCATCGGCCACTAGTGGCAGATTCGGGGCATTTTTGTCATTTCACCATGGGTCTTTAAATATAGGGCTTCAAGCCCTATTTCCACACTACCTCAAACCCAAAAATCCTTCTCCTCTTGCTCTAGACCATTTTCTCCTTCCGATCCACACTTTATACTCATTTTCAAACATCCCACGAACGTCCGATTCGCTAAAACCTCTTTGCACACTCCATTTTGAATCGATTAAAAAGTGATTTCGGTACTTCTTTCTTGACTTCCATCACTTGGGGTTTGTTTCACTCGAGTCACCCTTGAGTTCAGTGCCCTTTTCCAAGCTTTGACTTTTTATTCCATTTTTCCTCTCTCAGAGTTGACTTTTGTTGACTTTTGGCTTTCCCCGTCCATTTTCCACATTTTCGACCATTTTATCATCCTTCCTCGAGATGGCAGACGACATCCCACATGACGGAGCTCCTCCAGGGATGGAGGTGGATCCAGAGTTTGAGCCATTGCCGCTAAGTATTCGATCGTTTGACCCGATGACGTACCATCCTGAGGTACACGTGCTACATCCCGATAGAATCCGCCAATTTAGAGGGTTTGCACGAGGTGCACTGGAGGACCTCCTGCTATGCGAGCCGGAGTCACATTTATCCCATGGCGCCTCCGAGGTATACATTTTTCTTTAATTTTTGCACTGTAGGTTACATTTCTTGTATAGCTCACACTGTCTTTCATCTATTCATCCCAAACACATTCTTGCACTATATTTCTTACACTACCTTGCATCTATTTGTCCTGCTTACAGGGGGATTCACATGCCATTCGAGGATACGGGACCACCTCCGTAAGGGAGTGGTATATGGAGCTTCCCGACGCCATCCGTCACATCATTGACGAGGCCGACTTCGGCGCATTTTGCATGGGGATCTCACGTCTCATAGCGAGCCGGCCTCTACTGGGCGCTTTAGTAGAGAGGTCGTGGGATACCACTGATTCCCTCCACTTCTCTACAGTAGGGGAGATGACGATGACTCCCTTTGACTTCTCTATGCTCACAGCCATAGCGGTAGGGGGTCATCCGATTCCTTACCACACAGAAATGGGCGAATGGGAGGCCGCTCAGATCTACCTGCTGGGGATTTGCCCACCCATCTCCCGATCAGCGATGGTGTGATATACATGGTTCGTTGATCATTTCAAAGGGATGACACCGATGACCCGCGAGGAGACCGAGTACTACGCCTCGGGTTTCCTCATGTTTCTGTTTGGCACTACTCTGTTCGCCGACCTGGCGAACACCGTTGGGCTCTACCTCATAAGCACCTTGGTGGACCTGTCTTGCATCCGATTCTACAATTGGAGCAGCGCAGGCTTGGCTACACTATACGGGTACATGAGCTCCACCTACCGCTGGAGCGAACATCTGCTAGGAGACTACTGGAGGGCCTGAGAGGTACGTCTTACCCTTCTCCTTTATATTTCTGCTTCGCATTCCCTGTATACTACACACACCATTCACTGCACTGCACACAATCTGTTTTCTACTTTACATATATGTACACTGCACACACTGTACGCTTTCTACATTACATTATCTGTACACTGCACACACTATACGCTTTCTGCATTATATTATCTCTACACTGCACACACTGTATGCTTTCTACATTATTTGTATTCATTTGTGGTATTCTCACTATTGTCCTTCTGCCTTCTGCAACTATGGGCGTATGCCTATTTTCCGAGGCTTGCCCCAGAGCCAGAGGTGGAGATGCCACCTGTTGTCCCGTACTCGCACAGGTACGATGGGAGATGCCAGCAGAGGCCCCGGGAGTCATTCTCATTTTTTCATCGATTCTTCGACACCGTGACTGCAGTGGAGGTACCTGTAGACACCCCATTTTTTACTGTCCTTAAGACTTGGACGTCATCTTTTGAACACTCGATGATTACCCATGTTTGTGTTCGTCTTGAGTTCCTGGAGGTCTCGGCCACGCGCCTTGCCTCAGGATCTCTCGACTCGACTGTTCTGTGTTTGGTTTTGCACCAAACACTTGTGTTTTGACTTTGAGGGGCAGGGAGTGGCTTGATGGCCATCCCCACACATCACCGGCCATGGCTTGGGGCCACCGGCTGTGTTTTGCTGCCATCGGCCAAATGTTTGGCCGGTCGGCACTTTGTTTGGTTGGCCGGCCACTGATTTTGGTCAATCGGCCACTTTTTCTGGCCAGCACCACCTTTTTACCTTTTTCAGGCATGGTGCATGCCAGCTGTGCCAGCTGGAATGCACAAATCCTACCCCCGTGCACGAGTGTGGCTGTTTTGCCCCTTTTGCACCCTTTTGGTCTAGCTTCTTGAGGAAGCTTGGACCTTTGTCTTAGCTTCCTCAAGAAGCTTGGACACCTGTCCCAGCTTCCTGAGGAAGCCTTGGCCCCTTTGCCTTGGCTTCTTTAGGAAGCCTTGACCCTTTTTGAATAGCTTCCCCTGGAAGCTTGGTCTTGGCATGGTCTATATAAGGAGACCTCCCATCTCCTTTGTTGGGGTTGAGCAAAAACCAGAGCAAAATACATATATATATATATATCTGATATACACTTTCTCTCTCTATATCTCCCTCTCTCTCTTCATTTTGTGTGTGTTTTATAGCCTAAAAGTGTGTTTAGTTCATAGTATTGCACTAAGACACACACTATTACACCATACTTCGACTTGGGAGGCCTTGAGGGTTTGTTCTTGAAGTTTTGAGCTGATTTTGATCACAAGAAGGGGCCTGAGCTTGCTATTCTTCAAGGGTTCTTCAAGGGTAACATTACTTACTTTACATTTCCCAATCTTGCACTAGCCATTAGCCTATCTTTCTTATTGCTTTAGACTTTGTGTATAACTGAAAAAAGTCTTGTATTTGCATGCTTAAGATACTTCATTAAGGTTGTTTTGGTGTTGGGGGTCGACCTCCCCCTCTAAGGCCTTGTTTGGCCCTTTTTGTGCTTCCTTTGTTAAGCTTTGGTCACTTTGGTGTATTGGCCTTCTCACCACGGAAATCCAGTGGATTTTCAGTGGTGAAGAAGAGGGTTTGAAGTCTTGCATAGGGGAGGGACACCCCTCTCCCCTTTGTGTCTCATTTGTGCATGCTTTGGCCTCATAAGGGTAGCATATGTGGTTGGTTGTTTTTGGTTCCATTTTAGAGGTTTTTAGGTGTTTTTTAGTCATAATATGTCTCTGTTTTTGGTTGGATTAATGGCCTCTCCCATGCTTAATACACTTGCTTTGTATTTCCCCATTTTGCCTAGAAATGCACCTAGCCATTAAACCCTCATGCTTGCATATTTCTACCTAGCTTTGTGAAGCTTTTGGTCATTATTTATCATGATTGAGGTCTGTTAGGTGCTGGCTTGGTCGTATTTGATATGTTTTGTATGGCCCCCTTTGCATTCTAGCACGTTGGTATCGGGTGTGTGAGTCATTAGCATGTATTGGCTAGACTATTTTAGTGATTTGGAATCACTTATTAGGTCATTTCAGTCCATGTTTGATGTATACATGCATTGCATTGTTTGGTTTGGGGTGTCAAACCAAACATGAGAATTAAGGTGCGTTCGTACTCAAAGTGACGTAATGCGTCTCGATCCTCTGTTGCCGACGCCCTTGACCTCAACATGATAGGGCATTGGCACTCAGTTGTTTTGTTTGCATGCATTTACATTGATTTGCAACTTGGCCTCTTAGGCCATCATGCATCGAAATGTGCAATTGATGGCCCGAGGGTCGAGGGCCACACTTCCTTGAGGCCATTACATGATTGGGAGAGTGGCCATGCGTACATTTGCTTGAAAATTCCATGCCATATACTGCTTGCCCTCTACTGCTGTCAGCTGCAGGTTTCAGCAGAAAGAATTGGCCGGCCAGCAGTGTTGGGTGCCGACCGGCAGAACATGTTTGGCCGAGAGAATAATATTTGGCCGATAATCCCATTCCCATGGCCGGTGGCATTTTGTTCTGGCCGGTGACACCCCAGAGCACTCAGGGAGTGATTCAAAGCAGTTCTGGAAATTTATGTGGTCCTCAGAGGAGCAGGGCAGTGTTAACAGAGGCAACAATGCTATGGCAGCGAGTTTCCGGGCGAGACGAGTCAAGCATGCATCATTCACGCATCCCGAGGCGGGGCTGTGGCCACCTTCTTTCTGCATTTAATTTTTTTAATTAATTAGAAATTCTGTAATAATTAATTTAGTATTATTTATTCGGACTGTAATATTTATTCGGACCGTCCGAGTGAGGGCAATTGTGTAATAAGTGTGCGTGAGTGTGTGTATGTCTCCCAACCCAACGTCTTTCTTTCCTTTTATTTACTAGCTTTCGATGGTTAGTCTAGGGCATGTTTCAATTAGCATACAGTATGATAGCACGTTTGCATCCATTCATTTGTTTTGCATGCATCGGGCTCGGCGCATCATTCTAACTGCATTTGTATTCCAATTCCAAATTGAATATGTGTTAGTTGTACCATTTCGCATGTCATTGTAGATTAGCCGAGCCCATCTTAGTTGCATTTTGCATGTGTTGCATTAGCTATCTTAACATGAACTATGATCATGCATATGATTACTAACTAGTTTCTGTTTTGGCTCGGAGTACTCGGTAAGTTCTCATGCTTTAGCGTCCTTGCATGTGTGTGAGTGTTACCATGACAGCATACTTACCATGAGGCTAGCTGTTTATGTGATATAACTGCTTGAGTGCCTGTGGATGGAGGTTGAATTACCTAAATTGGAATAATGCACTAAAACTGTGAGTTTTAAGCCCACTAGATAGTGCTAAAACCATATTTTCTAAAGCCCACTAGAGGGTGGCAAAATCTGCATTTTAGCCTACTTGCGAGTAGCAAACCATTTTCAGAACAAACATGAAATGTTTTGTTCCAATTTAGGCGATTTGGTCTATATTTGTTTGCTGTGCGCATAACATAGTAATTCTAGGCTAATAACCGGAATAAGAGCATATAATGTTTTCAAAACAAGATATCATCGTTAGTAGAGGCCGGTCTTTGATCAGGCGAGCGGGGGTGCTCATATTTGACCTTCCCCAATCGCACCCAAGTTCCCGAGCCGAGGCAACTTTGGTGATGACGGACACGTGGCCTTTGGCACCGAGTCAAGGTTTTCTAAATTCCCTAAAAATAAAATATTTAGGTGGCGACTCTGTATCTGGCAAAGCAGTCCATGTTTGGCACTTCTTTTCTAAAAATCTGTTTTCTCAAAACGATTTGCCGGATTTGGACTCTTTGGTTCAGATTAAGAACCGTGACAAATCGAGTCCGAACTGTAGCATGGGGCCTACGAGCATAAGGTATGCTAATCGAAAATAATCCCTAAACTAACCATCAAAAGCGATTAAATAAAAGGGAGAAAGAGGCAGGGTTGGAAGACATGCACACACGCACGCACACTTAGTACAACGTTGTGCCCTCTCGAAGGAGGGTCCAAATGAATAAGCTAACTAGCTACGCTAATTATTACAAAACAACTTATTAACTAACTTAGCTAATTAATTACAAACCGAATTGAATAACTAGCTATGCTAAGCTAATTAAGTACAACACTTGAAATTGAATAATTAGCTACGCTAACTAACGAATAAAGTGATTAAACGGCCTCGAGGGACGAGGGATGCATGCATGCTTGCTCCACCCGAAAATGCCCTTGCCTTGCCATCGGATGCCTTTATTTGAACTCGCTTTGATTACTGAAAATTGTACCAATTTCCAGATTGCCTCTGCTCTAACACAGGAACAAATTTGTGCAAAACTCACTGGTGGCCGGTCGGCTAGCTCAAGTGGCCAGTCGGCTACTTCAAGTGGTCGGTCGGCCACCCACAGAGAGCAAACAGAGGCAAAGCAATGCCTTTTCAAGTAATGTGTGTACTGCTACCCTCCTTATCATCTCTCAATCTCAAAGGAGTGTATCACTTGGCTCTCAAGCCATCAACCAAGCATTTTCAATGCATGATGGCTAAAGAGTCAAGCTTGTACAAGCTTAATGAATGCATAAACAAGACCAAAACAACCACCACCCTATCATGCATGATCAAGGGTGACGGTGACCAAGAAAAAGTGGCACGTTTCATCACTTTGAGTATGAAACGTCCCATTTTCCTTATTTTTGGAGCAACGTCCGATCCAAACACATGCAATGCAACACAAATATGCTTATCTTGCTCAAGTTTGACTTGGTTCATTTTGTTTACACATTTTAGATTACTGATTAGTCTTTTAATCGATTTAGTCCAAAGTGAGAGTCCTCTAATTGGAAAGAGGCCTTCAAGCCATAAGTACCTTGAGCATGAAAGAGGCCTCATGCTGTTGGTTAGTAGAAACCCTCAAGAGAGGATTAAAACCATTAGGCATAAGAGCCTCAATTTCACACCCAAGCCAGCAAGCGCCTCACGGCAACTTTCAAAAGAAAGTAAAAAGTGAAGAATAGAGGGAGGTCGCAGATATTTCAATGCTGAAATGGCATGCAAAAAAGACACTAAATCATGCAAGCAACACATGCAAGACATGCTTAAGAGCCTAAAGCATTAAGCTAGCGAAGATCACAACACTATAGGCATGCAATTCAAAGCTCAACTAACCAAACCAGCTCTAGGCAAAGTTGAAACATGCCAAAACAGTGGCTAAAACATGCTGAGATTGAGGCACAAAAGGCTAGAAAAACATGCTCACATATTAGCTTGCAACCAAGACTCAAGCCACAACTCTCAAAAGCAATGAAAAAGTCAAATAAATGAGCATGTGATAGAGCTGTATACACTGAAATTACATCCAAAATGATGCTACACCATGCAAGCAACTCAAACACTTCATGCTTAAAGCCTTAAAACAATGAGGCTAGTGAAGACCATTACACTATAGCCATGCAATACAAGCCTCGAAGGACTTAACCAGCCCAAAACAGGGTTAAAGTAGGTCAAAATAGTAGCTAAAACAAGCTGAAGTTAAGCTAACACGAGCCACAAAATCAAGCTAAACCATTAGGCATGCTAGACTAGTAAGCACAATTGCACTACAAGTACAAAAAGCAAGTAACAAATGCTCCAACCAACCCAAAATAGAGTTGAAACATGTAAGAACATAGCCTAAAACATGCTTGAACTAAGCTAACACAAGCTACAAAATCAAGCTAATATATGAAGCTAGCTAGGCATGGAAGCAAGACACAAGGAGGGAAGGCTAACCCCTCCTATTTTGGACTTCAGAAGTTGATTTTTACCACTGAAATAACTCTAGATTTCAGTGGTTTAAAGACTCAAAAAGTTTGATTTAAAGGTGGTAAGAAATGGCACAAAAGGCTTCACAAGCCAAAGAGCAAAAAGAGAAGACAACCCCCTAACTCACAAAGACTTAAACTACCATTTTTAAACCTTAAAAATAGAGTTTTTTATGGTTGAAAAACCAGGTCAAAACAGTGTAAAAAGACAGCCAAACAATTGATTAAAACAAAGTCTACAAGGCAAGTCCTTTACCTCTTAAAGAACGGCACAAAATCAGTCACAATTTTGAGCTTAAACCACCCTTAGGAGCTCAAACTAAGCCTCAAAGAACCTCATCTCCAAGATGAAGATGTTTGGTTAAGGGTCTTAGTGCAAAAGTGTAGAGAATTCCAACTTTCAAGCACAAAATAAGAAGAGAGGGTGAGAATTCTAGAGAGAGGGAGAAATTTGCTCAAAATTGTCTAACCCCTCAAAATGGGGGAGAGACCCTCCCCCCCCCCCCCTATATAGAAAATCAAGCTAAAAGCTTGCATTCATCCCTCCATACACGTGTTTGGAGATGAGCATCAGTGAACAACAGCTGGCATAGCTGGCAAAGAAATATCTAAAAAAGGAGAAAAATGGCCTTCGGCCATCATTAGTGGCCGACCGGCCATCAATGTAACCAACTGGCTATCAACATAGCCGATCAGCCACTATTGGTGGCCGACAGGCACAAGTCATGGCTGGCAGGCTAGGAGGATGGCCAACAGGTCACCATCTCCTCCAGAAGTGAAGCAACAAGCTCTTGGCCCACAACCAAGCACAAAACAAACAAGATTAGAGGCTCCAAGGCAAGGCGCTCAGCCAAGACCTTCAGGTACTCAAAATGAACACGAGCAAGCACAATCATCGGGTGTTCAAATGATGATGCCCAAGTCTTGAGGACGGTCGAAAATGGGGTGTCTACAGTGTGCAAGCTTAATGAATGTAATAAAACAAAACTCTCAAAACTACCTCCCCTTCATGGAAGATCAAGAGAAGTAGTTGACAATGAATCTTGAACCGTTTTCATCACTAATGAGTATGAAACGACTCAAGACTCAAGGGTTCAATTAACGTCCGATTGAACCCAAACCAAATTATTATCTTGCTCCTTTTTTATTCACCAATTTTATTACTCCATTTTAATTACCTTTCAAATCTTTAATCAATTAAGTCCAAAGTTGAATTTAAGTCCTCTAATGGAAAGAGGGCTCAAACCATGTGTTGCTTTGGGCATGAAAGAGACATCATACCATTGATAATGAACCCCTGAAGGGATTAAACCATTAAGTATGACACCTCAATCTCATGCTTAAACAAACAAATAGTTTGAAACCACTTTCAAACCAAAGAAAATGCCAAGAAAGGAGGGAGGTTGCAGAGGTGATTAAAGATGAGAACAAGTAAGAAAAACATAAATAAATGCAATCAACTCAAATAAGGTGGTGTCTAAGGCCTAAAACAACAAACTCGTGAGGACAATTACACTACAACCATACAATATAAGGCTCAAATCCAATGAACACTTAAAAATAGTCCTAAAATAGTGCTAAATAAGTCCTAAAACTTGCTAGAATTAAGACAAAAATAGCTATGACAATAAGCTAAAATATGGATTATGCTAGGCTAGTAAGGAAAACACAAAGAGGGGAGGCTAACTCCTCCAATTTTGGACGTCAAAATATGATTTTAGCTACTAAAATAACTTTGAAAATCAGTGTTTAAAAGTTCCAAAAAAGGATAGTGTAAAGGTGGGAAACACAAGGGTAAAGGCCTTGAGAGCAAGGTGTAAAGAAGGGTGAACCACCCCTCAACCTTTATTGGCCTTAAAACCCAAGTTTCAACCAAAAAATACAGAGTTTTTACAGCCTAAAAACAGTTGAAAAATAGTAAGAAAAAGAGTAAACAAAGAACGTAAAGGGATAAAGCTCTATACCTCTTGAAGAGGAGAACCAATTTGAGGTAATAAAACAAGGCAAACACACCCTCAAGAGCTCAAACAAGACTCAAAGGTACCTCAGCTCAAAGATGAAGAGGTTTGGTTAAGAGTGTATAGGCAAAGGTGAGGAGTGTATAGGCAAAGGTGAAGAAATTTCCGAGAGAGAGAAAGAGACAGAGAATTATAAAGAAAGAGAGAGAGGGAAAATTTTTCTCCAAAATTTTATAACCTTTAAAGCAAGAGGGGAGGTCGTCTATATATAGAGAAATATGAGCCTCCCTCAGAAACATCTAACCATACACGTGGGAGCAGATGCAAGCATCTGTGCAAACAACTGGCACAGCTATCATAAAATAACTGCAAAACACATTGGTGGCTGGCAGGCCACATTAGTGGCGGGCAACCAGAAGCAGTGGCCGACAGGCCACAAGAGGTTGCAGGCTTGAAAATCCAAGGTTTTGGTCCAAAAACAAGGCAATAGGGGTGTAGGGTTTGAAAGGCTCAAAACTGTAGCATTCCGCTGAGAACCCTAAGCACTTGACAAGCATATACACTCATCATTGGGTGTGCAAGCGATGACGTCCAAGTTGTAAGGGCCGTCAAAAATGAGGTGTCTACACACGTGCGTCTGTACCTTGAAATTTGTGCCACTATTTTGAGCCTGTTTGAAAGATAGCAAAAGTATAAAAAGAAAGAAAATAGGCTGGAATAGGGTTCTGAAAAATTCAAGGAGAAAGAGGAGGCTAGGGTTTGGAAAAAGGTGATTCTCAATATTCAAAGCCAATTCCCATGGAGGGTTCCATCTCTCCACCATTTCCCACACCTCCATGAGTGGCTGGGCTCTTCTTTTCTAGGGTTTTGATGAAACTCTAGCTATGTAATTAGGTTTTGTTTTTGGTTTTTGATTATGTAAATGTTTGAACAATTGTATGGTGTTTTAATAGTTTTAAATACATATTTTCTACTATTTCTTTGAGTATTCGGCTTTTTATGATTGTTGAAAGCTTTCCATACAATGGTTTTCTTTTCATTCATAATCAAGTGATGATACAAGCCATACTACGAGGGACGAGTCGTTTTGTTACCCTAGTTTAGAGCGAACGACTCATACTACTTGAGATGGTTCATGCCCGTACATTGAACATGATAACTCTCTTGATAAATGCTTCAAACTTGAAGTTGCAAAGTATTATTTAGTTCGAACCGTAGCATAATTGATTTTAAATTGAAACCTTATTTACGTAACTAGTGGTAAACTCATCGCCCTAGGTTTTTCCCCAAATCAGTAAATTCATCTTTATCTATAATTGTTTGTTTATTCGATTTGGCTAATTTAATTATTATTAGGTTATGAACAATCAATCTTTTTATCAAAATTAATTTAGGAATTTAACAATTAAATTAGTTTAATTTCCCGTTTGTCCCTGTGCATCGATACCTGGACTTGCCATTATTCTAAAAAAAATTTGGTATAATTTAGTGTTTATTTTTGGTGTGTGAAATGACCCATCAAGAATTGAATTCCCAAATCCTAATTTAAGTAATTATTACACTTAATAAATGTTCCAATTTATAAATTAAGGCCTTAGCCCCATATTTTACTTGAATTACAAATTGACCTCAAGTTAGTACCATTGTGTATATATATATTTGTACCTTTTATTCATCAAATCTTTTTTACACAATATCTATGGAATTTGTACACAAAATAAATAGGAAAATTCCCCAAATCTTGAGCCAGCCATACCTCCTCTAGGATATAATCATTGTACTTTAGAGACAAATCCCTTGAATCATGGAAATAATTATGACCTTTGGTACCAATTCCATTATATCTAACATACTTGTAACTAGAATGAATTAAATTAGACTTAAGCCTAACTAGATCATAATTAGCTACATAATTAAGGTCCTAATTATCCACTATTCCATTTCATTTCAACTAAATACAACTCAATTCCATTCCATTTCAAGCAAAGGCCATTTTAGACAATTCACGCCATTTTTCCTATAAATATACCACCATCCCCCATCCATTTGAACATCAAACACCACACCCACACAGCATGGCGAGAGGGAGAGGAGTGGAAAGTGAGCTTGTGGGAGGGAGAAAGAAAAGCAAGAGAGCAAGCATTGCAAAAACTAGTTCATAGGCATTCAAATTGTCACGATCCAACCAGCCCCTATAGGTTTAGCGTCATGATCGGCCAATAATCTTAGATTACCTACAGCCTCTATTGACAAAATCAATTCTAGTATAATTTATGGGGCTTAGCGAAAGCAATTTAAGACATGAAGATAATCCATTGAGTTGTGCATACATGAAAACCTCATACATAAAAACTATGCAACCATTCTTAGTTGTATACATTCACACAACACAATGCATCTTAAGTGCTTAGTACCACAATCAAACATCCATGAATTTAAAACAACCCCCCCCCCCTCCAAAAAAAATGAAAGAAAGAAAAAAAAAAGTACAAATCCAATTACAAAACAAAAAGGGGTTTAGACTTCGCTTGGCCCACTCGAGCCCAAGCATGCTCCTTCTCGGAAGCTCATCAAAAAAGTTGACATGGGGTTGACTCCGAGGTTTTCTCTAAACATGATGCTCGGCTTGCTCACCTACATATACACATAAATAGTGAGCTAGGGCCCAGTTAGTATTAATAGAATAAAGAGGTTATATGAATGAAGTTTGATAACATTTCAAATATCAATTTCCAATTCTATTCGAGTCTCGATATCAATAGCCATTTCAATCAACTTACATGGTACATCCAATAGACTAACAATGCATCAATGACAATGAGACCACAAAGGTCAATCAATGGGACCATAATGGGTCATTCAATATCCCATATTCAATGTGACCATGTGGGTCTAACATCAGAGATCTCTATGTTTCAATTAATCAATGGGCCACGGTATTGTTTCTCCCGAGCGAGGGCCAATGAGCCATGGTATTGTTTCCATTCAGGCAAGGGCCTATTAAACAATGGGCCTTAGTATTGTTTCCCCCCTGCAAGGGCCTCACTAAAGGATGCCACGAGTACAATTTTAAAAGGGAACTCCATTCATTCATAAGAAAATAACGTTTCAATAAGCCATTTCATCAATCATATATCGATTTCAAGAACAATAACAGTTTCAAAAATAAATATAAATTGTACATATCTTTATAAAGTTACTACTCACAATTGGTTGAATCAATGCTAGGCCTCAGACGTCCACCTATACAGAATACATAACAAAAACACATTGAGGTTCCATTTCGATTTAATGCTTAACCTCCATTCAATTCTCTTCTTGTATGCTTCTACATCAATTCCTCATTATTGTGGTCTTAATCAATGTCTAAGAATGCTCTAATAAGCATGAGGATACAATGATGCACTTATGAAAGCTCTTTAAAAGTTACTGAAAAAGGGGTATTTGCTCAAGCGCACACTTTGTCGCTCAAAGGGTCCATCAATATGCAAAGGGTTTGCTCGATCGCTCACTTGCTCACTTGAGCCATCTGTAAAGACTACAAAAGTACTTGATACTTGATTTTCATGCTCAACAGTCGCTTGAGCCAAGCACTGAGTAAACTTGGGTTCGCTTGAGCCATCGTGCAATTGTCTGCAAAACTACTGGGAGCTTGAAATTTACGCTCGAGCGACACTTTCTTCGCTCAAGCGAACTGGTCGAATTCTGGAATTTCTAGAATTGAGTTTGAAACTCAAAATTGATTTTTCAAGTGTGAGATTTGCTTGGCTTGTTCCAAAACATAGAAAAACATTGTAAAACATAAAACACAATTACTTTGAAATCAGTTGTTCAAAATCATGGTCCAATTTCCCCAATTAACATTCAAAGCATCAAGCTGAAACCATGCAAGCCATGATTCAAACTCTTTTCTTTCCAAAATACAACAAAGTGCTGAAAAATGTATGAAATCATGTAAGACCTTCAAGTTCATGCCTTCTAGACCTCATGCATGTATGAAATTCATGAAATCTTAACTCAAAAATGTAAAATGAAGCATGCATGTACGCAATGTAACTCAATTCTTCTAATTCATGGTAATTCTAGCCTCCATTATACAATTGCATACAAGTGAACTTAAGAAGTAGATGAATTAAACTTCTATACATTTTGTCTACAAGGATTAAGGGTGAATTTCATACCTAGAGTGTGAATTCAAGAGTATGTTAGCTTATTTTTTCAATCTCTCCTCAAATTCTTCACCAATCTTTCTTATCTCTCTCTAAGCTTGTTGAATTGCCAAGTCTCTCACTAATTTCAACCCATAGATGATATAAAAATGAATTCTTAAACTCAATTAGGGCCTTATATATGTGTAGATTAACTTAAACTAATCAAGGTTGGTTAGTGTTAATTAACTCCACTTATTTCTTTTTAATTCTAATTTATTAATCTAATTATTTTGATTCGAATCAAATTTCAATTAAAGTTGCCATAAAATTCTAAGTATTCTAATTAACCTATTAGGCCAATCAATTTCGGTTTCTAAAGCCGTTTAGGCTTTCAATTTTTGATTTTGTATGTTGGTTTTCAAACAGATATTCCATACACTAACAGATATACACACCAATAATCACATAGTTATGCAACTAAACTCACACAAAATAATATATAAAAATAAGATACGGTCTGGGGTCCTCACACAAATACGTCACAACACAACCCTTTCTTTTGTTTTCCTCTTTCAAATAAATGTTCTTAGAGGTTCTACACATTAATTTCATATGTGTTTTAATGGTATTGTTGTAATAAAAATGAAAAGAATTGAACCCTTGTGTTTTCTCTTAATAGGTGAAAACTATCTTTTTCTACACCTATCTCACATAATTTCCAAAGGCACACCTTCAATCCAAATTGTTGAGTTTAATATATAATATTTAGCAAGTTTTCATCATGACGGAAGTTAAAAACTATCCATGGTTAGGCCATTTTCTTACTTTTTCTCTTGTTTTAAGCTTTGTGCTCAAGAATCGACATTTACAGCACACTTGGAAAAATTCTAGAAAAAAGAAGAAAAATCTCCTTAACCTCCTTTTTATGTCAAAACCTTCCTTTAAGTATTAGCCTTCATGGAAAAAAAAGATTTTTATCCAAAAGGAGTGAGTGGTTTGAGAGGAAACCCAATTTTCGTAACGGTTGACGAATCTGAACAGTGCTAGAGTATTTCTTAAATAACTATAAATCTCGGAAAGCTATGAAACTTTTGAAAAATGTTCTGAAAATTAGATAAAATTCTCTACAAACCATATGAATGCCAAGTTTAGGAAAAATCTAAAATGCCTCTTTAATTGCAATCTTTAAAGTGCACCAAATCTGGAAATTTACTTTGTTGATGAATTTATGCTCTTAATTTCATGGGTGTGCTTATTATTACTTGTTCATGTCTTTGCATGTGTTATGGTTATGTTCCTTACCATAGTCCTTTGATGATGTTCATGCTTATGTAGAAATTATTGTCTTGATAAGTTTGTTCTAAATTTAACTTAAAACAAGGAAACTTGATTGGGGTGGTAACTAGGTTTCGATCATTTGAATAATGTTATGAGAAAATGTTGTATTTGAATTGAATTGATTGGCAAGACGTGTTCCCTATTTTAAGTAAAGTCTTGTGTAAGTGTGTTTTCGAAGCCTAACTTGGCACGTATGGTATTCTGGCTGCTTAACGGAATTAGAAGGTATAAGGGTGGTAGTGAAGGTCTAACTCAGGGAGAGTAGCCCTGGCAGTCTGTTCCCTTGGGGTAGACTATGATGTCACCACTCAAGTATGTAACTTCGATGGGTGGGCATCATTGGTAATTGTTTAACCAAAGGGGAGTCAGAATCACCCATGGCAAGTGTTAGTGGTTGGGTAAGAACAACATTCCTCAGGGAGTTGCCTAGAACTAACTTGCTTGAGTGTTATTTTTGAGAATTGAAATTTATTATAAACTCTGCTTGATTATTACTTCTGCTATATATGTTATGATCATGTCATTATTATGTATTGGATTGGGAAAAATGGATGGGGTGTGTGTGCGTTTACTAGGCATTCAAAGCTCATGGCATTTCAGATCAGGTATTTAAGACTATTAGACTGATCAAATGTGAAGCTGAAGCATTTGAGGGCGTACAGCTACTCTAGAAGAATTAGAACCTAGTTTTGTAAACATGTCTGGAGATTACAGTGATAAACTCTCATGTTGTGTTAAAGACACATATCTTTTATATTACATATTCCTTATTTTTCTCGTTGACTCGTGTAGACCTTGTGTTAATATCTTGTTCAAATCTGTCAAAAGGGTAGCTTTACTATCTAAGATGGTTGGACTTTGAAAGGAGGCTATATTGACTGCTTCAACCTTGCTGGGATCTTACTTAGTTATTAACCAAAGGACTCATTAGTGACGTTTCCTACACTTGTAACCTTATATAAATCATGTATTTATTTGTTAATATATTCCTTGATGTTCCCAATTTTTTAGACGCCACAACTTGGTATCCGAGCCTAGGTCCAACTCTTATCCACGTGTTTCAGCTTGCAATTAGAGACTACCTTGCCCCAACTATGTTATATTATTATGACACTATCTAATCTATCAACTAAAATACACAAAAAATAAAAATTTTCTTTACCAACCTTAGGACATTCCTTCAAATTTTGGACATGGCATAGTCAACTTGTGAAGGTGTACAGTGGTGTGCTAGCAATTTCAGCATCCGAACCGGGGGCCTAAAGAGAGCATTCAAATAAGACCAACAGAAAGGAAAACCTTGATCAATGAATCAGGACATATAGTTTACCCCAGAACAATTGAGAATGGTGATGGCATCAGTAGTTGAGTAAGACTACGTTATGAGCTTATTAGGAGTTATTTGGATTATATTTTGATTAGAGCATTACACCTTTGTAATACCCTTGACTAACCGCGTTAGCAACACCCTAAACTGCACTTAATTGCGTATTTGGCTGATGGTTAACCATACAAGAGCAAACAATTACGCAAGTAACAACGACAACACCAACTACAATGATGACGTCAATATAAACAGGAATGAGACAATCGGGATCAACAATCACAATCATGAACACGCCCCTGCACCCGTTGTCAATTTACCTGGAAATATCAGAAATCAAATTATGGAAGAGTTGGGAAGGCTACGGAGAACACATCAGAATGAGAGAACACATCTATTCTCTGAACTTCACAAACAAAGACTGCCAATCTTCATTGGCGAACCCAATCCTAAGATCGCTGAAAACTAGATCCGACAGATTGTAAAGATGTTCGATTCGATGGGAATAACTAAACACGTTAATAGGATTGCTCTAGCAATTTACCAACTAGAAGGGGAAGCAGATCATTGGCGAGCCATGATCTGGGAATCCAAGGACATCACCATAATGATGTGGGCACAGTTTTAAGGAATTATTTTTTAAGAAATACTTCCCTAACACCATCAGGCAAGAACGAGTCTAGGAATTCCTGAAGCTCGAGCAAGGAAACATGACTGTAGCACAATACACTGCAAAGTTTGAGAAGTTCATCTACTATGCTACTAGATACGTAGCGGATGATGAAGAAAAGGCAAGGAAGTTCGAATGGGGGTTGGACCCTACAATCAAAGGAAGAGTCCTACCCCAACGACTCCAAACATATGCAGAACTAGTAGACACTGCCTTAGACTTTGAGAGAGAAGTAGCTGACACAAGAAGGATTTGGAACAAGCGGAAAGGAGATCAATCCGATGAGGAACTAGAGAGGCACAACTGGAGGCAAGCAATAAAGAAATTATACTCCCAAGAGCCACAATAACAACTGCAGCAACAACAGCAACAGTACCAAAAAGGAAATTCTCTAACAAGACCAGTTAAGGCGATCCAGTGTTATCATTGTCAACAGATGGAACACAAGAGGTTTGAATGTCCCCAATTGGCTAGAAATTAAGGAGAGCGCACAAGTGCAAATACGCATACTATCGACAGGCAGCAACCATAAGTAACTAAGCCATAAATTATTGGGCAACAAAATTACAAGGCAGAGAGCAACCGAAACTTAGGAACGGTCAACAAATAGAGGCCAACCAGAAGAGTGTTCACGCTACAAGAAGAAGGAAATAAAAGAGGATGTTGTAATTACTTTTACGCTTGAGTACATGTTTTATTCATAAAAGAGGATTTACATTTTTATCCGATATACCATAGTTACGAAGGAATGTGATGAATACATGTATGCGAACCCTTAGAAATTGTTTGTATACCATATTCCTTCGTAACTATGGTATATCGGACCATTAGAACTTGTATGCGGACCCTTGGAAATTGTTTGTGCGTTGATTCTTAACTCCTGAAACATTAAGATACCCGACATCAACCTCATCTTAAAAATAGATTCATTACTTGTACATCAACTATTATCGATAGTTACCAAAAGAAGGAGATGACTCACCCATCCAATGGAATGTCTTTGTTATTTAAGGAGGATAGATTAGTTTCCATGATTCAACAAATCGACAAAAACCGTAGCGTCGGTAAATTACCAAAGGGTCAATATTCTTAATAAGAGTGTAGATCCCCACATTAGGAATTTGGCAATACAATCTCTCACACTGGAGTAGCAACATCATTACCTGTACGACGAGCAGTTTAGAATTTTTAAAGAACGTAGAAGATTAACGCACCACTTACGTCATTAATTAGGAAGGAGATCGATTCAAAATGCTACTGTTAGAACGAGACCAATGGTGGCTTTGGATCGAAGGGAGCAAAATTTAAGAGAATGAAATGGTTCATGGCAGGGCTTACTTGGAAGCGCAGGGACGCAATGCTAACAAATTACCTACAACATTTCGAGACATGAAGAGTGGCTGAAATTTCGACGACAAAATTTATTTAAGGGGGATAGGTTGTGAGGCCCTCACTTTTATAAATCCTATTAACACTACGTCAAAATTGGGCTTTAGCGGCGGTTTTTTACTGCCGTTAAAGGCTGTAAAACCGCCGTTAAAGCCTGTAAAACCGCCGTTAAAGCCTTTAACGGCGGTATTAACGGCGGTTTCGTTACCGCCGTTTATGCGTGTGTCGGAAAAAGTGAAACCGTCGTAAAAAGGCAAATTACCGTCGTTAAAAGTCGACCAAAAACGGCGGTAATATAGGACCAAAAACGGCGGTTTTTTACTGCCGTAAATAGGTTCAAATTTTTCAAAAAATAATTCTTTCTTCTTGTACTCCCCAAGTTTTGAACCCAAGACCTCTCATCCACCAACACCAACCACTCTGCCATAGCCACTCTTCATGAAATATATTCCCTAAATAAATATTTAAACATTACTTTTACTTTATTGTAGATGGTTTCGCCGGAGCTCGCCGGAGTTTCGCCGGAGCACGCCGGAGTTTCGCCGGAGCTCCGCCGGCAAAGACCGCCGTCATTAACGGTGGTAATGATTGGGCATTAGCAGCGGTTTTGTTACCGCCGTTAAAAGTGGGCATTAACGGCGGTTTCGTTACCGCCGTTAAAAGTGGGTTTCATTACCATCGTTAAAGACACTTTTAGTGGCGGTTTTTTAACGGCGGTAACGAAACCGCCATTAATGATACATTAACGGCGGTATTAACGGCGGTTTTCATTACCGCCGTTAAAAGTACCTTTAACGGCAGTTTTCGTTACCGCCGTTAAAAAAACCGCCGTTAATGCCCTGTTTTGGCGTAGTGTAAGTTCCTGAATTTTGAATTATTATAATAAAGTCCTTAGTTCCTCATTTATTCACAAATTTAAACCTAGAATTAGATACGCATCACGAATGAACCTGTCCAAACCCTAATTGACCCCGATAGCTTTGTAATCATTTATACACTCCAATATTAATTATTTAACCATGAGGCCCTTGTAATTTCATTTAAACCCTTACTTTCGAATTTTTTCAATGAAGACCCTCGATTCCTTATTTGTTTTCAATTTTAGCTATAGAGTCAAAAACATGCACCAACCAAGAACTCGCAAACCCTGATTGAACTCGAGAACTCAGGAATCATTTCCAAAGTCCTAATAATATCCCAATTGCACCAGGGGACAGAAAAATTTTCATCGCGGTAACGAACTACTTCACAAAATGGGTGGAGGCATAAGCGCTAGCATCCATAAAGGAGAAAGATGTCAAGAGGTTCATCTGGCAGAACATCATAACAGAGTTTGGAATCCCTAAGGATTTGATATCAGACAACGACACTCAATTTAATGGACACATTTTTAAAGGCTTCTGTAAAGAGCACAAGATAGAGTTTTACAACTCCACCCCAACATGTCCTCAAGCCAATGGTCAGGCCGAAGCATCGAACAAATTTATTCTGGATGGTCTAAAGAAAAGATTAGAAAAAACAAAAGGAAAATGGGTTGAAGAACTTCCCCACGTATTATAGGCATACTGAACTACACCAAGATGATCAACTAAAGAAACACCCTTTGCCTTGGCATATGGCATGGAAGCAGTAATCCCCTTGGTGATCGGCCTCCTAACCATCAGAAGTGATAATTTTGATCCAAACTTGAACGGTGAGGCAATAGCATTGTAACTAGACCTAGCTGAAGAAAGAAGGAAAAAGTGCTAATCCACATTGCTTTGTATCAGCAAGAGCTATCCAGGAAGTATAACAGGGTGGTCCATCCAAGGCAGTTCAAAAGTAGGGATTGCGTGTTGCGCAAAGTCATAGAAAACACTTTGGTGCCTGGTGATAGCAAATTAGTACCTAACTGGGAAGGACCATACACAGTGGCAGGACTGGCAGGGAATGGAGGTTACCATTTGGAAGACATTCAAAGCCGAGCTAACCCAAGGCCATGGAATACAGCCAATTTGAAGATATTTTATTTTTAAACTTTGCACACTTGTAATTTTTTCAAAATTTTGATAAGTTAACAAAAGAAGTAGCCAGTTTTTCATTACTTGTATTCATTTCGGTCTAATTGAGAATAGTCTTTGCTCGACTGGAGAGCAGAATAAGTTGGCAGGTTTGACCAACAAAACCCTTTGCACCCTTTGACCGAGTTGGTTATCTCGGCCAAAGGAGGTTGGCAGGTTTGACCAACAAAACTTTTTGCACCCTTTGACCAAGTTGATTATCGCAGCCAAAGGAGGTTGGCAGGTTTGCCAACAAACGTTTTGCACTCTTTGACTGACTTGAGTGTCTCTGCCAAAAGAGGTTGGTAGGTTTGACCAACAAAAACTTTTTGCACCCTTTGACCGAATTGGTTATCTCGACCAAAGATGGTTGGCAGGTTTGACTAACAAAACTTCTTACACCCTTTGACCGAATTGGTTATCTCAGCCAAAGGCGATTGGCAAGTTTGACCAACTAAACTTTTTGCACCCATTGACCAAGATGGTTATCACAACCAAAAGTGGTTGGCAGGTTTGACCGACAAAGATTTTTGCACTCTTTGACTGAGATGGTTATATCGACTAAAGAAGGTTGTAAGGTGTCGTCGATTTTTTGAACTCTATGACCGAGATAATTATCTCAGCCAAAGAAGGTTGGCAGGATTAGATATAATCAGGTTATTTAACTTGGCTTTAGAGATATTCTAAATCGTATACTCGAATTGAATCAGAAAGGATGAGCAAAAGCTTGAAGTTTTTCACTAATGGAGAAAACGATTACATGAGATGGAGCATATAGCTCGGTCATCTTGCAAAAGCATAAAAGAAAGAGGAGCAACAAAGGCAACTTAAAAGAAGAGTGGCGAAAAGATCAAGTAAATAGATCATCAAGCTCAGTCTCAGGATGCGCATCAGATTGGAGCACAGCAAGGTCGGGCCCAATGGCTTCTTCAAGGGTCAGATCAATTACCTCCCTTCAACGACTAGACTAGTCTCAGTCTGATTGAGGACACATGGTTGAGATAGAGTAGTGTGTTGGCGACTGGGGACAACTGAGACTGAGGGGATTGTGTTTTCCGCCAGGCTATCCTCTTCCGCCTGCAGAAATTTTTGTTGAATTTCATTGTCATAAGCAGCTATGTAGCTTGGTATGTAATAAAGGGGAGAATTGAGGAACAGCATTGCGTTCAGCACCTGACCGAGCTTCTCCGTGGCTGCCTTCTAACCGCACTTAAAGAAGATATCCTTGGACGGCTCGCATTGTTGGATATAGGTCCACCTTCTTTATAGCCTCAGTCCGCAGCGTCTTCCATCTCTTTTTTAAGCTTATTTATCTTGGCATATTTTTTCTTCTCCAACTTGATGAGCTCGCGCAAATATCTATCCTTTTTCTTGGCGAGCACCTTTTGTTTGTCTAACTTGACCGCGTTAACTTGTTCGGCTAACTTTTCTTTCTCCACGAATAACTCAGCCAGAGTTACTTTAAGTGATTTCAGCTCGGCTTCCTTAGCAACGGCATTTGCAATCACCGCCGAAGCTTTCTTTCTTAACTCCAGTACAAGCTTGTGTGCGATATGATTCTTTTGTGTGGCTTGTAATTCGGATAACCAAACTAGGTAAGAAGTTCAAGAAATAGAAACTACCAATAGTGTCACGACCCAAACCCGCCTCTAAAGGTTCAGGGCATGATCGGCATGTACTTAGGCCTCAAAGACAAAATTTCAAACATTATTAATACAATATGGGGGCCTTAGCAGAAGCAATTAATATAACAGAGTGTCCAATGAGCAATGCTTAGAAGCCTGAATAAAAGCATCACATTGAATAACAAAAGTTATACATGCCATTCATATACACATTCTATATAGATCATACACTGTTCACAGCCACACAAGTAAGAGGTTACTCTAATTAAACAAATTTAATCATTAGGAATCAAATTTTTACAAAACTTTATATTATATCCTAAAAATCATGTTGATCATGCCTATGGGGTTGATTTTGCATTATCGCGCCTCTAAGGCTTTTAATTTTAATCCGAAAGGTGCAATTTCCAAAAGATTTTTCCATAACCGACAGATATAATTACAAAATCACACAACTCACACAAGTTAAGCAAATAATTCCACATCAAGCATATAACTGCACATATAATGAAAGAGATAAAGCATATTTAAAGGGTCAGGTTGTCACACTCCTCCCTCTTTTAGGAAGTTTGGTCCCTCAAACATGTATTACCTCAAGTTGTCAATAATTCCAGATATCGTTGTCTCATTTCTTCTCCTATTTCCCAAGTAGCCGCTTTTCCGTAATGTTCTTGCCATTCAATCTTTACCATTGGAATTGTCTTGTTTCGTAATTGTTTCATTTATTGGTCTATTATCTGAATGGGTTTCTCGTCATAAATCATTTTATCATCTAGCACAATCTCTTGATAATCTATGACATGGGATGGATCTAGAAGGTAGCTTCGTAGCATTGAGACATGAAATGCATTATGTACGTGTGCCATATTCGGGGGTAAAGCAATAAGATAAGCAACAGGACCCACTCTCTCCAAAATTTAAAATGGACCAACATATCGGGGTGCCAATTTCTGTTTCTTTCCAAATCTCATGTGCCCTTTCATCCGGGTGACTTTCTGTAACAACGCCCGCGGAGGGGGACCTCGTTGCTACAGTTCGGACTCCCGATTTTTGTTGTCGCGGTTCTAAATCTGAACCAAAGAGTCCAAATCTGGCAAATCGTTTTGAGAAACAGATTTTTGAAAAAGTAGTGCCAAACATGGACTGCTTTGCCAGATACAGAGTCGCCACCTAAATATTTTTAAAATGGGAAATTTAGGAAACCCTGACTCGGTGCCGAAGGCCACATGTCCGTCATCACCGGAGTTGTCTCGGCTCGGGAGCTTGGGTACGATCGGGGAAGGTCAGCTATGAGCACCCTCTTTCGCCCGGTCCGAAGACCGGCCTCTACTAACCGTGATATCCAGTTTTGAAAACGTTATGTGTTCTTATTCCAATTATTAGCCTAGAATTACTATGTTATGCGCGCAGCAAACAAGTATAGACTAGATTGCCTAATTTGGAAATAAACATTGCATATCCGTTTGTTTTGAAAATGCTTTGGAATTTGCTACTCGCAAGTAGGCTAAAATGCGGATTTCAACGAGTCTTTCCAACTCAAACAATCCGGCCTTCACCCACAGGCATTCAAAACAGTTTAACACATAAGCATCTAGCCACATGTTAAGCATGCTGTCATGGCAACATTCACACTCATGCGATATGCTAAAGCGGAAATACTTACATAGTACTCCATGCCAAAACAAAGAACTTGTTAGCAAACATGCATGATCCAAGTCCATGTGAAGTGCCTAATGCATCGCATACAAAATGTTACTAGAATAGGCTCGGCTATCCTAAACATGTTATGTGAAAATGCACGATTATCACGTATTCAGTTTGGGAGTTGAAGTATTGATGCAGTTAGCGTGGTGTACCGAGCCTAATACATGCAATACAAATGCATGGATGCACACATGCATAGCATAAGGTATGCTAAATTAAACGTGCCCTAATCTACCATCGTAAGCAGGTAAATAAAAGGGAAGAAAGACGTGAGGTTGGAAGACATACACACACTCACGCACACTTATTACAGGTTTGCCCTCGCTCGGAGGGACCGAATAAATATTACAAATTAATTAACTACGCAAGCTAATTAATATTACAAATTAACTAATTTAATTAACAAATTAAATAAATTAATTAAAGCAGGAAAACGCATCGGGAAGCGCGCCACCATGCGCAAGCTGCCTCTGTTTTCCTTCCTTTCCTCCTCTGGAGGCTGTCAAAGCCTCAGGACTGACCCCTTGGACAGAGAGGATCACCACCGGCTGATTGAGATTGCCACCGGCAGTGTGGTATGTCCATCGGCACAAAATTGAATCTGTCGGCAGAGAAAAGGTTGCCGGCCGGCACCTTACACTGCCGGTCGGCAAATAAAGTCTGCTGGACCTGCAACTCACAGCAACAGAGGGCAAAACAAGGCATGGCAGCACAATTCAAAGCATGTATGCACCAACCATGTCTCTTATCATTGTAATGACTCAAAGGGACATGTGCCTCGGTTCTCGGACCACCAATCACGCATTTCCATGCATGATGGCCCAAAGAACCAAGTATGCAACTTTGGTTTCAAATGCAATGCAAACCAATCAAACAAAACTCCCAATCCCTATCACCCAAGTCAAGGGACAAGGAATGCATGCAAGATGCAATGCAACCTAGGCATACAAGCTAGGAATGCAACATGGCATGGCAAGGCACTTATGCAAGCATACAAGCATACATATGGCAATGCAAATAAATGGAAAGATGGGCTTATACATGAATTAGGCAGCTCTAATAAGGCCTAAAACAGTGACCATAAGTGCTAAAGAGTGAGGGCTAAATGGCATACACACACACATGCACATAAGGGCCAACACATAAGCACAAATCAAGCAACATTCAAGCACACTTGAAAAGGACAAACATGAACAATTAGCATGCATTATAAGCTTTGAAATCATGCTAATACATGGTGCCAAACCAAACAACAAATCAAGCCAAACATGCACCCAAATGGCCTAAGTGTTCGAAGCAAATCAATGAGGCATTGAACTACACTTAACATGACCAAACATGGCACACGAGGAAAGACCAAAATTAGAGGTTTAGCATGTTAAAACAAAACTAAAGGACTACTTAGATGGCATCTAAGTGGCCCAAATACAAAGGCATACACCATGGCCAAAACATGGAGCATTGCAACACATGCTTTCAAAGCATTAAAGAGGCATGCAAGGCAATCAAACAAGCATGGAAATGGGACCGAAATGGCATATAGGATGATCCCAAATCACCAAAACAATGCAAAGATGGCATGCTACACATGCACATACTCAAGGCCAACAAGCCCAAATACAAAGGAGCTATATAATGCATGCTAAAATCAACCCAAATACTTATGGACAGATCTAAAACATGGCAAAATAAGCACATAATCTTCACAAGTACAAGCCTAAAACATGCTCTAACAAAGGCTAACAACCTAGAACATGTTAAGGCACAAATAAGGCATTACATGGTAACTATGCTAAGCATGCATGGAGTTCCAAAACCGTCTTGAAATCATGTTATATTATAGACATATAAGCATGAAAAACAAACCAAACATGCTCAACACACACTCAAGCATAGGCTTTCTTAAGAGGCCAAAACATGCCCTTTTTAAGGACAACAAGGAGAGGGGGTGGCCCTCTCCTTCTTGGGACTTCAAAGCATCATCTTCACCACTGAAATCCCTCAAGATTTCAGTGGTGAAGAGACCTCAACACCAAAATCCCGGAGCTAACACAAAATGGCTCAAAATGAGGCCTTTTGAGGCCTAAGGGTGGTCAACAACCCTCAAACAACAAAACACTCTTAATAAACAATAAAGAGGGCCTAAAAATAGAACTTTTTTATGTTATACAATAAGCACAAAAACAGCTCTAAGATAGGTATAAAATTAATGCAAGAATGGGGAAAAAAAGGACTAGAATCTCACCCTTGAAGACCCCTTTACAAATGGTGCTCCAATGGCCTCCTTGAGCTTTAATCCAACACCAAAATCTCAAAACACACTCTTTAGAACCTCAGCTCCAAGAGGAAGGTGAAACACTAGGTGTTTGTGTGCAATAGTGAGACACAAAACACCTAGTGTACAAATAAGAGGGAAAGAGAGATAGAGAGTGTATATCTAACCCTAACCCTAGAAAAACCAGAGCTTGGTCTGTATTTTCCTCCCTCAAAAATGTCTAAAAGCCTCTTTTTTTTTCCTTAGAGAGAGACCCTCTCTATATGCCTCTTGTAAAGCTTACAAGACAAGCTTTGCAAGAGGGAGATCCCTCCATACACGTGTATGGAGGGGAGCAAAAGCAATACAGCTGTCTAAAAATATCTGCAAAAGCAGATGAACAGCAATCGGCCGGCCAAAAATGTCATCTTGGCCAAAAAGAGTGCCGACCGGCACAAAAGAGTGCTGACCGGCAACAAAGAGTGCCGGCCGGCAAACAATATTGCCGGTGGCAGCAAAAACCAGCCGGTGGCATCTAGCCACTGCCGGTGATGGGTGGGGATGGTCTACAAGCCCCACCTTGCCTCTCAAAGGCAAGATGCAAGTGTTTGGTGCAAAACCAAACACTAAACGGTCGAGTTCGGGGATCCTGAGGCAAGGCGCGCGAGCCGAGACCTCCGGGAACTCCAAACGAACACAAACAAGGATAATCACCGAGTGTTCAAACGGTGACGTCCAAGTCTTGAGGACGGTCAAAAATGGGGTGTCTACACTTTCACAAAAACATAATTCCCCACATCAAATTCTAGATCCCTTCTTCTTTGGTCCACATAACTCTTTTGCTTGCTTTGAGCGGTTTTCAGCCTTTGCTGGATAATCCTAACCTTCTTTGTAGTTTCTTGTACAAGTTCAGGCCCAAACAATGGCCTATTGCCAACCTCGGCCAAACAAACTGGAGATCGACATTTCCTTCCATATAAAACCTCGTATGGTGCCATCCCTATACCTGAGTGGAAACTGTTGTTATATGCGAATTTAGCCAATGGTAGGTACGTGTCCCAACTTCCCTGAAAATCCAGAGCACACATCCGAAGCATATCCTCCAATGTTTGTATGGTTCTTTCTGACTGGCCATCGGTTTGGGGGTGGAATGTCGTGCTAAATCTCAACTTGGTTCCCATTGCATCCTGTAAACTCTGCCAAAATTTTGACACAAACTTAGGATCTCTGTCAGAAACCATTGACATTGGATGCCATGCAATTGAACAATTTCATCTATGTACACAGTGGCAAGTTTATCCACATTGTACTGAGTTTTCACCAGTAAGAAGTGAGCAGATTTAGTCAGTCTATCCACAATCACCCATATGGAATTCATACCCCGAGGCGTTCGAGGCAAGCCAATAATAAAATCCGTAGTTATATGTTCCCACTTCCACTCCGGGGTTGGGAAAGGTTGAAGTAAACCCCCTAGTCTTTGATGCTCCACTTTTACTTGCTGACATTACAAACATTTAGAAATTCCAACCACCGTCTCTATCGTATATTCAACTCCTTCTGGGTGAAGAAATACTTCAAGCTTTTATGGTCAGTGTAGACCTCACATGTAGCACCATACAAATAATGTCAACATACCTTCAAAGAAAATACCACTGCAGCTAACTCCAAGTCATGTGTGGGATAATTCTTTTCATGAGGTTTAAGCTGTCGCGAAGCATATGCAATAACCCTTCCATTCTGCATAAGAACACATCCTAATCCTTTGTAAGAGGCGTCACCGCAAATCACAAACCCTTCTATCCCGAATGGTAGAGCAAGAACTGGTGTAGTAGTTAGCCTTGTTTTTAACTCTTGAAAAGCAGACTCCGTCTGTTCTGTCCACTCAAATGGAACTCCCTTTTGCGTCAATTGAGTAAGAGGTACTGCAATTTTGGAAAAATATCTAACAAATCTTCAGTGGTATCCTGCAAAGCTCAAGAAGCTACGCACCTCCATTACATTTGCAGGAGTTGGCCAATTCACAATGGCTTCTATCTTTTACGGATCCACGAATACACCCTCCTTGTTACCTACATGCCCCAAGAAAACTACTTCATGCAATCAAAACTCACACTTCTTCAATTTAGCATACAACTTCTTATCTATAAGTGTTTGGAGGATCAATCTTAAATGGTTCTCATGAGCTTCCATATTTTGCGAGTAAATAAGTATGTCATCAATGAATACCACTACAAATTCATCCAAATACTTAAACACACGATTCATTAAATCCATGAAGGTTGCCCGTGCATTAGTAACCCCAAATGGCATAACTAAAAATTCATAATGCTCGTACTTAGTTCGGAAAGTTGTATTCTCAATGTCTTCAGCCTTTACCTTTAATTGATGATACCCGGATTGCAAATCTATTTTCGAGAAGACTTGGGCACCTTGTAGCTAATCAAATAAATCATCGATTCTAAGCAAAGGATACTTATTATTCACCGTTACTTTATTGAGCTCCCGATAATCAATACAAAACCGAAGTGTCCCATCTTTCTTCTTCACAAACAAAACTGGTGCTTCCCAAAGCGAGGTACTCGGTCGGATAAATCCTTTATCAAGCAACTCTTGTAACTGTTTCTTCAATTCCTTCATCTCAGTTGGTGACATCCTGTAAGGGGTTTTTGAAATTGGTTGGGTCCCCGATATAACATCGATCACAAACTTAATTTCTCAATCCACCAACTCCCCAGGCAACTCATTAGGAAGGACATCCAGAAACTCACAAACAAAGGAAATATTATTAACACATATTTCAATCGGTTGCTCATTTAGAATACTACACAAATACCCCTAACAACCCTTGTTTAACAACTTGCATGCTTTTAGAGGTGAGATCAAATAAGGTGGAGAAGTTACCCCATGTCCTGTAAAAATAAATTCAGATTGCTCCGGAGGTCGAGAAATAACTTGTTTGGACATACAGTCAATAGTGGCATGCTATTTACTTAACCAGTCCATCCCCAAAATTATATCAAAGTAGGTCATATCAATAGGGATCAAGTTAACATGTAACGACACATCCCCAACTAAGATTTCACAGGCAAAATAGATTGAAGTACACAACTTGAAGCCCCAGATGGTGATGACACACACAACACATAATGCAAGGGTTCTATAGATCTATTTAAGTGACTGTCAAAAGCTGTTGAAACAAACAAGTGGATAGAACATGAGCCAAATAACACATAAGTAGAGTGACCATCAATAGAGAGTGTACTTGATACCACAGCTTCTGTGTTTTGCATGTCACCTGGAATAAGAGCAAAAGCTGTTCCCTGTTTGGCATTATCTTTGGCACTAATAGGCTTTGCAGGAGTTTTTGTTGTTGGAGTTGGAGTTGAGCCGACTAAACTTGCAGTGGTTCTATTCAAATTATGTCTCTCCCGTTGAGGACAATCTCTGACTATATGGTCCATCTTTCCTCACTTAAAACAAGCTCCTATTGCCCGACGACATACACCACGATGCCTATTTCCACATTCAACACATACTAGTGCTAAATCACGAGTAGAATTAGAAAACCTAGATGTCCCCGAGTTCAATTTCTTACTCTGTAATGAGCCTACCCCTTTCTTCCCATATGTATTCTGTCTTTTCCTTCTCCATTCTGAACTTCGGTTTTGAGCAACCGCTATAGTACCTTCTGCCATTATTGCCCTCTCTAGCACATCAACATATTTTGGTAATTTCAACATATTTACCCAATTATGTATGGTAGGCCGAAGTCCTCCCTTAAACTTCTTTGCTTTCTTATAGTCCATGTCCACCATGTGTGGTGAAAAACGAGCTAACTCTATGAATTGAACTTCATACTCTACTATAGTTTTGTTCTCTTGTTTTAGGTCCTGAAACTCAGTGGCCTTCTTATCCCTCATGCATTGTGGAAAATATTTTTCATAGAAAACCTCTTGCCCAGTCCAAGTCTTGATGTTTCATCCTAGTAAGCATCCACCATCTTCGGGCTTCAACTTCTAAAGTAAAAGTGACTAGTTGGACTTTTTGTGTCTCGATATATGGGAAAACCGCAAATAACTTCTCTATGGCCAACACCCATGCCTCTGCTTTCATCCGTTCAATTTCCCCCTTGAACAACGGTGGTTTCATCTTTTTAAACTTATGTGTAAGTTCAATTGTTCAGTCATCAGTCTGATGGTCTTGTACCTCTGGTGGAGGTATGGGCATCAGTGGTGGCGGTGGTTGCCGTTGTTGTTGCTGTCTAAACGCTTTCGCCATCTCCATTATCATCCTTGCCATCCTATCCAACCCAGGTAGACTCCTCTATTTCCTCTGCCCTTGTTCTCACCATGATCTGTATGGCAAAATATTATAACACATACAAGATGTATACACAACTATATATTAACAAGTTTAGTTCATAAATCATATCACATTTCATTTCAAATAACAGTGCATTTTATATCATTTCCAGGTCATATGCAAGTCATGAATGCAACTTAAAGCATTTCTAGACTCCTTATCGCTCAATTGAACTAGTGTGTGAGGTATTAACTCATACTCTGATTCCAACTGCCATGACCCAAACCTGCCCCTAAAGGTTCAAGGCATGACTGGCCTATACTTAGGCCTCAAAGATAGAATTTCAAACATTATTTATACAATATGGGGGCCTTAGCAGAAGCAATTAATATAATAGAGTGTCCAATTAGCAGTACTTATATGCCTGAATAAAAGCATCACATTGAATAACAAAAGCTATACATGTCATTCATATACACAGTTTATATAGATCATACATCGTTCACAGCCACACAAGTAAGAGGTTACTCTAATTAAGCTCATTTAATCATTATGAATCAAATTTATACAAAACTTTATATTATATCCTAAAAATCATGTTGATCAAGCCTATGGGGTCGGTTTTTCATTATCACGCCTGTAAGGCTTTCAATTTCAATCTGAAAGATGCAATTTCCAAAAGATTTTTCCATAACTGACAGATATAATTACAAAATCACACAATTCACACAAATTAAGCAGATAATTCCACATCAAGCATATAATTGCACATATAATGAAAAAAATAAAGCATATTTATAGGGTTAGGTTATCACAAATAAAGATCTCGTTTACCAGGACGAGTGACTTTGTAGCCGAACGAATGGTTTTCAACTCGGTTAATTGCTCATGTCGCTCTATGTCGGTAGGCAGGTAGAGGCTTTTTGATAGGTTGAAGGCCTGCAGATGATCTTTCTCTTAGGCCACTGAATCAGTGGCAGTGACAGCTCGACCTTTAAATGTCACGGCTGGTGTCCATTGAGTGGGTGGGAAAGGAGTAGATTGGCCAGAATGGCTGGCCCCTTTGGATGGTTCTGGTACAGGCAGCTCGGTTTGTGGTAGCTCAGTGTCCTTATCCAGTAACCACTGTTGTTGGACCAAAGTACAGGGCCTCTTGCTGGACCGGGATGATACATCCCTGGTTGTTGGTAAGACAATGACGATTTTACGTGGCTACCCAGTGGGAGCCAGCTCGGCCTGAACTTCGTCATTGGAGAAGGAAGGTTTCTCTTTGATTAGGGCTTGAACAACTCTTTTTTTGGCCATTTCTTGTTCTTTCATAAAACAAATTAAGTTGATCTGTTGAAGGCTAGGGTATGGCTCCGGTGAGGATTTCAAGAGGAAATCAGTTACTTTGGTTTTTTGCTTGCTACTGTAGCGGTAGGTCAGTTCTACGCCCAGCAGTTTAGCTCAATCTTTGTGGCGGTATCGTACCATGGCTTTTAACACGACCTGGTTGGCATAGGCATAGTCGGCCTTCAACTGTTTAAGATCTGTAAATTGACTAGTGTTAGCGCGGTTGAAGGGATAGAAAATACAAAGCAAAAGGGCTAAGCTATTCTTACCCAGTGTCCCTTTGTTCCAATTAATGTTGTAGCTCGATGTAGACACCCCATTTTTGACCGTCCTCAAGACTTGGACGTCACCGTTTGAACACTCGGTGATTATCCATGTTTGTGTTCGTTTGGAGTTCCCGAAAGTCTCGGCTTGCGCGCCTTGCTTCAGGATCCCCGAACTCGACCGTTTAGTGTCTGGTTTTGCACCAAACACTTTTGTTTTGCCCTTGAGAGGCAGGGTAGGGCTTGTAGACCATCCCCACCCATCACCGGCAGTGGCTAGAGGCCACCGGCTGGTGTTTGCTGCCACCGGCAATGTTTATTGCCGGCCGGCACTATTTGTTGCCGGTCAGCATTATTTTGTGCCGGCCAGCACTCCTTTTGGCCAGGATGGCATTTTTGGCCGGCCGATTGCTGTTCATCTGCTTTTGCAGATATTTTTGGACAGCTGTCTTACTTTTGTATATGGAGGGATCTCCCTCTTGTAAGGCTTGTCTTGTAAGCTTTACAAGACATATAGAGAGAGGCTTGTCTCTAGGACAAGAGGAAGAGGGGGAGAGATATTTTGAGAGCAAAAAACAGCCATTGTTGAGCTCTTGTTCTAGGGTTTGAGTTACATACATTTTCTATCTCTCTTTCCCTCTCTTTTGTTCACTAGGTGCTTTGTGTCTTACTATTGCACACAAACACCTAGTGTTTCACCTTCCTCTTGGAGCTGAGGTTCTAAAGGGTTTGTTTTGAAGTTTTGGTGTTAGATTCAAGCTAAAGGAGGCCATTGGAGCATCATTTGTGAAGGAGGCTTCAATGGTGAGAATCTAGTCCCATTTTCCCCCTTTTTTTGCATTGATTTTATACCCATCTTAGAGCTGTTTTTGTGCTTATTGTATAACATAAAAAAGTTCTGTTTTTAGACCCTCTTTGTTGTTTATTAAGAGTGTTTTTTTGTTTGAGGGTGGTTGACCCCCCTTAAGCCTTGAAAGGCCTCATTTTGGGCCATTTTGTGCTAGCTCCGGGATTTTGGTGTTGGGGTCTCTTCACCACTGAAATCTTGAGGGATTTCAGTGGTGAAGATGATGCCTTGAAGTCCCAAGAAGGAGAGGGCCACCCCCTCTCCTTGTTGTCCTTGAAAAGGGCATGTTTTGGCCTCTTAAGGAAGCCTATGCTTGAGTGTGTGTTGAGCATGTTTGGTTTGTTTTTCATGCTTATATATCCATGATATAACATGATTTTAAGTTGGTTTTGGAACTCCATGCATGCTTAGCATAGTTTCCATGTAATGCCTTGTTTATGCCTTAACATGTCTTAGGTTGTTAGCCTTTGTTAGAGCATGTTTTAGGCTTAGTCTTGTGAAGATTATATGCTTATTTTGCCATGTTCTAGGTCTGTCCTAGGTTGTTTGGGTTGATTTTGGCATGCTTGATATAGCTCCTTTGTATTTGGGCTTGTTAGCCTTGAGTATGTGCATGTGTAGCATGCCATCCTTGCATTGTTTTGGTGATTTGGGATCATCATACATGCCATTTCAGTCCCATTTCCATGCTTGTTGGATTGCCTTGCATGTCTCTTTAATGCCTCATAAGCTTGTGTAGCAATGCTCCATGTTTTGGTGCTTATTCATGCTTTTGTTTTGAGTCATTTGAATGCCATTTAAATGATTCTTGAGGTTTGTTTTAGCATGATTTTCAGAGCTTATGTTGCATGCTTTTAGTCCATGAATGTCTCTTTCAAGTGTGCTTGAATGTTCCATGCTTTGTGCCAAAGTGTTGGGTCTTAACATGTGTGTGTGTGTGCATGTGTGCTTAGCATCCATTTTAGGCATTAATGGCCACTGTTTTAGGCCTTATTAGAGCTGCCTAATTCATGTATAAGCCCATCTTGCCATCCATTTGCATTGCCATATGTATGCTTGTATGCTTGCATAAGTGCCTTGCCATGCCATGTTGCATTCTTAGCTTGTATGCCTAGGTTGCATTGCATCTTGCATGCATGCCTTGTTCCTTGAAATGGTGATAGGAATTGGGCCTAATTTGTTTGATTGGTTTGCATGCATTTGAAATCAAAGTTGCATACTTGTTTCTTTGGGCCATCATGCATGGAAATGCGTGATTGGTGGTCCGAGAACCGAGGCGCATGTCCCGTTGAGTCATTACAATGATAAGAGACATGGTTGGTGCATACATGCCTTGAATTGTGCTGCCATGCCTTGTTTTGCCCTCTGTTGCTGTGAGTTGCAGGTCCTGCAGACTTTCTTTGCCGACCGACAGTGTAAGGTGCCGGCCGGCAACCTTTTCTCTGCCGACAGCTTCAATTTTGTGCCGATGGACACATACCAGTGCCGGTGATGATCCCACTCAGCCGGTGGTACTCCCCAGTGCCCAGGGATGTAACCCTGAGGTTTTGACAGCCTCCAGAGAAGTGAAGGAAGGAAAACAGAGGTAGCTTGTGCATGGCGGCGCGCTTCTCGAGGCGTTTTACTGTTTTTTCTTAGTCTATTTAATTTGTTAATTAAATTAGGCAATTTGTAATATTAATTAGCTTGCGTAGTTAATTAATTTGTAATATTTATTCGGTCCCTCCGAGCGAGGGCAAATCTGTAATAAGTGTGCGTGGGTGGTGAGTATGTCTTCCAACCTCACTTCTTTCTTCCCTTTTACTTACCCGCTTTAATGGTTAGTATTAGGACACGTTTAAATTAGCATACCTTATGCTATGCATGCGTGCATCCATGCATTTGTATTACATGCATTGAGCTCGGTACATCATGCTAACTGCATATGTATGTCAAATTCCAAACTGAATATGTGAAAGTTGTGCATTTCTCACATACCATGTTTACGATAGCCGAGCCTATTCTAGCAACACTTTGTATGCGATGCATTAGGCACTTAACATGGACTTGGATCATGCATGTTTGCTAACAAGTTCTTTGTTTTGGCACGGAGTACGATGTAAGTATTTCCGCTTTAGCATATCGCATGAGTGTGAATGTTGCCATGTCAGCACGCTTAACATGTGGCTAGATGCTTATGTGTTATAAACTGCTTGAATGCCTGTGGGTGAAGGTTGGATTGTTTGAGTTGGAAGAACTCATTGAAATCCGTGTTTTAGCCTACTTGCGAGTAGCAAATTCCAAAGCATTTTCAAAATGAACGGATATGCAATGTTTCTTTCCAAATTAGGCAATCTAGTCTATACTTGTTTGCTGCGCGCATAACATAGTAATTCTAGGCTAATAATTGGTTTAAGAACACATAGCGTTTTCAAAATTGGATATCACGGTTAGTAGAGGCCGGTCTTCGGACCGGGCAAAAGGGGGTGCTCATAGCTGACCTTCCCCGATCGTACCCAAGCTCCCGAGCCGAGACAACTTCGGTGATGACGGACATGTGGCCTTCGGCACCGAGTCAGGGTTTCCTAAATTCTCCCATAAAAAATATTTAGGTGGCGACTCTGTATCTGGCAAAGCAGTCCATGTTTGGCACTACTTTTTCAAAAATCTGTTTCTCAAAACGATTTGCCAGATTTGGACTCTTTGGTTCAGATTTAGAACCGTGACACAAATCGAGTCCGAACTGTAGCATGAGGCCCACGCGGGCGCTGTTACACTCGATATTTGGGCTTCTCGGTCCTCAAAATTTCCTGAGACCTAAAGGAAATCATCATCATTTAGGTCTTTGTCTGGGGTGCATTTGACTATTTTCTCTTAGCCTTTTATAATTTAGAGGTAGTAAACCTAACCGTCGTCATTTTGGCCGAGCAAATATTGGTGAAAAATCTCGACCAATCCAAGGTTGAGACCGAGGCGTCGATTTAGCTTGGTGATTCCATTTATTATTCTGTAAGAGTTAGTGAAGTGTTGTGTAGGGAAAACTCTTGTTTGCCTCAAAAATTCTCCTATTAAGGACTCGACAGGGAACTGGAGTCCACCCTCGACAATGGAAAGCATGGTGAGAGGGACAAATCCAGATTTTACCCAAGGCGTGGCGTCTAGTTCGGCTAAGGAACGGTGTATGTCATCAGGAATGTTATAATCTTTTCAAAATTTGGCCATTGCACTAGAAAAATCCACCATGAAGCGATATTTTCCCATGGGAGCCAAGGGGACGAGATAACTTAACGAGTAGTTCGGTTGGCTTGCAAGGCCGATAGCTCGGTTGAGCAGCACCACGGGTGGTTAGGTGAAGGAGTGCCTGGCCAACCTAGTCAAGTTTGTAAAGTGAAAATAAAGTGTTATGTCCAAATGGAAATTGGGCTAAAGAAAAAGAGTGAATATCGTATCAAGTTTAGCTCGGCACTGAACGCATGCACGCAATGGTTAGTTTGGTTAGGGTCTAGAGACGTAAGGTTTTAGCCTGGTTGAGAGGTCCAGAGGCATTGTTTTAGCTCAGTTTTGGGACCTAGGGGTAGGGTATTAGCTTAGCTCGGCCCTAAAGGGGCGAGGTTTCAACCCGATTTTGGGAAAGATGGCGCTCGTAGTTTGATTTAATTCATTTAAGGTGATACGAACATGTTTTAGTTCGATCCCAGCATAATTTCAGATCAAAATCATGGTTTTGGCATGTTTTAGTTCTAAGCTAGTGAGAGTTCGTCCTAGAGTGTGGAATTTAGATTGCTTTACAAAGGGGGATTCTCAGCCCTAGCTCATTCTAAGCATGTTCGAGCAGATTCGAGCAATAAAACAATGTTTCCAAGCCATGATAGTGAGTTCATAGTGTTAAAGCCCCTCGAGAAATGAAAAATCACTTGAAGAATTGAAAAACAGTAAAAGGACACCAAGAACTTATGGATTTAAAAGCGAAATTAGAATCCAACTGGCAAGAGGAGCTTCAATTACAACGACATAGAAATTAGGGTTCAAGCATAGGGAAAAGGATGTTTGGAGGCTTGATCGTGAGGAAGATGAACAGTGGATAAGAGAGGCCGTGTATATTGGCTGCATATATGTATGAGGTGAAAAGGCGAGACGTTTGAAGTTTCGCGCAGTGTTTGACGGCAGTGGCACGAGTACGAAGCCTATAAGGGTGTGCCACGTGTCCCAGGCGTGATGTCATGTCAGATGTGTTAGAATGATGAACGAACATGCTAGGCGGTTGACTAGACAGCTGGACATTGACCCAATCATGGAACCAAGCTGATTTTAAGCTTGGGCCATTTGTGTATTCTAGCTCGGTTCCTTTGGATGATTGTAGCTAGGCTGAGGAAGTGTAATCCCAATCATGCCTCGCAGATGGAATTAAGGGCAATTGAGAGGGAAATTTATGTAAATAAAGTGGGCCGAGCTGGATCTGCTGACTTAAAGGTGTTGGGCCGAGCTGGGACAGTTTAGCCCGCTAGAAGGGCTGAGATAAGGGTCATTTATCTCAGTCGTTGAGTCTTGAAGGAGCTCAGCGTTAGGGGGAACAAACAAACCTGGCATGCGCAGGGAGGCCTAGCTAAGTATAGCCTGGCGTTACATTACTTAAAAGCCATTTGAGTCGCGGCTCGGTGCCTCGGCTAGATGAGAAAAGCCAGGCTAAAGGACCATCTCACTTAGTTGGCAGTGAAAATGGTGCACTATGGATATGCATTATCCTTTGGGAATGTGAATCCTAGGAGGACTCTACATTGAGGAGTTAGAGTCCTACTAGGATTGTGCCATTTTGTAAAAGCTATAAAAGCTCATGACCACACTATTCTAAGTATTGCAATTCATACTCCCGAATTCTTAGAGCTTTTGTGTCTTTTGTCAAATTGCTGACTTAGGCATTGGAGGGATTTCCGACACACACCCGCCGGGTAGCACACATATGTGTTTTCAGGTGATTGAAGTGACGATGTTTGAGGGGATGCAAACTCAATCAACAGGATTATACGAGAAGATTATTTGTGCTCGTACACAATTATTATAATAATTTTTTTATAAATATAAATATAAATGATTATTTTATAATCATTGAATATGTAATAAAAATTGTAGGAGCCAGAAAAATATATATACCAGCTTATTGGGGCTAACCCAAACAAGGCCTATAATGGGCCTAGCCCAAACAAATATCTTATATTCCCTAAGGACACCCTATAATCAAGAGGTATGTCTTTTCCCCTACACTCCACACACAGCACTCTTGACTATTCTTGATCTATACTCTTCATTCATGAATTCTAACTTTATCATCGGAGTGTCCCCGGCCAGTAACCCCGGTCGGGTGGCATCAACCATACTTATCTCTTGCAAGTTCATGGGATTATGTTCGTTGAATCTCAACAACAGTCTATGTGAGGGATTATTTTGGATCTCACAATTGGTGTCGTCTGTAGGAACGACAGAACGAGATCAAAGAAGAACACAACAAACATGTTCTTCTAAGTAAAAATTTAACAACACTTTTGATTTATTTGCTCTCTGAAAATTATTTTAAGATTGGTTGTTAGATTGGATATACATATGCTTATGCTTACAATATAGAGCCTTTTGTTCACTGTGAATCTTTTGCATCTCCATTTTCTCTCTCTATAAATGGGTTTCACTTTTCTTGAAGAGAGCATCTTTTCAGCATGTTAAAGCTGAGAGATGAAATTTTCTTGATGAAGCTATTAAAGCTGTTAGTCGGCACTTTACCAACTTATGCAAGTGCACTTCGCTTTGTTCAAGCTGGTTGATGAAATTTCATCTTTTCTTGGAATATACATACATATGTCTATACTAACAATTTCTATAGACTCCAAACTTGGGTCTTTACTTTCTCTCTCTAAAAATTGGGAACTAACTTTTATCACCTACCTTTCCATGGAGCACTCCAGTGGATACAATTAATTCGGCTATTAAAATGAATTATATATATATAATGGTATTTGGAGTTTGCCGAGAACATTGTTGCCTAATAACCCTTTTCCTTTTTTCCAAGAACATTATTAGGAATTTTATATATATCAGTTTGTCGAGAACACTATTAGGGATTCTATATATATAAGTTGTTTTTCGACAGTAGTAACATTATTTGGCAACTTTATCAAGTTGCTAACTTATTCGGCAACATTATTTGAAAATTCCCATTTCCTATATCACATTACTCGGCCACACATAACTTATTCAACACCACCTTGTCAAATTCGCGCAGCCGTTCAACCATTTTTGGATGCTCGGTACGACAATTCCATTGCCAGGCTCATTGGTGCAAGTATACATAATCATGGTGGCTACAACTGCAGCCCTAAGTGATGCCAACCATGCTCTTGACTAAGTCATCACATTATAAATGAGAGATATCCAGGTGTTTTGGCGCCACGTACTCGGCACACAACTTAAGTTCCTCAGGTTTCCAATTAGCTGGGTTAGAACTAGAATCCCAAGTTCTTCAACAAAGGTTGTTCGGCAAACTAACAATGGAGATGTTTGGCAACCCAATAAGGTTGTTCGGTAGCTATTCAACCCTTCTCGGCATCACTACAGCTCACTCAAGCTGCCTATTGTTACTTGGCATCTAAGCAACCCAGTAATGGCAGCGCAACTTGCAGAAAGCTACTCGACGTGTCCACATATGGACCTTCGCACTACTCAAAAACCATTCCATATTAACCGGCTATTTAATGACAACCTCAACCTCTATTTGTCAATTCGGTACTCAAACCATGTATTACCCATGTCAACTACAATTTTGAGAAGACAACACCTCCGATTGTCAAATTTTAGTCGCACAATGCCGAGAACAAATTTGGCAGCTCAACCGCAATGCCAAGAACAAATTTAGTCATTCTTTTCTAGTCACATCTCAACAACATGTTCCACAACATTGGACATTCTCAGAACAAACACTATATCAATTCTCCTACCTTTTCGGCACGAATCTCATGATTTAATCCTTGGTAGCAATATTGGTTGGCGTTTGTTTCTCGTCATGGAACTAGCATCTCAGCTTGTCGAAATCAACATCTGAATATACCAAAGGATTCGTGTCAGCTCAAGGAGTCCAAACCCACCAATCCGAGGAGCCAAGAGGCCATCAAAGTTCACTGGTAGTTGCGAAACAGACCAAATTTGTAGAAAATTACTAAAATTTTTAGCTAGCTTTGACCATACCAATGTGAAGCACTCATTGAGATGAGTCCAACACGACAGACCGCGTCAAAATTGGACTTAAAACGAAAGAGATACAGGGCCACAAAGTCATGAGTTTGAAACTAGAACATTCTACCTTTCACGACATGCAGCATGAAGATGATGAAGTAAAGATTTATCATACGCTTCTCTGTACAAAGTGCTCCGTTGCATCTTACTGCATTCCAATAATCGGATGGTCCAAGAACTTCAAGGATGCCTACCCTCTAGTTTTTCGCCCTGTAGAATCCATTTTTGAGGTCCAATTTTGCAAATTCCGAGTCTCAAATTAGGATCAATAAACCGGAAAATCAGGAATGTTACATGATACATCAACGGTTAAATTGTGTTTGATCGACATGCATTTTCAACAGAAAGCTCATGAAGCTAGGACACAATCATCCATCTTCGCCGATCCTTCATTCATCACTTGGCCGTATACCGCCCACTGAGGCAAGACCCACTTGGATTTCTTTTACTTTTGGCTCTACAACAAGCAATCTGCACTGTTCGCGATCCAATCACAACGATCCAATAGTCGTTTCCAGTTATTTGGGGCATTTCGAACACATCCGTATGGTCTGGTTTTGCAAATTTCATACCCCAATTTGTAGATTTCAAACACTCACAATTCTTAACTGATCTGAGCCATTAGATTCATTTTGGCTACAATTACGCCATTCAGAGTCCAATCCCAACGATCCAACAGTCGTTTCCAACTATTTGAAGCCTTCTAAACACATTCGTACAATCTGATTTTGCAAATTCAACAACTAGAAAATATCCATCGCAGCTCAAACAATATTTTTGCTGCCAAACATGGAGTTTGATCGATGCTGACTTCCACAACTAAAAAATATTTGGCGATTTCCCGACTATATAACTACCAACATCATTATCAATTCCTTCCGAATAACAAAGTTCATTCGAAAGCAATGGGGCAAGGAATCTACTTCAACAATTTTGTGCTCGGCTTACTCCTCTACTTTTTTCCACTTTCAATTTATTTGTGATTAACAAGTCTACCTCATTTGATATAGGCCATCAATGACACGGGATGCATTATTCAAAATCCTTGCAATGTTGGCAATTGATCGGCATTTAAAATTAGCAGAAGTCTCCGACTGCAACGCAATCTTCGCACTCGGCACGGAGCGCCACTAGTAAAAGCCTTTGAATCTGGAGAAAAACATACATAGAGTAATTGTGGCATCCTTAGTACCACCCTCGCCCAAGGGATACAATACCGCGGCCTACGACCCTTGCCTAGAGGAAATAATATCGCAGTCCTACACCCTTAGTCGGGGGATACAATACCGCAGCCTACGACCCTTGCCTGGGGGATATAATACTGTAGGCCTACACCCTTGCCCAGGGGATACAATACCACAGCCTACGACCCTTGCTACTTCTTTGATTTTTCCATGAAAATGAGGGATAGGTTATACAAACATACCCTTGAAATACCCTGTATATGCTCTGTTTGCCCTCTGTTGCAGCAAGATAAACCTGTGTATCAGTGGCCGACATGCCACTTTTCATAGCCAGCAGACCACCATTTATGGCTGGCAACCTTTCCAAGTGGCCAGCCAGCCACTGATGCAAAACTTAGTAGAGTGTTAGTAAGGCGGAGCAGAGTGAACAGCAGTGAGCAGCAGTGTTGGTGTTCAACTATGCAAACAGAGGCATTCAGAAGCAAAACGACGGTCTTTTCGGGCAGAAACCGAGCATGTGCATGCACATCCCTCGTTTCCCGAGGCATAGTAGTTAGTTGTTTAGTTTAATCGTTCATTGCACTTGCGTTGTAATTATTTAATTAGTTAGTTAACTAGTTAGGTAATTAATTTGTTGTAATAATTAGCTTAATTAGATTAGCTTAGTTAGCTAGTTAGCTTAATTCATTTGGACTCTCCTTCGTGAGAGCATAATGTTGTAATAATGTGTATGTCTTCCAATCCACGTCTTTCTCCTTTTTATTTATCCACTTTTGATGGTTAGATCAGGGGCATCACGTTTCAATTAGCATACCGCATGTTTGTATCCATTCATTTGTCTTACATACACCAAGGCTTGGTTCATCATTCTAACTTGCATTGTCATTTATTACTTCTTTGAATACGTGTTTAAACCATATGCTATGTTGTAAATAACATGTTAAGTAGCCAAGCCTATTTTAGTTGCATTATTGCATGCGTTGCATTAGTCATCTTGTATAGTTAGGTATCATGCATATCTTTCTAACTCTTTCACTTTATCTTAGCTTGGAGTATTAGGTGAGTTTTTAGTGCTTTAGCATACTTGCATAAGTGTGAGTGACTGCCATGACTGCATGCTTTCCATGAGGCTAAGTATTTACTTGCTATAAACTACTTGAATGCTTGTGGATGAAGGCTTGTTGCTTGAATTGGAATAATTTGAGTAGTGTTTATATACGATCACTTTTTCAAGTGACACATATTTCAAAATGATTTTTTTCAAAACAAACATGAACTGGAGATGTTCCAATCCTTGTAAGTTAGTCTATACTTGTCTGTGCGCGCATTGCATAATAAATGCTAGCCTAATAAACCGGAACAAGAGCATATAATGTACATAAAAATCATATCATGATTAGTAGAGGCCAATCTTTGATCGGGCGAGCGAGGGTGCTCAAATGTATTCATCACGTTCCCCTCTTGTACCTAAGTTCCCGAGCCGAGACAATCTTGGTGATGATGAACACGTGGCCTTTGGCATGAGTCATGGGTTTTCTAAATTCTCAAAAATATTTAGGTGGCGACTCTGTATCTGGTAAAGCAGTCCATTTTTGGCAATTTGATTCGAAATTGATTTTTCAAAAGATTTGCCAGATTTGGACTCTTTGGTGTTTATCAATTTCACATTGCATTTGTGAGATTAGAATCAGAACCACGGGAGTCCGAACTGTAGGGCTTATTTCAAACCTCTCGAAAGGAGGGCGCAAAAAAGCCGAGCTACAGTTTCTGGCGACTCTGCTAGGGAAATTTAGAGAACTTGACTCGAACTCATGATATGAAATTTTATCTATACTTATGTATTTCTTTGCATTTTTACTTGCACTGGTGCGCTTAAGTCACTGTGTTTGCCATCTGCTATTCCTGGACGGTTTGCCTTGCTTGGAAAAGCTTGCCAAAAGGTTGACCGATCACAGGCTCTGTCACGAAAGGAACACAACCCTTGGATTTGGATTGCCGCTGTACCATTTGATCCTTCTTTCACTCCTCGGTGTTAGGTGTGAGAGGTATATTAGGTAGTCTTGCTGAGGTACCCTTTTTGACCAATCGGCCTAGTTGCATATCGAAAGCTAAAGAGACTGTTCCAAACTAGGACAGGTTGCTTACTTGAATGCAAGATTATGTGAAACCACTCTGCTTGAATAGCTAACCCTAGTTCCTGACGAAAGTAGGACAAGGTAACCCTACCCCCTCATAGGGGTGTTTTGGTTCTCACTTAACTTGTATGTGTTTTACAGTGAAACTGTACAGGAACGTGCGTATTAGTTGCAAGTTGGGTCTCAAATTTGGGGGCAGAATTCAGTGTTGAGTGCAGTTTTGCAGCTTTTGATTACAACTGTGTGTTGTTAACATCTGAGATGAGGTGTTGTGTGGTTTCTGATCATTGTTTTCCTTTTTGCTTTATTTCTTTTTGCAAGGTAGTTTATCACAATAGCTTCGGACGTTTCGGATACCGCCCAAGCACTCTAGACCCATGTTAGGAGACTTTACAGATCCAGAGATCTTGTTAGGGGACAACCTGTGTTTGCTTCGCTCCCACCACTTACTAGACAAAGGAGAGTTAGGAACAATTCACCAGTTCAACAATCACTTGCATCTAGTCAGGCTCAATCTTCTATATCTAGGCCAGCAAGAGATCACTTGCCTATTCAGATAACTCAGTACCCTGCAGCCAGTATGGAGGACTTGATTCGTCATCTCCAGTAAACAGTGGAAACTATGCAGCAAAGTGCTGCTTGCCAAGCTGAAGTTACAACCCATCAAGCCAAAGTGATAAACAGGCTGCAGTAACAGTAACCACAACCCGCAGTGGCTTCTGCTTCCCATGCACCTCCTGTGGGTATCCCAGCACCAAAAATCATTGTCGATGTTCAAGAGAATCTGGACAATCTAGTAGATCCCTTCCCACCGCAAGCCTCCAAGGCACCAGTATACCAAACCGAGCCTTCGTTTGAATTCGAAGTTGACCCAACTATACTTAGGGTCAACAAGCTAGAGAAACTTTTCAAATGGGCACATGGTGTAAACTCTATCCTCGAACTCGAAGATGGATATACAGACTCTGCGGTAACCTTGCCGGATCGGTTTAAAATGCCACACATCGATCGTTTCGATGGCTCTGGGGATCCCCCGCTCCATTTGTAATTATTGTTAGACATCCTACGGTCGATGGGCCTTACTAGACTTCAAAAGCTATCACTTTTCAGCTGAACCTTGTTAGGAATAACGGCTATCGGGTATGCAAAGCTGGAGGATTTAATAAAGCGGAGCTGGGAGGAAATGGCTGAGGCCTTCATTACACAATACTCATACAATACGCAGATCAAGGTCACAACCCGTGTCCTTAAAGCAACCCGTTAGGAGCCAAAGGAGGGCTTCTCAGACTTTGTAACGAGGTGGAGGGCCAAAGCTTCGATGATGACTACTAGGCTGTCAGAGAATGATCAAATTAGGATGGTGGTCCGCAATCTACAAGGAAAATTATTGCAGAAGATGATCGTCTCACCGTTGTTTACATTCACTGAGCTCCATGAGATAGGGGTTCAGATCGAAGATGCAATGAAACAGGGGTTGATAACTAATGAGAAGGAGTAGGTTGTTTAAGGCCTTTTGCGCATAGTTCCAATGTAACCACTAGTGGAAGCACAACTATGTGGCCATCTGATGTGAATGTCGTCACCATTACAGCCAAGACCGCCAACCCTTTCACCAACACAACCCCACAAACCTCAAACAACCAGGCTCAATCCCAAAGGGTTTTTACCTCACTTTACATGCCTTTATCCCAAGCCATGAAGGTACTGATCAAAAAGGGGCATCTTAAGCCGTTAGAACCTCGCCCACTACCCGATCCTCTCCTACCTAAACATAACCCAACCAAATACTGTGCTTTTCACCAGCAGAACGGTTACGACACTGACCAATGCTTCAGGCTGCGTCATGAGATTCAAGATCTCATCGACAACAAGGTGATAACACCACCCCAAAAGCCGAATGTAACCACCAACCCTCTCCCAGCCCACAATCAAGTCCCTCCACCCCGGTACTCAAATCGAATACATACACTGGCCATCCCTTATGAGCCCAGCATATATATTACCCCTTCTCACCTACCCAAACCGACGTTGTCCTTGAAAGCACGGACTTGTGCATGATGGACACGTCCACACTGCAACCTGAATCTGTGGTGGTGACAGTAGCAAAATGAGGGAGGTTGGCCTTGGAGGAAAATGTCAATCCATTGCCTGAGAGCTCTGCGACCTTATCTGAGGGGGTGCATGACCTGTGCTATTACATTATGCCGACCGATCAAGCTAAACCAAAAATGGTATTGCCGACAGCAGCAGAGGTCAATGTGGTTAGAGAGGATGGCCCAAGTCAGGGCCTGGATGATCTAGCAGAGCTAGAGGAGGACTTAGACAATCTGTAGTTCTTTGACGAGTAAGATCAAGGAGACGTGCAGATTGACTGGTTTGATCTGAATGGTTCGACAGAGAACTCCGAGTGGCTTAGTGACGAGCCTGACAAAGAGGAAGAAACTGAAACATAGCCAGAGGAACAGGCAGCAAGAATTGCTACAAAGGTCGAAATGGCCTGAGACAAGGGGAAACTATCGAAGAATACTGGTATGGAATAATCAGCTCAGGAACTGGGTATTGTCAGTACCGTGGATACAAAGGAAGAAGCTGCACTGAAGCAGTTTGAACAAGAAAGGAGTGAAAACAACCAGAAAGCTAGAACAACTCAACTCCCTGAGGGGGATACTTGTGATGAGGAAATGATCAGAACGGAGCCGGACAACTGTTTGTCGGCTACTGGAGGTGCATGGTGTGAAGATGATGATCTACTTTTGACTCACACCAATGAAGATTGGGGTGAAGACCTACCAGACAATACTTGGTACACTGAAGAGATTGACCACATGACGAGAAGTGGGTGGTATTTCAAGCCGCCGCACTTGGAACAAGCTAACGCCTCCAGGAAATATAGAAAGGTTGAGAAGCAGAAGGAAAATTAGTTGGAAGAAGAGGCGATGCTGAAATAGCTAAAGAAAATTCAAGCCGATATTTTAATCTAGGGTCTGCTTATGGCTTCTCGAGTGCATCAGCAAGCTATACTATCAGCGATGGACAAGGCCAAGTTGTCCATTGACACCACCCCTGAACAGCTTGTGGGATTAGTTTTCCCAGGTGGTGCCAGTCCAACCCTAACCTTTTAAGAGAAAGAACTGCCATCGGAAGGCTCAGCACACAACAAACCTCTTTATATATCAGTGGAGTGTAGAGAAAAATGGGTGCCACTGGTATTGGTCGACACCGGGTTAGCAACCAATGTCTGTCCTTCTTGCGCAGCTTATGCCATCGGCCTGAAACCAGCATATTTCGTGCTTACAGCTCAGGTGATTCGAGCATATGACAATACCAGCAGGGTCGTGATGGTAACAATACAAATTTGAGTTCAGGTGGGCCCAACGCAACAGGACGTCGAGTTTCATGTCCTAGACGTCCCGGCCACCTTCAACTTATTGCCAGGGAGACCCTAGTTGCACCAGGTGAAAGCTCTCTCTTCTACTCTCTACCAAATGCTGAAATACCCTCACAGGAAGGGGGTGGCTATTGTGTTCAGAAATTCGTCCATACATCCTCCGCTAGAGGTAACTACACAGTGCTGGAAATCGACCATGGCGAGGAGGATGTATTCCTTTCAGGTTTTACGCTGGCTGAGGCTCGAGCAGTGCAAACCATCTTGGCAACAGATGAGAACATGTATGTCAGTGCCCAATCAATCTATTTCATGAACAAGCTACAACATGTGCCATGAATAAGGCTTGGAAGAAGTGTCCGGAAGGGCGTCACAGCATTGGCTGACGTGCCACATAATCCACATGCCTTTGGTCTTGGCTATACGCCCACCAAAGAGGATTGGGTCAGGAAAAGAGAAGAGATAGCAAGCAAAGCCAAAGCTAAGCAGGCTGGGAAACACTACAAGCTAGTTTACAGGCCAATCCGGGGAACGCTAAATGGTCATTTTGTTCGGGAGGGTGAAGACTTCCCATTTTGCTGCTTTCCCAAGCCCTGGATGAATTCTGCAAAGCAGCGTGTCCCCAGCTTCAAAATTTTCTTTGATCTACAATTGCAAGACAGTAATGCTGAAGAACAGGCCGAACCAACTCCTAAAGCTGAACAGGGCATAGAAGGTGACTCGGACAATAGTGAGCTCGAAATAGGGTCAACAATGGCATGTCTCCTTTCAGATCCTCCAGTCAACTCAAAGAGCTTGGGAGATAACCTAACCACCTCCATGATCGGGGACCAACCGGGTGTAAACCCATCTAGTAGCATTTTGGATGCATCTGAAGCACCATCTCTCGACTGGCAGTTAGAGGAGGGCTACATGTCTAATAGTTCTAAGTTGGGTAGTAAACCAGAATCTGATTCCACAGAGTCTGTGGAGTCGGAATCAGATTTCGGTTCTTCTGGGTCAGAGTTCGGTATTCCTGGGGGTGAAAACCGAAATGCCAAGGTCTTGTCTCGGTCTTTTTTTTTTTTTTTGAGTCGGTTGTAACCGAAGCGCTGGATGAGTTGGACCTTATGAATGAGAATGCCACTACAGATTCTGAGTATTTCTCTGTGCCATTTGTTTATTGCATTGACCAGGACTTTCAGAATTTTAATAAAAACGATGAGGAACGAATTCCTCTGGTTTTGAAAATTTTGATTAATTGAGAGGAGGAGAGGTTTGTCAAACCCATTGCTAATGAAATCATTGCTTTTAATGTGTGTACTGAAAAATGATCCGCGTCTAGTCCAGATCGGGACCATGTTGCCTTCAAAGGACCGTGAGCGCTTAGTCGCTTTATTAAAAGATTTCAAAGATGTTTTCGCATGGTCCTATAAAGACATGCCTGGAATCGATCATGTGATTGTACAGCATCGGATCCCTCTTGACCTCGAGGCCTGATCCATCAAACAGAAGTTGCGGGAAATACGCTCGGATTGGGCTTTGAAGATTAAGGAAGAAGTTACCAAACAGATTGAGGCAGGGTTCTTGCTTATATCTGAGTATCCAACGTGGTTGGCCAACATTGTTCCAGTCTCAAAGAAGGATGGCAAAATCAGAGTATGTGTCGACTTTAGGGATCTAAATAAGGCTAGTCCGAAGGATGATTTTCCCTGCTACATATTGATAAATTAATGGGCTTCACCGCGGGTCATGCATTGCTCTCCTTCATGGACGGGTTTTTCGGGTATAACCAGATTCTGACGCCGCCCGAGAACAGAGAGAAAACTGCATTTACTATACCGTGGAGAACCTATTGCTATCGGGTGATGCCGTTTGGGCTGAAGAATGTCGGGGCTACTGTAGACACCCCATTTTTGACCGTTCTCAAGACTTGGACGTTATCCTTTGAACACTTGATGATCATCCATGCTCGTGTTCGTTTTGAGTTCTCAGAGGTCTCGGCCGTGCGCCTTGCCTCAAGATCTCTCAACTTGACTTTTTTGTGCTTGGTTGTGGACCAAGCACTTATGTTTTTGCTTCTGAGGGAAGAAGGTGGCTTGTTGGCCATCCCCTCAACCCATCGGCTAAGGCATGAAGCCATCGGCCTTGTTTTCTTGCCATTGGCCAAAAGTGTTGGCCAGTCGGCACTCCTTTTAGTCGATCAGCCCTTGTGTTGGTCGATCAGCCATATTTTCTGGCCGAGCCCTGTTCATCGACTTTATGCAGATCACAATTCCCCTCTCCATACACGTGTATGGAGGGATTTGCCCCTTGATTAGCTTGCTTAGGAAGCTTTAGAATTTGGAATTCTATAAGAAGGGAGCTCCTCCGCCCTTCTCAGAGGTTCTGAAATTTGGGATTAGAGAAGTTGTATCTATCTATCTCTATATTTCCCTCTCTCTATACATTTGTGTGTGTGTTTATGCCTTAAAGTGTGTTTTGTTCATACTTTTGCACTAGAGCACCTAGTAGAACACCATCCTTGGTTGCTGAGGTGCTAGGGAGTTAGTATTAGGGTTCTTGGATATGAACTCAGAAAAGTTACTAGAGTTGTGTTCTTGAAAGTGTTCTTCAACGGTGAGCATTCTTGCTTTTAATACCCCTTTCTTGCTTGAGCTTTTAGACCTTCTTTCTTATTGTTTTAAGCTTAACTCTAAACTACAATAACTTCTAATTTTTGATGCTTTAGACCTTTGTTTAAGGTCACTTTTTGGTTTGGGGTTGTTTACCCCCTCTTAGGCCTTTTTTGGACTTGTTCTTATGCCTTCTTTTTAAGCCTTGGGATCACCTTGTTTTGGCCTTCAGTGGTGGGGATAGTGTTTTAAGGTCCCAAAAAGGAGAGGGTCATCCCCTCTCCTTGTGTTTTCAATATTTGCCTTAATATGCCTCATGTGTGAGCATGTTTATTAAGTTCATGTTGGCCATATTTTAACATGTATTTATGGCTATTTTGCTGAGGCTCACCACTATTTTTGATTGTCTTGGTCATTCCATACATGGTTTATACACTTGTAGTGTAAATCACCCGCACTAGCTTTGTATGCTTCATGTTTGAGCATGTCTTTCTTGCCTATGTTGTGTCCATTTCAGCATGTTCTTGGGCTTGTTTTACCATGTCATACCTCTGTTAGGGTTTGGTTTAGTAGCTCCTTGCATGCTCCATGCACTTGTAGTGCATTTCCATGAAATAGCCTAATGTGCATCATGTTGTAACATGTCGTTTTAGCATGCTTTTGGCTTAGCTATAAGAAGACTTTGTTCATGTTTTACCATGTGTAAGGTCTAATTTGTGTTGTTTTGATCATATATGCCATGCTTTGTATAGCTACCATGCAATCTAGCTTGTTAGCCTTAAGTGTCCAAGTCACTAGCATGCTTTACTTGGGCCATTTCAGTGATTTGGCATCACTTGTTATGTTATTTCAGTCCATCTAGTATGCTCATATACTTGCACTTATCACTCCTTTAATGCTTTAAAGAGTTGATGTTTCATACCTCTTGAATGGACCATTGTTTATGCCTCCATGCTTAGGTCATTTGGATGCCATCTAAGTGGGTTTTGGAGCTCATTTTAACATTCCATAACTCTGTTTTTCATTGGTTAAGTCATGCCATGTTTGGTCTTGATAGGCGTAATATAACACCCCCTTTGTAGCTTTGCATGCTTCATATTTTATGCTCATCTTTCTAGCAAGTTTTGGTCTCATTCCTTGCATGTTTTAGGCTTACTTTGGCATGCTTTAGGACTATTTTGGTTCATTTTGGCCATTTGCTTCATTTTTCACATAGCCATGGTTTGAGTCCCTTGGCTAGTCTTAAGCTTTGGACTTTCTTGCATGCTTTGCTTGCGTACTTTGGTTGGTTTGGCACCTTTCCATGCATGATTTCAAAGCTTACCATGTACGCCACATGTCCATGTTTGCCCTCTTTTAAGTGTTCTTGAAAGTTGCCCTCCTATGCCTAGGTGTTAGACCATTTACATGTGCATATTTGGTTTGCATTTTCATACTTCCAATTCATGACTTTGGCCACTGATTTGGGCATGTTTGAGAGTAGCCCATTTTGGTTTAAGTCCATCTTACCATGTTGTTGCATGCTTGTTTCATTTTGCATGTTGTTGCATGCTATGCATGTTTGCATATTTAGGTTGTATGCCTATTGCATATTGTATGCTTGCATGCTCATGTTGCATTAGATTTGTATCATGCTTGAGTTGTTTGCATGCTTGCTTGCATGCTTAGGTTGCATTGCATTATGTGTGCATTCCCTTGCCTCTTGATCAAGCATGATAGAGGTTGGGGCCCCTTATGTGTTTTGTGCATTTCATTTGATATTGAATTGCACACTTGGCTCCTTTGGCCATCATGCATTGAAATGCGTGATTGGTAATCCGAGGGTCGAGAACTACACACCTTTGAGTCTTAAACATGATAAGGGGTGTAGTTGTGCAGACATTGTCTTGTAAATGTATTGCCATGCTCTGTTTGTCCTCTGCTGCAACAACAGGAGCTTTTCACAGGAAGAAATGGTCGATCGACCATATTCAGTGTTGATCGGCAACAAACACTTGGCCGAGAGCCTCATTTTTGGTCGTTGACCAGTTTATCTTGGCCGATGGCCCTATCTTTTGGCCGATGGCCTCCCATAATGTCTACAAGGTGGTTCAGAAGTGTCACAAAAGTTGGCACAGTTTTCAGAGGCACGGAGCAGTGCAAACAGAGACAACTTGAAGCATGGCAACGGATTTTTGAGCAAAGCCGACCGAGCATGCATTTGTCCCTCTTCCAGAGGCTGCTTTACTATTTTTCATAGCTTAATTAATTTGTTTAATTAGTTAAGTGTTGTGTAATAATTAATTAGCTTGTTAGTTAGTTAATTAGTTAATTTGTATTATTCTTTTGGTCCCTCCGTCGAGAGGGCCAATTGTTGTAATAAGCGTGCGTGTGAGTGATGCATGTCTTCCAACCCCCATTTCTTTCTCCCTTTTACTTACCTGCTTTCGATGGTTAGTTTTAGGCCATATTTAATTTAGCATCCTTATGCTATGCATGTTTGCATCCATTCATCTGTATTGCATGCACCGGGCTCGGCGCATCATACTAACTGCATTGTATTTCAATTCCAAGTTGAATACATGTATCGAATTGTCGCATCTAATATGCCATTTTAGATTAGCCGAGCCTATTCTAGTTGCACTTAGCATGCGATGCATTGGCCATTTTAACATGAACTAGGATCATGCATGATTTCTAACTAATTTCTTGTTTTGGCTCGGAGTACACTGTGAGTGTTTATGCTTTAGCATCTTACATGTGTGTGAATGTTAACATGACAACATGCTTGCCATGAGGCTAACTGCTTATGCGATATAACTGCCTGAATGCCTGTGAGTGAAGGTTGGATTGCTTGAATTGGAATAATTCATCGAAATCTGTGTTTTAGCCTACTTGTGAGTAGCAAACTTCAAATCATTTTTCAAACAAATGGATATGCGATGCTTTGTTCCAAATTAGGCGATCTAGTCTATACTTGTGTGTTGTGCGCATCATATAGTAATTCTAGCTAATTAACCGGAATAAGAACGCATGTGTTTTCAAAAACAAGATATCATGCTTAGTACATGCCGATTTTTGATCGGGCGAGCGGGGGTGCTCATAGATGACCTTCCCCAATCGTACCCAAGTTCCCGAGCCAAGGCAACTTTGGTGATGACGGACACATGGCCTTAGGCACGAGTCAAGGTTTCCTAAATTTCTCCAAAATAAAATATTTAGGTGGCAACTCTGTATCTGGCAAAGGAGTCAATGTTTGGCACTTCTTTCTTAAAAATCAGTTTTCCAAAACAATTTGCCGGATTTGGACTCTTTGGTGATTTATCAATCTCACATCGCACATTGTGAGATCAGATTAAGAACCGTGACATTTGAGTCCGAACTATAGCGTGAAGCCCAAGGGCGCGTCTACAGCTACCTATCAACAGGCTGCAACCACTATTCTGCATGATATGATCCACAAAGAGGTCGAGGTGTACGTGGACGACATGATTGTCAAGTCCAAAGGAAAAGAGGGCCACTACAGTGCCTTGAAGAAATTCTTTCAACGGATTAGAGAACACAGACTGAGGTTGAATCCGCAGAAATGTACTTTCGGTGTGACAGCAGGGAAAATGCTGGGCTTCTTGATCACACAGAGGAGCATCGAGGTAGATCCTTCCAAAATCAAGGCCATCTTAGAAATGCCACCACCAAGGACTGAAAAGGAGGTGCGAGGCTTTCTGGGTAAAATGCAATTCATAAGATGATTTATTTCCAAATTAACCTTGACTTGTGAACCACTATTTGGTCTCCTAAAGAAAGGAAAGAAATTTCGATGGGATGATCGATGTCAATTCGCTTTTGAGTTGGTCATGCAGTATCTTTAGAATTCGCTTGTGTTGTCACCGACAGAGCCAGGAAAGCCTTTGATTCTATATCTGTCAGTCACAGACACCATAATAGGATGCATGCTTGCTCAGGAATCTAAGGATAGGGTGGAGAAAGTCATCTACTACTTGAACAAGAAAACGTTGGATTATGAGACCCGTTACACTCCGCTAGAGAAAACTTACTTAGCCTTGGTATGGGGTACTAGGAAGTTGAGGCACTACTTGTTAGCTCACTCTGTAATTCTGGTTTCAAGATTAGATCCCATCAAATATCTCTTTGAGAAACCAACGCTTACGGGTAGGCTAGCCTGTTGGTTGCTTTTTCTCGCCGAATTTGATCTAAAGTATGTCACTCGCAAGTCGGTCAAGGGGAGAGCAGTAGTGGAGTTCCTGGTAGATCACCCAATAAAAGGAGATGAAGCAGTAGAATACCTATTCCCGGATGAAGCCATTATGTAAGTCGAGGAGGAGACTTGGACAACGTACTTTGACACAGCATCCAATCAATATGGTTATAGGATAGGTGTGTTGTAGAAAGCACCCGACAATTCCCATATTCCTTTAGCCTTCAAGCTCCGGTTCAAAGTATCCAACAACAAAGCAAAGTATGAAGCGTGTATCGCTGGTTTAGAAGTTGCCCTAGAACTAAGGGCAAAAAAGTTGGATGTCATCGGGGACTCAAACCTAGTTGTTTCTCAAGCAAATGGAGACTGGAAGGTCAAGTACAAAAAGATGAAGGCTTATCACCAAACCCTGGACGTTCTTATTCCTAGGTTTGAAAAACTGACTTTCACACATCTATTGAGAAAGAACAACAGGTTCGCTGACGCCTTATCAACTCTATCATCCATGATCTTATGCTTCGTCTACACGCCAACCTACGAGACTATCGCCGCAATAGATGAAGCACAAGATCAAAACCCTTGGTACTATGATATTTGGAACTTCTTGGAAAAGGAAATTTATCCACCAGGGGCAAATGCCAAGGACAAGAGGGCAATACGGTGGATGGTCGTTCAATTTATCGTCTACGGAGGTAAACTGTACAAGAGCGGTCATCTGGGAATGCACAAGTTGTGTGTCGAAGAAGAGGAGTCAAAACGCCTAATGGAGGCCATCTATGGAGGAGAATGCAGAGTGCACATGAATGGTTACTACTGGTCTACCATGGACGAGGATTGTATTGGTTTTTTTCGACGATGCCACAAATGCCAAATTCATACCAATCGCATGAATATCCCACTATCAAAGCTTTACAACATGACTTCACCATGGCCTTTCTCAGTTTGGGGAATTGACGTCATTGGGGCGGTCACACCGAAAGGGTCGAATGGGCATGAATACATTCTGGTGGCAATTGACTACTTTACAAAGTGGGTGGAAGCTCAATCCAATGTAGTGTTGAAAGCAACATATGTGGCTAAATTCATCTGAAACAATATCATTTGCCGCTACGAAGTTCCAAACGAGATCATTTCAGATAATGGCTCCCACTTCGAGGAATAAGTGATAGACTTGTTGGAGAAATACAATGTGGCTTTTCATTTACATATACCAATGGAGCTGTTGAGGCCACCAACAAGAACATTAAGCATATTCTACAGAAGATGGTTGAGACTTACAGGGACTAGCCAGATAAATTGCCATTGGCACTCTAGGGCTACAGAACTTCAATCCGAATGTCTACAGGGGCAACTCCTTAATCTCTTGTCTATGGGATGGAAGTTGTTCTGCCAATCAAAATAGAAGTCCCGTCGCTGCGAGTCATGGTTAAGTGTCAGATAACAGAGGCTGACTAGCAACAGAGCAGATTCGAAGAGCTAATGTTGTTTGATAAGAGAAGGCTGAAAGCATTGTACCATGTTCAGAGCTATCAATGTAGGATTGCTAAGGCTTTTAACAAGAAGGTTAAGTCCCGGAATCTCAAAGAAGGCAATTTGGTGCTGAAAGACAACCGAGCTCCCATCCATGACCCTAGGGACAAGTTCAGACCCAATTGGACTGGTCCTTACATCATCAAATCTATCTGGTCAGGTGGAGCTGTTATTCTCATGGACCTGGATGGCCTAGAATTTTCCCAACCGATCAACATGGACAAGTTGAAGAAATACTATCCCTAAGAGGCTCGCTAGGCCGAAAACCCGGAAGGGCGACCTAGGCAAAATTTAGAGCACAAAAAAATTAGAAATAAAGAAAAACTAAGCTCGAAAGGTTGAAAACCCTAAGGGGTTGGCAAAAGTTAGAGCACAAAAGGAGAGAGTTAATACTCGAGTGAACCTGAACTGAACTACATAAGGCATGACTCCCATCTTCGGGATACGTAGGCAACTTTGTCCTGAAGTCCGGCCGTAATCACCTCCCTTCCAACTCAACTGTCATATCCATGTGTTTGATCAAGTCATCTTTGTCTGTTCTTTACCTGAAACTTCGGTTGTGATCTTTACTCTGAGAGAAGAGCTAGTTACAGTGCACAACAGTGGTTTTCAATCAAGGGTCAATTTGTGATCTTTGGATTCGGGGTTATACATCTCAAGGATAGATTTCATTCGTGTCAAGCGGTGATCCTTTCAAAAATGGTTTTGGAAAGTTTTAATAAAAGTTGATTTTGTTCAAATTTTACCTTTTATAGCTTAGACCATTTTTGGACCAAAAAGAAAATTTTATGCGCTCACAACTTTAATTTCATCAATTTCAAACATGAAGTTCTCCTACTCTCAATACCAATCAAAGTTGCTTTTATTACATCATAAAAACTTGAAAAGTAAGGTTAAAGCAATAAACTAGGGGCATAAATGAGTCAGGTGCTCCTGCATCCCTTATTCGTGTTTGTGGAAGCTTCTGATGCCAAAGTAGGCCTGGTCTGTGCATTATCCTCGAGCCAAGCCAAGCACTCATTAGAAAGGGCACAACTGAAGCTAAGGGCAGGGGCCAGAAGCTCTGTCGTCCTCCAAGCAGTGAGGTACCTAACCAAATGTGAACTTCGGATGGGGAATGAAACCGGTTACTCTACCCCCTCCTCTGGGCGGATCTGGTCATGTCCCAACTGACGTCTGAACTAGAAAGGGAAGTAGAATACACAGTATATAAGGCCGATCAGTTGAATGCCTGGTTGTCGAGTTAAGCTAGGGGCAACGCCAAGCAATGTCAGTAGTAGACATGTTGCACATCCAGTGACACCACCACCCCTCGTTGGGAAAATCCACTAGCTGTTGGCGGAAGCAGTACGCTCGAGTTGAGTATTCAGTGCAAGAGTCAACTACCTTCAGCTTATCCATAACCCACACTTGGGAAGGGATGAAAGAAAAGAGAAATTAAAATAATAGAGAGATGTATGTTGGTAGAAAAAGTAAGAAAAAGGCTTTGAGAGAACAACAGAGCACGAGTGTCGAGTGATGTGCGAAACACATATGAGAAAGGCTGGGAAACAATACCTGAAGAAGTAGTGGACTCCTTGCGAATTTGGTAGTCTTTCACTGATGGAAGGCGTCTAAGCCCATCAAAGTCTTGGCCAGCACCAAGCTAATATAACTCTTGCCCTCTTTGAAACCTTAGGCCACTTCAATTAGCCGAATGCGAGACCCGCCGAAATTTGGGGCGAGAAGGAAATGAGCCAGCGTACATAAGCAGAGGGCATGTTGCCGAAAACCCCGCCAAAAGAGGTCGCCTCCTCGGTCACCAACGTCAGAAAATTGATGAATCAGGCTGGGAATATCCAGCTCTTCGTTGTGAACCAAAGATCGAACCTCGTGTACAGTGAGCCCATATATCCGTCCCAAGGCTTGGATGTAGCCGAAATGGGATTGAGGTATGATTTCCTCATCGCACCGGAATTCCATTAGTGCTTGAAATTCTTCGATTGTTGGGCATATTTCTTGTCCACCGAAGCTAAAGACATGTGTAATTGGGTTCCGGCATCTAGCCGCGGCATGAAGGAATGGAAAACAAAGCGAAGAACAGCTCAGTGGGAAAAGTGCATTTATGCCGAAATCCCAAAAATTCACCTTTTCTGAGCCGTCTAAAGTCGAAATCCAATCCAAGAGTTCTTCGGCTAAAAATGGCTCCATTTGTGAAGAATTTGCAGCTAAAATAAAGAAATCATGAAGCTAAACCTTTTGTAGAAGATATGGCAGTGAGTGGAAGCCAAGTGTCAACAATCTGAAGGTCCTTCACATTGATGGCTGGCAGGTGGCCGGCAGGTAGCATTGGCGGTCAGCAGGCCACCTCTCATGGTCAGCATGTGTCCAGCAACCTCTATTTGTTGTCGGCAGTCCCTTACTCTGACCTGTTGTCCACCTGTGTGTTGGGCAGTGCTGGAAGCATATGTTTTGTTTTGATCTTCAAGTGTTTTAAGGTCTCATTTTGAGTCTTTTCGGCTTTAGCAGGTTGGTTATTTTGTATTTAAGTTGTTTTTGCTTTATCAAGTTGTAAGTTGTTTTGTTTATCGAGTTGTACAGTGCCTTTTGTATTTCAGTTGTTGATCGGTTCATTACCCGATTAAGATTTTCTTTCAATTAAGTGTGTTATCTTGGCCAATTCGTTTCTATGTCCTCTTCTTGCTATATGGTGCTCATGATGCAAAATAAAACACTTTTTTCCAAAAAAAAAAAACTGTTAGGTTTTATTCCGCACATGTTTTTACAAAAGAGGAGTACAAGTTTTAAAGCAAATCAAACATATCTGAAGCTATACAATGTGCTAATGATACCAACAATAGAAACTAAGCAAAAGTACAAAAAATTAGCGCTGGTCGCCTCATGCTCTAGAGGCCCTCTTCGTCCTCTTCCTCGGAGGAGAGGACTCTAGGGCACTGTCTTCTTCAGCGCCACTGTCTGAAGCAGACTCTGAGGCAGAACCAGAGTCGACATCGTCTCCGCTTTCTGCCCCGGAACCCTCCTCAGCATCATTGCCTCCGCCCTCAAAACCTAAGTCGAAGTCATCATCTCCACTCTCCGATGACCCAGAGTACTGGCTCACTGCCTCCTCTGAGCCACTGTGTAGACACCCCATTTTTGACCGTCCTCAAGACTTGGACGTCAACTTTTGAACACTCGGTGATTATCCATGTTTGTGTTCGTTTGGAGTTCCCGGAGGTCTCGGCTCGCGCGCCCTGCCTCAGGATCTCCGAACTTGACCGTTTTGTGTCTGGTTTTGCACCAAACACTTGTGTTTTGCCTTGGAGGGGCAGGGAATGCTTTGTGAGGCATCCCCACACACCACCGGCAGTGGCTAGAGGCCACCGGCTGGTTTTTGCTGCCATCGGCAATGTATTTTGCCGGTCGGCACATTTTGTTGCCAGTCGGCACTCATTTTTGTCAAAATGGCATCTTTGGCCGGCCGACTACTGTGCATCTGCTTTTGCAGATATTTTAAGACAGCTGTCTTGCTTTTGGCTCCCCTCCATACACGTGTATGGAGGGATCTCCCTCTTTAGAGGCTTGTCTTGTAAGCTTTACAAGACAAAAGCTCTATAAGAGAGAGCCTTGTCTCTTGGCTTTAGGATTAGAGACTTGAGACATTTTAGAGATAGAAAAGACAGAGGAGAGCACTGGTTTTAGGGTTAGGGTTTGATACATATCCTATCTCTCTTTCCCTCTCTTTAGTGTTCTAGGTGTTTTAGTCCACACTATTGCAAACAAACACCTAGTGTTTCACCTTCCTTTGGCTCTTGAGGTTCTAAGGGGCTGATTTTGGTGTTTTGGTGTTGGATTCAAGCCAAGGAGGGCCATTGGAGCATCACTTGTGAAGGGGTCTTCAAGGGTAATAAACTAACACCTTTATTCCCCATTTTTGCATTGTATTTTGACCTGTCTTAAATTCGTTTTTGAGCTTGGTGTATAATACAAAAAAGTTTTGTTTTTTAGTCCTCTTGATTGTTTATTAAGAGTGTTTTTTGGTTTGAGGGTGTTTGACCCCTCTTAGGCCTTGAAAGGCCCCATTTTGAGCCATTTTGAGCGAGTTTCGAGACTTTGGTGTTTGGGCCTCTTCACCACTGAAATCTTGAGGGATTTCAGTGGTGGAGATGGTGCCTTGAAGTCTCCAAAAGGAGAGGGCCACCCCCTCTCCTTGTTGTCCTTGAAAAGGACCATTTTTGGCCTCTTGAGGGAGCACCTAGCTAAGCTTCATGTTGACCATGCCTTAGTTGTTTTTTGTGCTTATTATGTTGTAATATGCCTCTGTTTTTACTTGGTTTTGGTGCACAATGCATGCTTAGCATACCTACCATGTAATGCTATGATATTGCCTTAATATGCCTTAGGTTATTAGCCTTAGTTCTAGCATGTTTTAGGCTTAGTCTTGTGAAGGTTTTGTGCATATTTTGCCATGTTTTAGGTCTATCCATGGTTGTTTGGGTCGGATTTGGCATGCTTAGTATAGCCCCTTTGCATTCCGGCTTGTTGGCCTTAAGCATATGAATGTATAGCATGACATTTTTGTATTGATTTGGTGATTTGGAACCATCTACCATGTCATTTCAGTCCCATTTGCATGCCTATACGTTTGCCTTGGACGCATCTTTAATTCTTTGAAAGCTTGTCTTGCATGTTCCATGTTTTGATGATTATACATGCCTTTGAATTTGAGCCACTTAGATGCCATCTAAGAGTCCATTTTGCATGGTCTAGGCCTGTCTTGAACCTATTTTAAGTCCTCTTAGCCTTGTGAGGCTTGGTTGGCTTGGCCATGGTTCAAGCCCCTTTGACTTGCTTTAAGCCCTTGAGCCATTTGTTGCATGCTTAGCTTGACTTGTTGCTTGATTTGGCTCCATGTTTTAACATGATTTTCAATGCTTATGTTGCATGCTACATGTCCATGATTACCTTCTTTCAAATGTGTTTGAGAGTTGTCCAATTTGTGCCTAAGTGTTGGCCTTTCAACATGTGTATGTGTGCATGTGTTTTAGTCCCTCATTATAGCACTTTGGCCGCTGTTTTGGGCCTATTTAGAGTTGCCTAAATCGTGCATAAGTCCATCTTTTCATCCATTTGCATCACCTCATGTTTGCTTGTATGCTTGCATAAGTGCCTTGCCATGCCATGTTGCACCCTTAGCTTGCATGCCTAGGTTGCATTGCATCTTGCATGCATGCCTTGTTCCTCGACTTGATGATAGGAATTGGGCCTTGATTTGTTTGTTTGGTTTGCATTTCATTTGACATGAAAGTTGCACACTTGGTCACTTGGGCCATCATGCATGGAAATGCGTGATTGGTGGTCCGAGAACCGAGAAGTATGTCCCTTTGAGTCATTACCGTGATAAGAGACATGATTGGTGCATATATGCCTTGAAATTGTATTGCCATGCAAGTTCTGTCCTCTGCTGCTGTGAGTTGCAGGTTCTGCAGGCACTCTCTGCCGACCGGCAGTGTACATTGCCGACCGGCAATTATTCTTTTGCTGATAGCTTCATCCTGTGCCGGTGACTACATACCACTGCCGGTGGTAATTTTATTCAGCCGGTGGTGATTCCCAGTATCCAGAGAGGCATCCCTGGGACTTTGGTAGTTTTCAGAGAGGCAGAGCAGGGAAAACAGAGGCAGACTATGCATGGCGGTGCACTTCCGAGCAAGACCCGAACACGCGTTGCATCTGGCCCTCCTCTCGAGGCGGTTTACTACTTTTCCTAGTTTAATTAGTTTATTAATTAATTAGGAAATTTGCAATATTTAAATTAGCTTGCGTAGTTAATTAATTTGTAATATTTATTCGGTCCCTCCGAGCGAGGGCAAATCTGTAATAAGTGTGGGTGAGTGGCGTGTATGTCTTCCAATCCCCACTTCTTTCTTCCCTTTTATTTACCTGCTTATAATGGTAGATTAGGGCATGTTTAATTTAGCATACCTTATACTATGCATGCGTGCATCCATACATTTGTCTTGCATGCACTGGGCTCGGTACATCATGCTAACTGCATTTGTACTTCAATTCAAAAATTGAATACGTGCATCAATCGATCGCATTTCACATGCCATGTTTAGGGTTAGCCGAGCCTGTCTAGATTGCATTTTCGCATGCGATGCATTAGCCATTCTTAAGATGAACTAAGACATGCATGTTTGCTAACTAGTTTGTTGTTTTGGCACAGAGTACAATGTAAGTATTTTAGCTTTAGCATCCCGCATGCGTGTGAGTGTTGCCATGACAGTATGCTTGCCATGCGGCTAAATGCTTATGTGATAAATTGTTTGAATGCCTGTGGGTGAAGGTTAGATTGTTTGAGTTGGAGAAACTCATTGAAATCCGTATTTTAGCCTACTTGCGAGTAGCAAATTCCAAAGTGTTTTCTAAAACAAACGGATATGCAATGCTTATTTCCAAATTAGGTAATCTAGTCTATACTTGTTTGTTGCGCGCATAACATAGTAGTTCTAGGCTAATAAATGGAATAAGAACACATAACGTTTTCAAAATCGGATATCATGGTTAGTAGAGGCCGGTCTTCGGACCGGGCGAAAGGGGGTGCTCATAGCTGACCTTCCCCGATCGTACCCAAGCTCCCGAGCCGAGACAACTCCGGTAATGACGGACATGTGGCCTTCGGCACCGAGTCAGGGTTTCCTAAATTTCCCCATTAAAAAATATTTAGGTGGCGACTCTGTATCTGGCAAAGCAATCCATGTTTGGCACTTCTTTTCAAAAATCTGTTTCTCAAAACGATTTCCCGGATTTGAACTCTTTGGTTCAGATTAAGAACCGTGACAACAAATCGAGTCCGAACTGTAGCGAGGGCCCCACGCGGGCGCGTCTACAGTTTCTGGCGACTCTGCTAGGGATTTTAGAGAGCTTGACTCGAACTCGTGATATCCTGTTTTGATTTCATTTATGTGTCTCTTTGCATTGCATGTGCATTGGTGCGCCTAGGAACACAGTGTTTGCCATCTGCCATTCCTGAACGGTTTACCGAAGGCTTGTCTTGTCAAGGCATGACCACAAGGCTGACCGGCTATGGGCTCTGATAGCATGGGAACACAAACCCCAGTTTTTACCGGGGCACCCTTTTCGACCATTCGACCTAGTGCATATTCGGATCCATAGTGACGATTCCAAGTTAGGACAGGCTGCTTACCCGATATTAGGTTGTTTGAAAACTGCTGCGTGCATAGTGAAACCCTAGCTCCTGACGAAATAGGATAGGGAAACCCTATCCCAACATAGGGGTGTTTTGGCTCTCTTTACCTGCTATGTGCTTTTAGAATGTATCTCTACAGGAACGTGCATATCAGTTTGCAAGATTGAGTATTAGGCCTGAGGGCATCAGTATCAGTTTATGAGAATCAGTTATCTGCGGGTATCAGGTTCAGTTTTTGGGACAGTAATTTCTGGGGAACAGTGATCAGCAGTAGAGTACAGTTGTTCAGCTACACCCGTGTTTGACCTGTTTGGGCTGAAATACTGTTTGTTTCTCCTTTCAGGGTTCAGAGTGTCCAGAGAATCGATACAGAATAGCTAGTGCTCTCCCTTGCCGAGGCAGGGCTTATGATGACACAGAATTCAGAAGAGATCGTAGTTATGACGGCTGCATTGGAGCAGGGGATCACTCTGCAAAGTGAGGCCAACACTGATGTATCACATCCACCCAGGTCGCCTGTTGTGCACCCGGTTTGGGCCCCCAGCTATACCAGGCTCGCGAGCCAACTACATTTGAACTGATGGGGATGATAGGTGATCTCTAGAGGTCTGTATCGGATCTCGCCTATGGAATGTCAGCTTCACCTCCAGCCGCACCGTATGCCGGGAGTTTTGTACCCCAGGAACCCCCGCTGTTGGGGCGAATTGTGATTGAACTTAGCCAACCGGAGATGGCCTCCAACTATGGCAATGACATATCAACATCGACTCAAACCCCCGATCAGGCTGAGGCCAGGGGAAAAGACAAAATGAAGGTAGATGCCGATCCCATTGAACAACTGTTGTGGGCAGTCGAGGCTTTGAAAGCCAGGGGGATGAACAAGCAATAGATATCCGCAGTTGTGGCAAAGACTGTGGAGGATGCTTTCCCCACTCCACCTGAGGGTAGTTCAAGCCAGTCAGAAAATCGGGATAGGCCCCGTCATGCCAGAACAGTTCCTCCTATTCCCGCCCCTGCACCCGGGAAAGATCAGAAAGCTAAAGTGGCGCCTGCTGACCCTTTCGCTTGTGCAGCTAGTAAGAGCGCTCAGACCCCAAAGTACCTACCCCGAGGGCGCAGGACCTTTCATGCTCTCTATATGCCTTTGTCCAAGGCACTTCAGATCCTTGCCGAGAGAGGACACCATAAACCCTTGGAGCCTCGGCCTCTCCCGAAGAATCTCCCTGCCACGCATGATGCTGCTCAGTACTGCGCGTACCACCAGCAGACAGGCCATGCTACCGACAATTGCTTCCGCCTCCGTCATGAGGTGCAAGATTTGATTGACAACGAGGTTATCCTCCCGCCCACCTCAGCCAAGTCCGTTACTACCCAGTTATTGGATTTTGAGGATACAGATACTGCAAGTATGTAATCAGAAAGTGAACCACCTGCGGGCGGCATCTGGATGTATTTTGAATGTGGCGTCTGGCACGCATTTTTGAGTGGCTGTGAACGCTAGCTTTGTAAATCCTGGCTTGGGTATCGAGTCAGTCTTTTGTTTTGAGTCTGTCTCTTTATCTTGAGTCAGTCTTTTTTTGCTTAAGGGTCTGTCTTGTTGTAGCGAGTCAGTCCCCCTTGTATAGAATACCAGGTGATTCTGGAGTTTGTTGTCCCGAACACCGTTTTGTCTTGTAATTACCTGTTTTTGTTTTTGAGTCTGTTTCTGCCAAGGGGCCAGTTACACCAACAAATCTGAATGAAACGGCTGTTGCTATCTCACTTTCATGCTTGCTTTCGGTTTAAGTGCCAGAAAATTTGATTAGGCTGACAGTACATCTCGCCGGCTCTCCTGCGCGCCAAACTCATTGCATTAACCTAAGTTTTTCAAAAAAAAAACCCTTTTGAACACTGCGGTGATAAAAACGAAGAGGAAGAAATTCCTCGGGATTTGCAAAATTTTGATCATTTTGAGAGAGAAGAGAGGCGTGCTAAGCCTTTTAATGAATGAAATCATGCTTGTCGGCGTGAGTACTGGGAAGGACCCTGGCTTGATCCAGATTGGTTCCACACTACCTTCGGCACGAGCGATTTGTCGCTTTCTTAAAAACTTTCAAAAACAAATGTTTTACGCGGCCCTGTGAAGACTTGTGTGGAATCGCTCTTGAGATTGTGCAGCCTAGGATCGCTCTCAATCTCAGGATTCAACCCATCCGTTTCGAACCTTGAACCCGTTCAGAAAGTTCAAGCGGTCAAACGTCATGCAAGGTCTGTGTGGCCGGATCAGAAGCAGCCCTCGAGCAGGAGGCATCAAAGCCGAATCAAAACGAGTAGATCTCACCAGAAGAAGCTCGTGGAGCAACCATGAAGGATTCTTCTGCAAATCAGTGCAACAGCTGTTCTCCTAGACACAAAGAGGCTTCAACTTCAAAAAAAAACCATTTGGCATGGACTTGTTACACTTTTACCCTTTGAGAGGCTCGCTGGGCCGAAAACCCGGAAGGGCGACCCAGGCAAAAGTTAGAGTAAGAGAAAAATACAAAAAGAAAGCAAGAAAAAAAAATGCAAAAAAAAAAACACAAAAAAAAAAGAAAAGAAAAGAAAAGAAAATGCGGAAAAGAAAAGAAAAAGAAAAGAACAAAAGAAAATGAATAAAAAGAAGCTCGCAAGGTCGAAAACCCGCATCGGGCGCCTTGGCAAAAGTTAGAGCCTGAAAAGTGAAGGTTAAAATACCCGAGTGTACCTTACCCGGAACTACGTAAGGCTTGATTCCCATGTTTGGGATACATAGGCAACTTCATCATGAAGTCCAGCCCCCAACGCTTTCATAGCGTCTCAGTCCATGCAATGGTTTCGATTTCATCCCAAAGTCCAGTCGCCAACACCTTCCAAGGCGACTGTGCCCATATATTTGTTGTGACCGTCTTCGTCATCTCTGTGTCCGAGAGTTCGACCACCACCAATGAAGACTGTTTGCGGACTGCTGCGGCATCATTCAAACAAGGGGCAACTTTCCGTTGCCACGAGCCGTCGTGAGCCGCCATTCAAACCAGGGGCAACTTTCCGTTGCTATTCACCCCCTTCAAACCAGGGGCAATTTTCCATTGCCTCCGATCTGAGGTTGCGCATCTCAAAGAGTAAGTTCCATGCCCGTTGAGCATTGACTGTTTGAAAAATAGTTTTTGAAAATTTTACTGAGGTTGACTTTTTTCTCGAAAACTATTTCATTTTCCAAAACTGGACCATTGTCTTGGACCCAAAAAGGAAAATTTTCAGTGCTCACAGCCTGACTCGCACGGTTTTCAAATCAAAAATCGAACAAGTACGTTAATCCGACTCTCATTTTGATCAAACTTATTTTAGTAGAAAACCAAGACGAAAAGAATGGTTAAAATGATGAACTAGGGGCTCAGTTGAGTCAGGCGTTCTGTCTTTCCCCCGTCATCGACGTACTTGCCAGAAGAGCGCTCTACCCGCCAGAAGAAATAGCCGTGAGCTAACGGTGTTGAGCATGAACCCACACCCTTCTATTCATCCATCAATCACCCCGGGGAGGAATGAAAAATGAGAGAATGAAGAATAGAGAGGTGTAAGTTGAGAGAAAAGTGAGAATAGGGTTTTGAGAGAAAATCCGAGCTTGAGGGCCGAATGATGTGAGAATCACAAATCAGAAAGGGTGGGAAACAATACCCAGATTGAACTGGCTCCTCGTGATCCGAGGTCCCCCGTCTTCGTTAACGCGTCTGTATGTCGTGTCTTTTTGATTTGTTGGTTTCATCCTTTGCTTTAGGTCTTTTTCGAGCGTGTCTCGTTATGTTTAGGTCGTGTACCCTTTTGTTTGAGTCCTCCCCGCTGTGTTCAGTTGTAGGCTCGATACCCCGGTTAAGAAAACCCCTTTTCCAAAAGTAAATCGTTTATGCTCAGAATGCTGTGCCATTCTCTATATTTGAGCATGCTTCAACTCCAACCGGTTCCGTCTTTGAGCTCCATCTTGTCAGATTGGGCTATTTTGTTTAAAGTTCGCTGTGTGCAGAATGAACCGAATGATGTGTTATGGGCTGTATGCAGATTAATCCCCAACAGAGTAAGGGCTATGTGTCCAGAATCAGGCAGTGGGTTGCTTGGGTTATTTTGCTGTTGGCTGTTTAGTTATCTGATTATTACAGTGCAAGTGTTCAATTTTCAGACAACCAATCAATTTCATTTACATTGAGGTGTAACATGATGGAATGCGATGCAATACATGAGATATGTAAATGTAACACTTTTTAAGTAAAAATTTTGTTCATTTCATAATCTCTTTCAAAATACAAAGTTGAGGAAAACAAAATCTGTCTGCGGCAGTACAAAGTATCCTAACTATCAAAAAGGAAAAGTACAAGAAAGAAGAAAAACAACAAAAACCAATGTCAAGCGACTCCAGGGGCCATCAGTCGGTCCTGGTCCTCTTCCTGGACGAGGGTCCAGGAGCATCATCAGCATCGTCGTCAGAGCCCGAGCTAGAACCGCCTCCGGTCTCCTTCTCCGATGACTCGAACTCCGCCTCTGCCTCCGCCTCTGACTCCTCGTCATCATCATCATCCGGGACTGGAGCTCGTGAGCTACTCCCGACATGAGTGCGCCTCGCTTTGGTGCGGGGGAATACTTGGCCCCCCTCATCTCTCCCTCGAGCAGGGACGGAAGATCCAGCTGAAGCACCTCCTACCATAGGAATCTGGAAAGGAGGCTGAAAAAGTACATAAAAAGGGAAATGCATCAGTATACTGTGGACAGTTTAACGGTGCAGAATGTAGTGTATGAGTACAGTGTGTGTATACTGTGGACAGTTTAACGGTGCAGAATGCAGTGTATGAGTACAGTGTGTGTATACTGTGGACAGTTTAACAGTGCAGAATGCAGTGTATGAGTACAGTGTGAGAATGCCGTGAACAGTTTATCAGTACAGAATGCAGAGTACAGTGTATGAATGCCGTGAGCAGTTTACCAGTGCAGGGTACAGTGCAGAATGCAGTGTATGCGGTGTATCAGATGTTGTGAGATCAGTATATCAGGTGTTGTGCCATGCATCAGATTATGTGAAGCAGTATATGAATGGTTTGAGGCCAATGTCAGAAGAACATACCGGAATGCTGTAGAGGGCCAGGAGATCAAAAGTCCGCTGGAGCATCCCCATCATGGAGGCATTCATCTCCAATGACTGCCGGGTGTACGCAGAAGAAGCCTGCAAAAATATCAGATGCATCAATATTCTGTGGAATATCAAATAAATTGAAATGAAATGACTGTACAAAAATGCAGTAATACATACCGGAGGCAAGTCGGGGACACCGACGAACTCATGATTAGCTGGCGGAGGGGCGAAGGGGATCTGATAGGTCGCCTCACCCTGCCTCCGGAAAGTCAGTACAGCAGGCAGGGCGGGCCAGCCAGCCCCCCGTCCTCCCTGAACTCCGCCCCTGCCACGGACTCGGGCCCTCCTCGAAGCTCCAGCTCCAACTCCTGCTCCTGCCCTAGCCGCTGGCGCCGCAGGCCTGGCCCCCTCCACTCGATGGCCGCCGCTCAGAGGTCGCATCAGGTACGTCTGCACGTACTCTCGGTAGTCGCCGATGCCTCTGAAGCGGGCCTCCTCCCAGCCGATAGTGAAATCGTCCATCTGCTCGGTGGTGAGCCTCTCGGTCTCCCTCATGTCCGCAGGAGGGTGAATCGGGACTATCTGCTCAGGTAACCCTAGGGTCTGGCGTAAGAAAAGCTCACCTAGGTACCAAGCCCGACAGACCGGCCCCTCTAACAAGATCCGGAAACGTGAGGTCTCATCTGCACTGGCAAACCGGTCCCGTATCGCCGCCGGCAACGGAGCCCACGGCTGGCAAGTGATCTGAAAGTGACATACATTTTGTTATCTACTGTTTTTGAAATATGCAGTGGAAAGGCAAAACTTAAATAAACTGTAAGTAAAACATACCTCGGCGGGGGTAATGGTGTCGTGGCCTCCGGGTGCACCTCCCGTCAAAGCGACGTGAAAAGGGGACGACCAGAGGGGTCTCCGTGACCGGTACGGGTGCAAGCCTAGGAAAGTAGGCGTAAACCCACAACTGCAAGGTAAATACCAGTGCATTTATCAGATAAAGCAAAATACAGAATAAAGCAGAAATGGCAGAGCCGTGTGTTGTACAGTGTATTGTGTACAGTGTGAGCAGTGTACAGTCAGTGTAAAGCAGAATGTATGTGTATGCCGTGTGTACAGTATACAGCGAGTATAAAGCAGACTACAGTGTGTGCAGTGTACAGAGTACAGAAAATATAGGGCAGAAATGAAAAGCGGAGAAGAAATGTACCTCCCAAGCCCGCCAATAGCCTCCGAGCAACTGGCCGCTGCCACGGGAAGCTGAGCTCATGTATCCATAGAGGGTGGCCAGAGCGGCGCCACCCCAATCATAATGCAGGATGTCTCGGACGTCCACCAGTGCGCTGAGAAGGCAGAGAGGCACGGTGTTCGCCCGGTCGGCGAAGATGGTCGTCCCGAATATGAACATGAGGAAGCCGCGAGCGTACCTCTCCACGGCCTCCGGGGTCATCGGATCTGCATCAACCAGAGTGGGCTGGATCCTAAACTGCACCTCAAACCAGGAATACCGGACAAAGCCTGGACGAGCAAGAGGTGGCGCCTCACCCAGCAGATGGACCTGAGCGGCAGTCTACTCATCCATGTCGATATCAAAGGGGATCGGATCACCCCCTACCCCGATGCCTGTGAGCACCGAGAAATCGTAAGGGGTCATCGTCATGTCCCCTGCTGTGGAGAAGTGAAATGAATCGGTGGTGTCCCACCACCTCTCCGCCAGAGCGGCAAGGAGAGGCCTGCATGTGGTAAGCCTGGAGAGTCCTCGGCAGAAGGCGCCGAAGCCCGCCTGGTCCACTATGCGACGGACCGCGTCAAGAAGCTCGTCGTACCACTCCCGAGCGCCAGTGTTCCCATACCCGCGGATGGTATGGGAATCTCCATGTAAACAGAAGATAACAAATTGCAAAACAACATTCAAAATACAGTTTTAAGAAGCATACAGATGTAGCATGCGTGCAAATTTGACAAATTTAAACAGATACCGGGTGCCGGTGTGCTTACAGTGAACTACAACGTGAGATGCGTCAGCGTGTTCGGGTGGTTCGGTACAGATACAGCATGCGTGCAAGTTTAATAGATTTAAATAGATACCGGGTGCCAGTGTGCTTACAGTGAACTATAACGTGTGATGCGTCAGCGTGTCCGGGTGGTTCGGTACAGATACAGCATGCGTGCAAATTTGACAAATTTAAACAGATACCGGGTGCCGGTGCGCTTATAGTGAAATACGTGTGATGCGTCAGCGTGTTCGGGTGGTTCAGTACAATATAGCATGTGTGCATAGTTTGACAGATTCAAGCAACTGCTGGGTACCAGTATGTATGCAATGAAATACAGTGTGTTTGGGTGGTTCAAGGCCAGTGCAGTGTGTGTGCATGTGTCAGTTTCAAGCAGATATCAGTTGTGTGTATGTTTACAGTCAACTGCGGTATACGGCATATCAGCTAAAGCAGTTAAAGAGTATAAATAAGCTACGACAGTTTTTGTGCCCTACATTGCTGAAAGTAAAGTAGAGAAAAAAGAGTTACCTCGGAAGTGCCGAAGGACAGGTGAGAGGTAGGCTCACGCAGTAATAGCTCGGGTGGCACGTGCCACTCGAAGCTCCGAAACTGGAGGAGTCCGTCGGCGGGCAGAACATGGATCGCCGGCCGGTAGGTCGCCGGGTCGAACGGACGCTCGCGCAAAGGTAGAAGCTCGACCCCGGGATCCATCTCGTGGTCCGGGGGAGTCCCGCCATGTGGAATGTCGTCCGCCATGTCGAGAATGATGAGAAAATAGCCGGAGGAAGAAAAACCGGGCTAGAATACGAAGAGTCAACCAAAAAGTCAACTCCCGAGAAGGTCAAAAATGGCCGGAAAGGCCGGGATGTGGAAATGGTACGGAAATCAAGAGGAAAGCAAGGGGAACAAACCCCGAAAAGGTGGGAACGCCAAACGAGGCACCGAAACAAAGATTTGTTCGGTTGAAAATGTCCGAAACGCGAAGGAAATCGCTAATCCGACGACGATACGGGCGTAGAACGCGAAGAAACGGGCGAAAGAGGAGAGAAAAACGCTCTAGAGAGAGAGTGTGAGAGTTTTCGGCGGAAGAGGAAATGAAAAATAGGGTTTGGAAGCCCTATTTTAAAACACCCGAGGTGAAATGTCGAATCTGCCCCGACTCAGCAACTTTTTGCCGGTCGGCAATATTTTGTGCCGGCCGGCAGTATATTGTGCCGATGGAGTTATTTTGCAGCCGGTGGACAGCCGGTGGCCTCCCGTTCCGGCCGGTGGTGTTCCCACAGCCTTGTTTAGGCCATGTGAGTAGTTTCTGATCTTCATAGCTCAAGAAAGTGCAAGAAAGTGCATCTCCGACGCTCAACCGGCCTCCGTTTTGACCTCGGGTCGTGTCTTCTGTACGTGGCACTCGAATTCGTGCAAGGTGTATCCTTTTTGTATCCTTTTAAATTCAGAAGTTGCCCCACGTGCATCGCATCTTCATCGCACTGTTTTGTGCATTTCAAATCAATCGCGCTGTTTAGCGCATCGCACTGTTTTGTGCATTTCAAATCACTCGCGCTGTTTAGCGCATCGCACTATTTTGTGCATTTCAAATCAATCGCACTGTTTTGTGCATATCAAATCACTCGCACTGTTTAGCGCATCGCACTGTTTTGTGCATTTCAAATCAATCGCACTGTTTTGTGCATTTCAAATCGCTCGCGTTGTTTAGCGCATCGCACTGTTTTGTGCATTTCAAATCCATCGCACTATTTTGTGCATTTCAAATCAATCGCGCTGTTTAGCGCATCACACTGTTTTGTGCATTTCAAAATCAATCGCGCTGTTTAGCGCAGCGCATTGTTTTGTGCACTTCAAATCAATCGCACTGTTTTGTGCATTTCAAATCAATCGCGCTGTTTAGCGCATCGCACTGTTTTGTGCATTTCAAATCAATCGCACTATTTTGTGCATTTCAAAATCACTCGCGCTATTTTGCGCACTGCATCGCACTGTTTTGTGCACCTCACTTGCATCTTGCATGTATCCTATCGCGCTATCTTGCGCACCTTACTTGTACTTGTTAGTACATTGCATTGTTTTGAATGTGAACCGGCTTCGCGTAGCGTATAAGTCCAATTTTCAAAATCTTACATTCCGTGTGGCATACGTGTCACACTTGTATCACTTTTGCATCTTATGAGGCACGCGTGTCTCATTTGTTTCATTTTGCATTCCGTGTGTCACACTTGCATCATTTTGCATCTTATGAGGCACGCGTGTCTCATTTGTTTCATTTTTGCATTCCGTGTGGCATGCGTGTCACACTCGTATCATTTTTGCATCTTATGAGGCACGCGTGTCTCATTTGTTTCATTTTGCATTCCGTGTGGCATACGTGTCACACTTGCATCATTTTGCATCTTATGAGCCACGTGTGTCTCATTTGTTTCATTTTTGCATTCCGTGTGGCATGCGTGTCACACTCGTATCATTTTTGCATCTTATGAGGCACGCGTGTCTCATTTGTTTCATTTTGCATTCCGTGTGGCATACGTGTCACACTTGCATCATTTTGCATCTTATGAGGCACGCGTGTCTCATTTGTTTCATTTTTGCATTCCGTGTGGCATGCGTGTCACACTCGTATCATTTTTGCATCTTATGAGGCACGCGTGTCTCATTTGTTTCATTTTGCATTCCGTGTGGCATGCGTGTCACACTCGTATCATTTTTGCATCTTATGAGGCACGCGTGTCTCATTTGTTTCATTTTGCATTCCGTGTGGCATTCGTGTCACACTCGTATCATTTTTGCATCTCATGAGGCACGCGTGTCTCATTTGTTTCATTTTTGCATTCCGTGTGGCATGCGTGTCACACTCGTATCATTTTTGCATCTTATGAGGCACGCGTGTCTCATTTGTTTCATTTTGCATTCCGTGTGGCATGCGTGTCACACTTGCATCATTTTGCATCTTATGAGGCATGCGTGTCTCATTTGTTTCATTTTGCATTCCGTGTGGCATGCGTGTCACACTCGTATCATTTTGCATCTTATGAGGCATGCGTGTCTCATTTGTTTCATTTTACATTCCGTGTGGCATACGTGTCACACTTGTATCATTTTGCATCTTATGAGGCACGCGTGTCTCATTTGTATCATCTTGTATCATGCTTCATTTGCATCGGCATGCGTGTCACATTTTCGCTGGTATGTGTGTCGTCATTAGCATTAGCATGCGTGCCTCATTCTTGCATTGTCATGCATACTACCCGGTCTGGCGAGACCTTAAACACGCGCGGTCTGGCGAGACCTTAAACACGCACGGTCTGGCAAGACCTTAAACACGCACGGTCTGGCGAGACCTTAAACACGCACGGTCTAGGAGACCTTAAATCCTTGGGAGGTGCGTAACCTCCGGTGCATTGATGTGCACAGTTTTTTCGTGGCATATAAGTCCAATTGTATCAGTTTGCATTCCATGTGGCATGCGTGCCCCATTATTGCATTGTCATGCATGTTGCTACGTGGTCTGGTGAGACCTTAAACACGCACGGTCTAGGGGACCTTAAACCCTTGGAAGGTGCGAAACCTTCAGCACACTGATGTGTGCAGTTTGCATACATTTTGCATCCCGGTCTAGGAGACCCTAAATCCTCTGAAGGTGCAATTCCTTTGGTGTTTGTCGTGCCCGAACGACTTTCGGTGGTCTGGTAAAGCCACCTGCCTATGTTTGCGGTGAGTTCCTAGAAGACCAACTAGGACGGTGGAAACTAGAGTTCGAACGGCTTATGCCTAGAACGCAAAGGTTCGGGAGTTCCGAGACTAAAGTCTGGTTTAAATACCCAGGGGTGTATCCTCGGCTTGAAATCTGTATGGAAGCCCCATAGATTGAGGCAGCATGTCGGCGCCTCAGTTCTGGATACTGAACCAACCTAGTATATCGCCCTGTTGGTAAAATAGGGAAAGTTGCAATCATAGTCATTGCATCATAGTGCATTGTCATGCATTTCCATTGTAGCTTGCATGCATCCATTGCATTTTCCCCAGTAGATCGCATCATACTGCATTGTCATGCATTTTGTAAATATCCATTCCATTGCATATTTGTAGATATTGCATTATAGTTTGCATGCATTCATTGCATTACATCCACCTATGGCTCGCGCCTTTCCATGATTGAGCTTGGTTTGGTATGTGCCCATACTTTTCACGTCGAAACATAGTTCAGTGGACCGTTCTATGTTAGCCGTGGCTTGTTTGTGTACATGCCTTTCCTAGGCAAAATTTGGTTTGGCCTGCGTGCCATATCCATTGCATTGTAGTTTGCATGCATTCATTGCATCACACCTTCCATCTATGGCTTGCGCCTTTCCATGTTGAGCTTGGTTTGGTATGTGCCCTTACTTTTCACGTTAAAGCACAGTTCTGCATGTGTACGCGCCTATTCCACGCTGGTATGTTGGTTTGAGGGTTGCGGCACCTTTTCTGTGTTAGACATGGCTCGTATGCGTACATGCCTTTCCTAGGCAAGATTTGGTTTGGCCCGCGTGCCATATCCATTGCATCGTAGATCGCATGCATTCATTGCATCACCTTCCATCTATGGCTTGCGCCTTTCCATGATTGAGCTTGGTCTGGTATGTGCCCATACTTCTCGTGTCAAAGCATAGTTCAGTGGACCGTTCTATGTTAGACGTGGCTTGTATGCGTACATGCCTTGCCTAGGCAAGATTTGGTTTGGCCCGCGTGCCATATCCATTGCCACCTCCCCAGCATTTTCATTATATATTACATTGTAGTGTAATTTTTGCATCCGGCATTAGGATCATTGTCCTTTCTCCAGCGGGTTGTTTCCCCACTTATGTCAATCCCCCCCCCAATACTTGTTCTTATGTCTGTCTACGATGCTCATAGTTCAGTTGACCGTTCTATGGTAGGCAGACTTGTTACCTCCATCAATCTATTTGACATAGGTGTGGTTTCGAACCACTCGTGATTGGATCGTGATTCAATTGCTTTGCATATAGTTTGCATTGTTTCAATTGCATTGCATCTTCGTTTGCATTATTTATACATTGTTTTGTATATATTGCATATCATTTTGCATCCATTTCTGCATTGTTATGCATGTTGCTAACAATATTGTACCTGTTAAGTCAGTTTTCTTTTCAGGCACGATATTGTATGCACGGTTCATTTGAGGCTGGTGCAACCAGACGAGCCGCACATGTATTGCATCCTCTGAGTGAGACGTATTGAGAATTGCATAATTCTCTTACATCCTTTCTGCATTGTAGTGTAGTTCGGTGTACGCTAGCTTAAAACTGTCGCATGTTTGCTTCATTACAGCTTTCTTTGCATGATCATAAGTTATGTCCGGCACTGCGCATTGTCTTGCATTTTGCACCTGCCTTCGGGCGCATATCTTATTTGTCTTGCATGTTTGTCTGAGTCTTCGGCCTTGTCAAAAATGGGTCGTCTCTGGGCTTTGACAATCACTCCCATCATTGTTATGACTTTCGAGTTCTGTCAAAGAGGGGCAACTGTAGACACCCCATTTTTGACCGTCCTCAAGACTTGGACGTCACCTTTTGAACACTCGGTGATTATCCATGTTTGTGTTCGTTTGGAGTTCCCGGAGGTCTCGGCTCGCGCGCCCTGCCTCAGGATCTCCGAACTTGACCGTTTTGTGTCTAGTTTTGCACCAAACACTTGTGTTTTGCCTTGGAGGGGCAGGGAATGCTTTGTGAGGCATCCCCACACACCACCGGCAGTGGCTAGAGGCCACCGGCTGGTTTTTGCTGCCATCGGCAATGTATTTTGCCGGTCGGCACATTTTGTTGCCGGTTAGCACTCATTTTTGTCAAAATGGCATCTTTGGCCGGCCGACTACTGTGCATCTGCTTTTGCAGATATTTTAAGACAGCTGTCTTGCTTTTGGCTCCCCTCCATACACGTGTATGGAGGGATCTCCCTCTTTAGAGGCTTGCCTTGTAAGCTTTACAAGACAAAAGCTCTATAAGAGAGAGCCTTGTCTCTTGGCTTTAGGGTTAGAGACTTGAGACATTTTAGAGATAGAAAAGACAGAGGAGAGCTCTGGTTTTAGGGTTAGGGTTTGATACATATCCTATCTCTCTTTCCCTCTCTTTAGTGTTCTAGGTGTTTTAGTCCATACTATTGCAAACAAACACCTAGTGTTTCACCTTCCTTTGGCTCTTGAGGTTCTAAGGGGCTGATTTTGGTGTTTTGGTGTTGGATTCAAGCCAAGGAGGGCCATTGGAGCATCACTTGTGATGGGGTCTTCAAGGGTAAGAAACTAACACCTTTATTCTCCATTTTTGCATTGTATTTTGACCTGTCTTAAATTCGTTTTTGAGCTTGGTATATAATACAAAAAAGTTCTGTTTTTTAGTCCTCTTGATTGTTTATTAAGAGTGTTTTTTGGTTTGAGGGTGTTTGACCCCTCTTAGGCCTTGAAAGGCCCCATTTTGAGCCATTTTGAGCGAGTTTCGAGACTTTGGTGTTTGGGCCTCTTCACCACTGAAATCTTGAGGGATTTCAATGGTGGAGATGGTGCCTTGAAGTCTCCAAAAGGAGAGGGCCACCCCCTCTCCTTGTTGTCCTTGAAAAGGACCATTTTTGGCCTCTTGAGGGAGCACCTAGCTAAGCTTCATGTTGACCATGCCTTAGTTGTTTTTTGTGCTTATTATGTTGTAATATGCCTCTGTTTTTACTTGGTTTTGGTGCACAATGCATGCTTAGCATACCTACCATGTAATGCCTCGATATTGCTTTAATATGCCTTAGGTTGTTAGCCTTAGTTCTAGCATGTTTTAGGCTTAGTCTTGTGAAGGTTTTGTGCATATTTTGCCATGTTTTAGGTCTGTCCATGGTTGTTTGGGTCGGATTTGGCATGCTTAGTATAGCCCCTTTGCATTCCGGCTTGTTGGCCTTAAGCATATGAATGTATAGCATGACATTTTTGTATTGATTTGGTGATTTGGAACCATCTACCATGTCATTTCAGTCCCATTTGCATGCCTATATGTTTGCCTTGGACGCATCTTTAATGCTTTGAAAGCTTGTCTTGCATGTTCCATGTTTTGGTGATTATACATGCCTTTGAATTTGAGCCACTTAGATGCCATCTAAGAGTCCATTTTGCATGGTCTAGGCCTGTCTTGAACCCATTTTAAGTCCTCTTAGCCTTGTGAGGCTTGGTTGGCTTGGCCATGGTTCAAGCCCCTTTGACTTGCTTCAAGCCCTTGAGCCATTTGTTGCATGCTTAGCTTGACTTGTTACTTGATTTGGCTCCATGTTTTAACATGATTTTCAATGCTTATGTTGCATGCTACATGTCCATGATTACCTTCTTTCAAATGTGTTTGAGAGTTGTCCAATTTGTGCCTAAGTGTTGGCCTTTCAACATGTGTATGTGTGCATGTGTTTTGGTCCCTCATTATAGCACTTTGGCCACTGTTTTGGGCCTATTTAGAGTTGCCTAAATCGTGCATAAGTCCATCTTTTCATCCATTTGCATCGCCTCATGTTTGCTTCTATGCTTGCATAAGTGCCTTGCCATGCCATGTTGCACCCTTAGCTTGCATGCCTAGGTTGCATTGCATCTTGCATGCATGCCTTGTTCCTCGACTTGATGATAGGAATTGGGCCTTGATTTGTTTGTTTGGTTTGCATTTCATTTGACATGAAAGTTGCACACTTGGTCACTTGGGCCATCATGCATGGAAATGCGTGATTGGTGGTCCGAGAACCGAGAAGTATGTCCCTTTGAGTCATTACCATGATAAGAGACATGATTGGTGCATATATGCCTTGAAATTGTATTGCCATGCAAGTTCTGTCCTCTGCTGCTGTGAGTTGCAGGTTCTGCAGGCACTCTCTGCCGACCGGCAGTGTACATTGCCGACCGGCAATTATTCTTTTGCTGATAGCTTCATCCTGTGCCGGTGACTACATACCACTGCCGGTGGTAATTTTATTCAGCCGGTGGTGATTCCCAGTATCCAGAGAGGCATCCCTGGGACTTTGGTAGTTTTCAGAGAGGCAGAGCAGGGAAAACAGAGGCAGACTATGCATGGCGGTGCACTTCCGAGCAAGACCCGAACACGCGTTGCATCTGGCCCTCCTCTCGAGGCGGTTTACTGCTTTTCCTAGTTTAATTAGTTTATTAATTAATTAGGAAATTTGTAATATTTAAATTAGCTTGCGTAGTTAATTAATTTGTAATATTTATTCGGTCCCTCCGAGTGAGGGCAAATCTGTAATAAGTGTGGGTGAGTGGCGTGTATGTCTTCCAATCCCCACTTCTTTCTTCCCTTTTATTTACCTGCTTATGATGGTAGATTAGGGCATGTTTAATTTAGCATACCTTATGCTATGCATGCGTGCATCCATACATTTGTCTTGCATGCACCGGGCTCGGTACATCATGCTAACTGCATTTGTACTTCAATTCAAAAATTGAATACGTGCATCAATCGATCGCATTTCACATGCCATGTTTAGGGTTAGCCGAGCCTGTCTAGATTGCATTTTCGCATGCGATGCATTAGCCATTCTTAACATGAACTAGGACATGCATGTTTGCTAACTAGTTTATTGTTTTGGCACGGAGTACAATGTAAGTATTTTAGCTTTAGCATCCCGCATGCGTGTGAGTGTTGCAATGACAGTATGCTTGCCATGCGGCTAAATGCTTATGTGATAAATTGTTTGAATGCCTGTGGGTGAAGGTTAGATTGTTTGAGTTGGAGAAACTCATTGAAATCCGTATTTTAGCCTACTTACGAGTAGCAAATTCCAAAGTGTTTTCTAAAACAAACGGATATGCAATGCTTATTTCCAAATTAGGCAATCTAGTCTATACTTGTTTGTTGCGCGCATAACATAGTAGTTCTAGGCTAATAAATGGAATAAGAACACATAACGTTTTCAAAATCGGATATCATGGTTAGTAGAGGCCGGTCTTCGGACCGGGCGAAAGGGGGTGCTCATAGCTGACCTTCCCCGATCGTACCCAAGCTCCCGAGCCGAGACAACTCCGGTAATGACGGACATGTGGCCTTCGGCACCGAGTCAGGGTTTCCTAAATTTCCCCATTAAAAAATATTTAGGCGGTGACTCTGTATCTGGCAAAGCAGTCCATGTTTGGCACTTCTTTTCAAAAATCTGTTTCTCGAAACGATTTGCCGGATTTGGACTCTTTGGTTCAGATTAAGAACCGTGACAACAAATCGAGTCCGAACTGTAGCGAGGGCCCCACGCGGGCGCGTCTACACACTGGTCTCAACATCATCATCGCACAAGATAGGCTCAAAAGGACTGCTCTGGCCTCTAGCACCTCTACCCCTGCTATCACAACCCAAACTTGCCCCTAAAAGTTTGGGCATGACCGATCCAATGATGGGTCTCAAAACCAAATAATCAAATAGCAAGAATACTACGTAACACCGGGGCCTGAATGGAAGCAATTATTAATCTAAAATGACATCCATTGAGTAGTCTTTAAATGCCACGATCACAAAACATTTCATCACATAACCCAACACATAACGTAGCATACACGTAAGTGACAATGACATACATACATATACAATTCCAACCCCAACTGGGGGTATAACCAAAACATTCAAGGGTGAAAAGTTATATAAGTTTATCGACATTTGACAAAAGTACTAGTGACCCAACGTTAAGTGCCATGAAAGGAACTCTACAAAAATAAATAGGCTTTATTTAATTGATTGGACACACAGCAGGGTCAATAAAAGAGCTACTAGGGCTGGACTAAGACTGGCCTCTGTAGATGTGCCCGAACGTCCCGAGAAAATCCTGTTTTGTTCACTAGGCTGCTACAATTCAAACTCAAATGTCACGGTTCTGAATTGAATCTCGCAAAGTGCAATGCAAGACCGATAAATCACCAAAGAGTCCAAATCCAGCTAATCGTTTTGGAAAACTGATTTTTATAAAGAAGTGCCAAACATGGATTGCTTTGCCAGATACAAAGTCGCCACCTAAATGTTTTTGTTTTGGGAAATTTAGGAAACCATGACTCATGCCTAAGGCCACGTGTCCGTCATCACCAAAGTTGCCTCGGCTCTGGAACTTGGGTACGAGAGGGGAAGGTCATGCAATGAGCACCCCCGCTCGCCCGATCAAAAATCGGCCTGTACTAAGCATGATATTTTGTTTTGAAAACATATGTGTTCTTATTCCGGTTATTAGTCTAGAATTACTATGTGATGCGCACAACACACAAGTATAGACTAGATCACCTAAGTTGGAACAAAACATCTCATGGTTGTTTGTTTGAAAATGGTTTGAAGGTGCTACTCGCAAGTAGGCTAAGACGTGGATTTGCCACCCTCGAGTGGGCTTAGAAAATAAGATTTTGCCACCCTCAAGTGGGCTTAAAAACTCGCATTTCAATGAATTGTTCCAATTCAAGTAATCCAACCTTCATCCACAGGCATTCAGGCAATTATATCAGTTAAGCAAATAGCCTCATGGCAAGCATGCTGTCTTGTTAACACTCACACTCATGCAAGATGCTAAAGCGTAAAAGCTTACCTAGTACTCCGAGCCAAAACAATAGCTAGTTAGTAATCAATGCGTGATCCTAGCTATGTTAAGATGGCTAATGCAACACATGCAAAATGCAACTAGAAATAGGCTCGGCTATTCTAATATGGCATATGAAATGCAACACTCGATACATGTATTCAAATAGGAATTAAATACAATAAAGTTAGTATGATACGCTGAGCCCAGTGCATGCAAGACAGATGAATTGATGCAAACATGCATAGCATAAGGATGCTAATCAAAATATGACCTAGAACTAACCATCGTAAGCGGTTAAGTAAAAGGGAGAAAGACCAGGTGTTCCTCAACATCCTTCTTTTTTGATCTCTCAACTTCTTTTCCAGAGGTCTCTGGTTGGTCTAATGTTGCGGGTTTGAAGTACCGACCACTCTGGGTCATATGATTGATCTTGTCAGTATACCAAGTGTCATCTGAGGTATCAACTTTCCACCCTTCATCAGTGTATGCATGACTTAGGTTGCTATCTTCCCACCACTCTCCTGCAGTCATGGTCGGGCTAGCATCAGGTTCTATTTGGAGCATGTTAACATCATGCACCCCATCATCATACCATTCTACCTCCACTACAGTCTTGGTTCCTGAATTTTGATGTTTTCAGAGTTTCTGTAACATCCTTTTTTAGTCACTGGGCTCCCATTTGACCTTTTTGGTAGTTTGGACATCACCCACCGTTGTCTCGAGTTCTTCTTTCTCTTTTCCTTTTCCCTACTCTAGAGTTATCTTTGTTTGGATCTCTTATATCCTTTCCCTTTGAAATTGTTCCAGTGCCTGTTCTTTCTCGGTTAGAGGTGCAGCTTCAGCCTTGCCACTAGCAGCCATTTCCTTTTCCTTTCCAGTCTCTCCTATCTGTTCCTCTACATCTAACTCTTCCTCACTCAACCATCCATTGCTTGTTTCTGGCTAGCTCGGGTCTTACCACCCCACCTGAACATTGCTTGTATCCTCCTCTTCGAAAAAGTACAAATCCTCCAGATCCTCCTCCAGATCAGCCAAGTCCTCTTCTAAGTCAGCCAAGTCATTTAGGCCTTGTTCAGGCCGATCATTCTGATGTTGCCCTAACTAGCCTTCTCCGATAGCATTAATGCTGAGAAAGTCCGGCAATATGACTACTGGCTTCAGCTGATCGATGGCCACAATGTATAAACTGGGATCGTACTCCTCTGCGAGCGAGACCCCTTCTCTATGACACGGGTATCAGACGACCTTGTCTTCAGTGCATTCTCTTCTTTCTCTATTTCTATTGCCACGGGCCTGGATTGGGTTTGTGGTGTTAGATCCATCATGCACATGTCTGTGCCTTCTAGAATAACTACCTCCGGTTTTGGTAGATGGAATGACGTAATGTATGTGTTAGGGTTGAAGGTGGGCGGTAGTGTATAGATGTGGTTAATGTTTTTAGGTTAGGAATTTGGTAATGTGCGAGAAGTGGGTTGGCTGTTACGTTTGGTTTGGAAGGTGGGGCGATGACTTTGTTATCAATGAGATCCTAGATCTCATGACGTAAACGGTAGCACAAGTCTGTAGGATGGCCATGTTATTTATGGAAGATACAATACTAGGTAGGGTCATGTTTGGGTGGCAATGGGTTCGAAAATGGACGAGGATCGAGAGGCTTGAGATGCCCCTTTTCCATTAATAGTTTGAGGGCGCGAGTTAGGCTCATATGGAGAGGAGTAAAAGCTCTTCGGTTCCGAGGTGGGCCAGTATTTTGTGAAGGTTATGAGGTGGTGGTAGTAGCAAAGGGATTAGTTATCTTGGCTATTGAAACCATAGTACTGGCATCCGCAAGCCGTGGAATAGTGTTATTGCTAGCATTGGTATTCCGAGAGAATGGCCTTCTTGCGGGTTCGCTTATTCTATGGATAATGCCCTTTTTGAATGCACTCTCAATCTAGAGCCCCAACTCATGTAAGGAAGCAAATGTGGACAACAGTGCCACTATCATTCTCTGCAGTATGTCTGGCTCAAGGTTCTAGACCACCAACCTAACTTGCTCTCTTTCAGCAGGTCTATTTGTCATTTAGGTTTCCTTGGCTCTCCACCGGGTGACAAAATCGATGAATGATTCTTTGGGTTTTTGGGTAGTAGCCTCCAGCTCACTAATGGTTACCTTTATCTGGGTGTTATATGAATACTGATTGACAAATGCCTTAGATAGCTCCTCACAATTCTGCTTTGTTGAGTCTTCTAATTTAGCGTACCAGATGGCCGCCACATTAGACAAGGTTCTCCCAAAAAAGGAAAGCTTTTGTGCCCTAGATAAACCCATGGGTCTTAATACATCTGAAAACAACCGGACATCCACAATCGGATCCCTACTTCCATCGAACCTGTCGATTTTGGACATCTTAAATTTCTCCGGTAATCTGACTGAAACCTTAGTGTACCAGTCTTCGATATCTGGAATGGAGTTGAAGCCCTGGGATTTCTTTAATGCTTTATCCAATCTAGCAATCTTGACCAACGCTAGATCAATTTCATTGATATCGAAAGGAAAGATTCCTGTGAGAGGTTGAACCAGAGGCCTATAAGCCAAAGCCAAGGGAAACATTTCCTGAAGATCTAGGATTTGGAGATTTTCTACTGGTGGGGGTAGATCCGAGTTTGGCTAAGCAGTCGGGATCGGATGCACGGTTGATGCAAAAGCCCTAGATGTATGTTGTAGATTGGCGATAATTTCATCATGTACAGCCATCCTCTGGTTTATAGTGTCCATGGTTCTCTGGAAAGCTGCCATCATGGCAGCAAATTCCTCCGTGTTCTGTGCTGTATTTTGTGCCATTGCTGGTCTGGGTAAACTAGATGCTGGTGAACTGATTCAGTGAGAACAGATAGGTGTTTGCCGAGTGCTTTGTACTGGTGCTGCTGCATGTCTGTTCCTTCTTCGTCGGGTGACTGGCGGAAGTGAGACTAACACTGGCTGGCCACCAACAAGGTCTTGAGCTTTGCAAAGCCTACCAAAGCGAGTCCACACAACTTGGGGAATATCGGGTCTTTCTGAAGCTATGATGGTAAACTACCTAGCAAAAGGAAAGAAAAAACATAATGAAAATCGGACAGTACTTTAGCCCCAATTCACAATAGTCATAACACACAGTTGAACTGTAATCCCCACTGAACTCTATTCTCAAACTCATACTGATATGAACCATCCTGTACAGTTTCACCATAAAAGTGCATACCAAGTAAAAGAACCAAAACACCCCTATGAGGGGGTAGGGTTACCCTGTTCTACATTTTTCACATGATCTAGGTTGTACTATTTCAAACAATAAGTTTCACAACATCATGCAAATGGGTGGCATCCTGTCCTAAGTTAGAATAGTCACTATAGCTTCACTATATGCAACTAGGTCAAATGGTCGAAAGGGTACCTCAATAAGATTACCTAATATACCTCTCACACCTAACACCGAGAAGTGAAAAGAGGATCAAGCAGTACAGCGGTAATCTAGATCCAAGGGTTGTGTTTCCAACAAGGCAGAGCCCATGATCGGTCAGCCTTTTGACACGCCTTTTAGGCGACCCTTCGTCAAACCATCCAGAAATAGCAGATGGAAAACACAGTGACTTAAAGTAACCATGCAAATGTTATGCAAAGAACATATAAGTGTAGATAAAATTTCACATCATGAGTTTCAAGTCAAGTTCTGTAAATCCCCAGCAGAGTCGCCAGAAACTGTCACTTGACTTTTCGTGCTCCTTTCGGTTATGACAAGCCCCACAGTTCAGCTCCTGTGGTTCTGAATCTGATTTCACAAAGTGCAATGTGAAACAATGAAAACACAAAAGAGTGCAAATCCTACAATTCTTTTGGGAAATCGTTGTTTGAATCAAATGCCAAAAATGAACTACTTTGCCAGATTTCAGAGTCGCCACCTAAATATTTTTGAAGAATTTAGGAAACCCGAGACTCGTGCCAAAGGCCACTTATCCATCATCACCAAAGTGTCTCGGCTCGGGAACTTAGGTACGAGAGGGGAAGGTCATGAATTGAGCACCTCACTCGTCCGATCAAAGATCGGCCTCTACTAATCATGATGTAATTTTTATTTACGTTATATGCTCTTGTTCTGGTTTTATTAGACTAACATTACTATGTGGCGCACATAAGTATAGACGTTTTTGTGAAGATTGGAACACTTTGATTTCATGTTTTATTTGAAAAATTGTTTTTTGATACTCGTCACTTGAAAAGGTGAGTTTGTATGCCCATTAATCAAGTTGTCCTAATTTTGGCAATTAGCCTCCATCCATAGGCATTCAAATATGCATATCATTTAAGCACTTAGCCTCATGGAAATATGTTTGGCATGGCAGCACAAACATTCGATGCAAGATGCTAAAGCTCAAAATTGCTCACCTAGTACTCCGAGCCAAAAACAAAGCAAAATAATTAGAAAATATGCATCCTCCTGACTAATGCAATATGACTAATGCAACGCACACATTATGTAATTTATAGGCTCGACTATGAGCATGGCCTATGATTCCATTCAAGACATGCAATAAAGCACGTATTCAAGCAATGAATTTAAACATTGATATTGGGTTAGTATGATGAGCCAAACGTTAGATGCACGTAAGGCAATAGATGCAAAGCATAAGAATGCTAATTTGAAAAATGAGGTTCTATACTAACCATTGCAAGCAAGTAAGTAAAAGGGAGAAAGATATGGGGTTGGAAGACATACAACTTATTACGTGTTGGCCCTCACATAAGAGGGTCTGAATCAAAGTCCGAAAGTCCAAATTAAGCTAATTATTACAAAACCAAAGGAATAAATAAGCAAAGAATTACTAGCTAGCTACTCTATTACAACAAGGATAATAATGACAAATAAACTAGCTGTCTAAGTTAACTAGCAATAACAATTACAAATAAACAATAATAATAATTAAAACACTAATTACAACAAGACTAATTGTAACCATAATAATAAATTAATTACAACAATACTCGAAGCATTAATTTACAACATTGATGTAAGCAAGGATGCACAAGGGTTGCATGCATAGTGTCTGAGAACTGCTCTGTCTGCCTAGGCCTGCTCTGTTTCACCTTTACCCACTACCCTCTGTTTTCTGCAAAACTCACTACTGACCAAACATTGATGGCCGGCCGACCTTTAATGAAGCCCGGCTAGGCCTAAATAAGGCTGGCCGTGCCTTAATTTTATGCAAAATTTTGTTTTGTGCCCTGAAGTGAAAATAGTGCGAACAGAGTTGTTCTGAACTCTGTTTGTCCCTCTTACACTTCTCAGTCATTGGAAAGCCTTAAGAGAAGGTTGGAATCGTTTCCAAAACCATCAATGAGCAAGTTGATTGCTTGATGATTTCGGATACAATTTGGACAAAGATCAATAAATGCAATGAATAACAACCATCCTCCCTTTATCATGGGATGAGCTCAAAAGGAGGGAGTAAAGACGCTTTAAGGGTCGTCAAAACACCATGAATTGATGTGTGACGACTCTTGACACAATAGACTCGGTATAATGTCTGGCTGAGCCCAAGCAATATAACTCAATTTCTTTATGTGGGTTGGTTCATTTTAAGTTAAATTCATTAGTCTTTGACATTCTTTAACCCATTTGTTCAAGATGATTGTTACGTCCACTAAAGATTACGTCCACTAAGTGAGAAATATGTCAAAAGGGAAGTGATTCTCAACATGAAAAAGAGACTATGCCGTTGACAATGAACCTCCGTAGAGATTAAGTCATTAAGCATAGATCTCTAGTTCATGTTTTGAATAACCGTCAACCGATTGAAACAACTCTCAAATGAAAGACATGAATGGTAAGTTAATTATTAAAATGAGGCTCTTAAACAAGGAAATTAGACAAGGAAAGGCCAAGAACAATATGCAACAAGCTATGCATAAGGACTTGTGAGACAACAAGCAAACTAATCAAAGCACGAACTAATTAAACAACCTAGGACAGTCCTAAAACAACCCTTAATGGGTGGAAAACAGGGCTTAAAGTGCATAAAAAGGGCCCAAAAAGCTAAACAACAAAGAAGGAAAACAAGGCTAGTAAGCAAGAACAAGGAGGGGTGGCTAACCCCTCCACTTTTGAAACCACAAAGCATGATTTTTAGCCTCTTTTAAATTCTGAAAAAAACAATTTAGAAAGAAAAGAAAATGGTGTAAAAGCAAGGGTTTGAGCTGTAGGTGAAGGTGTAAGAAAGAGTATTAACTATCTCTACCCTTTGGTAGCTCTCCAAACCCCAACCTTAGACACTTGAAGGAAGATCAAAACAATACAAAAATACAAGAATTTGATAGCAAATGATAGAAAAGAGAACAAGAGAAGAGATAGTAAGCTTATACATCTCAAGAAGGTAAGTTCTTTGTTGTGAATCAAACTAAGTCCAAACACACTCTGAAGCTTGAATTGTGATGCTCAAGGCTCAACCAAGGTTCCTAGGCTAAGGTGTGAAGGTGTATATGGTGTATGGATATAGGTTCAAGGTGGTAGGCTTGCTCAAAGGGTTGCTTGCACAAGAAGAAGGAGCTCTCAAGAAGGTGTATAAGCTTTTTCGAAATTCTTCAACCCTCAAAACAGAGATACAACTTCATTTTTATAGAATTTGAGCAAGATGGGTCATAAATATCTTCAAAAATGGACAACTAGTGGGCTTTCACCCAGAACAGTATTTCTCGTTACTAAGGCACGGCCGGCCCTCAATGAGGCACGACCGTGTCTCAAAGGGATCCCCTGTTTTCCTACTTCAAACTTAGTACAAGGTGGTATAATGTGTAAAAATGAGTTTTTGGGGTGTAAACAGTAGGAATATGGAAGGTTTAGAATTGTTTCGGAGCTTAAACATAGCCCCTTTGTTCAGACCTCGAACTACGCACAACACCGCTTTCATCATCGAGTGTACCGAGCAAAGTGCCCGAGCCTTGCGGGCAGTCAAAAATGGGGTGTCTACACTGTTCATCTTGTAAATCAGTTACTAGAGGTGAGTCGTCAGGTATAGGATGTGCTGCTAAAAAGTCTGCTAGAGCTTGCCCATTTACGGCTGTTTGGGGAACATATTCAATATTGTTGGAGAATTACGGCCCATTTTGCAATTTTTCCTAAAAGTACGGGCCACGAAAGTATATATTTCAAGGGGTCTGCTCTTCATATCAACTTGACCTCATGTTCCAAGACATAGTGCTTTAGCTTCTACATGGTGAAGACCAAGGCTAAACATGTCTTTTCGATAGCGAAATAATTGGCTTCCGCCCCAACTAGAGTACAACTCAAGTAATACAAGGCATTTTCTTTCCCCTGCTCATTGTGTTGTGCCTACAGTGCCCCTAACGAACCATCAAGGGCTGCTATGTACAACAATAGTAGTCTCTTTTTATTGGGCTCATAAGTACTGGAGTCTTCAAAAGATACTCCTTAATATTGTTAAATGCATTTTGGTAGTATTGATCCCGTTCAAATGGAACACCCTTTTTCATTAATCTTGAGAATGACAAGCATCGACCCGCCAAGTTAGAAATAAATCTTCTGATATAAGCCAATCTTCCTTGCAGTCCCTTCAATTCCCTTAAATTTTGCCGCCGGGAGAGGGGGGCATTTCAGGAATGGTTTTAATCTTGGTAGGGTCAATTTCAATCCCTTTATTTTGGACCACAAACCCTAGAAATTTTCCTGATGGAACTCCGAATGCACATTTTAGTGGGTTCATCTTGAGTTTATATCTCCTCAAGTGTTCAAAGATTCTTCTCAAGTCTTTCACATGGTTTTTCTCTTTCTTTGTCTTGACGACAAGATCATCAACATAGCATTCAATGGTGTCATGAAGCATATCACTGAAAATTACAATCATCGCCCTTTGATACGTTGCCCCAGCATTTTTTAGGCCAAAAGGCATTACCTTGTAGTAAAAGACTCCCATTGGAGTCTTGAATGCATTCATTTCCTCATCTTCAAGTGACATTTGGATTTGATTGTATCCTGAATACCTATGCATAAAAGACAAGGTTTCATACCTAGTAGTTGCATCTACAAGAAGTTCAGTGATGAGCAAGGAAAACTCATCTTTAGGACAAGCCTCAGTAAGATCACGAAAATCGATGCAAACCTTAATTTGAGCATTCTTTTTCATGACTAGCACTATGTTTGCTAGCTAGGTTGGATATTTGACTTCTCTGATGAATCCTGCATTGATAAGCTTGTCGACTTCAGCTTCAATTTGGGTTGTAAGCTCTGGTCGAGTTCACCTTTAAAGTTGTTTAACTAGTCGTTTCTTAGGGTGAATTGCAAGTTTATGGATTGCAATCTCTGGACCAAGACCAGACATCTCATTGTAGTTCCATGTGAATATATTGTGATACTCCCTTAAGGAAATATATTGCTAAGCCTATTTTTCCTTTAAATTTGCACTAATGAAGGTTGGTTTGTTTTCTCCTTCATCACCAAGATTTACCTCATGAAAGTCATGTACGGTGGATTGGCCTCCTGCTTCAAATTCTATTGGTGAAGGTTAAGTTTTATCTTCGTCAACATCTTCCAACACCTCTTGAGTGGTAGTCATGTTTACTGGAAATTTTCCTTCATCCCCACAATAGCCTAACACTTATGTCCTGGTGGTGATAACATTGCCTTGTTAGCTAGCCTGCCTCTATGAAGGTGTCAATGCAGCATCAAAGGGTGTCATTGCTCCTACTAGTCTTTTTTTAGGATCTAAACCAACATTTACCAACATCTACGTAATTTATGCACTAAAGGTACGCTTCTGAAAACTAAAAATGTTTTTTCGGGCATTTGTTCAACTTTCACCTTCTGTTCAACTTCTCCAAGTGAGTGGAATATGATGGGTTTTGACCCTTTTCCTTTAGGAGGGACCACGATCTTATTATATTTCTCCACATAGGTGTGTTCTGTCCTTCTTAATGGCAATGTGAAATCACCTTTTAAATCCAAAATTGGATTTATTGGAGCTAGAGCCCTTGCCCCTAGTCTCCTTTTGGACTTTGGCATATATCGAAAAGTTCTTTTTGTCGAAACTGGAGTAGGCTCAAGAGCATCTTCAGATTCTTTGACATTTTGAGTATCTTCAAACTTTTTCACATCTTTTCCCCTTCTTTGTGTAGTCTTTGTATAGAAGCGAGCATCAACATAATAGGCCTCTGCTTCTCCAAATGGATTACTAACAGCCATAATTGTCCCCTCTTTTTTGGGTGAAGGCAATGGGTACTTGATACATTGGTGAAAAGTTAATGGTACTCCATGATGATTATGCATCCATGGTCTCTAAGGAAAGCATTGTAGGAGGTGTCTACATTAATGACCAAAATGCTAGAATATATTAAAGACTTGGACAAGGCATCTATTAAAGACTTCCAAAGCTTTGGAGACATCTTCAATGCATCATATACGCTCAACAATGCTGGAATTTTCTTAAGATGAGCTAGTGGAACTTCTAACGCTTGAGGGCCTTGAGGATTTTGTAATTTCCTCTGGTAGGTCAAGTAAGTCTGGCATAATTCAGCAACAACCTTTTCATTGACCTCAACATTCATCATTTATTTGGACCATGTTGACTGGTCTAGCTGCAGAGTGATCATCATCATCAGTCACTTCTCCGTCGTCCTGGAACTGTATTCTTCTCTCATTTCTTAGGTACCGAGAGTCATGCCTATAAAAGCATTGGGATTCTACAAAACCATTCTTCATGGCTTCCTAACTAGGCATAACAATCCCTTTGAGGTAGCAATACCAGTCAAAGGTGATCCCATCCAAAGAAATAGGGAATTATCTTAGGCAAAGTGCTTGATTTTGAGTTGTTTCCCCATACTGCTTCAAAAAACGCCTGATAGTCTTTGAGGATCTCCATATCCCTCATATAGGACAAAATTTGAAAGTTCGTATCCCTCAAAAAATGGTGTTTGCTCTACCCATGAAGGGAACAAACCCCTTGAGTGATAAGTGCCCATCTCTCGAAGATCAAGGGCAGCTTCAATCTTCTCCTCAATTGTGTCTTCAATGAGATCATATGACTGAGCAAATGTATCCTCATCCTTCAGAGGTTCTGACATCTCAATTTCTATTGGCCACGGTTTATAAAATGTCCTATAGAATCGATCAGCCATGGTGTCCCAATTAAGGATTGAATTAGGTGGCAGGCTGAAGTACTAATCTGATGCCCACCCATCCAAAGAAAGGACGAACTGCCATAGAAGTAATGCCTAGCTTTTACTGTGTTTCCACTGGTGCAAGGAAACGAACCAAATGGCGCCTTGGACAACCTATCCCATTATGTAAGGGAAAACGAGGTACTGTATATCCTCGTGGAAACTGGACCCATTTGACCTAATTTATGGAAAGAGTGTCCAGAAATTTGATTTCTTTCAATAATCAGATTTTGATGGGCTACAAAACCCTCATTTTTTAAAGAAACTATTACTTTTTCCTAATGTTCTACTTCTTTTCTAGCTTCAATTCTTGTTTTCTCATCATCACCTGGATTGCGAATGATATGTATTTCTTGCTCTTCAAAATTTACATCCACAGTGATAACATTACAAGGAAATTCAAAGTGGTCATTTGATACACATTCTCTATCGTATGTCCTGGCCAGAGATGTGTATGGAGAACTATCAGGAGAAAAGTCAAGTTCCTAATCTTCATTAGGATCTTTAATTTGAAATAACTTTGTTTGTTTATTTGAATGCTTCCATACTTCATCATCTGACCTACACTTACCATTTCATCATTTTCAAAGTGCAATCATTGTCTTGCCTTTTTCACAAGCTCAGAATCAGACCTATACCCAGTATCTCCTTGTTCTGTTCCCCTTACATATTTTGAAGTGCTTTGATAGTACATTGGTGGTATTGGAGAATATTCTGGAGAAAAAGCTTCTAAAATGTATATTGGTGAAGCTGGTGTGTACTCTGGTGACGTTAGTGCGTACTCCGGAGAAGTTGACGTATACTCTGGGGAGTCGGGTATACAAATAGGAGATGTGATACAATCTTCTTCCCTAAATTTTGAACAAACTTCATCCTCATTTTCATCGTCATCACTCAAAACAATGATGGTTAGGCAAGAGGCCAAAGTAGATTTTTCCTCTTTTCTCTAATCAAAGTATGTCTGCAACTCTAGAGAATGAAATTCTGTAGGCAAGAATTCCTCCAATGTGACTGGGACAAGGAGACATTGTTCTAATTGTTCATCAAGAACCAATTTTTCTCATTTTTCCTTCTTTGGGTCCTTCTTTGCTTTTCTCTTACTTACTTTAGCCTTTTTATGTTTCTAGGAAACTTTTGGTTTTTGCTTTTTCGAAATTCTTAGTCCTTGTTATGTTGTCGAAGCAACCACATTTCTAGCTTTCATTATGGCATTTCACTTTTTCCTCATGCTTTTCGATTGATAATCAACCCATTCACCTTCATTATCATTGTCGACAGTGATTGGGTTAGCAAATGGTTTCTCTTGAGGAGAGAGCTCAATGATCTTAGAGTCCAAAAGTTCTTGAATTTTATATTTCATAACAAAGCACTCCTTTATATGGCTAATCAAACAATGGTAGGGGCAATACTTTGGATCGTTCGTTTTTCCCACCTGTAGACACCCCATTTTTGACCGTCCTCAAGACTTGGACGTCACCGCTTGAACACTCGGTAATCATCCATGTTTTGTGTTCGTCTTGAGTTCCCGGAGGCCTCGGCTACGCGCCTTGCCTCAGGATCTCTCGACTCGACCGTTTTGTGTCTGGTTTTGCACCAAACACTTGTGTTTTTGCTTTGGAGGGCAGGGAATGGCTTTTGGGACATCCCCACACTCCACCAGCCATGGCTTGAGGCCACCGGCTGTGTTTTGTTGCCATCGGCCAAATGCGATGGCCGGCCGGCCAAATGTGGTTTTCAACAGATATTTCTGCAGACAGCTGGCAGCTGTCATTCCAGGCCATACCCCAGCCCATGCCTGGACGTGGGACTTCTGAGGGGGCTGCAGATTGATATATCTATATCAAATCAAGCTCTCCCAAAAAGAGAGATATACAAGAGGAAGAGGAAGAGAAGGAGATATACAAAAAAAAAAGAGCAAAAATCTCCCTCTCTCTCTACATTTTTCTGCCTCTCTCTCTAAGGTTTAGGGCTTGTTTGTGCTCAAAAGTGCATTTTCTTTACACTTTTGCATACAAACACCTAGTTCTCTACTCCCTTTATTGAGCTGAGGTCCTTGAAGGTGATTTTTTGGGGTGATTTGAAGCCTTTTCTTGGTCCAAAAGTTGCTGATTTGCTGCTGTGCTTCAAGGGTGAGCTTTTACCTCTTTTAAGCCTTGTTTTCATAGCTTCTTTTGCCATATTTGCAACTGTTTTTGAGCTTAACATATAACATAGAAAATTCTTGTTTTTGAGTTCTCTAAATAGTTTGTTAAGGGTGTTTTAAGCTTTGGGGTTGTTTGACCCCTCTTAAGGCTTGTTTGGCCCTTGTTTTGTGCCATTTCGGTTGAGCTCCGGGACCATTGTGTTTGGGCCTCCTCACCACTGAAATCTTGTGGGATTTCAGTGATGAGGATGGTGCCTTGAGGTCCTAGGAAGGAGAGGGCCACCCCCTCTCCTTGTTGTCCTTGAAAAGGGCCATTTTTAGCCTCTTGAGGGAGCATATAGTTTGAGTGTGTATTGACCATGCCTTGACTGATTTTCATCCTTATTATGTCATAATATAGCATTGTTGTATGTTGGTTTGGACACACCTTGCATGCCTTGCATACATGTCTTGTAATGCCACATTTTGCCTTTAACATGCTTTAAGTGTAGACCCTTGTTCTAGCATGATTTAGGCTTAGCTTTGTGAAGCTTACATGCATATTTTGATGTGCTAAGGGACTGTTTTAGGTCATTTGAGTCGTTCATGTCTTCCTTTGTATAGCTACCATGCAATCCCTCTTGAATGCCTTAAGTTTTGGCCTCTCTAGCATGCATTACTTGCATTGTTTTAGTGGTTTGGAACCACTTACCACGTTATTTCAGTCCTTATAACATGCTTGTATGCTTGCCTTTGATGCCTCTTTAATGCCTTAAAAGCTTGTGTTGTATGCTCCATGTTTAGCCTCTTTTGCATGCTTCCATGTTTAAGCCATTTGGATACCATCAAGGTGTTCCCTTTGCATGGTCTAGGCCTACCTTGAACCTGCTTTAAGCCCTCTTGGCCTTATGAGGCTTGGTTGGCTTGGCCATGGTTCAAGTCTCCTTGACTAGCTTCAAGTACTCGGACCAATTGCACGCTATGTTTGTCTTGGTTAAGTTGGTTTGGCACCATCATTAGCATGGTTTTCAAAGCTTACATTGCATGCCCTTAGTCCATGTTTAGTCTCTTCCAAGCGTGCTTGAGAGTTTCCTTTTGATGTTTAAGTGTCGGCCCATTAACATGTGCATGTGTGTGTGTGTGTGTTGGTCCTCATGTTTGAGCACTTTGGCCACTGATTTTGGCATGCTTGCGAGCCATCCTAAATTAGTTTAAGTCCATCCCCTTTGCTTGATTGTGTGCTCACCCTGTATATTTGCTTGCATACTTGTATATTCGCATTGCATTGCCATGTTGTATGCTAGTTCACATGCTTAGGATTGCATTGCATGAGTATGCATGCTTGACCTCTTGAAGTGAGTATGATAGAGGTTGAGTTTAATTTGTTTGATTATATGCATTACATTCCATATCAAGATGCACACTTGATTTTTTTTTTGGACCATCATGCATGGAAGTGCGCGATTGGTGATCCGAGAATCAAAGACCATATCCCTTTGAGTCATAAATATGATAAGAGGTGTGATTGGTGCATACATTGCTTGAAATGCGTTGCCATGCCATGTTTTGTCCTCTGCTGCTGTCAAACCAGTTTTTGCAGGAAGATTTGACCGACCAGCAGTGTTTAGTGCCGATCGGCAAAGAGTGTTTGGCCGAGAGTATAATGTTTAGCCAATGACCATTCTAAATGGCTGGTGATGATCCCACTCAGCCGGTGGTGTTTCAAAACACTCAGAGAAGCAACCTTGGGAGTTGTGCAATTTTCAGAGAAGCAGAACAGTCAAAGCAGAGGCAACTTGTGCATGACAGTGACTTTCCGAGCGGAGCCGAGCGCGCATTGCATTGGGCCCTCTTCCCGAGGCCATTTACTGCTTTCATTAGATTAGTTAATTTGTTAATTAATTAATTGGTCTGTAATATTTAATTAGCTTGTAGGTTAATTAACTTGTATTATTCTTTCGGTCCCTCTGAGCGAGGGCAAATCTGTAATAAGTGTGGGTGCGTGTGTGCATGTCTTCCAACCCCTACTTCTTTCTCCCTTTTACTTACCTGCTTTGATGGTTAGTACTAGGACATGTTTACTATGCTATCCATGCGTGCATCATTCATTAGTCTTGCACGCATCAGGCTCGGCGCATCATACTAACTGCATAAGTATTTCAAATCTAACTTGAATACATGCTACTTGTGCATTTTCACATGTCATTTATAGACTAGCCGAGCCTACTCTAGTAACATCCCGTATGCGTTGCATTAGGCATTTAAACATGGACTTGGATCATGCATGATTTCTAACATGTTCTTGTTTTGGCTTGGAGTACTTGGTAAGCATTTATGCTTTAGCATACCGCATGCGTGTGAGTGTTGCCATAACAGCATGATTACCATGAGGCTAGCTGCTTATGTGATATAACTGCTTGAATGCCTGTGGATGGAGGTTGAATTACCTAAATTGAAATAATGCATTAAAATTGTGAGTTTCAAGCCCACTAGATAGTGGCAAAACCATCTTTTCTAAAGCGCACTCGAGGGTGGCAAAACCTGCATTTTAGCCTACTTGCAAGTAGCAAACCATCTTCAAAACGAACATGCAATGTTTTGTTCCAATTTAGGCGATTTGGTCTATACTTGTTTGCTGCGCACATAACATAGTAATTCTAGGCTAATAAATGGAATAAGAACACATAACGTTTTTAAAACTGGATATCATGGTTAGTAGAGGCCGATCTTCGGATCGGGCGAGAGGGGGTGCTCATAGCTGACCTTCCCCAATCGTACCCAAGTTCCCGAGCCGAGGCAACTTTGGTGATGACGGACACGTGGCCTTTGGCACCGAGTCAGGGTTTCCTAAATTCCCCCTTAAAAAATATTTAGGTGGCGACTCTGTATCTGGCAAAGCAGTCCATGTTTGGCACTTCTTTTCAAAAATCTGTTTCTCAAAACGATTTGCCGGATTTGGACTCTTCGGTTCAGATTAAGGACCGTGACACAAATTGAGTCCGAACTGTAGCATGAGGCCTGAGGGCGCGTCTACAGTTTCTGGCGACTCTGCTGGGGAATTAGAGAGCTTGACTCGAACTCGTGATATCCTGTTTTGATTTCATTTATGTGTTTCTTTGCATTGCATGTGCATTGGTGCGCCTAGGACACCGTGTTTGCCATCTGCCATTCCTGAACGGTTTGCCGGAAGCTTGACTTTGTCAAAGCATGCCATAAGGCTGACCGGTTGTGGGCTCTGACAGTATGGGAACACAAACCCCGGTTTTACCGGGGCACCCTTTTCGACTATTCGACCTAGTGCATATCGAAATCCATAGTGACCATTCCAAACTAGGACAGGTTGCTTACCCGATGTTAGGTTGTTTGAAAACTGCTGCGTGCATAGTGAAACCCTAGCACCTGACAAAATAGGACAGGGAAACCCCACCCCCTCCATAGGGATGTTTTGGCTCTCTTTACTTGCTATGTGTTTTTAGAGTGTATCTATGCAGGGGAACACACATATCAGTTCACAAGTTTGAGTATCAGACCTGAGGGCATCAGTGTCAGTTTATGAGAATCAGTTATATTTGTGGGTATCCGATTCAGTATTTTGGGGGCAGTGATTTCGGGCAAAAGTGATCAGTAGTAGAGTACAGTTATTCAGCTATACTAGCGTCTGTTCTAATTGGTCCGAAATGCTACATGTTTTCTCTTTCACGGTTCAAGAGAGTTGATATAGAATAGCTAGTGTTCCTCCTTGCTGAGACAAGACAGATATCTGATTCGTTAGTCACCGTTCAGTACAGCGAACTTATCATGACACAGAATTCAGAGGAGATTGTGGTTATGACGGCCGCATCAGACCAAGGAATCACTCTACAAAGCGAGACAAATGTCGATGTACCGCATCCACCCAGGTCGCCTGTCGCGCACCCAGTCTAGACCCCCCAGTTGTATCAGGCTCGTGAGCCCACCACGTTTGAATTGATGGGAATGATAGGCGACCTCCAGAGATCCGTGGCCGATCTGGCCTATGGAATGTCGGCTTCGCCACCAGCGGCACCGTATGCCGGGAATTTCATACCACAGGAGCCCCCGCTACTGGGGCGGATTGTGATCGAGCTCAGCCAACCAGAGATTGCCTCCGGCTACAGTAACGATGTGTCAGCAACAACCGGGCTTCACTCTGATGTAGTAACCCAAACCCCCGATCAGGCTGAGGCCAGAGACAAGAACAAAATGAAGGCAGATGCCGATCCCATTGAACAACTGCTATGGGCAGCCGAGGCTTTGAAAGCCAGGGGCATGAATAAGCAACAAGTATTCGCAGTCATGACTAAAGCGGTAGATGATGCTTTCCCCGCTTCAACCGAAGGCGGTTCGAGCCAGGCAAAAAATCAGGATGGGCCCCGTCATGCCAAGACAGTCCCTGTCATCCCTAACCCTGTACCAGGAAAAGATCAGAAAGCCAAGGCAGTGCCTGCCGACCCTTTCGCTAGTGCGTCTAGCAAGAACCCTCAGACTTCAAAGTACCTGCCTCGAGGGCGCAGTGCCTTTCATGCCCTCTACATGCCTCTATCTAGGGCATTTCAAATATTGGCTAAAAAGGGGCATCTTAAACCCCTCGAGCCTCAGCCCCTTCCGAAGAATCTCCCTCTCTCGCATGATGCTACCTTGTACTGCGCGTACCACCAACAGTCCGGTCACAGTACCGATGGTTGTTTCCGCCTTCGTCATGAAGTGCAAGATTTGATCGACAATGAGGTCATCCTCCCGCCTACCTCAGCAAAGTCTGTTACCACTGAGCTATTGGACTTCGAGGATACTGCAAATTTGTGATCAGGGGTTGGACCACCTGCGGGCGGCACTCGGTGTATTTTGGATGTGGCGTCTGGCACGCATTTTTGGAGCATCTACGAATGGTAGTTTTGTAAATCCTGGCTTGCGTGTCGAGTCAGTCTTTTGTTTTGTTTTGAGTCTGTCTCATTGTCTTGAGTCAGTCCTTTTGCTTATGGGCCTGTCTTGTTGTAGCGAGTCAGTCCCCTTTGTATAGAATGTCGGGTGATTCCGAAACTGTTGCCTCGAACACCGTTTTGTTTTGTAATTATCCTTTTGCTTTTCTTTTGAGTCTGTCTCTATCGTGGAGCCAGTTGCAACCAGGGAATCTGAATGAAACAGCTGCGGCTATCATGTTTCCATGCTTACTACTGTTCTGAATTAGTTGTGCCAGGGGACTTGACTAGAACAGCAGTACATTCCACCTGTTCTCTTGTGCCCTGAAAATCATTGCATTGACCTAAGTTTTTTCAAAACTTTTTTGAACACTGCAGTGAAAACAAATAGGAAGGAATTCCTCGGGTTTTGCAAACTTTGATCAAATTGAGAGAAAGAGAGGCGTGCTAAGCCCTTAATGATTGAAATCATGCTTGTCAGCATGAGTACTGAGAAGGACCCTGGCTTGATCCAGACTGGTTCCACACTATCTTCAGCGTGAGCGATTCGTCGCTTCTTTAAAAAAAAACTTTCAAAAACAAAATGTTTTGCGCGATCTTGCGAAGACCTGTGTGGAATCGATCTTGAGATTGTGCAGCTTCGGATCGCTCTCAGCCTCAAGACTTAAGCCCTTGCTTTAAAACCTTGAACCACAATTCGGAGTGTTCAACGATCAACCATCAAGAGAGGCCTGTGTGGCTTGATTTGAAGCAGCCCATGAATTAGGGGCAGGGAAGTCAGATCAAGAAGATCAGATGTCATCAAAAGAAGCTTGCAAAGCTAGATCAGAAGCACCCCTCGAACCAGGGGCAAAAGATGCCAGATTGTGCTCGAAAAGCCGAAGATGGATCATTCCACAAATCAATGAAGATCGGCAAGAATGCCAAATCCCAGAGGGAGGAAAGAAGAAAGTATTGCTGAAGAAAAACTGAGTTCCGATCCACAACACTAAGGGCAAATTCAGCCTCCATTGGATGGACTCCTGCATCGTCAGCGAACAACAGCCGTTCTCCTGGATTCAGATGACTTCAGGATCTCAAACCATTCAACATGGACAAAGCTACACTTTTACCCTTGAGAGGCTTGCTGGGCCGAAAACCTAGAAGGGCGACCCAGGCAAAAGTTAGAGCAAAAGAAAATATACACAAAAAAAAAAGAAAAAAAATAAAATATACAAAAGAAGAAAAAAAAGAAAGGGAAGAAAGAAAGAAAAAGGAAAGAAAAGCTCGCAAGGTCGAAAACCCGCATCGGGCGCCTTGGCAAAAGTTAGAGCCTAAAAAGTGAAGGTTAAAATACCCCGAGTGTACCTTAACCGGAACTACGTAAGGCTTGATTCCCATGTTTGAGAAACGTAGGCAACTTCATCCTGAAGTCCAGCCCCCAACGCTTTCATAGCGCCTCAGTCCATGTAATGGTTTTGATTATTCTTGCCCTCCCCGAGTCCGATAGTTCAGTTGTGACAACTGGATACGTAGGCAACTTCATCCCGAAGTCTAGCCCCCAACACCTTTAAAGTGACTGTGTCCATATATTGGTTTTGACCATCTTCGTCTTCTCTGTATCCGAGAAAGTTCGGTCGGGATCATCACTAGTGAGGACTGTTTGCAATATGCTGTGGCATCATCCAGACAAGGGGCAACTTTCCGTTGTCATGAGTCGCCATTCAAACCAGGGGCAACTTTCCGTTGCCATACAGCATCCTTCGAACAAGGGGCAATTTTCCATTTTCCTTCGAATCTGAGGTTGTGCATCTCAAGCGTAGGTTCCGTGCTCGTTGAGCATTGGCCATTTGCAAAATTAGTTTGTGAAAATTTTTACTGAGGTTGACCATTTTTATTTTCCAAAACTGGACCATTTTCTTGGACCCAAAAAGGAGAATTTTCAGTGCTCATAGCCTGACTTGCATGATTTTCAAATCAAAAATCGAACAAGTGTGTTAATCTAACTCTCATATTGGTCAAAAATTGTTTTAGTAGAAAACCAAAACAAAAATGGTCATAATGATGAACTAGGGGCACGGTTGAGTCAGGCTTCCTGTTTTTCTCCCATCGCCAACATACTTGCCAAGCAGGGCACAACTCGAGCTGTTATTAAAGGGTTGAAAGCTCTCTCAACCTCCGAGCAACCAGTTATCGAACCAAGTGCGAAGCACGAATCTGAAGGGATCAAGGTACTCCGTTCCCTTACTTGGGGCATCAACCATGCGCCACCGGAAGAAACAGCCGTGAGCTAACCATGTTGGGCATGAACCCACAACTTCCCATTCATCCATTAAACACCCCCGGGAAAGGATAAAAAAATGAGAGAATAAAGAATAGAGAGGTGTAAGTTGAGAAAAATAGTGAGCAAAAAGGGGTTTTGAGAGAAAAACCGAGCTTGAGTGCCAGAGTGATGTAAGAATCACAAATGAGGAAAGGGTGGGAAACAATACCCAGAGAAACTGGCTCCTCGTGATCTGAGGTCCCCCGTCTCCATTGACGCGTATGTATGTCGTGTCTTCTGTTTTGTTTACCTCAACCTTTGTTTTGAGTCTTATCCGAGTGTGTCTCGTTGTGTTTAGGTTGTTTACCCTTTTGTCTCCGCTGTTGAGTCTTTCTCACTGAGTTCAGTTGTGGGCTCAATACCCCGGTTTGAAGAAACCATCTTCAATTTCAAAAATTAATCATTTTGTGCTCAGAATGTTGTGCCATTCTCCACATTTGTACAAAAACATGATTTGGTTCTTTCATACAACTGCAGGGTCCACCCCCGATAAGTGTGAACAGGAAGACCTGGGCCTCTTTGAAGCTTCTGGATTTCAGATCGCATCTGAGTGTGCTTCAACTTCAGTAGATTCAACCTTCATGGTCCGTCTTGTCAGATTTGGGCTGTTTGTTCAGGATCCGCTGTGTGCAAAATGAACCAAGCACTGTGTTATGAGCTGTATGCAGATTAATCCCCAGTAGAGTATGAGCCGAGTGTTCAGAATGTGCAGTGGTTGGTACGGTTTGTTTTGTTGTTGGCTGGTTCGTTATCTGATTATTACAATGCAAGTGTTCAATTTTTAGACAACAGATCAATTTCATTTACATTGAGGTACAACATGATGCAATGCGATACAATATATGAAATGTACAAATGCAACACTTTTTTAGAAAAAAAGTTTGTTTCATTTCATCATTTTTTTAAGTACATAGTTTTGGAAATAAAAATCTGCCTGCGACAGTACAAGGTACTCTAACTACCAGCAAAAAGTACAAAAGAAAAAGAAAAAAGAAAAACAGCAAAAGTCTGGATCAATGACAAAAGGTCGTGGGTCTAGGGGTCCGTCCTCGTCCTCTTCCTCTTCCTGGACGAAGGTCCAGGAACATCATCAGCGTTGTCATCTGAGTCCGAGTCCGAGCCGTCTCCGGTCTCCTCCGACGACGACTCTGCCTCCGCCTCCGCCTCCGACTCCTCATCATCATCATTAGGGACGGGTGCCCGTGAGCTACTCCCAACATGGGTGCGCCCCGGCTTGGTGCGGGGGTATGCTCTGCCATCTCCTCCGGTAGGAATGGAAGGTCCAGCTGGAACACCTCCCACAGTAGGAATCTGGAAAGGAGGCTGAAAAGTATAAGAGGCAAACGCATCAGTATGCGGTGAGCAGTTTATCAGTACGGAATGCAGTGTATGAGTACAGTGTGCAAATGCCATGAGCAGTTTATTAGTGCGGAATGCAGTGTACGAGTACAGTGTGCAAATGTCGTGAGCAGTTTGTCGGTACAGAATGCAGTGTATGAGTACAGTGTGCAAATGCCGTGAGCAGTTTATCAGTGCAGAATGCAGTGTATAAGTACAGTGTATGAATGACGTGAGCAGGTTATCAAGTGTTATGTTATGCACTAGATTATGTGAAGCAGCTTATGAGTATGGTTTGAGGCCGTGATCAGAAGAACATACCGGAATGCTGTAGAGGGCCA